>NC_136689.1:11859416-12495249 GCF_903797595.1 Erithacus rubecula | reverse complement strand
AGAGTTGTGTTGCATGGTTTGCTTGATTTTGGAAGCACTTTGTTGGCCTGTAAAATCGTGTTTCTTCTGTGAAAAATGTTGTCAAAATCGTGTCCTGAAGCAACAGAAGGTCCTCAAGACAGGAACTTCCCTTTTCCAAGTAAGAAGCAGTCCTGGTATTTTTGCTTACTGTTGTAATTTGGCTTCATGTGCACTTTTATGTGCCAGTTTTGCCTTTTAGCATCTTGGCCAGCCTCTGCTGCCTGGAAGCTAATGAGCATGTCTGCACAGATGAGAGCAAGCAAGCCTCAGTTTTTCCATGGGGGAAAATATTATTTAATAGCACCTTTTAAAATCATGCACTAACACACCTGGTTCACAGGAGGAAGAGACACTACTATCATTATTTAGTACAGAAGCTCCAAATTATCTTTTGATGGACAAATGCAAAAGAGCTCTGGAAAAGGCTGAAGCTGCTTTGCCCAAACTGGAAGCTGAGTGGCTCAGAGCCAGGGCTGGTACAAAAGCTGTATAGCTTCATTAGGGAAGAGTTGTGCCCAAACAAAGGAATCCTGCTGAGCAAAAGGGCAGAGAGCCACCCTAGTGCTGCTGAAGAGGCCAGAGCTGGCCCTTGTGGTCAATTCTGAGTGTGGATTTTGGGCAGTGTGCACCATCCATCCGTTAGATGTTTCTACACAAAACCCTTCTGAAGTGCCTACTTTAACAAAAGGCATAGTAACATTTCTTCTTTTCCCACAAATATGAATTTAATTTTTAAGTGATGCTTCCTGAGAGAAATTAACTCTTTTGTACCTTCTCATTGTGAAAAAGTTAGGTTGTTATTCTTTTCAAAGCAGGTGCCTAGAAGCAGTTCTGGGGTGTTTATATGATTTTGATGGCAAACTACTAAGCCATTATATCTCTGATAAAATGTTTTTTATGTAAGCTTCAAGTAAAAACCTGTAGTTCAAACATCTTAAAACACACAGGATTTGGAAAACTGGAAAATGTCAGGATGAAGGTGGAAGAAAAATAAGGCAATAATATTTGCTTAGTACTTGCTGTGCAAGGGGAAAAAAACTGTTAGTCTCAAGAAATAGGAACACCTGCATTATTGGAAATTGAACCTTGATCTCATAGGGCTTTTTCTGTAACACATTCAAAAACATAGCAAGTTATAAAGCAGAGTTTTCTGTTCTACTTCTTTTCCTGTTAAGAAAGAAATTCCACAAAACACCTGTTTTGTATTTTGTGACCTGTAATGTCAGCATTTCTTAGTGAATGTCTTTGGCTGAAATGAGAAAAATAGCAACTGCTTCTGGAGTAAAGAACTGCAAATCCTCTCCACCAAAAGAAATCACCAAATGATAGAAAAGTGGTCCAGAATTCATCTTAAGGACTTGCTCAGTCTGGTTTCCTGTCTAGGAACAGAAGACTGTCTCTAAGCTATTGCTGGCATGTTTGTTTTGCCTTTTCATTACAACTTTCCTTGATGGAGATTCTATCACTGCTCAAGTCATTTAATCTCTCCCTGCTGTTAGAAGAAGGTGGTGGCTTGGGGTTTTTTTGCCATCCCTTCTGGACTTACATGCCCGATCTTAATCTTCCATAGTTTAATATGAGCCTGTTCTTTCTTATCCCACCCACAAGGGTCATGGAGAGCAATGTCCTCTTCTTTGGAGCTCCCTTCAACATGGCTTAAGGCCATTATTTTTGCTTTGTTCTGGAGAAAACCCTTCCAGCCTGCCAGCTTTCCCTTGTTAATCAGCTTTTCTGAATCTCTGATTGTTGTTGCTGCTCTATCCTTCAGACTCTCTGGAATAAACTCATCTTTCTTGAAATACAGTGTACAAAACTGGACATGAAATTCCAGCTGAGCAGAGTGAATGGGTGCTCTACCCTGTTGCATACAGGGTAATTCTATCAATTCTATTGAAATATGCTTTTTTAAAAGAAGAATGTCCTCTGCAAGTTAATGTCAGCTACAAATTCAATAAAAAATACCTTGATACTGTGATCAAAGTTGTTGCTCAGTATTTTATGTGGAGTTGACCAGACCTCTGTGGAATGTCCCTTATTTCATCCTTCTAGTTTGAAAGCGATCCCTGGGCATCCAGAATATAATTTTCCAAGTAGTTTTTGCCTGCCATGTTTTCCTTGGTTTGCCCTTTGAGAATTTTATGTGAGATGAAGTTGGAAGTCTTGCTG
Source organism: Erithacus rubecula (assembly GCF_903797595.1). Taxonomy (NCBI): domain Eukaryota; kingdom Metazoa; phylum Chordata; class Aves; order Passeriformes; family Muscicapidae; genus Erithacus; species Erithacus rubecula. Next base: position 12,493,062 of record NC_136689.1, on the reverse strand, counting down.
AAGTTGTGAGGTGTGACATCTATGGAATCTCAGCTGGGGTGCAGCAATAGTACTGCAGCTACTAAAAATACATGTAAAGTGAACCCCACTTTGTATCGGTGAGGTGCTTTGAATAAGTAAATATTTGTAATAGCAAAAGTTGTCAAGGCTTCACATGTGTCCTATGCTCAGTTTTGCATATGAAGATTTACAAAAGGAGGTGTACCAGTCTGTCATTTTTCCTGGGCCAGCTTTATGGTGGGCAGAACCTTAGAAGGATCCCATTAGAAGGTTTGGCTCATTTCTCCAAAAGCTCTATAGTCATTCTCAGCTTTTCTGATTTTTTTCTTAATTGGAGCCTCTTTGGCTTGTCTAAATGGGAGCATTTTTGTAGTTGGCAGTGATGGATTTGAAATATAGAGGCATCAAGCTCCTGTACAGTTTTGGTGACAGACTAACCCATTGAAATGGACACAGAAGAGAGTTTGTCTATAGGACAGTGCTGAATACTGAGCTGATGCTCAGTAACCTCTTCTGTCCTTTCAAGGATGGAGAAGGTTCCTGTGCAGCATTTTCATTTTATGGGGGCTCAGAAAAGTCTGTCTGACTGAACTGTGGGACTTCGGATGTCTCCCAGCTTAGTCAAGACAAAATATGAAGCTGAGGGTGTTTTCCAGCAATTGGAAAAGGCAGAAAATCTGTTCCCTGTGTCATGAGGCTGCAGATGGGCATCAGAGTAGAAGCTGGGAATGTGGGTCTCCTGACAGATCAGTTATTCACGTGGCACAGGTGTCTGTGTATTTACCCAAGGGTGAGGTTTATACCTGGCACCATTCTTCTGTCTCAGAGAGGTGTTCCTTCCTGCCAAGTTGTTGGTAGAAAGCAGGGCATGAGACACCACGTATTTTCCTGAGGTGTGAAAAGTTCCAAGCCCTAACAAACTGTGATGTGGGCTGAAAAGCCAAGAGAAGTTCTGTGATGTGGTAGTTTCAGAAATAAGGTGTGTTGCTCTAATTATTGATGTGTGTCAAATGTTAGAGTGTTGTTTACATAAGAAAATTTATATCTGATAGTGATGTTCCTTGTGGAGTTATTTTCTGTTTTTTTAATTGTGCTTCCTTCAAATGAATCCGGTATATTTATCTTGAATTTTATATTTAAAGTATGTTGACACTTATTATGCACAAAGAAAACTTTCCATGTGTTGAGTTTTTTTAATAACAACACTGAGATGTGTGTACATCTCCCATTTCCCCCCTTTTTCCCCCAGCTACTAGAGTCTAATTTTTGTTGTTTTTAATTTGCTTTGCCTTTATCATGCCTGTGGAAGGTACTCAACAGACTAATGCAGATACTTAAACTAAACTGTGATAGAATAAGAGCTATGAATCACCAGTCCCCTACTAATTCTCTCTGTATGCATCAGTGCTAGATAATAAATTTTATAGCATTAATATTCATAGTGCTTCTAGTTTTTCTCTTTCTTGCCTAACATACAATAGCTTGAAAGGTAGATGGGTTGTCAGCTTCCAAAGTATAACAAAGTACCTTTCCAAAGTCCTGAAGGATTTTTGAAAAGAGGTATTTTTCATTTTCTTGCTAAATCTTTTCATTTCCAAGAAGAGCAGTTCAGCCAACAATTGTATTGGTCAAGTGAAGGACCTTGATAGAATTTGTTGGTAAGCTTTCAGCTAATTTGAACATAATGTTTCTACAGTTCTGGCAGCTTTGGAAAATGTTGGGCTTTTCTTTCAATTGACAAGAGACTGTGTGTTTTTTCACTCATAGCTGTGAAATACAGAAAGATGACTTAGATGTGTGTAGGTTTTACCAGGAGTCAGTCTGTCTGTGTAATGAATGCTGTTTAGAAGCCAGCTGCCTATGGAAAGTGGAGCATTGCTGAGCTGATGGGTGCTGGCACTTGTAATAATGTCTGCTTTGGAAATTTGGAAAGGGGAAGATGTACTGAGGTAGGAGTCACAGGACCACATCCTGGATACTGAGTTACTCTGAGCTGGTAAATACCTGTGAATTCCACTGATGGTATTGACATTGGTCTCTCCACTGAAACACTGGAAACAACATTAATTGTAAGATGAATTAAAATTTCTGTGTTGATATGCCAGCTGAATTTTAAACCTATTCTGTTGTAAGTTAAATGTGTAATTTGACTGATCTTCACTTTCCTGACATAGGTTCTTGGTCAAGTTATTTGCTGGAAGATGGAATAAGCAGAGATAGAGTCAAAGAGGATTAAGGACTGTGATATCTATTAGCTGATGTGATTGGATAGCTGTTTTTTTAGCCTGGTGGAGTGCTGGCTTCTCTAAACAGCTGATGGAGAAGCTCTCTCAGCAAAAGATGTTTAGAAATAGTGTTCTCAAATGCCTTTTTTTTTTTTTTTGCTGAATTTTCTAGTGTTTTTCTATGGTAGTGAACAAAAAGGATTTAAATATATTGAAAGCCTTCTCTGTTAATAGATGGGGATTTTATTTGCTTATGCTCTTTTCTTCTGTCCTTTGATCAGTTTTTTTTTCCTTTCTGGTAACAATCTATTATCGATGAATTATTTTTTTCTGAATTCTACTTATTAATTTAGTAGTTCCACTGTAAATACCTCTTTCCTCTACTTCATTCTGTTGGGAATTCTGTTACAAGCTTTTTTGAGGGTTTTAATTTTTTTTTTCTGTAAGCATGGTTGCTAAACCAATCTGTTGCTAAACCAGTATTCATTGCTACCACAATTCCTTTTTCACTCTTCCATTTACTCTTTTGGAATGAGGACAGATCTTATTCATCTTTACTTTCCAAGTGTATGTATGTATTTGAGTAAGCCTGCAGAGGAATTTTTGCATGGTTTTGGGGAAGGAGGGACATGGGGGATTTGAATCTTGAAAGCATTAGCAAGTCTCAGGCAGGGATTTTGTGACTTTTGCACTGTTAATTGTTTCTGAACTTTCTGAACTGTTTCCAAATGTGATCACATTATTGTGTGCGTCATTAAGAGACAGAAATTTCTCATTTTAAAATTCTTATATCTCCCCCCAAAAGTGCTTTGGTATTACATAATTGCCATTGTTGTTTTGCATGTTTTTCATAGCATCCTCCTGGGCAGATGAGAAGGAAGTACAGTTCCTGCTCCACTATTTTCCTGGATGACAGCACAGTCAGTCAACCAAACCTCAAGTATACCATCAAATGGTGGGTTTGAAAATTTATTTATTTTTGCTAGCACTTATGTTTTATGTGTGTATTCATATATATATATTTGTGAACCATTACTAAGCAAGCTTCAAAGGTTTTAGTTTTTGAAGTAATAAATTTATTTAATCAGTCATGCTTCAGAGTTACTGGATCATGTCTCAGATGAGCATTTTAAGTTTCATTGGTGCCTTTTTACTTTTAGAGAGAAATGAAATTGATATTTGTGGAGTATTGTTCTTTACATTTTGTACAGTAAGGGGTAAATAGAGACCAAATGCTCAGGCAGTTAATGCTCTTTGTTAATGGCTGCTGATAGCCTCACTTGAGTTGCCTGTAGGTTGGTTACATTGGTATATGTGAATGCAAAAATTTATTAAGACATTATTTCTGCTGCAGAGGTGTTTAAATGAGAGACAAATCTATTCAGACTAACACATCTAAAGGTGTTTGTAATATTGGTCACTAGGACAGTCCTTAATTTTTCTCCTAAAGGAAAAAGAGGAGAGGAGAACAGTTTAACTACAAAACCTTTGTCTGATTCCTCGTCAGTTCTTTCTGCCTGGAATAGTCTTGCTTTTCTTGAAGTTTCCATCACTAGTAACTTAAAAATAGTTTTTATTAACACTTGAAAGACGTTTTGCATTTTTGAGGTGTTTGGGGTTTTTTCCTCCTTGAATCTCACTCCTCTGCTCTAAAATCCTTTGCATGTAGTGTAAGTGCAGCCTTTTCAGTGGGTTTTGGGTTTCTTTTTGCATCAGAACTGCCATGGCTTGTGGGAAGAAGGGATGGGTTCAGCTGCAGCAGCCAGGAAGAATTTTCAGGGGGGTCACAGGGCTGGCAGACACCTTGTGAAGGAGGACACAGAGGGACAAGCTGGTGGTGGGGAGAAGGGTGGTGTGTTTGGGAGAGACTCAGGTGCATGGTGGGGAGCAGAGTTGTGGAGCAGAGGGGTGGAAGAGCCAGTGCTGGATCAGGTGGGAGTCATGCAGGGCTGAGGCCAGGATGCCAGCATGGCAAGGGCTGGGAGCTGCAAGGGCTCAGAGGCTGGAAAGGGACTACAGAGGGTGAGGAGCTGAACTCTTGCACACAAAGTCTCTGCATCTTCTGTCTGGCTGCACATTTAGCAGGTTGAAGGGTGAGGAGATTGTAGGATTATTGCTTTTGAGTACAACTTCACTTCTTCCCCCATGCCTTGCAGTCTCTGCAGGAAAATGACTATTGCACATAAGTAAATCTCAGAGGGAGGCCTTTTGCTCAGCTCATTTACCTCTTCTAGGTCATGTTATGCACTGGTGTGTTTAAAATATTACTGTATCCACTGCAGCATCTGCAGCAGGAGGGGTGGCTGGGGTGGGGTGATGGAAAGCTCCATAATCATAATTTCTGCACTCTTAGTGCCAGTGATGGAAAGCTCCATAATTATCATTTCTGTACTCTTAGTGCCAGCTGAACCAGAGAATGAAAGGTAGAATGCAACTTGGATGAGTTACTCTATTACAGCCCTGAGAGACTTTCAGATTCTGATACAGATTTCTAAATAGTAAATATTTTCTAAATTTAATTTGACATTTTGTTACAAAGGCAGCCATACGGGCACCAAGCAGAGCTGTGTGCACAGGCTCTTACATCTGCTTTCATAAAGTGAACTGGAGCTGCAAGTGTGTTCCTAGGGGCATAGTTTAAAATTAAATTTTAGGATTAATTCATTTTGTGAGTAGCTTTCTGTCAAATCAAATTCATTCATAAATGTGTTTTTTTCTTGTGTTCAGTTACAACTGTGGCCTTTTAATGTCCATGGTACACACTATCTCTTGATTGCTTAAATATGTGTCTGTAGAAAAAAATCAAATTTAAAAAGCATTTATGATCTAGAAACTTCTAATGCAGCCAGATAAAAGCTCATAAAAATTTAGTAAAATATATTCACTTTTAACAGAGAAATTTTTTTTCTACTGTATGGCTGTTTAAAAAAAAACCCCAATCAAACCTGAACTAATTTATAATTCTACTGAAGTTTTGGCTCACACATATTCTTTTTTTAACATGCAGTATATCAGTTTTAATGTAAAAATTCTGGAATAAAATCAGAGAGCAACCAATTGACTCTTAAAAGGTCTTTTAGGAAAAAGCAAAGGTGGGAATTTTGCTTCAGTATAAGATATAAGCATCTTAAAGTGAATCACTGATGAAACCAACTGTCTACAAAGAGAATCAGTGAGTTCCCTCCTCCATCCTCTTTTCCCTTTAGCTTAGATTGATTTCTTGCTCCTGCAATAAGTAGGGAGAGTGCTGGCTCTTCTTCATTCTTGAATAAAAATGTATTGTGAGTAAAGCATGAGCTGGGAGTTGGAAACTATAGGATAATCATAAGAATCATGCTTTCATTTTGTTCCATCTCAAATGTGAATGAGATCAGTTAGTTGTATATGTAATCAAAATCTTAACTCTCTGTGAATATGAGGACACTTTTTGTCTGTGTGCAGAATATAAACAGGAGTGCTTTGGTGTGTGGTTGAGAGTAGGGGAAATGCACAATGCAGTAAGTTATTCAGGGAGTTGTCTTTCCTGAGTTAAAATAAGTAACTTGATGCCATAAAACTGTAGGAGCATGGTATTTGAGTCTGCTGTTTGAGCAGCTACATAGAGAGAGACACAAGCAATGAATTTAAATGTACAATCATAAGCCAATGGTGATTCAAACATTTTGTGGTAACCTGGCAGCAAAACTAAAGAGAATATCCAGTGCCTGTGATGCTTTGTCTACAACCTTGGAAATCAATAGGAGTTTAATCATTGAGTTTAGTGGAGTAAGGCATTAAATGAAAAGTGTGTGCAACTTGATATGTGAAATATGAAGATTATTATAAAGTACTTAATTACTAGTAAAAGGATGTAGTTGAAATGTACAAAACAATTATCAAATAATTTTTGCAGTAGTTTTCCTGATATCTAAGAGCAAACAAAAAAAATAGGCTATTGACCATATACTGTTTGTCATGCTTTGTGCTAGGTTTTAAATTTGCATGTAATGTGACAGAAAATATAATGTGGCAGTCCTGAGATATTAACTCTGTATTTTTCTTTACAGTGTAGCTCTTGCAATATATTACCACATCAAAAACAGGTATGTGAATAATGGAATCTTGTACTGAAAATATTTTTTAATGAAACAACTAAATGGCTCAAACTCTAAAAAATCCATGCTTAATTGCTTTCAAAATGTTTTTGGGTAGTAGTTTTCTTAACTCTCAATAAGACACGCTTTCTATATATACTATTTTACATAGAAAATTAAAATTGGAGGATTAAGTACCATAAAAAATGCAACATGAACAGGCAGTTCAGCATTGAAAAGCTCTGATGATTCAGTGTTTGGTTTTATATGCATTGGCCACTTCTGCATTGCTGCACATGTTGCAATTACATGTTGGAAAATCTGAATATTATCTTTCAGTTTTATGTTTTTAGCTGCAACTTTGTAAAGTTAACTGCACATATCAGTGGTCAGTTAGGATTTTGAAATAAGACCCATGAATTATACAGTAAGAGTGGCATTGTGAACAGATGTAATTTAAGATGCCTCAGAAACAGAGCAGGTCCTGGCTTATCTTTCCTGGTGTACTATGTTTTAGATCTCTGCTCAGTCAAGTTGATTGAAATTGAATAGAAAAAAGGTTCTCTAAAAAGTAACTTGGCACATGAGTTTTCTTCATGTTGAATTGTACTTTTGTATCTTAAGTTCCCTGTCCTCATGATATGTCAGAGTATCTTAAAATAATAGTTCCTGACATTTCTAAGGAGAGGTTGCATAAATTATTTAAGTGACTTTTGTGTCCATGTTTTTTCAATTGGCCTTTTCAGAGAACTTGGCCTAGATCTTGATTTATCAAGCCATTTAGATGTTTTTTTCTCCTGGGCTATAAGAAGTCCAACTAGAACAAAAGGAATTACTCATGTGTTTGAAGTTCAGCTGGTACGTCATTCAGGACCATGGTTCAGGTCACTGGAACCCATCACACTTGCTTGAAGCAAGGCTGACATCTCAAGAGAAACCTTTAAATGTGCACAAGGGCAGAAGGCTTAGGGCTTGATTCCCACTGAAAGCTCTTAGAAAACTTTTCAGTGGGCCTTGGACTGAAACATGGCAATATATAAAGCAAAAGTTGGAGAGAAATCTTCTCTCTAATTTTTAATCTCATTTACCAGGAAATAAGGCATGAGGGGTCATGCTTGGATTACTTGTTTATCCATCTGTGGTTCCTTTTTCCTGCTTTTTTTCCATGGTCCCTGGATGAGTTTGGTTAACTAGTCAGTTTTTGCTATGCTTGATTAAATAATAGAGATCTCAAAGATAGACTCCAATGTTTTGTGGAAATAAATTATTAAGTAATCTGCTAAGTACTATGGCAGATGAGTAAAAGGTTTGAGAGAATCAGGCACGTTAGAGACTACAAAGGGTAAGAAACCTCAGTAAGACCTCACAAGTGAGCAGGAAGAATCCAGAGCCAGGGCCATCCAGAGCCACTGTATGTCAGACTTGCTTTATGTTGATTGCCATGGAGCTGCTCCCTGATTGCAGTAAAGTATGCCAATGTGTGGGCTTGCAGAGCCTGATGCAAATTTGAGTTACAGATGGTAGAGAGAGAAAACAAAACTTTATAAAATAAAAAGTATTGTGTCAGCATCTTGAAAACATATTCTGTCTGTTACTTTCTTGGGAAAGTTGCTATCTGTCTTTTCACTTTTGGGATGGAGAGGTGGTTTAGTCAGGAAACTGCTGCTGCTTTCCCTGGAATGTGGCTGGGGTGGGGAAGTGCTGTGCCTGCCCCTGTGACAGGCAGTCCCAGCAGTGATGCTGGAGCCAGGCTCACGTGTGTCAGTCACCAGCTCTGAAATGAGGGATGTGAAATAACTGTTCAGTCTTGGGTTGTCTCTGATTTGGGAATGGAGAGACAATGTGATAACAGCACTCAGTTGTGCTTGCTGCTCAAACAGCAAGAGCAAAACATATGTTCTGTTTCCTGCTATTATCAGGGAAAAGGAAGTTGTTGACGTATGTGGGAGATTTTGGTTCATTATGGGGGGTGGGGAGTATGAAACCACTGTGACTCTTTGACTCAAGGTTCATTTTGACAGAAAATGAGTCAAGCATCTGCTTTTCCAGAGAATTCTTTTCAGACTGTATTTAGTTGGTCCTGTTCTTCTGCATAGGAGACCTAAACCTAAATAACCTCCTAATATTTCAAACTCTCACCAATCTAATTTTTTGAGAAAAAAACATAATATTTCTTCACATGTTTCTCACATTTCATTTGGTTGCAACATTCTAGTTACCATTCCTCCCTTTCCCAGTGTCTCCTATCATGCTTATATTGATCAGTTTTCTTCATGTTTTGTTGTCTTAGTTATTCAATAAGTGATAAAAAACTATACTCATCTTGGTTTTGAAGGAATTCATAAGCATTGGTGAATTTGCTAAAGAAATAAAATAAACCCCAGCAAACTAACCATACAAAATGTTTGGGTAATCAGTAGATGATCTGTTTTTAATAGAGTACAATGTGAATTGTAGTGAAGACAAAAACCTCTCCAGCTTTTTTTTTAAATAGATTTTTGATGACAGTCAGGCGTGACTTCATAGCATACAAGAGCTACAACCTGAAGAAAAAAATAGGAAATATTTCTGTTTGCATTGTGAAATGCCATGGTTTACTGTTAGCACACCAACCATTTCAGGGGGACTACTTCTGCATTAAAGCAGTGGGTCTTTAGGTAGGGGTAAAACAATTTGGCCTAGAATCCTTGCTGGATAGGAATTTTCTAGTTCTTGCCCCAGTCCAGGTTTTGTTTCAATGTAGGTACTCCTGGTTTTTTTTTAATATTTAAAAATGTGTTTGTTTCCAGTGTAGCCTCCATTTTAGTAGAAAAAAATTGCACCTTCAGATGTTGAGGTTTAAATTTCAGCTGTTAATAAATCCATTTTGCAGGTATGAATCCAGTGTAAAACTTGTGGTTTATGTGCTCTGAGAGACACGTGCTGCTGTGTAAAGATAGAAAATATTTTCAGTGGTTTGTTTCTTAAGAACTGCATGCTAAAAATAAAGATGGGATTGTAATAAGTAAGTCACATGGATACATCTGTCCAGAAATTGCTAGTTCTGGTACAGTTATATCCCTTGTTTTTTGTGTTTGTTAATGTCCTTGCTGAGGTTACATACAGCAAAAATATTATATTGCATCCTGGATGTTAAAAGATGTCAACTTGTGAAGTTGCATCAATGTGCATGCTGATACTGAGCTATAGGGGTGTCAGAGAAACATCTAATAAAACCAGTGAATAGGAATGTTATTTCATCTATTTTTTTTTTTAATGTGCTTCTTTTGGCTTTTAGAAATCATTAGTACAATAGGGTTTTTCAAATAAAAGTATGTATGTATTAACTAAAAGATTACTGTAAAACAGCAGTGCATAATATTAAGTCTTTATAGTGTTGGTAATAAAGGAGGAAGAGGAGTTGAGAGATTGCAGGGGTGGACATGATTAAGCTAAAAAAGGAGAGTAAGCTGGGCTGATTTTATGACAAGTTTGTAGTAGTACTTCTTAAGCCTCACAGTAAAGAGCTCAGCAGTTTTGTATCTTGGGCACTGAGGCTGAGTGTTTCAGCATGTTTGTGACATGAGTTTCATATTACATGTGGGTCTTATGGCAGAGTAGGTCAAACCTCCATTGGAAAATCCCATTTCATCAGTGTTTCTAAGCATCCCACAGCATGGGGAGAGTTGGAGTTGTGATGGGGCACTTGTGCCTGTTGTGTTCAGATAATGACAGTACTTTGGTTCTAATGCTTTTTAGGGACACAGACGGACGAATGCTCTTAGATATATTTGATGAAAACCTTCATCCCCTTTCGGTAAGTTCATCTGCCTCTCCTTCCCTTTCATGTGAACTGTCTTTTTTTTTTTTTTCTGTCTGCTTCATTTTGTTTCAGTCACCTATTTGGAAGTATTTCTTCCTTAGAAATCCGAAGTGCCACCAGACTACGACAAACATGATCCAGAGCAGAAGCAGATTTACCGCTTTGTCCGTACGTTGTTCAGTGCTGCTCAACTGACTGCTGAATGTGCCATTGTCACCCTGGTGAGTGTCTGAGGGGTGACATCAGCCATCTGACAGAACCAGTTTTGTTCTCAAAAGTTGTGTTTGGATGATTTAATAGATGTAGGTGCTGCCAGAGAATTTTCTCTCACTATGGAAATTTCTTGATGGGAAGAGATGCTGCAGTTCATTTTCATGTGTAGAGTAAGTGAGGAAGAAGAGGTTGGGTAGTGTGACACAAAACCTGGGGTCCTGCCTTCACAGAGTGAGTGTGCTACAGGCCACCAAGGTGACTCTCAGAAAAGGTAAGTGGCATAGGTGATGTGACCATGAGGGAATGTTAAAAGCAGAAAGGCTTCAACTTTCGGGGGGTTTGCTGTCTCACTGTAGCTCCCAGGAGAGACTTGGGAACAGCTGTAGGTGATTTGATAGCACTAATAAGAATTGATGGGCACATGAAGGATTCAGTGAGTGACTGGGACATGTTGGCTTGCTTCTACTTCCTCTGTACTTGTCATGGGATTGAACAATTGTACTCAAGTCTGAAGTTTAGGTGCTTAAAAATAGCACAGCACAAAAGAAGGTTCAAATTTTCAGCTGGTGTGGATCAGTATAGCAATGTGGATTAAAAAAGCTAATTCCCAGCTGGGAATTTATTAATTTTCTTGAAATTTATATCCTGCCAATTCTGACAAGTCTCTTCAGCTTTCAGTCATAATTTTGGCCATGTTCTTCACTCAGAGGCTTTAGAATAACAAAATGGTTTTTTACCACTACAACATGTGGTTTTATAACAGCTTAGTTTTGCATTTTAGATGGAAGAAAGGGAAATTGGAGAAGGTGAATTTTGAAGCCCAGGCCTACTCATTTCCTCTGTTAATCTATTTCCCTTGGCTTCTAAGATTTGTTGGCAGGATTTTCTCCTTCAGACAGTCAAAATGAACTGTACTAGCCAGTGAAGAACAGGAATAAGAGAGAAATAGGACAAGAACCACCCTACAGTGCTCCACCATTCCATTGTGTATTTCACTCTTCCCAGTTGCTTGACACAGCCAGTATTTGTTTTCTGAAATGACATTTTGCCTTTCTCTTTTACATAATTGTACTAAGTGCTTGTCCTTCTTCCTTTTATTCCTAAGTGTTTTCTGCTGGAGACAAGATATGTTGTGTGAATCAGTATGTTCTTCTGTAATTTAAGTTACCCACTTTCAAATACCTTGTTGTATTTATCTGTTATTCAATCTTAAGTTATTTGATCAGTGAGGGCACTGTTTAGCAGAATGAAGAGGGCTTCTCCTTCCTTTTTTAAAATAGCATTACCTTTCTGTTACTGCAATGCATGGGAGGTTCTTCCCTTCAAGTCTTATACAACAACTTTCTCACCTCTTCTGGTTCTTGTGTGGTTTCCTTGCAAGTAACTCTTTTGGTGTGATCTCCAATGAAGTATAAATGTTTTTAGTTAATTTGTTATGTTGCAGAAGCAGTTTCCATAGTTGTTATTGCCTGAAGATAGGTGACTTGTTTTTTGGTTTTGGTTTTTTTTTACCCAGTACAATGGTAAATAACCTAGTTCTGTAAGAAAATGTATTATAGTCTAGTTCTCAAAACAACCATGCAGATATTCATGGATAGATTTGGTGGTTAGTGTTTACCATTCTGCTATTCTTGTCTGTGTTGTCAGGTACCTCCCTGACCCCTCTTTCCAGAAACCTTCAGAGTTTATACACATAGTGTTTTACAAGTGTGAAATTCTGCTGCTGCTGCTCTCAGCTTCCTCTGTACTTCTAGATCCCATTTCTTTATTAATTTGTGCCATGAGGTGGGGCCCCAGACACAGATTGGGTTGTTTTTGAAATACTCATGTGTGGAAACTAATCTGTGAAAAGGCAATCGACCCTTTCCCCCTTCCCACACTCCTGAAATCTTAATAATGTTGATACTGCTATTTGTGAACCTTGCAAGTGCTTTCAGTTTTGATATCCTGTCTGGGGAAGGAGAGATCAGCATTCCCTGCTGGAGTTTTTGTTTTGCCACAGTCTGGCTGTCCATCAGAGAGCAATCTGATAGCCCTGTCTGCCACTTGTTCCTCCTGGGAGGGTTGCCAGAAGGCAGGAAGTGTGGGGATCAGAGGCATTTTGAACAAGATGCTACAGTTTTATCTTTCTTTCACTCACTCTAATTATTTTTAAACAGTTCTAAGCACCCTTTTTTGCTGCCCACATTATTAACATGGTCTGAAGTGTGTGGTTGAATGTACCCACTGTTTGTCTTGGTACATGCATTAACCAGGTAAAAGCAGCAGTAACAATTAGTTCTGCAGCAGGCTGTGTTCAACACAGAAGCTGAGTAAATGTGAAACTCCAGACTGAGATAAGCTATTCTGCAGGAAAAAGCCAGCATTGTGTGGCTTCAAGCACTTAATTAAAATATTTCAATTAAAGCTTCCACTATTGCAGCAAAACCAATTTATAATTAAACAAAAAATTTAATTTTCACATAGCCTCCAGAGCTGCCAAGAGATTTCCCATACTGATAGGTGGAAAATTAAAATCTCAGGTTGAAACAATTAAATACTAATTAACATTATTTATTAATAAAATAATACCATAAGAATAAAATTAGTTTTAAGAATTGTTTTGCCAATTTAAAGCTTGTGACTAGTGGTTCTAGCCCAAGTGAGCAGGATAACTGTATTCTGTGACTTTATTGAAAAAAGTCTCTCTTGCCCCAGAGTGCTCCCACCTTTGCTAATACTGAGAAATGCCTGTCTCATCTTTAGCATCTCCTCCAGTGCAGAGGTGGAAAGTTGTACTTGTGTTAATCTGCTAATTGGATGGCAAATAAAAATGTGAACAGGAGTGTTACCCATATGAATAGGAAAAGAATACAGTGCTTGCATGTCAGGAGAATTTAATATTTATGCTTTGTTCTTTGGTTCTGTGGAAGCAATCCTATGAGCTAGACCTGAAGAGCAGAATGCTCCAAGTTTTCTGCTTTGCCTTGGCATGACTTTCTGAGATTTTTGCAAATAGGCCAAATTTAAGGCTCTTTGAATATACTTCTGTGTCCTTAGTGGTTTCAGAGAGGACACATTTTGCGTTTGCAAATATTCTGGATCTGTATGCTGTAGACTGATCAGATACAGTGATATGTAAATACAAACATGAGCTGAATTATTCTGAGAAGTTCAGAGGAGCATGCTTTTGGAATACTTTACAGAGTTCATTGTGTGACTGAGGGGATTTGATATTAGCAAATTTGAAATTTGAAGTATGTAAGAATAAATTTTCCTTATGAAAATAGGGATTTAATTAATCCAGCCAGATGTTCCTGAGTTCTTACTGTATTTTGTGGCCACGTTTTTGGCAACTAGGTAGAGAGAGAATAGTGGTGGGCTGTATTGGGAAAATTATTCTATTTGCAGAGAATTTTGTTTTGTTTTCTGTGTATTTGGAGGAATGAAGAAAGTTTTTTTTAATTGGTTTCTTTTCGCTAGGATATTTTTACTTTTGAATGCTGATAAAATACTTAATTTAAAAAGTGTATTTCACTTGATGTATAAAAAAATCTGATACTTGTTTAAAAGGCAAGGAAAACACAAAAGGGTGTCCAGAATCCATAGAGAGACTTGATCTGCAGAGGTGCTTTTCTGCTGACCCAGTGTAACCTCCAGCCTTTACACAGCTGAGGGAGGATGCAGCTTTCCCTGGAGTGCAATCCAAAGCAGTGCTTGTTTTCTGAGTGTGGCTGGGTGTGAGCAAGGCCAGGCAGTGAGGCTGGGCTCTGGCTTGTGTAAGGAGCCCTGAGCAGGGCTGTGTGTATCCCCTGTTGCTGGTGTGCTCTTTGCCCTGCCCTTCAGGCATTCCTGGGCAGGTGCCCAGCACCTGGACACATCAGAAGAAGCTCTCCAAGGTGTAGAGAGAAGGCTCCTCGACCTGTGCTGTCCATCCTGAGCCCCTTGGTAGCTGGACATGGCTCAGGGGGCCCTTTGCAGGAGGCCAGGAGGAACCTGAGCTCTGGGTGCTGGTGGGATAAGGAGATTCTGGTCCCTGATTTTAGGATTATTCTTGTTGTTTGAATGCAGACTGTTGTACAACACAAAAATGATTATCAGTTAATACTTACACATCCACTTTGTGAATTCCTGCCTTAGAGTTGCTGGGATATACACTTAATGAAAAGAGAACAACTAAAGTGAGGACTGAGGGAATTCTTTTTAAATCACAAGAGGACATTCAAAGAGTGTGTGTCTCCAGATGCCTCCTGGGCTTCTGTGTGGGCAAGGAATGGATACTGATCCCAGTTTTAGACTGCAAAGTCAATGTTGCCTAACAGTTGGAGTGCATTTGACACGGACTATAGGTATTTGTCTCAAAAGAGTAAATTAGGGGGCAAACTTGGAGATGTGTGGCTTTTTTGTCAGTACCCTTCATGCTTTCTATAAATATCTGTAATGGTACTTTGCAGTTGTGAACCTTTTTTTATAGTTCTGTGACTGCTTTTGTTGCTTCTTTTCACCATTTGGTCTCAGAAATAAAAATGCAAGGACCACAACAGCATGATGTCCTTTTCCACCAAATGGGTTGCACCAGACCTTTGTAGAATATTTTAAATGCCCAGCTGGGCAATTGCAAACCACAGTTATTTCTGGAGAGTCGTGGTAGGGAACTGGCTGATAGCTTGGAGCAGAGCATATGGCAGTTTAGTGATTGGATTAGAGCTGTGATTTGGCTGTGTGAGACCCGCTACCAATTATAATCTTTTCCATAAATCTTTTCCATTTCAGTTTCAAGGCATTGTGACACACTGAAGTTTTCTCATTAGAGAGAGATGACTGTGCATTTCTCCATAGTATGTTGGGATGGAAATATCTTTGTTAGTTACTCTGTGCTCCTGCAATTTACAGTGTAGGTTACCTGAGGAAGGAAGGAACGAGGCGTTTGCAAGTAAAGATTAATTTGTAGATTCTTAATTATAGTAATTAAAATAGCAAGGCCATTGTCTCCTTTCTGTAAATGTAAAGCAAGTGAGAAATAATTTAAGCCATTAGTTTTATTGGTAAAATAAAGATAGAATTTGACATAAAGCCATATAGAAACCACATGGAAGAAGATAATGTTTTGCTCTTGCTGCTACTTCAAAATTCAGAATTATTCTAGTCATGTCAGTGACATTCCTCAGTAATTGCCCATTGCTTGAGTGTGCTGAGACTTCCAGTCAACTTCCTTGGGGGCAACACACAACTCCTGACCTCTTAATGTGGCACTAAGGAAATTCTAGTACTGCATTCAAATATAATTGCATAATGATTTTGGTTGGAAGGGACTTCTAGGGGTCATGTCTGGTTTGGCCTTTTCTCAAGGCACAACCAAGCTGATCAGGCCCTGACCAGTTGAGTTTTAAGTTTCTCTGATGATGAAAATTCCATAACCCCCATGGAAAATCTTCTCCATTGCTTTAGGGAAGCCTAAAAATAGAACTACTGTATTTTTAGTGCTTAGACCATAACTCCAGTGTGATAAGAGGTATCAGGGGAGTATTGGAAGTTAATGTTGACAGCTTCAAGATGAAGTAACAAAAAAAGGGCAAAACTTCTATAAGAACCCACATAGTTTTTAAAAAAATATGAGTAGTTTTTGTGATTGTGAATTATTGAAATGAAATTATTTGGCTCTTTCATATTTGGTATATATATGCTCCTGAAGAGAGGAAAAAAGATGAAGAAATCTTCTCCAGTATTTTAACTTTTCTTTCTAATTGAATGTATTATATAATGTCCAAAGTCTGCTATAATATCCTCTGAGATGGGAAACATGAGATGCTGTTTCACACTAATTAAAACTGAACTATTTGGTGCTATCATTAGTTTTCAGTTTCTTCAAACGATTTATGTTCTGTTGATTGGGATGTTGTATAACCAACTCTCAGCTATCCAGGATCATGGGGAGCTGACATCTTAGATAACTGGGACAACATGGGGTGCTGTGGTTAGTTACTGTTAAACACTTGGGAAGAGCAGGATGGATTCACCCATCTGCAAATAACCACCCTGAGGATTAGTTCAAGCTCAGCAGTGGCCCTGCTGCAGCAGCACTGCTGGGCCTTGGATGCTGTTGCTGATCCTGATAGTTTGTGCCATGTTACAGTTCTGTGTGTGGATAAAAAAAGCCCCTCAGGACTAGTGGTTATAATAGATGGCCTAATGCTATTCAGCATGCCACTGCAAGACCAGGTCCTGGGAGTCAAGATCAGAGGCATCCAAAATAGGTCAGCATGAAGTTGTTTAAGGTCTGGCAAATTGAAGAGCTGAGGATATGTACTGAAACAAATCAGTTCTGTACTTCTGCTGGACCTGAAATGGCTTTGGAAGCCATTTAACTACATTCCTGTGGTGCATCTAAGCTAATGAACCTCTCCAGAGTTCATTGAACTTCCAGCCAATGTGGGATTATCTATACCCATGGAGTGGTAATTTTATTTAATTAGTAGAAATAAAGTCTCTTTCATTCAGATAAATTAATTTTTAACAGAGGCAAATCACCAAATTGGTTTCACTTATGATTAAATAATTATTTGCTGATACTCCAAGTATAAAGGTCAGTCATTGTGAAATCTTGGTTTTAGTCTGTGGGAAGAGATGGAAAATAATAATGCAATATGGTTCCTTTGAAGTCTTAACTCTAAGCAGTGTGCCTTCTGACATGCCTTAGTTATTGAAATGTCTCCAGTGAGGTGCAGCTGCTCTCCATCAAAGCTTGTTGGACTGACAGTCATATAAAATCATGTGGTTCATTCCCAAATGCAGGATGTGAGCTATAATGGAGGTACCAGACTGTGAGGTATTGAGTTTGTAAATAAAAATATATTGACAGCCCAATGACCATTGACATTTTCCCAATCAGAATTGTATTTTCATTTCAGCTAGGATTTGAATTATGGTACAAATGAGTTTTGAATATTGTAGTTGTTGAATATTGAATATTGCTTTTAATAACCCTGAGTTGTATTTGTTCTTTGCAAGCTGGAAAGAATTCAGAAGTATGTGTTGTTTGACTGAAGCCACTGAAAGTTTTTGCTCATGTCACATCAGCAACTTGAGTTTGTATAAGTAGTCTTGTTATCAACCTGTAAAAAATATCTATACATACAGTCACAGAACTGATGGACAATGATAAATGTGATGAAGATTGCTCTTGGATGCTATGAAAGTGATTGAGCAGAACTAGTAGTTAAACTAAGGCAAAATAAATCTGAATCTTTTGGGAATTTATCTTTTGAATGTTTAATACAGAAGTACTGAAAAGTTCTGTTTCAAAAGCTTACTTTCAGGCACTGCAAAGGATGAAGCAGTAACAATGCAACAATGGTTCAGCAGCTTCAACTTGTTTTAAACTTTTGTTCCATTTTTGAGCTTGGATGCAGCTGTTAAAAGTTGGTGGAGGCAAATAATATTTTAACCTCTGGACACTAAAAGCTCTTTAGTTCTAGTTCCATAAAGGAACGCCTGCCAAAATAATCAAGAAGAGGGATAGTTCCTAGACTTATGTTTGAAAAAAAGAAAGAAAAACAGTGTTTCTCACATTGTTTCTCCTGTATTTTTTATCTTTTGCCATATAAGCAAATTTATTCCAGCATTCGGGGATGCAAGTTGTAATATTCATTTCTATTGTGACCTTTTAAAATTCAGCTTTGTATTACTTCATAGCAGCTAGTTCTAAAGATATAGAAAGTTCTAAAGATATATAGAAAGATATATAATCTTAGATATAGATTAGAAATCTAAAGATTAGAAAGTGTTTTGCTTTTGAAAATTAGGCCAGTGAAATTCATTACAAGAGACAAATATGCTGAACCACATAGTACACTCAAAATCCCAGTCTGTTTGATGCAAACTCCGTGTTTAAGAAAATGACCCTTGTGTTTAAGATACTGTTGATTGTGTAGACATAATTGCATACAAATGGTATTTCCATATCTCACGTTTGCCATTACAGGACCAGCACTTTCAGTGGTTTTTTTTTTTTTTTTTTTGTTAATGAGGTGGAGCATGCCTCCCTGTGTGTGTGGGAAGACTCACTGGATTTTGCCAGCAGGAGCAGGTGGTGTTCTCCCACCAGCCATGAGTTTGTTTGGGATGAGTGGTGTAGTGATTAACCACCCCACCAGCCTTCCTCTTCAAACAGGCTGAGAGCCACCTGGCCCTGCTCCCAAAGTCTCTCCTGATTCAGCACATCTTCACAGCAGCCAGAAGCACCCCCTGCAGTAGTGAGTGCATGGCAGACTCTACCTGTCCCACTCTGCTGTCCCATCATGGGCTGGTGCTGTGTCCCACTAGGACATTGTGTGCTCTGAAATGAAATCAGCTCCATTTATCAGAAATAATGAACTTTGGCATGTTTACATTGGAGGCAGCTTATTTGGCTCTGTGTGTGCTGCTGTTATGAGGTTGCTCTACATCAGCAGGGCGAGAGCTCAAGTGTGTACCAGCCTAAATTTCCTGATCTGCAGTCAATGGGTTCTCTCTGGGAGAGCTACAAGGAAGACTGTGTGTGTAGCTGGCTGAGATTGATTAAAAGTTGAAGACCTACACTAATGTCTCCCAAATCCTAGATTACAGTGGGTTCCTCACCCTGACTGAGAACCTAATTAAACTTTTACAAGTGTTTCCTGCAAGTAGTCTTGTTCTTTTTCTGTCTTCTCTGACATGAACATATACTTAAAACCCAAGACTGAATAAAGGAGGCCACAGCAAGTGGCCAAAATAAAACACTCATTTAAGGTATATTCAAGAAAGGAATTGAAAGCTACACTAAGTGCCTTTCTCATGGAGAGCTGTTTATCATCCTCAGTTTTATTAAGAGATGATAAAGAGCCTCGTTTCAGCAAACTGTGTGTCTGGAGTCAAGCCAAGTTATCACCAAGGAAGCAAGAGTGATTTTTCACAACCCTCAACGTGCTATTGGAAGATGCATCAATATGGTAATGAAGTAGGTGTAGGAATAGAGTCTTATCAAACTCCTATTTAATTTTTAATGCTGATTTCTCAAGTATGTGCTGGTGGGGAAGTAGTGGCAGGTTTATGCTGCCTTTTTCCTGAGGTGTAATTTCATCTGCCGTGCAGGTGGACCTTGACAGGCTTGAGAGGCTGGCCTGTGCAGTACTCATGAAGTTCAGCAAGGCCAGCTGAAAGGTCCTGTGGGTCACAGTGACCCCAAGCACAAAATTCAGGCTAAACAGAGGATGGCTTGAGGGCAGCCCTGCCAAGAAGAACTTGGAACTGTTGTCTGGGGAGGAGCTAGACGTGGCCTGGCAGTGTGCTCTCACAGCCCAGAAAGCCAAACGTGTCCTGGGCTGCATCCAAAGCACTGTGGGCAGCAGGGGAGGGAGCCTGTCCCTCTGCTCCCTTCACCTCAGCTGCATCCAGCTTTGGGGTCTCTGACATAAGAAGGACATGGATCAGCTGGAGCCAGTCCAGAGGAGGATGATAAGCTGACCAGAGCAGGGAACTCTGAAGCTGACCAGGGCTGGGGCAGCTCTGCCATGACAGGCTGAGAGAGTTGGGGCTGGTCAGCCTGAAGAAGAGAAGCCTCTGGGGATGCCTTGCAGCAGTCTTCCAATACTAAAAGAAAGCTCATGGGGAAGCTGGAGAAGAACATTGTATGAGAGTTTTTAGTGATAGGACAAGGGCTATAAATAGCTTTAACATGAAAGAGTTAGATTATGTGTTAGGAAGAAATTCTTTAATGTGAAGGTGGAGAGACACTGGAACCTGTTTCCCATAGAAGTTGGTGCCCCATCCCTGGAGGTGTTCAAAACCAGGCTGGATTGGACTCTGAGCAACCTGATCTAGTGAAAGATGTTCCTGCCCATCACAGGAGGGTTGTAACTAGATGGCTTTTAAGGGTCCTTCCATGCAAAACTGTTCTATGATTTTATGTCCTTCCTTGAAATATAATTCTTATCTGTCTACATTTTCTTCTCTAAGTACCTTTGAATTTCAGCCCCCACAAAATCCTTACTTAGTTGTTTTTCTATTCTCTCTCTTTCTAAGTTAGAGCTGTACATAAGAAAGGATATATTTTCTGATTTTTGTATGCTTTATATATCTATAAATGTGGAGTATTCATTCTAAATCTACTATTGCTGGATGTGAAAAGTTGAGATTTAAAAGTTTTACATTAACAGTAGAGAGTCAAATTCTACACTGATGTGAAGCAAGTTCATCTGCTAATTTGAGTGGCATGATATTACAGCTTACATATGCTCCCTGCTTATGAAGCTCCCAGTGTTAGTATATTGCTTTAAAGAAGTGTTTTGCTTCCCAGGGATGACTCCAGGGAATGCTGTATTTTCATTATTCAAGGAGCACTTTTGCTTGCAAAGTTGACAAATTGCCTTGTGCAATATAGAGTGTAGGGAGCTTGTTTACACAGGCTGTCTGGAAAGCAAAAGACAGCGTTTTGCAGAGCCCCCAGGTAGTGCAGACCCAGGGAGACCCATGTGCCACCTTCTTACTGAGCTTTGTGTTTCTGCAGTCTCATAATACATTATTTTGTACATCAATGTCTTTGCAGAATGATCCACTAAGTAATAAGTCAAACTTCCATCTTCAGTAACGGGCTTGACACATAATTTGGAATTTTGTGCTTAAATAATATTTTGTCTTCATTAAGAGGGAAAACAAATTTTTTTAACAATTAGTGGCATTTTGTTTTACAGTATAATAAGATAATATTTTCTGCAACTTTAGGGTGGCAGGCAGGGGGAAATCACAGCTAAAGAAGAGATTGTGTATTTAGGAGTCTGGCGTCTGACCTCTTGAAATAGGTAATAGGATCAGAAGTCAAAGGCCAACTAAAGTGGATTTATCACATCCAGTTTTGAGCCTGGCATTAACTCCTATAATAAAATAATCTTCTTGAAAGCAGATTACTGTTTTAGAATCGCTGGAATGGGAATAGTTTTCTTTTTTATTTCTACTTCATAGCAAAATAGATCAAGCCTTGATTTTGATGTCTTTCCACAGGTATATCTTGAAAGACTCTTAACTTATGCAGAGATAGATATTTGTCCAGCAAACTGGAAGCGAATAGTACTGGGGGCAATTCTACTGGCATCTAAAGTTTGGGATGACCAGGCAGTGTGGAACGTGGATTACTGCCAGATCCTGAAGGATATCACCGTCGAAGACATGTGAGTGCAGTTTGTTCATCTTGTCAGTGAATGCCAAGATCTGTGTCTGTGAGGGTGGTGGGAAGTTTTTTCACAGATTATATTTGTATATTTGTGTTGTATCCAAATGTGGTGAATGCTGATAGATGGTATGAGGTCGGCTTAACAGCTGCTTATATAGAAGACATGAATTATTTTTGTTTTCTGGTTGAAGTGTATTTTACCACGGGATATTCATGCACAATAATGGAAGCAGATCTATAGAATATTTAAATGTATGGTTTGATAAAAGTCCCCACATCCAGTAAGCCTGCATGTATTCCCTTCATGATTTACTGTCATGCTAATTCTCCATGTGGATGTAGATGGACATATTAGACAGGAAAGGAAGTTATTTTAATGGCCTTTAGATGATCACCCATTTATTTATTGCCTTTATTAAAAATGGTTTTGGGTTTTGATCTTTTTCCCCCAGTATCCTGCTGAATTAGTTTCCAAGATGTAAAAATCCAGACAGAATGAGGTTTCTAAAATAAAAGAAGATAAGATGGACAGGAACCAAAAGCAGGCCCTTCACATTTCTGTGTGCAATATTGTTCTGTGAAGAATAATTTGCTAATGGTTCTTTAACTGATTGAGTGGAATCTAAGTGGTTTTGCAAAGTTACTTTTTGCCTCGATCCTTTTCTCATGCTTTTTGAGTATTTAGTAGCAGTAGGGGCCTCCCTCCATTCACTTCTCCTCCAAGGCAAATCTGGGTGGTTTTAAAGTGTTCCTGAAGCTGGGACATGAGCTGAAGTGCTGAACAGCTTGAAGCAGAGTCACAGGTTTCACTGTGCCATATGAGAGAATTAACCAGGAATGGTTATAAATGAGAGGTTTAAAATTGCTGATTCTCAGGGCTTTTCTTGAAGGTGGTGTGAAAGGAAACAAAAAGAGAGGTTATTGTTTCTGACAAACACATGTGATGGTGCTGCTGTTAGAAGCTGCACTTCAGCTGTGTAACACCCGTACTTGCCTGTGCCAACATCTGCCCCTTTCTGCACTGCACATTCCCTAAGCCAGACTGTGGTGGGTCCTTGTCCTCAAGATTTTGAGCTTCTTACCCTTAAAAGATTTTAGAGTTCTCACAAACTGGAAACCCAGAGGCCTCTGAAGAGCCTGAGCTCTCTATATGTATTTGGTGGTCTCCATGTGAATCTCCCAGCAAAGATTCTGGTGCTTATATTCCTGCTGTCAGTTTTTCCAAATTTGGTGTTCCTCCTATCTGCAATGTGGTATGTGGTGGATTTTTTTTTTTAATTTTCAGTTAGCTGGAACAGTACAGTATGATGATTTTGAAGTGTCTGGCTCTAAGCAAGAGAGGGCCTTTAATTGTATTAATAAGGCAGAAGAACTCTAGGTCAAAATCTTTAATTTGTGTGAATCATTCAGCACAACTGTCTTGCAGGACATCAAGCAGACTTTTCAGAGTTTTATAAGTCAGCATCAATGCAGTGAACTGTGTCTTAAAAGTGAGCAGAGAACTTGGGAGGACTGAAGTGCAATGGGTACCTGTAGTCATGTATGGCCTTACATTGAATTTCTGTCTGAGAGAGGTGTATGGGGTAGGATGAGTATGGTAGTTAGTTAAATTACATAAGTTTAATCAGAAATATTTTTATGTGTTTGTCCTTTCTGATCTGTAGTTAATCTGCTGATCCAACCTTGAGGCTGTGTATCGAGATTTTTTGAGGGTGCTCTTCAAAAGGCAATGTCTTATGCCAGTAAAATAGGCTTTATATCATCAATTAGCATAAAATTTTAGGCTTAGCTTGCAGAATGTACAATCTTTATACTGATAAAAGGACATGTAAAGGTAATATTTTGTTTCTATTTATAGACACCTTAAGGTGTAACTTTTTCACTTGGATTTTTAAGTTGGAATCTTCAACAATGTGAATTTAAGCCAAAGACTCCATATCCAGCTTCTGGTTAGTCTCTTGGTATTAATTAGTATTTATCATTATGTAAACATAGCAGTTTTGACACACAGAGTGAGGATAAGGAAGGACAATGATTATGATCTAAGAATTATATAAGGCTAAAGAATGAGGAGAAAAATATTTCATTTTTGAAAAACCACTGTACCAGTACTTTTTATCTTCAGCTCATTCCTCTTTTATTGCCAACTATGCTGCTTCTATTTAATATTCCTTGCATGCTTGCACAGCAGTCAAGATGTAACTTAAAGACAATATAATTCATCAGTCAATGCCCACTGGTAGCACAGCAATACAGTCTCTGGGCTCTTCAGCAAACAGTGATGGCTTTCACCACCCATTATGTTTTTTAAATTTCTCATATCTTGAAATCACTGTTTTGGATGTATCATATGTCCCTGCATAAATATTAAGCATGATATCTGATTACTGTGCAATTTATGAAAATTTCCAGTCCTTAATTTTGTAAATTGGCTTATTTCTCAATGTACTTTTTAATGTATTGGTGTGGGTAATAATGTAATTTTAAACCAAAGTTTATAGAGTGAGAGCTCAAACAGGAGCTCTGTTCCTGTGAGGAATTTTGATGAACATGTTTGGGTTAGGTACTGGAAGACTTGTGATCACCACTGTGAATTTTGGAATAAAGGAAAAATTGCTTTATTCTGCTCATAAAGAGAGTATGATGAAAAATTCAGGTTTCCCATGACTAATTCTAAATAGTTGATTATGAAGAGCTGCAGGGAGTAAATAAGTTCTTCAGCAATTTATGCATTACAGTAAATTGCAGCGTTTATGAGAGGAGCCTGAGAAATTTATGGCAGGGGTGTGTGTGTATTTGTGTTGTGGCATAGCTGTGTGTGCAGACCCACCTAGTGGAGGTAAAGCAGAAACTACGAGAAATTTTTTTTCCCTGCTAGGTTTTCTTTCCAAAATTGTGTTAGCTAAACTGATAAAGGTGCCCTTTCACTAGCAAAACTTTGTGTCTGGATTTGATTGGCATTGCAGTAGCAGCTGCAAGGGGCAGCATCTCTCATATTCCTCACTGGTGTGATTACACTGATACAACTTGGTAAGGAAGGTCAAACCTTAGGATGGGATAATTGCATCTGGCAGGAATAAAACATGAACTTGGCTTATACCATTTGCAATTTAAAGTAAATTTATATTCAGAGTGCACAGTCTGAAATATGTTTCCATGTTTATCTTCTTCCCACAGGAACGAGCTAGAACGCCAGTTTCTTGAGCTGTTACAGTTCAATATTAACGTTCCCTCCAGTGTTTATGCCAAGTATTATTTCGATTTGCGTTCCCTGGCAGAAGCAAATAACCTGAGTTTTCCCTTGGAGCCCCTCAGCAGGGACAGGGCATATAAACTTGAGGTAAGGCTCTTTATAGATTGCTCAGTGTTAAATATATAGGGGGTTTGGGAATTTGTGCTGTTTTTCCCTTCTCCCATCTCTTCCCAGATTCTCCCATGAGATATTAGAATATCATGAGCCTGATTTTCATAATGGGGTTTTTTATGCTTTGAGTGTCATGGCTGTGGGGACAGCTTTTTGACCCAATTTGCTTCATACCTTTCTTTTCAGCTGTAGTTGCCTTTTTTGGCCTTGTGAATGTACCCACAATTTTTGTAATTCTATTTGCAGTCTAGTGTTGTTCATTCATTTGGTTTCTTAAAACTCATTATCCACCTTCAATGACAGAATATTAACAAGTGCTGCTGAAAATAGCTATTCCGTGTTCTTCTTATCTGCAAGTGCTCAGTTTTATGGGGATCCATGTTTGTTATCTCCCATGGTGTTTCCTCAGTAAAGGGAGAACAGAAATGAGCACATGCCTTTAGTGAATAACTCATGAATGCTTATGAGATCTGGATATGCCATATGCCAGAAGCACTGTCGGATGGTCTGGACCTGTGAAATACTGTGAATACCACAGACACTGGAGGAATTTAAATTATCAGCTAATTTACAAGACTGCAACATATTTTTCCTGGTTTTTCTGATATGTTTTTCAAATATGGGCATTATTGCACTGGATGTGCATTTTGTTACTAATTTTGGAAATTTTCATTAGATGCTGGCTGCTTTTAACAGGGCACATCTTCAGTTACATAACATCTTTGCACTGGAGGTTATTTGCCTGTGGGTTAGACTGAGCTCTGCATGTTGTGAAATCTCTAGAGCTCCTGTAGAACAGTCAGGCAATTCTGTGCACGTTTTTGTGGGGGGAAATGATGCGTGGGAAGGTTAATTGACTTGTTTGTGACTTTAATGGGAGCTAAAAGTGGTTGAGAAAGAATCAAAACAAATTTCACTTATGTTGTATTTCTCAGTCTTTCTAAATATTCTTCCTAAATTTCATAGGTAGCTCCCATAAGAATGTCATTCTCTGTATGGAGTGTGATCTAAATTTGTATCAGATTTTATTAACATTAGACAAAATATTAAAAAAAAATCTTTTGGGTTGTAATCTTACTTGAAAAGAGATGCTTTACTGAGCTATGGGCATCTTGATAGTAAGTGCCATTATATATATCAAAATTAAGTGAATTACTTTTTGATTTAGCCCACAGTTTCTTTAAACTGTCAGTCTATATCACACACAGTGTATAACAGCAGGTTACAAATGAATGTAACAATGATGGCTCCTAAAACCTTAGAAGAAAAGAAAAATGGGAAATGACTGTAAATAGCCAGAGAATACTGGTAATTCTTCTGTACTAGCTAAAAAAAGAGACATATTTAAAAAAAAATAATGGAATATTTTTTCAATAAATCTGTATTATTAAAAATTTCCCCATTGGGCATGCTTTGAGCTGCTAGCACAAGTTGGCTGTAAATAACCCTGCTAGTCAGAGGATGTCTTCAGGGCAGAGGAAGAGTGTCTGCTGTGAAACCAGCTTGGTCTGCCACCTCCTTGCCTCTATATTCTGTGGCCAGAAGGAAGGGAACTGCCTTGTTCCCTGGCAGTACGTGGTTGTCATTAGTGTGCCCTTGAAACTACTTGACAGCATAATTTATAGCCTAGTTCCCTGAGCACAGTTAAGCATTTAGCTTGCCAAGAGTCATCAAAATGCATTTGCAGCACTTCTGTAGTCTCTTGTGTGCTGTTCAGACCAGAGTATCTGTTTTTAAACAGTTGCCTGGATTGTCAAGTGGAGTAGATGTAGTACCACACAGACTGTGATATTTTTGATACCGAGAGCAAAGCTGCAGTCTGTGATGAAAGACAACAGCCTCACAGCAAATGTATTCATGCAGTGGAAGGATTTGCCTTGTGTGATAAACTAAAAGGATCTTGCTCAGTCCTAAGATTAAAGCAACTTACTGGCATTTGAGATCACAAAAGGTGTTGAGTAGAGAAATAGGTGTATTATAAGAAATTTTTGCTACTTTTGTATTTTAAAGCTATTTTTTTTTTATATCTAAAGCAGAAGCATTAGATCTGACATGGCAGAATCTGCATTGCAATTTCTGCAAACATCATGAAGTTCACATACCCATGATGATGAAAAAATGCATCTTAAAAAGACCAAGGACAAGGCTAGCAAGAAATGTACCTCATCAAAAGGAAATTCTGGACAAGATCCATGAGCTTAGAGGTGTTACAAGAGATTGCAGTACTTGTTAAAAATTGCATCACTTTCTCCAGCATCTGCAGTGGATATTTTCTCTTATTGAATGTTCTCACAATTGACACTTTAAAAGTAGCTTTGTCTTTTAAATGACAAAATGAAAGTTGGGGTTTTTTTTTACCTTTTAGTTATCTGTGGAATAGTGTTCTGAATTTGTTATACCAGACCACCTAGTAGCCTGAAACCATTTTTATGGCCCCTCTTGGCTTTTTTCCCCCTGTTCTATGGAATCAGACAAGTTAAAAATGGCAAATAAACTTCCATTAGATCATCCAGTCTGTCCACTTGCCAATGCTGTTTGTTCCAAATAGCATATGTTATAGTGTGTTTTGTTCTTCCTTTTAATTATGTCAAATGTCAAGGCTTCCTTTGCTTTTCCTGAGAACTGTGTTCTAATATGGGGGAATTTTTCTGCCAAGAAGGTTGTCGGGTGTACAGCCTTAACCCACTATTTCGTAATTTCCTATTCTTGCACCTGGTTTTTATCCCATGTACTGAGCTAAATATGAGTCAGATGCTCATCTTTGGGTTAAGTAGACATGATGTGTCTGTCCTGTTGCTGCTTGTGATCTTAGCACTGTGCTAGTTTCAAGGTTAGATTTTCTAAGAGCATTCATTAGTGCATTCCCAATTTGACTGACTACATGTTGTCTGAGATCTTTATTGTTAGGATGGTACTTGAGCACATAGTTCAAACCCTTTGAAATATGTGCTGTTTTCTTGACACTAAAGAGATACAGTCCCATAGATCAAACAGACAAAACCAGGAGAAAAATATGTAAGTTACAAGCAGAGAAGTGTCTTTAAACCTCTTCAGCTTTCAAGTGTCACAATGACTCGATTGCAGTTCTGTATGTTCAGAACCCTCAAATCCAGGAAGAAAAGGAAGAGTAAAACAGACCAAAACTCACCTTTTTGGGTTTTAGGGGTAAGCAATTGTGCTTTTCTCATGCTTTATAAATTAAGGGGAACCACCTGCTGTTTGTCCCTGCTAAGTTTCCTCTGGTTTATCAGTTTTTGGAGGGTGTGCAGCACTCAGTCTGTGCCTTTGTGCATTCCTGATAGTGAGCCCATAATCAGCTGTGCTGCTTTCCTGCCCTGCACAAATATGCATGCAGCCAAAATTTGTACTGCTACTTCTACTATTACTACTACTACTATTGGTATTCTCCAGCCTTCTTTCTCCTTACTTGTCCCCTCCTCCAGTGATGGAATCTCTAGAAGAGTCATATAATTCAGCAGAGGAACTGACTTCAGTTCTGTATGCATGGATATAATGGGACAATATACATGTGTATACATTCTAGCTGAATACATACATTACAGACAAGTCCTACAAAATTTCTCATGGTGGATTAGTGTTGCTGGTTTTTAAGAATGTTTTGATTTGACATGAGAAGGGGTTGCTTGCAACTGTCAAAATTGGTTTATTTTTCTGGCAATAAAAGCAACAGAACTATCAGATGATAGAAAGGTGATTATAACTATTTTAATTTATTTTAACTGAAGGACAATAATAAATATTTACAATTTTCTGCTTTTGTCTTTTTCCCCATATGTTATACTGAGGTTGACTAACTACCTTGCCAAGTATGCTCCAAATGTTGATTTTATAACTTACTTGCAAATGAAGAGGCATCTTTAGATACAGAGCTGCTTTAAATGGCAGTGTGTTTCTTATCCATATGATTCATCAGCATAGCCTAGAGATGCCAAATATTAAGTACCACTTCCAAGCAACATTTCATTTTGTCTGACCAAGTGCCAGAACAGAAATTTTCCTGTGTCACACATGCAATTTTGAAGTGATTACCTTCTCTGACTGTTTGGTGCCTAAGGTAATGGTCTGATTTGGCAGCTGAAAGAAGCTGAGCTCCACCTCATTACACCCCTTTGTCCTGCCATGCCTTGGCACATTATTTCATGGATAAACATTTTTAACCTATCGAATTTTAAATCTGATTAAATTGCATAAACTCTCTTACTCCATCAAGTTCCTGGTCAAATTAAGTAAAATTTTATTAAACAGTTTTAGGTGAATGTAGTTGCAGTCTAAAAAGCAATATGAATACTTGAGTTATTTTATTCTATTGTTCTCTTCATGTGGACCATGAAGGAAAACTGTGTTCAAGAGTAGTCTTTAAAAAATATGCAATTTTTGACTGGAAAGTAGCAACTGTTCTCTTGGTGTTGGTAGGTTTTTGGGGGTTTGAGTTTGTTTAGTTCTGTTTTGTTTTCTAATTTAATGATGTTTTGTGGCAGGCTTGACCAGAGCATTAGGTGAATGAGTTCTCAGATGTAGGAGTTGTGTGCTTCTGCCATACCTGCCTCTGGTCTTTGCAGGACTATTCAAATTAAAGGACTCTTCACTGCTACAACTTGCTGTGCTATAGAAGATCAAGAGAGGAAAATGATGATCCATGGAGTCAGGATGTTTAATTATTTGTATTGCCTTGTGTTATAATCAAACACTTCCACTCGGTTTGTTTGCACAGTACTCTTTATTAAACGTCTTAAGGCACAACTTGAAAGGATTCCTGGGTAAATAAAAAATTCTGCTTTAGTTTGTTGTATTTTTGAATTTGACCTTGGGTATTCCTTGCAGTGAGCTTTCTCTGCAGTTCTGCAGTTTGATTGCCAGAGTTAACATCTCTGCTGATGCCAGCCACAGCCTGTCCTAGCCATATGAGCTCTAATAGACAGGCTATTTTAGGGAAGAGCAAATTCATGCATGTGAGGTCCATAATAAATACTATTTTTAAACTTCTCTAAAAACAGAATAAACGTTAACTCCAGTGTAGCATAAAAGGAATTGACAATGAATAATGTTTGTCTCCCTCTTCAAAAGGTTTAAAAATGATGATGTATTTATAATGTGAATTGAATTATTCTGAATATGAGTTTCATTTCCCTCTGGCATTATATAAGATAGCCTGGTCACATAGAAATGATCATCTGCTTCTTAAAGTTGAGTTAACATCAGCTCAGGAGGCAAAGCAGGGTGAATGTTCTGGAAGACCATATATGAGCAGAAAAAAATATAATTACTACAAGATTTTCAGGAAATAAAAAATTTAGGAGTCACTCAGTTTTTAAATTCTCCAAATACACTTTCAGTTTCTGTTTTGCACAATTTTTCTCCTATGAAGGATGAAATGGATAAGCATTGTCAGCTCCCTCAGTGAGGTTTGTGATGGTTCACTTGCAAAGAAAAGGCTTGGGGAGTGCTGAGTCCTTCATGAAGCTGCCAAGACAATGCAAGTCTTCCTTCCAAGACTAATGAAATGAAAAGTAGGACTGGAGGATAATGTCTTCACGTGTTCTGCTTAATGAAGTGACTTTGTAATTTCACCTGTGTGTAAAAATCTGCATTTAGTGGACAGTGCAATTGAGGTTTTTTTTCATCCTTTCTCTTGCAGGCCATTTCTCGCCTGTGTGAAGATAAATACAAGGACTTCAGGAAAGCTGCAAAGAAACGGTCGGTCAGTGCTGACAATCTGACTGTGGTTAGATGGTCCCCTGCAATTATCTCCTAACAGAGGAGACTGGAATATTCCTACAGACGTACTGTTTCATCCATCCATTTTTTTCAGAGTGGGCTGGGGGCGGGGGGATAAAGAAAAAAAGACTTTTGATTTTTTTATTTTTAAATCTGTCAAGCTGCCTTTACAGTGCCTCCCCATTGTGTAGCACACGAGTGAAATGCCTAACGGAAGGAGAAATGGAGAGAAATCGGTGTTCGGGAGAGAAGATCGGCAACAATTATTTTCTAACTTCCACTAACAGCTTTACACTTTTATGAGGAAACAGCAAATCAGGTGCTTGGAAGAAGAAACAAAAAAATGAAGTAGAGGCAGAAGAATATTTGAGAACTCTGCCATTTTCTATTATACTGTACTCATGAAGGGAAATGGCAGCATGAAAAAAAACCCATGTAGTCAGATGACTGTGCACTAGAGGAATGACGTTGGGAGAGTTCCATCTTAAAGGTTTCTCTTAATATCTTCTTTTTGTTGTTGTTATTGTTGTTGCTGGGGTTTTTTTGCATTCCTCATTGCTGCTTCCCAGGATAAATTCTTCCCCTTGCACAGCAGGAAATACAAAGTCTGTATTTACAGTAGCACAAGCCCCTGAATAAATAGCGTTGGGTTTTTTCACTGCACTTTTCTCTGTAACCTGTCTTATTAGCATTATTCTTCTTAATTATTATGCATATGTTACATTTCTTGTATGCCTTTTATTGTATTTTGAAAGAGAGAACTTGACCATAGTGCTGAACCAAAAGTGTGTACAGGGATCAGAAGATCTTCGTAATTTCATGATGTGTTTTATTTATGGTATACTTGGGTGCGTGTGCCTTCCTGAGTTCTTGGAATCATTTATTTTTCCATAATATAAAGATACAGCTGTTAAAGTCTTGAGATGATGATGACGATGATGATAAGACTTGGGCCAAATCTCTGAAATTTGCAACAGATCTTGTGATCCTTTTTGAAGATTTTCATAGCATTAGAAATTTAGCAGAATTCATCCATTTTGAAGGAAATTTTTTTTTTTGTATGGCCTGACAAGTTCATTCCTTCACCTCCAGGTCCATTGTTGCAAGCAATATTCTCAATTTTTATATGTTTACTTTAAATCAAAGTGAGCCTGTTTGTATAAAATAAAAAATAATAAAAAAAATTGTTCAAATGAGAAGGCCTGTAGAAGAGCAGAATGGAAATCTTAACAAGGTATCTGTCACAAGGAGATTTGATTTGGAAGCTAAAATACAAACCCTCATGTATTTCAGTGTAGGTGCTTATAGAAATTAAAAGTAACTGAACTGTGAATATAATTTCCAACTTGGATTATTAAACTCCTCTGTTGTTATTATAATTTTGCTCTTACTGTGGCTGTTCGCCCTTGGCAGTTGTAAGAACCTTTTATACAAAATAATTTCTCAGTACAAGCATATTTGCTTCAAAACACCGCAGGGTGATTTTTTTTTTTTTTTACCCCAGTTGTGGTGGTATATTTTTTGGTTTTGGTTTTTTTTGGTTTTTTTTTTTTTTTTTGCAGTTTAGAAAGACACAGCTGAAAGCTCTCGGTTCCCTGCAATCTGTCCTTGCGACTATCACCGAAGGGAATGGCAGCAGAGTTTGTGCACTACTGTTGTAACCCAGCAGGATCCATGTTTGTGTTGTTGAGCCCTATGGGCTTGTGGCAGCCTGGGGCCAGGGGTGCACACTTGTCCCCAGAGTGACGCTGCTCCGGCAGCAGCGCAGCTGTGACACCACACGGTTTCCTCTTGGCTTTCCCATGGGACTTGTTTAGTTTGAGACACGAAGGCTTTGTCCATTAATTCTCCTGATGCTCTTTGGGCCTTTAAAATAATCTAATTCTCGTCACTTCTTGTTGTGCCAATGCATCAGAACTGTGAGTATCCAAGTCCATTTTTCCCTTGAACATGGAATGTAAGGCAAGTGTTTATAAAAAATTACAGCGTTTGAGACCTCTTTACAGATAGTATCAAAAGGAACATTTTCAGAGCATTTGAAATTCATCCTTTATAAGCATAAATTTAGGCTTTAAAATATGAAAAATATTTTGATTTATCAACACTTTGCTAAACTATTTTCCATTTAACTTGATATCAGGAATATTGGTTTTATCCATTTCTGGGTGATAGAGATATGAACTTTGGATTATGTAAAGATATCAATGCATCTACTATAATTTTTGTGAAGTTTATTAAACTACTTTAAAGATTGTATAGTCTATTTATTGTATGTATGTACATACAGTCTGATACTTTAAAAAGTGGATTCCGTAAAACCTGGCTCAGTCTTTGTTTAGACTATTGAATATCGTTTTAGCCTTGTGCACTGGACTCTACCTCTGTATAGGAGAATTTTCCATATTCTTAATTAGTACTGATTCTGTGATTAACTTGGTTATGTTTCTTGCACTAAGAATTAAAAAAAAATCTGCTGTAAGTGTGGATTTTTTCTTTAGTTTTACCATATGAATCCTCTGCATTTAGATGGATGTTTTTTTCCCTCATGGTTATAGAATAATTCTTTGCTTTTTCTTCTGGTTTGTTCCAGGGTTGCCAAAAAATACAGTACCTGTCAGTAAATCTGAAAAGTGTCTTTTGTTTGCAAGGTATTCTGTACCAGATAATTAAAAACGAATTATTATTTAGGATTATGTTGTGTTTAGTGTAGTTTTTTTCAGCATTACTGTATGGAAAATACCATTGCAAAGTTAGAGAATCACCGGAGATGTAAGAAGGGAGAAGAACCATATAACATTTTAATTAACAGCACAAAGACATTGTGTTTTGCTGTAAATGTTTTCTGGATTAAGGTTTTCATTATTGCTTTGGTCACCGGCTCAGAACTGAAAAGGTGTAGGAGATACAATAAACCTGTCCCTTCAAGCATCATTGTCTTAATGAATTATTTTTGTATGTTGAGCCAGTGGGACACTTGTTTGGTCATTTATGCATTGATAATTGGATCAATATTTGAAAAAGGCATCTTGTAAGGTTTTTAATCATTCATCCATATGCAGCCCAGAGTTGCTTCCGTAATTTGTCTTTCCATCTGCAGACCTGTTTGTATTTAGTTAGCTGTTTGTATTTCATTGTTTGTCAGTGACATACATCATTCTGACAGACATTGTCATGTGGGACTGAGAGCACTGGAGTCATGGGATAAAGTGCAAAAACAAAAGGGTCAAATCACCTTCCACAAACCAGTCAGCTCTTCAAATGATGCATATGCATGTTTTCTCTTGTTAAAAATATACAAAATTCCATCCGGTAGCAGGGTAATGACTTTATCTTGTTAAGGGTTTTGGAATTTTTCTTAGAGAGAAATTAGCATATATTGTATAATTGCTGTTTATATTTATGGAGTCTGAACTGTGTTTTAACACCTTTCTCTCCAGCTTCCCTAATGCCAGAAACCTTAGCTATGGTATAAAAGATTAGAAATAACAAAAACCTAATCTGAAAAGGGCAATGGTGTAATGGTGGTAGATTACAAAATGACATCTGGTAGTGTTGGCTATGTATAAAAATAGCAGTATATGGGAGGGGAATAGAGGAGTTGAAAGAGCAGAAAAAAACCCCAAAATTTAAACTCCTGAAGCAACAAATTATTTACAGTCATCCTTAGTTTGAGCATTTCATTTCCCAGTGATGTGTTTAAACTCCTACCTGAAGTGCTGCACATCACTGCAGACTCGTGTTGCTCTCTGCCTCTTCTTGGTCTTCATGTGGAATCCACTCAGCTTAGCTTTTAGCACTTTTCTCACTTTGTGTAAAACATATTTTTCTGTAATCAGACCTCTTTTAAACTTGAATTGGCAATTATTGGCAACATTTGCCTATTCTGCAGTGAAGTTCCCACTTAGTGTCTCTAATGGGTTCTGAGAAATCGGCTCAGCTATAAACACAAACATACCTGTGTGAGTGCACCTAGATATATGTGGAAATGTATCTACACCCAGAATTCAGTAAGTGTCTTTCTGCTGTTTTTGTCTTTCTTCTCATCAACTGAACTCCATCTGGAGGAAACCACAGGCCTGGTGAGACTGAGCTGCATAAACTGAAGGTAATGATGGCAGATAGGTAGCGACCATCGTTCTGTGAAAATGTTTTAAAGAGGGAAACAATTTAGAAGAAAAGCTGCTGCTCATGAGGAAAACAATAGTAATAGACATAGATTACGATGCTGAAAAGGATTGTTTCATAGTGTGTGTGAACCTCCTTTTCTGGATCTTATGGGAATCCACAAAAAGTAATTGGTGAGTTGCAGAACCAAAGCTTGAAAGGACTGATTCCATTGAGGGCATCGAGGCACTGGAACAGGTTGCTGAGACAAGCTGGGGATGCCCCATGCCTGGAAGTGTTGATGGCAGGAGAATTGGAACTAAATTAAGATCCCTTCCAAATCAAGCCTTTCTATGACTATAGCCAAGAAAGCCAGGCTTGAGTTTATTTGTTGCCTGGCCTGGATCACTGGGCTTTTCCCACTAAATAAGGAAGCAACAAGATGGCAAAATGAAGAAAGGCATGCGCAGAGTAGGACAAGTAGACTGTATTTCTTGTGTCCCTTCTGGAATAGTTGGCCTGATGCAATTTGGTGTGAAAAAAGAGTTGTTTTTTCATGCTCTTTTCACCATGTATAATGTGTTTCAGTATTATCAGCAGAGACTTTCAGCTGTTACACCTGGAGATATCATTTGATGATGATATGCTTAGCAAGTTTCTTGTTGTGGTGAAATTTGGTTATATACCTATGAGTTGTCCAGAATCTCTGTTAAGAGTTGGTAAAGCTCAAGATGTCAGAGGTCTCTAGAGATGGAGAACAGCAAATAATAACAAAATGTCAAAAATTGTATTTTGTAAAATACAATTTCCCAATGTACCTGATTTAGTTTCAGATGTTTTTTCCTCGATCTCTGACATATAGACTGGGGTGCTGTGGAAACTAAAGCAGTAAAACTTTGAAGCTGGAAGATGTCTGGGACTAGCACTGACACCCCATTGAATTTACTGGCAGTGAAGTGAATCCTCAAAAAACAGGTGAAAACTTGCTCATGTGACATGAGGACTTCTCTAAACAGACATTAGACTAAGACATCACCTTCATGTAAGAGATTCCACAGCACACTTATGTACAGAGCTAATTCTTCTCTTAGCTGTAGTTTTTCATGCTTCACTGCTCTGGGTTTTCATGCCCCTGTATTTTAGATGTTAATATAAATTATTCTCCATGGAAACAGTATCTTGGGAACTGGCAGCTTGATATCCTTGCTGTCTTATATTACAGATCATCCTGTGGCCACAATCTTCTCTTTCATGTATTTCAGGCAAGTGAAGCATTCTGCTGTAGAAAAAGGAGACCAAAAATACAGGGATTGATGTGCTGGAAGGGCTATGAGCCACAATTGTGTATTTTTAAAAAATAATTCATGAAATAAAGATGGGGAAATGTACCTTCTATCCTGTCAAAACCAAAAGGCATTGATGATACTTCGAGAAGTGTGATTGTGTTAAATCTCTTGGGCAAAGAGTTTAAGGGATTATTCAGTGGAACAGGATATACAGAGTGTTTTGCCATAGATCTGGGGAGGAGGGACACCAAGCTGTACTGAGCAAAATGGTACAGAAGTACATGTAAAGTGCAGATACCAAATAATCTTGAACATCAAGCTTTTGAATGGCAGAAGTATCTTGATGTTGGTGCACAATTTCAGTGTTTGAAAAGTATTGGTGGTCACCTTACTTCCATAGTAATACTTCCATCCTTTTCCTTTTGTGGCCTTCCAGTAAAAGGTGATCCTGTGTAGGCAAAAACTTAGTACACATTGTTAAGTATTAGAATATAATCAATAACACTTGAAGTTAGGCTTCACAAAATAAACTTGAAATAAAAAAGTAGTAAGAATTCCTGTTAAGTACATAAGCTGCAGGGGGTAACCTGCTGCTGCTGTGGGGCTTCATCAGTATGAACATTAAGTAAGGAGAGTCTCCTGCTTGTGACAGCTCAGTATGTGCCAGTCACACTTCTGAAGTCACAGGTTGGGAAGATGAGAAGAATTGCAGAGAGAACAACCTCCCACCCCCTATCCCCCAGTAATAACAACTCAACCCCAAGTCCTTTGTAGCTACAGTAGTTTTGCTCTGCAGAGTTTTGAACAGAGATGGAAAATTATCTTCCAGTTTACATCATTGCACAAAAGTAAGAGTAGTTAAAATGTGTAAATCACCACCAGTATTTGTAATGTTAAATATTTAACTTATTACTGCCATCAGGTATGTACCTTGCATTCTGCCATGGGAGCAAGTCCACAGTCTGAATGTGCTCTCTACCAGGGCTTTATAGGGCAGCTATGCTAAGTCTGTCCTCTGAGAAGCTAGAGGAATGTTCTTGTAACCTAGGAAAACAGTTGGGTGTTTCTCCATAATTTTGGATGCTGTTGAATAAGGTGATCTTCCAGATCTGCCTGATTTGAGGTTTTGGATCAATGGTTCCTTCAGCTGAACAGAAATAAATACTACAAAGCATAAAGCAGCAGTACTGACTTTGTCTAGAGAAATTGTGGTCATGCCACCCTGACTCCGAGCTTCAGCGATCAAAGGCCTGGCCTGATTCTTTTGCTTCCCCATTTAATCATGAGTCCCAGTGAGAACATTGTCAGTGTTTCTGACCTGTGAGAAATCTAGACTATGAAATTGTAGCTTTTCTGTGCTGACCTGTCATTGTGGTACATCAGAAAGGTTTTTTTTTGTTCTGCTCTATTTTGCTGGCATGTGGCAGAACAAAGTTGTTCTGCCCCTTAAGGTGTGCAAATAGCTGAACTGTGTGTTAGCTGAAACTCTGTGCTCAGATATCTCATTCCCAGCTGTGACTTTTCCCCTCAACCTTTTTGAAAATAATTTTCTCCTAGAAAAAGGAACCAGGGCAGTAAGTTTTAAGTTTTCTCCAAAATATATAGCAAATCAGCATCTAAATTTTTCCATTTCAGATTTTTTTCTATAATTTCAGACTTGAGCTTTTCCTTGACAACTCAGTACTAGTATGCATGTGAGCATTTATTTTTTGTTTTAATTGCATTAGATAAGGATTTTCTATGGCAGTTGGTAATAGAAAAAGTAACTATTTAAAATGTCATTTGAACCTGTTGTTTTCCCCCTGAGAAATGCATTTATCTTTGACTTGCTAAGAATAAGTAAGTCCAGTGATACAAGATTGCAGGTTTTTGCCTTGTCCCTTCATCCTGTTACATAAACAAGGAACTTTTAACTGTTTTCCAATATTTGTAAGAAATTTTAGAAATTTCTAATACTTTCAGTATAAACTGAGAGCTTCAGAGGAGGATTGGAGGTGCAGAGAAAAAAATAAAATTGTAGTTTTGATTTCTAACAAAAAAAAAAAAAAAAAAAAAATAGAGCAGACTCGAGTATCTATGTCCCTCAGCTTTTCTTCTTAATAAAGTGTCCCTAGAAACAGTTTCAGCACCTGTTGCCAAATGTCCTGTGTTCTCCTGAATGCAGGATTTCTCAAAATTTGAACAGAAAGCCTCAATCCCATCAACCCTTTAAGACCTGAGGTGCTTTCCCAGGGAAGTCAGGCTGAAATGCAATATAAAAGGATGGGTGATACAGGAGGGTGGGGGAAGAGGATCTCTTGGAGCAGTGGAAAAGCCCTTGAGCTGAGTCAGCACCAGGCTGAAGAAGTGGGTGAGGAACTCAGGCTTCCCATCCCACCAGTTCCTTATCCTCATCCTTGGAGCTGCAAGCCTGAGCTGCCACTGGGCATTGAAATGGTCGAATTCTGTGGGTCTGGTTTGTGTTATCAAGTACATGGGTAAGGCACACAGTTAAGTGAAATTGGTCTGTCTGACTGGGCAGCCCCAGTGCACCTCTCACCTATCACAGATTTGCAGCTGGTTTTGCCATGGATCTCATGCATCAGTCTCTGCATCTTGCCTGGCCTCCTCCTGTGCTGTGCTGGTGCCTCAGGATGTGCCTGCTGGACAGAGCTCCTGGCAGTGTTAAACACACCTGGCTGGGCTCCTCCCTGTCCCAGGATGGGATATTGGCATCAGCAGCAGTGCCTCTCTTAGTGTTGGATTGCACAGATAATTGGTAGCCATCATAGAATGATTTAGGTCAGAAGGAAACCTTAAAGATCACTTTTCTCCAACCCCCTTCCATGGGCAGGGACACCTTCATTAGACCAGGATGTTCAGGGTCCCTTCCAGCCTGACCTGCTTTCCTTGGTCTATCTGCACATACCTCAGCAGTGTATTTAGTCAGGTTTGTGCATTAAGTCAGGGGCCAGGCAAGAGGGAAGTTTCATAATTTACTGTTGTGCAGAGGCAGAGTTGACCTGAAACACTAAACTCACCTGAGGGACTTTAGGTTGCTTTATCAACATTAGATGAGTTGCAATCTCTAAGCCTGAGGGATGAATCATATAATTGCTGAAGACTGGAAGGAACAGTAGGGGCCACATTACTTGAACTGAAAATTGATTTGCCTATCTGAGTAACACAACCTGGGACAGGAATTCCTGCAGATCAGAAACAGGGGTCTGGGGGATTGTGCCCCCAAGGCTCTGAAGGGAGAATTAGTCCATACATGAGTAGCTCTAACGTTAAAGTGAAAAACTTTGTCCTCCTGACTATTTCTATGTGAGAAGCCACATTATTACTGTGAGGGAATGCAGTTTAGGCATGTCCTGAAGCATTCATGCTAAATTTCAAAAATATAAGACCTTCTAATATTTTTTTTTCCCCAGGGAGAAAAGGCAGTCATAAAAGGAAAGCAGCAAAATGTAAAAAAATTGAGGGGGGAAAAAAGAGGATAAACTGGAATAGTAACAGCAGTTAGGAGGCACAATACAAGGGACTATATCCATAAATATCTGTGCCCAGTTGTCCTGGGTTTGTCAGTGCTCAACCCACTACACCTGTTAAAATAATTAGTACAATTTTTATTAGTGTCAGGAACACAGTAATTGGTAGCAATTTTGTAGATTAGATTGAAATAGCAAAGTATCTGTCATAATGCAGAGGAGGGAGAAAGATTGTGCTAATGGCCCTGTTTTGTCTTTTTGTGCTATGTTTGTGCCTTACCACAGTAATAAAATCTCATTTCTGTTACTGGTACTGAAGGAATTTTCAGTGTGGGCTATGCAATATCTTGGAGTGACAAAATTGCTTTTCAGGTGATCTGAAAGGTTTTGCTGAGGCAAAGACGGTTGGCTGGAGATAATCCTCAGTTCTGGAGGGGAACTACCTTTGGAAGAAAGCTCAAGGAGAGCAAGTAGAAATGGGAGATGGTTTATTCTGTGTTTGTGCAGAGCACAGTGAAACAGAGAGGCTGAATTGCCGTGCAAGGGATGGGTGAGCAAACTGAGCATAATCAGTAATCTCTGCTCTTTCATGGAAAATAGACTGACTGTCATTTAAAAAACCAGGACCTAAATTGGTGTTCTTCCCCACCTCTGCTGTGGTTTGCCTTCCAAGCAAAATCTCACTGCTCTCTGCTTGGGCCCCAGTAGGATGTTTGCCAGTGTATTTATCCATCGTGTGAGATTTCCTTTCCTCTGGATGTCGGAAGCTGCTCGGGGTAGGGAGCAGTGCTGTGTGCTCCCAGTCTGCCTTAGGGATGGGTCCTGTGGGGAAACCCACTCTTAGTCATTCCTGCCTGTTTCTTTTGCTCTCTAAAATATTGGAATAAATCCTTCAGGATCCATATTACCCTTTTGATGTTGTAGTAAAAATTTTCAATTTTTGGGTATTGAACTCCTGTTAATTTTACTAAGGACTGAGCCATTGAGCTGAATCTTATGATGCTTTTTTCTTTAAAACAAAAAATCCTGGCTGATAGAATACACGGAATGTGAACAGTATTGCAGTTTAATGGGGAAATTCCTTGTGTACTCCCCAGCATGTGTTGAGTTCACTAGCACTGATTATTAAAAATGGCTCTTGGAAGGAAACAAAGTGGAAACCATGGAAACTGTGGCAACTGGCATGGTAGGACTGTATTGTAAAGCGAAGGTTCAGGGTAGAGAGCAAATTCAAATCCTGAAATAAAAATTTGGAGGTTGTGGAGGTTGACATATCTGAATTTGGTTTAAATGACTTTTTACATGGCCACACTAAACTTAATAGATCGACTATTAGCAGGTCGAGTCAATTTGACACAGTTTAAGGTTAAAACAAACCTCATAAAACTGTAAGTTGATGTGCATCTCTTAATGATGAGATGCAAAAACTCAATTTCATGTTGTCCAACAAATGGCCAGACATACATCCATAAGTTGTACATCCTGATATTCATGCAAGAAATCTAACAATTCCTTTGTCTAGTAAGCTGTGAGTAGCAGCTATGAGGAATATTAGATTTTCCCCTTCATTGTTCATTGAACACAGCTGAAGATCAAAAATTCTCATTATGAAACAGAATGATAGATGTACACATTTTTTTAGACAGAAGTACTCTTCTAGATAAGGACTTTGTTATGCATAGGATACAGCTTTTATTTATTTAAAGATATATATATATATAAAGATATATTTTCAAGATGAGATTTAATAGAATGTACATTTTGACTTCTGCATAGGAATAAATTTTACTTGAAAATGATGTTTCTTCACATTAGAAGAAATACACAGTTGGTACAGCCTGCAGTGGTTCCTGGTGTTTAAGTTGCATGTGAATTAGAGGGGGGAAAATACCATTTCTCTTTTCAGCTTCCTTCTTTGATTTATCCTTCCCCCTGTGCTTGGTTTAATGACCACATAGTTAGAGCACATCTGTCCACACTGAAAGAAAAAGCAGTGTCAGTTTTCAATAACAGAGTCAACAATATAGGATTTGTTTCTTAAAATGATCAGCCATGAAATACAAGAAGGTGTAAAGAACCCTTATTTTAAATGCACAGTGGCTGCCTGTACGTTAAATCTAAGATGACAGATTTATTTAGTGAAATCCAGAACCAACACAGTAAGCTCTTTTGTTGTGCATGTTGCAAACAGGAATATTTGCCTTCCATAGCTCTAGCAATATTCATACTTAGAAACAAAATATTGCATTTAAAACATGGTGACCCAAAGATTTTCTTGCCGTCTGTTTATTATGAAATCTGTTTCCCAGTTACCTAAGACCTTTTTCTTATTTAAAAGATTTCCATGGTATCAGCTCACCCTACCTGATCATTGCTAGGTGTGGACTTGCTGTGGGGAAGAACTCTTTAGTGCCAAATGTTGGGCATTAATGAAACATGAAATCACCTGCTTCATCATAAAATACAGGATCCTTAAACTCTCCAAACCTTCAGTTTTGTATTTGGCACTGTGGGGAAAGGTGAGTCTAAAACTCAGTGTCAAATGTTAAGGGCAAAATTTAGAAGAGAAATCTCTCTTATACAAGGGGATTTTTTTGTGTTACAGCAGAGCAAAATTCAGTAATAATGTCATGTGCTCATGTAGCTACCTATTTCAGTGGGAGTTAAGCTGATAGTAATAATGTGCTTTTGAAAATCCAGTGGACTCACTTTGTACTTTTACTGCTTAGTAAATTAAATACTTCTGCAGAAATTGGCCCTGAGCTCCTGAATGAGAATATATTTCCCATTACCTAATTTTCCTTCGTATCTGTCTTTAAGTGTTCAAAATTCTTGGTTGAGTAGCTGTGAAGTTGCTGAACCAAAGTCTGAAGCAGACCTGCTTTTTCTATTTGTCGTCCTCTTAGAAGCCAGTTCCCTTTAGAAATGTGACTTTTCTGAATATTCATTCACAATAAGGGGCTCTGTTGGGAGAATGGTCTAAATCCTTAAGAGCATGCAGTGAAACAGTCTTTTTTTAGGTTTACTAAATCAGTAGAGGAACAGTGAGACAGCACAGCACGTGCAGGGCACGGAGGGACCAGGCTCAGGCATCCAAGGGGTCTGAGCTGGTGTGGAACTCAGCAAGGTTGAATCCAGTCAATATGAGCAGCTAAAAACTGGGCTGAACTTCACTGCTCTGGGTGTCCTTCTGGGCTGTTTTGGCATGCACTGGCATTTATGTACACCTGAGCATGTGTGCATGCAGCTCCTCCCAGGGAATGGGAGGCAGGAAGAGATTGGGAAGAGGCAGAGTTTGATGGAAGTTTCCTTTCCTTGCTCTCAACTCTGCTGCTTCTGGGGACTGATGAGTTAGAGGCTGGGCAGTGGGGAATAGGAGCACATTATTTAGGCTCCCCACAG
The DNA here is from genome assembly GCF_903797595.1 of Erithacus rubecula. Taxonomy (NCBI): domain Eukaryota; kingdom Metazoa; phylum Chordata; class Aves; order Passeriformes; family Muscicapidae; genus Erithacus; species Erithacus rubecula. Next base: position 12,450,226 of record NC_136689.1, on the reverse strand, counting down.
AATAGATGATGATGAAATAGATTCTCTGCTCCCCACCTCAGCGTGTGTAGGCTCTGTAGCCCAAAAGCTGGAGCAGTGATTCCCTTGCCTTCTTCATGTCTGAACTACTATGGGCTGCTCTGGGCACAGGCTGCTTTCAAACTAATTTCCTTCCAGCACCACCAAAGAGGCAGCTGGAGAGAGGTCCCAGGGAATGCAAAGTGTGCAGTGCTGCATGTGCCTGTGTAAAGCAAAGGGCTTTCCATGCTGTGCTGGCTCCTTGGCTGTGTGTACTGTGAACATTTACATACATGTATGTGTCTAGTACATATGTCTTAAAAAGAACATTTTTTTCTGGACAGTTTTGCCTGCTACTTTGCTATTGTCCTTCATGTCTAGCTTGTTTCTTTCTCTCTCCCTTCTGCTGTATCTCACAAATTTTAAAATAAGTCCATGAAGATAAATTGCCTTTTAATGTTTACTGTCCCTTCCAAATAGATTCCCCCGCCCCACCATTTACAAATCACCTTCAGAAGTTCTAGATTTACTGCAAGATTCATCATTAATACATAATTTTACATAATTCTAAGTAATTTCTAACAGGCTTTAAAATATTATATATGCATCTGTATTTTTTCTTTCTGAAATTATGATATGCCAAAGGACCTGGACTGGAAATGCTCTATCCCTTTGTCTTTTAGGAAAGCTGCTTTGCTGACCTATTTTGCCTTAACATTAGTTAAATTGGTAGAGGGATATTCCTTCATTGCCAGGTGCTGTGTAGGGTGCAGCCTCCCTTAGTAACTCACTTCACTTCAGTGTCATTAGTGTAGGTCTTGACTGGTAAAGACAGAAGGGCTTGGAATTTGCTATGCCAGAGGAATGCCTTTATTTTCTAAGAGCTTTTTTGATGTGTGATGTAGATTGTGGCACCATTCAGGTGACAGATTTGATCCTGAACTGGCTTCAAGCTAACTCTGCCTTACCTCTGGATGTCATTCTGAGCCAAGGACTAGCTGAAGTGTCTTTGCTCTCTGTGAAGAGCCCCAGGTCTAAACCTGGGGATGTGGCACAGGTCCACACTGCAGTGAGATGCAGTCCCAGTAGTTCAAAGTATTTCAGTGGGTCTCTTACAATGCTGGAGTCACATGTTTGAATTTTTGCAGGATCAAGCCCTAGACCTATGGTAAGGGGTTATGAATGTGGAGAGCAGATGGGAATTTTAAAATAGATTTAATTGTGTCTTCTTGTGTTTCATTGTTTGTCTCTGAAAGCTTTCCAGTGGCATTTAGGTACCTTCCTAAAATCAGATGTGATGAGGTACTGCTGGGTTTGAAAGCTTAACTTTACCCAATACCATGTCAGTTTTTTCTACCTGCCTCTCTTTTTAATTAGAATTCAGTGCAAGTTCATAGATTTGACAGCTTTTTAGGCTGGGAAGGGCTGTTTGTGGGATTCTAGAGCTGGGACTGGGGCTGTGCACCACATGCCCACCTCTGGTGTGGGAAATGGTGCCAAACCAACTGGTGGCACTGCAGAGCTGGGGTCCTGCTGCTGCTACACCCATGCCTGTAATATTGCTCTCCCTATTTCTTTACAGTTCTTACAGGCTGACAGGGAATGCAGGGAACAGATAAAGATAAATAATAAATGAGGGGGATTGTATGGTAAATATCTTCAGCTACGATGTGGAAAATCTTCAGATGGGAATCATGGCCTGAAAGACAGTGCTGAACCAAGGGGTGAGAGAACTAAAGCCTGTGGTTCTGTGGAGACCAAACACTTTATAGCAACCACCACAGACTGGAGCCCAACGTGGACTGATGGCAGAGGCTTGGGAAGAGGACACCAGAATATATATAAGCTTATATAAATATAAGCTATCTAGAAAAGCTACAATTAAAAAAAGCTAAGTTGTCTGAAAAAGCTAAAATTTAATTCAAGTGTTCTGACCTAAGCTAAGCTGCATTGTGACTCTGGAGGGTGCCTACTTTCTTTTGGAAAAAAATGGGCCATCCTATCTCAGTGCAGCCATGCCATGGGATCAGATGTTGTCTGGTATAGTTCCACAGGCAACAGTCTGGGGGCTTAAATTCCTCACTGTTATCCCTCTTACACAAATGGTAGAGGTCTCACAGCAACGACAAGCAAGGATATTTTAACTGACAATATTGACAGAGACAATTTATAGCCCATTGTGTGGATGCAGCTGCTGAGCATTCATATCCTGCCACCATCCTGGCATTCCTGACTTTATTTTTGACAAAGGGTGTTTAACCAGGAATGCCTTCATATCTCAAAATAATTCATATCTTGACCATTTTTTCTCTATTGACTTTCTCCAGCTTTCCTTCATTCTCTTTCTTCTCACACATACTATCTCTGGTTGTAAAAAATAAATATCTGTATGTGTGTAAGTAAGTGAAGCTAAAACTATCACCACAAATCATAAATAAAACCAGGTAAGAGAAGAAATGACAGTTTGGCAAATATTTTGTATAAATCAATTCTGAAATCAATAACATTTCTGTATTTACTACTGCAACTAAAAATCTTTTTACACAGATAGCAAACAAAGGGTTTTGAAGGTCCATCTTTTCAAACTCCACTTTTAGGGTTTCCTTAGGGTGGTGTTTGCTACAGTAAGGATGCTCAGTTTGTTTTGCTAAGGCATTGCAAAGCCTGTGAGCAGAGAGCTGGGCAAAACTCTTTGTGCAAGTGTATCTTACTTTATGAAATGATTAGTTTTACCTTTTACCCAGGTAAGATGTGCTCAGCCATAAAGCTCAGCCCAGCTACAGTTCCCCTATGGAATATCTTCCTGCAGCTCCCTCTGAGCTGCCCTTGCTCCCCAGAGCAGCTGTGGGTTGGAGCACACAAGCAGGGCTGCAGTGCCCAGCCTGTGCCTGGGCTGTTGGCCCTCCACAGGTGTCAGGAAATCACTTTTCTCACCTGCTACATCACACACAGACTCCTTCTTCAGCTGCTTTTCAAGGTATTGTTACTATTTCCTGACTAAGGTTTTACAGTATGTTTGCCCTTGCCAGAGCACAGATTAAAAAGGACAGAGCACCATCCCAAAACTGGTTGATGGTGGTAGATTATTTTCCCCAAGGTAACCTGGGAGAAAAGGTGAGGAAGGAAAAGCTGAGAGTCTGATTTTCAGTCCTGCTTTTTCCTGGGGTACAGCACAGCGACACAATGTCCAGGACATGCTGTGCAGTCTCACCTTGTGGTCAAGGAACACTGAGCCCACGGACATTCTGCTCCAGGTGGGAGCTGCCCCACCACTGCTGAGGGGCTGCTGGGTGTCAGAATTCTTGTCAGTCACCCTTAAGATCTTTTAAGTGTTCTCCAAACATTTTTGAGTGAAGTACCAAGCAGTTGCAGCCAAAAGGACTGATATAAATTAAAAATGAGTGACTCGTGGCATCTTGAAAACCAAACCCATCCTTAGGATTTTTAGTTTTTAAAGCTTCCCCTGTTTTTCTTCTTGCCTGCAGGGAGGCTCAGCCTGCTGGCTGGCTCAGCACACAGAGGAGAGTTTGGTGGGGCTGTGATTGACAGGGCCATGGTGTTCTTCTGTCAAGGAGGTTTTGATTTAGAAACCAAGTGGTTTCAGGAAATTTCAGTGGGATAGTTTCCAGTGACCTGAACTGAAGTTGCCTTTCAAACACAGGGATGCTCATCCTTTTCTATTCCCTTTCCTTCTCTTATTCATCTGCAATTCTTGTGGGGAGACAGAGAGGTCTCTGTTATTTCCTGGTCCATGCTATTTTTTCCTCTCTCCCTGTCTTTCACCACTGAAGTATCTCAGCAATGCCAGGAGGCTGGAATGCCCCAGGAGGGTAAGAATAGTCTACAATGGCAGAGATCACTCCTGTTGTTGTTTGTCCACTTGCAGTTGCCTGGACAGAGGATCCACACAGAGGTAGGAGCAATTGGATCTGACAAGCTAGAGCTTTTAGAAGACAATGTGATAAAGCCTGAAGAAGATCAACATTCAAAACTAACAGTCCTGTTCAAATCATCAAAATAATCCTTCATCAACACATTGTTTTGGCTGAGTTCCTGATTTCTGTCCTTGACCCTTAGCAAAAATTCCTTGCTTTTTTATTTTTTCTTTCCTTTTTTACCCCCTTTCCTCCCTGTCTAGGTCTAATCTCCTTTGGAAATGACAAAACTGTTAGGACATCTGGAGCTGGAAGTGGTTTGAGCCTGTTCAAACATGGAGCACTGGGACTCACTGGGATTTTTGATAGTCACACTCAACTATAATGTGACTATTGTAGGTAAGTAAGAGATCTTTCTTTTGCTGCTTCATATCCTGAAGCCACCCAAGTGCCCTACTGTTAATCAACTTTAACTTCAGTTTATGATTCTGTGATCTGCATTGTAAGTTGTTTTCTTGATACCTGATAGAAGAGGTTAATGTATTTATTTTCTTGTTAAACAGATAACTTCTCTCTCTTTGATAGATTTTTCCTGAACATGGTATAAAATATTCTGGCAACAAATTTGAGTCTTCTTGATGACAGGGCTTCAGCTGGAAAAAGGGATCATGGTAAAAATACACAGAAATAATGCTGAACTCATACCACACAAAGTGAATGGTAGAATATATGCAATAACTTTAGTAACAAATTTTGAAAGTTAAAGAAGAGGACAGAAGACCCACTCTGAAGAAGTGATGAGGTCTGAAGACCCATCCATTCCTCTATTACAGGAAGAAGTTTGTGGTTACCATTGTGGTTAATTACTGCTTTTCATTCTTTATTTTTATAAGCAAATAAGGATCACATGCATTTAGGGAAATAAAAAAAAGCAAATTAAGATGCCATTGACTTTTCCTCAGCTAACTGCTTGCTGCTTATTTTTTGTCATTACTCAAATAAGACTCTGTTCCTCTTTCATGGCTACTTTAAACAAAGTGTGAGCCAGAGAAAAACTTTAAGGGCCTTTTAAAGACTCCTTGCCTGCAGCAGTTGCTGTAGTTTATGCTGTGCACTGCAGGGAGCACCCAGCTGAGCCCCAGCAGGGTTGCTGGAGAGGCTTGTTCTTGTATGTTTAATCAAGATTGGGTCTTTAGGGACAGGGATGCATGGAGGGCTTATCTCTCAAATGTATGTCACTCTAAACTACTTCCTAAGGAGCCATTGATTTTTCTTAAGCAGTACTCTCTGTTGTACATGTTCTAATTAAAAATTGATAGTGAAATAGCATGTAATATTTTGAACCTAATTAACTAATAAGCTTCAAACACTTTGAGGTCCTTGCAGGGAAAAAAATGCTACCTAAGGATGAAACATAGTTTGCTAAAGATGATAGATTCTGTAGAGCTGGTGTTTCCTATTGACCCACACTGTGTCAAAAAGAGAGTAACAGTACAGCCTGACAGCAAACACAGGAGGCTGGAAACACAGCAAAACCACCACTGCAGCTCAGGTGATTAAAGATGAAATGCAAAGACCTCACTTTATTTATGGCTGGATAATATATTATTTTGCCATGAGAAGCAGTTTCTCTGATGATCTCTAATAAACCTTTCATATTCTTCATGATTTTCCACTACAGAGTGCAGTTTTACTGTTCTAGCCCATAATCAGTCTACTGGCTACAAATGGTTTTTAGAGGGCACTTGAGCTGTATCTTCAGTACAATAATAGGTATCACACAATGTTGTGGAAATATTTGAGTATTTTAAATTCACACTAACTACTGGGAAATAGCTTTATGGGAAATACAGAAGAAAATTCTCCAAGGAAACACCCATAAATAATTAGTATAGTTTACAGAAAAATGCTTTGTGATCTGGATTTTTTTAAAAAGCCTTTATAGTGTGATTGGTGCTATTTCACAGATTTTGCACACAAAACCTTGTGTGCATGTGAGATGTGCATTCACTATTAATGACTTGAGCTTTTCAGTACATTTCTCAGCCCTTAACTCTGTATAATATATTTCTCTTTAGTCACTGAGTCTTGCTGTTTCTCTGCCTGTGTTTACAATTAGCGTCTTAACAATTCTTTAAAACAGAATTAATCTTATTTATGTTGGTTTTCCTCCCTCTTTTTAAGCAGTTTTTTTCCTCTTTTCTTGTAGGGGACTATTAAATTAAATTTCTTTTCCAAAACTGTACAGGGAATTGGTGATGGGATTCAAAAGGAAATGTGAGAAATTTAAATGCTAAACTTAACTTCAGATGTTGAATATCTCTAAGCCTTCCCATCCTGCCCAAGAAAATGTTTTAGGCTTTTACAGAATCATAGAATGGTTTGATAGAAGTGAACTTAAAGGTCTGAGTGGAGAAAAGCTGCACACCAAGGTGAACGAAGGCTGGAAATCATGACCAGGATGGGGCAACCAAAGAAGCAACAGAGAGAAATGTCTGGGGTGCACATTTGTACACACAAATGTGCATTTGTAGAACACTTTGCATAAGTTTGCTAATAATAAAAATAATAAATAATTAATAGTTTGCTAGTAAACACCATTCTAGACACAATAGAGAGATTTTTTTTGGCCAAAGTAAGCTTTGCATACAATGTCATGGCCAAGACCAAGAACAAAAGCTATGTCATGGAGCAATCTTTTATATCTAGATGAGTCTCATACTGTGTTACCTGATTTGCATTATGGAAATAGGACAAAATTCAGGCACAGAAACCCAACAATAAGAAAAAACTGGAGTGAAATGGGGTTGCATAGTCAGTTTTGATCTTTTTGTATCAGGGTGTTTTCATTAGGTTTCAGTTGGCATGGCTTATTATATATTTAACTCCTACACTGTCGAGTCTAGATGAAAATTATAGAATATGTTAGCTGCACATTTTCACTGGATTTTCAGTCCCAATCAAACAAACAAACAAAAACAACAACAACAAAAAAAAGAGCTAATAAGAGGAGAGACTATTTCTTCAAATGCCTCATGTATAGAAGGAGCATCACTGCATGACCTGCCTTCCTTCTCAGGGTCTGACTCTTACCTTTCCTTCTCTTGCAGGGAAGATCTGGCTGGTGCTGATAGTTCTGCTGCGTGTGGCAGTGGTGGTGCTGGCAGGCTTCCCCCTCTACCAAGATGAGCAGGAACGCTTTGTCTGCAACACCCTGCAGCCAGGCTGCTCCAACGTTTGCTATGACTTGTTCTCTCCCATATCCCACTTCAGGTTCTGGCTCATTCAGACCGTGTCTATCCTGCTGCCTTATGCTGCATTCAGCATTTATGTTTTGCACAAGGTAGCCATGTACATGGTAAGGATGCACTGTCTGGGGCATGAGTGCAAGAGCAAACAAGGGTTTGGGGAAAAAAGCCCCAAAGATGTGAAGGGGCTCTGTAAAAGTGAAGCTTTCAATAGAGTAGATTGTGGTGCAGACAACCTAAGAGTCCTTAATTTTTCAGGGGCATATACGGCTCACCTTTTTATTAGGACCCTACTAGAAGTTGCCTTTGCAGCTGTGCATTACTTTCTTTTTGGATTTTTTGTTCCTGACCGCTTCTCATGCTACCACTCACCTTGCACAAGCGCTGTTGACTGTTACATCTCCCGGCCCACTGAGAAATCCATCATGATGATTTTCATCTGGGGGGTCAGCAGCCTGTCCTTCCTGCTCAGCCTGGCTGATCTTGTCTGTGCTCTCCGGAGGATGACAGCAAGAAACCAAAAGAACAAGCTGCTGGCAAACCTCTGCACAGAGAAGGAGTGCAGGTTGCACCTTCCCCCAGTCCAGCAGAGTAGCTCTCCACCTCAGAATGGGGATGGCCCAGTAGCAGGCAGCTGTCAGACCAGTGACGGCTCCTGCTCGCTTCTCTCTGAAGAAGAAGAGGCTGTTCTTCATCCTGAAGGTGTCCCTCAGCAGAGTGCCAGCACTAACCTCAGCAGCAGTAAGTGCTGTGTATCAGGAGACCTTGCTGTGAAGCAACAGAGCACTGAAGAGCCCTCGTGTGCCAGGGAGCAGCAAGGAACTCCCTGCAGCCAAGTGAGACCCAGACTGCAGCAAGACTTCATTAAAGATACTGCCCTGTCTTTGAGACATCAGCTTGAGTCTCCCCTTGGAGTTTCTTCCTCTGTTGCTCAGAACAAGCTTTTAGGGTTCTGCCCTTCAGCTGAGCTAAAAAGTCCTGATGCACAATCAAATTATAGCAGCACTAGTTGCCTGAGGTCAAAAAAGTCAGAATGGGTATAGAAGCCAGAGTGAGCACTGTGCTGTGACCTTGACAGGGCAAATCATTGCAGCACTGAAGAGGCTTCAGGGAGTTTGAGCTGAATCCCTTGGCTGTGGTTATGCTGCAGAGACATTGTGCTATGCACCTGCATAAGAAAAGAAACAAAAACTTCAGATAAGAGTTTGAAGGGTATCACAATAAGGGACAAGCTCCTTAGAAATGCGACATCTTTATGTTTTTCTGCATGTAGATGGTTTTAAAAGGCTGTGGACTGTTACTGATGTGACTGACCTGGTTTTCCAGGAGTGTGTGTGAACACTTGTTTACTCTAACCTAGTTTTATTGCAAAAGATTGAGCTTAGCAAAGATATGTTGTCTACTGTCAAAAGCCTAGTTTATCCCCTCATACTTAAGTCTCAAAACCCACTTTAAGACAGAATACTCAAGAAGAAGACTAGACAGTGAATAAAATAAAAACACTTGTTTTGTAGCAAGGTGTTAATGTGTTAAAACCTCTGGACCTTATTGCTTGAAGGTGATACCTCTCCCAGCTAGAAGTGTCCATTTCTCTGACACTGATGCCAGCTGCAGTCTGACCACACCTTAGATATTCAACTATAACCCATTCTAGTACCTAGAAGAGCCTAAAAAAAAACAAAACAGAGAGGGTCTTTTTACAGCGGCATGTCGTGATAGGACAAGAAGGAATTGCTTCAAACTGAAGTAGGGTAGATTTAGATTAGATGCCAGGAAAAAATGTTTTACTTGATGGTGGTGAGGCAGTGGAACAATTTACCCAGAGAAGTTGTGAATGTCCTGAATGTTCCATTCCTGGAAGTGTTCAAGGTCAGGATGGGGCTTTGAGCAATCTGGTTTTGTGGAAAATGTCTCTGCCTATGGCAGGGGCGTTGGAACTAAATGATCTTTAATCTTCCAACCCAAACCATTCTATGAATTACAATGACCTCCAAAACAGACTGGCTGCATCCACACTGGCTGTTGGGCATGATCCTGTGATGAGAATTTCTCAGGAGACAGCAAGGAGGTGTGAGCCAGAAGGGTGTCAGGGACTGCTCCAGCAGCCATGCCCATGCTCTGGCTCCACTGACACATCTACAGCGTGTTACTTCTCAGCCTTAAGTAGTCAAACTGGGTCCTCAGTTTCAGGAGGTGGGAATGAGTCACCTGACCTGTTTTAGGGGGTTTCTAAAGGTGAGTCACTTTCTAGATATATCTATTTCTCCCACAATATGATGATCTCAGACCTGGGTTTAGGGAAAATGGTTTCTACCGTGAAAGAAGGATATAGTGGCAATGTCTATATCAAAGTGCTCACCCTCTTTATCTGACTGACTTATGATAATTTGAAAACATGTCTAAATTGAGTGAATCACAGTAGATTTTATTACAGTTAGCTTTGTGCTTTGCCTCTGTCACATCTGCATAAGTGTGGTCCAGCACTACAGCACAACAGTGCACGAGATGAATTTTCATTTAGCTACAAGTCAGTGGGGGATGGGTTGAAGGTTGCACATACCTGCAGATCATCAGTGGGAGTGGATGTGGAAGAGCATGTACCCAGAGAAATGTGCTGGTGGTAGTGTCTTACAAAACAAATTATTCAGAGGGTGTCAAGAGCTGGTGTTTGTGGATACTGTTTGGTGCTGGAGTAGCTACGATGCTGTTCAGACCATTTAGGCCATTTTAGACCATGCTGTTTAGTCTTGCTTTGGGCTGCCAAACAAGTTTCTGTAACAACTGAAGGACTGCTCCCATGTGCAAGACATGAAGAGACAACAGCTTTCACATTCTTTCTTTTCTCTCCTGTGGGCCCACAAGTCTTCAAGACAGGCTCATCACACCTGTGTATTATTTCTCACATGTGTAAGATAAAGACTAGCAATTATCCCTTCTCTCCTGTGTTCCCCCAAAATTAGATGGCTTGATAGATGGACAAAACTGCTCTAGGGGTCAGGAGCAAAGTGCTTTGGGATCCTGAGGTAGCTATGGGCATTTTTAATTACTACCTTCTAAGTAAGGTTTTCCTCTCTATTATCTCTGTTTCTTTCATCGTGCATGCTTGTTGTGTGATTTGTCATTTTCAGGGTAGAAGCAGCATTAATTATTAAACTTTTCATAGGCAGAAAAACATTAAATATTTAGACTTCTCGTCCTCCAAAGCCTCTTTAATGGGGTCGGTGCTGATTACACATGCCATGACAAAACATTGCAACAATGAAACCTTTTATGATTCATTGAATCTTCTCAGATGTGAGAAGGAATGCAAGGAACAAATGTGGATTCAGTCTATTGCATATATCCCACAGCATGAGATATAAATAGGGTAGGAAAAATAATAAATGCATTGTGGCTGGACACAGTTTGAGGCTTTTGTCTCCAGTTAGACATTTTTTGATGACTGAAGAGTCTCATTTCAAATTGGAAAGATCCTGTGTTTGAAATGGAAAGTGAAATTAGTGGAAATTAGTCTTCCTCAGTCTGCAGAGACTGTAGCCTTTGGTTGTGTTGCTCCTCTGCAGCACTGGCTGATTTTGGGACTTATGGATCCATAGACACATAATTCAGAGTTGCTGTAATAAGCACTTAATGTGTTCATAAAAACTGCATATTAAAAGAGAAAAAATTGGTATTGAATTTTCCTTGGGGAGTGAATAGAAACCCCTGGCATCAGCAACCTGCTCCTAGGGCAATAACTTGGAGCCTTTTACTGCTATTTCTCCAAGTCACATTTATTAATTACAAAGACTGCATGGAATTTCCAGCAAGGAAAGACCAAAGGAAGAAGTGTAAAGGAAGCCTGAGCTATTGTGAACTTCCAGAGCTCAAAGAAATTAAAAGTGATGGTTGGGGAGGGACATCCACAATAGGGAGGAGAAAATAGCCAAAAAAATGTCTGTTTGATAAAACAAAGAGGGTCACCTCTAATTTGTCCTTGTATTCAATATCAGTGAATGTGGAGGTGCTGTAGATATGTCTGGATGTCTTAGAGTGAGAAAACAACTGAGAGATGTAGAGCAAAGAAGCAGCAAGGCTTTCTGCTGTTAAAACAAAAATTTAGCCTTTTAAACTCATATATTGATTTTGTAAATCCTTCCAGAAATTATGACATACTCAGAGAAATGTTACAAAAGGTTCCTATCATGTTTACCAATGTGTGTTTAAATAATTTCTTAACCCATCTACCCAGAAGAGCATTTCAAAGATGGGTTGAAAGCACAGTACTCCTAAAACAGCCCTCAGGGAGTTTTGGCTCGTGCTCAAAGTACAGGTGTCACTTTGTCACTCTGAGGTGTCTTTATGGAACAGAAGATATATGTATTTCTCATCCAGCCTCATGTGGTACTGATCATGAGATTATACAGAAAGGAATTGAGCTACGTAGAAATAAGAGCTCGAACTGATGAAAAAATCTATTATAAAATAGATTTCACATAAGAGGTAAAATTTTTATTGGAAAATGATTGAATGTTGTAAAAATGTTGTTTTCTTAATATCTTCAATTGCACTTCAATAGCATCTCTTGCTAAATAAGTATCTAGTAGGCTGCTGGAGACACAGAATTTTCATGTTTTCTATACTGCAAAATCAAATTTGCTGAAAGTTTCTGCAGTATAAGCATGATTGAAAGAAAAAAAATTAATTTTGTTACCTCAAACTAAAATAGATCTAAATTTTTCTCTAAATATTTTTTTTTAATTTCTTTTTTTTTTTGTTTGTTTGTTTGTTTTGTGTTTTTTGTTTTTTGTTTTGTTTTGTTTTGTAATACATTTTAAATACCAAATTAAGGGCCAAACTAGTTTAGAAGCCAAGTTACAACCAGTTATAATCAATTGATCCTCTTCTTGCACTTTTTAAGTTGGGTCACTTTGATTTACTCTCAGCAGCATAACAGAAAGATGTGACTCTTCTCTCGTGAAAGACACTGTAGACAGGTGTCTGGGGAATGTATAACTTCCTGACAGCAGCAGTTGTTCTCCATGAATATCTCAGTTCAGCCCAGAATAAGTATGAAATCCAAAATTAGCAATGTAGAGACATCCTCAATGTATTCTTTTAAGTTATTATCTGTCCTTACATTATACATCATTATTTCAATTATTAGCTGTCTAAAATAAATCCTTAAAGAGTATATTAATTGGGCATTATATTATTGTAATGTCATGATTACAATGGAGAACAGATAAATTGTTACTGCTTGTAGTATTTTAGGACAATAAAGAAATACATCTCAAAAAATAGGACAGTAGAGTAGTTCAAAAGGCAGTTCTTTAACTTCTGTCTTTTGATCTACTTTTAATAGCCCAATGTTCTCAACTGACAAGTAATTTTACAACATAAGGTCTTACATTGTAATTGAATTGCTAAAATGTTCTGCAGATTAGATGGTCTCTGCTCACTCATAGCATGAACTCTTGGGCTGTGACACCCAGCAATGGCAGTTCTGAAAAATGGGTTCACTAAGGCAGAAATCTGATCAGAATGTGCCAACTGCATCCCTATGTTAAAATTACCCAGTGCCCATGCAGATAGATTACAGTCACAATCTGCTTCACTAGCTTCTGATTTTCCCACTTCACTGTCTGTTTCCTTCCATTTGCTTGGACAGGCAGGAGCTCCCAGGCCATCCCCACAACTGTAATTTATTCATGGGAGTGCACACACAGTGCTAAGTCTGAGAACAGTTTTATCACCCTGTGCTGTTCACACATGGAAATGCTGGGAGGTAGAGAGCTGTCTCTAACTCAGTGTCTGCAGGTAACACTTTATGTTGAGTGCTGCATTAGCTTTGAAAAGCCTTCACTTATAAACAATTTACTGAGTGAGGATGATGGCAGATTTTGAGCTTGTTGTTAGAAACTGAGGTTTATATGTGGTGCTCTCAGGAATGATGGGGGATTTGGGCTCAGCAATCAGGAGTAATTTCTTTTGTTTCTGGCTTTCCTATGTGAGTAACATCTATTTTGCCAGTAAGACTTTAGGCACCACAGCATTTTCTGTCACTGAAAATGTTACTTTTAGCAAAGAAATAACAACAATGGAAATAAATGGGAGACTTTGACCTAGCAGAATAAAATTTTGCATTTTCCCCTGTGCTGACTTGCCTTTTCCTTGCACAGAAGACAGGCAATTTTTTTTTTAAGAGAAACCAGGATAGGATGGTTTCAGATCCCCACTTGTCCTGACAAATTAAACACCCACTTAGACACCCACTCCTTCTGCTCATTTCTCTATGAGTCAGTGTGAGTGATTCTTACTTCTGACAGACAATATACAGTGCCATGAGCTCCTTCTTTCTGGCACAGACTTTAAAGCTCTGTGCTATCTTTGGAGGTCTAGTGGAGGTATTCAAAGATAAGCAGATGAACAACTCATGTGCATTGGTGAACAAATCCAAGCTTTTTTCTTCTGCAGCAAGCCTCTTTCTAAAGCATTTCTCTGAAACATAAATAAGGGATATCTGTAACACAGTTTACCAGTTGTGGTGCATTGACAGATACCTGTTTGTGCAAGTTCACCAGAGACTTTTATGTACAACCTGATGACTTGATGGGACCTCATCTTTAAATAACTGGAGGAAACCACAGGATTTGCATTACAACCCCACTTTGGTCTCCCATCAGCCACTCAGAACTGATCCCACAGATTACCAAAGTTTATGAAATTCATGAGGTGACCTGATATTAATGAATGGTCCAAACATAGATATTTTTTGTAACATAGATAGATAAGACAGATGTGGTAACGATCAGCCTCATGACCTGGAGTTACATGAAACATAGAGCTACTTCAATTTAGAATAAATCAAACCTAATTGTCAGAGCTTATAGCAATAGACTTTGAAATGTGCAGATAAATAGGAAACATTTTCTTCAAATTACCCATATCTGAGAAATATAATCCATGACTTTTACACAGAAATATTGACAACCCCTTAGAACAACAGTCTTATGTTGCTTATTTACTTAGCCCTCTGTACTTCAGCAAGAATCTTAAAATAGTATAGGATAGGGAAATAAATAAAAAAAAAAAGAGTCAGGAGTTGATTAAAACATCCAAACAGTTGCTTTATTTGTACATGAGGTTCCTGACATATTCCTACAAGGCTCATTTCCAGAAACAACTTGGCTCAGCACACTTTATCTTTCGAGATGTTTTGCTACAAATTAAAAACAAAGGCTTAAGCAAAACATTGAGGTTGTTTATTTCTGTTGATGTGCTCATGGGTATCCACCAGTAATATTCTTGCTATGTAGAACCTGGGATTCAGCCCAATGGAGTCTGGGCACCAGGTCAGCTGAAATATAGTCCCACACTGATTCTGACAGCAAATTCTGCACAAATTTTGCCCTGATTTTGGAATATGTGCAGACATACTAAGAATAGTTTGGTTGGGACACACAAATAAAACTGTCACATCTCTCCAGTCCCTCAGAGCTGTCCTCTGCATCCCTCAGCAGCCTGCAGGCCCTGCCAATACAGGCTGAACACCTTGGACATGGAGAACTTCTGTTGATAAACGAGAACTGAGTACATCACCTGAAACCAATGCCACTCTGTAGGGTTACAGTGAGAAACATCTGCAAGGCTAAGGACAGACATGACAACTGTTTCATACAACTGTGAGCACAATTGAGGCTGCAAAATTAACTGCAGATAAATCTATTTGGACTGGAGGATCATCAGGATCTTCCTCAAAAATGGGCCATACAAAGCATCTCATGAGGCTGTGGATGCCTCAGTCAGCACCTAGCAAGAGCTCACTCACCATCTCAGAGAGCACTGAGCTCTCTTGGTGGAGTGTCCCTGGAATTTCCATGTATCTTAGTGTTTGCAGGAATTAGTTTGTAAAGAGGAAGTGCTGGTATGTGCCAGCTACTTCCCTTTTTGCTAGAGCCTTTATATTCTCTCTGCCTTGAGGCCAGGTGGGCTCTCATGGTGCAGAAAGCTGTGTTTTTCCAGTGCACCAGCTGCCAGCACACACCTCAAAAAGTAGCAAAGTACAGCCTCCACCACCCACCTGGGAGCACACCACTTCCATAGTTCCCAGGATCTTTGTCAGTGTGTTTCCAAAAAATGAGGTGGAACTTGGTTAGCAGATTGTCTGAAGAGGCAGGATCCTGGTATGAAGGGTGACACATACAGGGGAAAATGTGGTAAACATAATCTTCAGCTGCATACAAAGCACTCCTTGCTTTTTTTCCTTCTTTGCCTGACTTGATCCATCTCCTCCTCCCTGTTACACTAACATGGTGAGATGATCTGAGCATCCTTGAGGCAGTGGAAATGCCAGCTCATGGTAAATCCATTTTCCAGAAAGGATTCCTTTGCTTCATTGTGGCCTTGGCAGTCACTCTTACCCTGAGGATGTTTTTCTGTCCATCCTGAATTGGCTCCCAGTGTTCTTTGTGTCTAACAGAGGTCAGGTGGTGGCTTTGGGGAAGGTGGTTCCCTCAGTACCTGTACCTGGCACTTTGAAAGGAATGCCACCAGCACAGGTGGTAGTGATGATGATATGTAATGTAGGTCACAGAAAACTCAGGAAAAGCTGCTCTGCTTGCAGCCATGGGCCTTTTGCATCTCTGGGATTGGCTGAATTGACCAGGCTTTTAAGTGAGAGAAAAAC
Organism: Erithacus rubecula; assembly: GCF_903797595.1. NCBI lineage: Eukaryota > Metazoa > Chordata > Aves > Passeriformes > Muscicapidae > Erithacus > Erithacus rubecula. The sequence continues at coordinate 12,434,438 of NC_136689.1, read as the reverse complement.
CTTTTCAAAAGCTGCTTTAGACAGCCAGCACAGACCATGAAGCTTCATTGGCAGAAAACCTTACCAGAGACAGGTCTGGGAACATGAGCATGTTTCTGGAAGCTGTTCTATGGGTTTTCCCACTAGAAAGAATTTGCCTTGTTAGGGCTGTGCCAGCTGTGTGAGCTCTCAGGCAGGCAGCTGTCAGCTGTGCTTGGAGACTGGTCTCAAAGAACAGAGGGACCTTTGTCCTTCTCTTGAAGATTTATGTAGCCTTTAGGTCCAAACACATGGTGGCATTAGTCTGAAGAAGTCTGTGGCTAGGAAGACTTTACCTTGGCTATTTTTCTTAAGAAATAAAAGAATTTTGTCCCACTGTCAGGAGCCAGGTTCCCTTAAGCCCTAGTTAGTGCACAGCAGGAACCAGAGTCCCATCTGTCAAACGCCCACTGATGGACATGAGCATGGAGGACTTGTGGGTGTTTTTCTGAGAGTGAGTGCTTCCTCTTGGCTGCCAGTACTGTGTAAAGATGGAAGATTTACAGCCCACAGATCTGGTGGGCATCCAAGTCTGGTCCCTGGCCCAGGCTGAACCCCTGCTGCCTTCCTTCTCCCCTCTACCATAAGATATTGGTGAGCTGCTGTTGGGCTTTTGGAGGGGGTAGGAGGATTCCCCACTAAATACCAGGGCTAGGACAGCTCTCAGACCATGTCTGAAAATGCCAGGCTCAGGTATAATACCTTCATTCCTCATAGTTTTTGATTTAGCAGTACTTAGCAGGCCGAGTTACCAAAGATTTGTTTCAGGAAGCACTAGGTTGAATTATGCTACTGTTTTATTTGAACATATTTGCTGCTCTCTAGAGGAGCTGATGGAACTTGCACAATTTAAGGATATGTGCTTATGTACTTTAAATGGTCATAAAATTTGGATAAATGAAGAAAACTTCAAGGAGGAAAACATAAGCAAACAGTAGCCTCTCTAAAATTTTGTCAGGAAATGAAGCAACAGTGAAATGAAACTTAAAGTAAAGAAGAGAGAAGTTAATATACCACAAAGAGGTGGAAGAAAGCATGTGAGGGGACTGCCAAAAGAGGTAATACTAAAATTACACCATTTCAATAAATTATGATTGTAGTGAATGAATTATTATCATACAAATCAAAAGTATTCTTGTCAAGAATAACATTCCCCCCTCCAAATCCTTAGCAGACAATGTGCAGAGTGCTTTTAAGGGGTCAAAGAGGTCAGAGCAATGACCAAGAAGAAACCTCTCTACAGAACAATCAAAGCTATGCATTGTGCCACTTGTATAAAGACATGAGAGAGCCCAGCAAAAAATGTAAAACTTGAGGAAACAGCAATTAAGAACCCATCAGCAAGAAAATACTGAAATCCTGCAACAGAGATGACCAAAATAATCACCAGCCTCTCTTGGGAGGGTTGAGCTCAAGGTTGAGACACCTATGCTTTGTCACATAGCTCTCAGGTCGGTGTCCATAGTCCCACTACTATTTGAGGAGATCTGGTCAAATCCAGATCTGGGCTGCAATAAGTTGCCCACAAAAGTATCTCATGTTATTTGAGCTGCCAGAGGGTAACTGAAATATTCACCATTTCAGACATGACAGAAAGTTACAGGAAACCCATGCTTGCTGGGAGAGGCAGGTATAGACTGGATAAGAATCTCCAGGATCACCTGGAGCCCACATCTGAGCCACTGGATTCAGGCCCACAAGTTATTTAGAGTCCAGATTCTGCTTCCACAACCTACTGACCACATTTCTAACACTCTGTCAACTACAATAAGAGTTCATGCAATGCCTTGCCTTAAAAAAAAAGACAAAACCCTATACTGAGATACCTATCTGTATTTACATGTCCTAGTCTTCAGCTGAACCTCAGCCTAAACATGGCACCTGGGGGGAGGGAGGTGGAGGAAGGAGGAAAAAAAAAGAAAGTATGAAAATGTTGAGAAATATTTAAGCAGTGATAACAGCTAGGGAATAGATATAGAAGATGTTACCTTTCAACAAATGTGCTACTGGTTTTTATTCAACAAAAGAAGCACAGAAGGCTAAGTCAGGAGAACAGTATTGCTGCTGAGCTGGAACAGCATATGATGCCAAATATTTTCACAGTAGAATTATTTAGAAGGAGAGCACAAAATTCAAAAATCACACTGATTGTACCATTCATAGATGTTAAAAAGACACCTTGAGAGACACCACTTAGCAGGCCGAGTTACCAAAATCTTCGAAAATGCCAAAAGGAAAATTGACACTGGAGTCTGACTTTCACAAGCACAGTCAATACGGCCACATGGTCATACACTGAGCTCTTTGAATTCTCATGTGTGCTGTTGCTAAAGACTTACTTGAGAGAAGTGCATGAAGAAGTGTTGCATTTCCAGAGGAATATGCTAGGAAATGAAATACACAGCTGGAGCAATGCTTCTATGGAAACTATAAGATTGTCCAGTGTTGACAGAGACAGATGATCTCTTAGTATCAAGAAAACACAGTTGCATCAGAACCTGCCACTTCAGCCATCACTTCAAAAGACAAGACATTCAGAGGCAGACATATTTTATTTTAGGAGGCATTACATAAAAAGATTGTTCTGCCCCGTGTTAGTGCCCACTGACTGGAAACAAGAAATGGTGTTTCTTAAAAGCAATACTCTTACTTTTCTCAAAGACCTAATATAATGTCACTTAATGTAAAACAACTTATTACTTTCCTTCCAAGAGACAAATTATCTATGTAACACCTTATATTCAAAACCTTTCATAATTTAATCGAGATTAAACCAACAGAGAGTCTATAAAAGTTGCTGTATGCAGATTTTTTACTTTCAGCTTCCACAGATTGTTCACTGTTGGCTTTTGGACCTTACAGAAAATTCTATCCAGAATAATTTCCCATTAACTTCTTTTAAGACATGTAGAAATATACAATTTAAAAAAAACATTCTTGTCTACTCTGTTTTCCCAGAAGGAACTTTCCTTGAAAGCACTGTGTAAATTCATGGGTTAAAACCTAATTCACTCTTGTTCAGGAAAACATTTATGCACATGCTTACTTTAAGTATCGTATAAAATCTCACTGAAATCAATGGGACTTTGGCATGCACTTAAATAGTCCTTACCACCCTACATGCTTATGATCCACTTCTATTCAAGAAAGCAATCAAGCACAAGTTTCTGAATCAGGATCTAAAGGTATTCTGTGAAAACCATTTCTATTCCAAGCCCTACTAATAAATTAGGTTTTTTGTGATTTTGCTTTTTTTTCATTAAGAATGTATAATGTGAATGTGCTTTGCTTCATTTTAAGCTGCAAAGGCCCATTTTATGTACTGCTTGTTAAATCAGATTCTAATGATTCTTTCCCTCATGCAAATCTTTCCTCTCATTCATGGATTGTATTTAAATTCTGCTCAGCTTGTATTCATGATGCCTTGTCAGTGATTTGCATTGCTCTGATGCGTTTGCCCTGGTTGCACCCCTCACTCACTTTGGCTTGAGAACATAGAAGCCATAAATAACTCTTTAGCTGCTAAAAACAACACACACAATTCTTGTACACTAATGAGCTCGAGGATGGCAGCAATGAAGCTCCGTGTGGGTCTCCGTGGTTTCCTGATCTGGCTATTCCTAATGCCCTGCTCTGCAGCCTGGAAAACTAAGGTTTTGCAACTTGTTATAGCAAAATACTTCTTCCCTAGAGTTTTGCAAAAAAGTAACTTCAGTTGAGAACCCCCAATGATAGATGTGCTTTCTACCCCACAGGTTTGGAGAGAGAAAATCGTGCAGCTTCCTGCAGAGAGGCTGCTGCTTTGGATGGCAGTGATGTAGAGAACATACAGTGCCCAAAGCTGCACAGTCTGCACGGGAAACATTTTTTCTTCCTTTCCTGAAAGTCAGATTTAATTCTGTTCCCTCCTTACATCTGGACAGAAAGCCTAAGCAAGTCATTTGTTTCCTAAGCCAGATGGCAACATTTTCTGATTTACATTGAAAGAGAGCATTTAGATTTTAACCGCTGAGAAATGATGAAGGTATCATGTCTCAAACACATTTTGAATCAAGTCTGTTCATAGTATGAAAACTATTCTTTCTAATTTCAGAAGGTGCGAAATGGGACATTCTGGTCTTAAATTTATTTTTGGAAAAAGTCAAATAGAAAAAATAATTCGAGACTAACAGTTCTTTGTGAAAAATAACACATATAATTATCAAGGGCAGAAGTTTGGAGGAAAGAACTTCTAACAAATGCATTTAAAGCATTCCTGAAAACAAGTCACATGTAAGGCAAAACTGATGGGATAAGACTCCTTTTTTTCTTAAGGCAACACATTAAAGAAGTCAGTGTTCAAGAGGAATAGCCCAACTTTCTCCTTTATTATATATTAGGCATCTACAGGAATGTGGCCACATCTTTCTGACTAAATTCCTATTTTCTTGGAAAGCTGGATTTTAAGAAAGAGCATCTTAGTTTTGTATTGTGCTGGGCTTGTTGCAGCGGTGGTGAGCCCTGCCCAGAGGGTGTCAGCAGCGCTGTGCGCAGGGTCGGGGCGGGGAGCGGGGGCTGACATCTCTGCACGGCCCCGCATCGCCCCGCACAGCCCCGCATCATCTCCCTGAATGGCCCAGCATCATCTCCCTGCATGGCCCCGCATCATCTCCCTGCATGGCCCCGCATCGCCCCGCACAGCCCCGCATCATCTCCCTGAATGGCCCAGCATCATCTCCCTGCATGGCCCCGCATCATCTCCCTGCATGGCCCCGCATCGCCCCGCACAGCCCCGCATCATCTCCCTGAATGGCCCAGCATCATCTCCCTGCATGGCCCCGCATCATCTCCCTGAATGGCCCAGCATCATCTCCCTGAATGGCCCCGCATCATCTCCCTGCATGGCCCAGCATCATCTCCCTGCATGGCCCCGCATCATCTCCCCGCACAGCCCCGCATCATCTCCCCGCACGGCCCCGCATCATCTCCCTGCACAGCCCCGCATCTCCCTGCACAGCCCCGCATCATCTCCCTGAATGGCCCCGCATCTCCCTGCATGGCCCCGCATCTCCCTGCACAGCCCCGCATCATCTCCCTGAATGGCCCCGCATCATCTCCCTGAATGGCCCCGCCGCTCTCCGCGGCGAGGAGAAGCTCTGGAAAGGGAGGCAGAGCGGGAAGCGGGGCGGTGGAAGGGCTGGAGCTGGAATTCCCGGTCTCCCCAGCGGAGGGCACTGCGGGATGGCGAGCGCTGAGCCCGCCGCTCCTCCCGCATCCCGCCGTGCCCGCACCGTCGCTGTGCCCTCCGCAACCCCTCCACCTGCCGGGCTCCCTGCCCCGGGCAACTCCAGAATTGCTGGAAACCTCCTTTTCCACACCTGCGTGCCGTAGGAACGGGAGGAATGAGTAGTTTCCCTCCAGTCCTGTACAAGCCGGTTTGGCCTCAGCCCCGCAGCATCCGTGCCCCGATGGGGCTCGGGCAGCCCCGCAAGGCAGATTTGGGGCGTGCCAAACGCGGGCACTGCGGGCGTGGGGCTGTGGCCTTTGGGGGACACTGCGGGGAGGGCAGAGGTGTCAGATTGGAGCTGCAATGTGGACACAGAGCAGAGTCAGGAAACCCAGGTTTTTCTCCCAGACTTGCATTTAAGTTTCACTAGCCTGTGTACTTCTGCCGCACAAGAAGAAATTTGACTATTAATTCACAAGTGAATGTAAAGTGTTTTGAGATCACTGATAAAAGACTAGTAGGAGTGAAGAGGTGTTATCTCAGCCTCAAAAAGCTTGGTTCAGCATTTGACCTTAGGTACTAGTTTCTGAGGTGATTTGACTATCCTTAGTCACCTCAGATTATTGCTCCACATTTTAATACCAGACACTAGTTATTTCCATACCACCGTAGCATTTATGAGGTGTGATCTTTTCTGCTGAACTAGTGAAATTCATATACCTGATTACAGTAATGATGGGCAGTTATAAAAGCTTAAACAAATAGAGCTGTCTGAGGATTTCTAATTGAGTTCTCTTAAAGCTTGCCTAGAACTCATAATGACCACATGCTGGGAGCCTGCCTTGTTTAATGTTTTTTCTTTGGACTGACATTTCCAGACCTCTTTATTCTTCTTAGTCTCATCCTATTGTTTTCAGGGTGACCTTTGTTGCCCAGCCTCTTTAATTCTAGAGAGAGGTGTGCTATCTTTTCCATACCATCCACTTTTGATACGCAGGACAAAAAGAGAGGGAACATGGCCAGGATGGGTAATGGAGAGAGATTGCTCTTCACCCACTTCCCTGTTGGGCCAGAATCTGCATCAGCCATGGTGTGTGGGAGTGGAAGTGTGTGCCTGGAGAAACACAGGCTGTGTGGCTCTGGAATGGGGTGCAGGAGCAGGGCATGCTACAGGCAGGTTGTAACAGGCACTTTGGAGACTGGCTGTGATTCCACAAGCTGGTTTGACTGGTCCACACTGAGCTTTCCTCCAGCATGGTGTTGACTGCAGGAGAGTTTTCACTCCAGGAGCATCTTTTGTCATTTTTTAATGTACAGTCTTGTTAGTTCTCCCCTCTCATTGTGTCCCATGTAAAATGCCATTTTTATTGGCTAAGAGGGTTACCTTACTGTGCAGGCTTGTGACATAAATGTATTGAGCACAGCCACTGGGATCAAAAAGTGGTCTTATATTGAATTTCATATTTCAAAGTAGTGCTAGGATTCTCCCAAGTTCCTTCTTTCTCAGCTAGTGATTAATTTTTAAATATGGGCATTCTGCCTTGTCTGCCACCACTGATTTCCTCTTGTAAAAAAACTGTTACTGCTTTCTTCTACAAGCCTCTTTCAGGTGTCTAGAGACATGTCCTCCTGAGAGAACCCAGAAAAGCCCAGGCTCTGAAGCTGGGGTGGAGAAGACTGTGGGTAGTGTGGGCACAGAGGCACCCCTGCCTCCAGTTTTTCTGCCCTATCTGGGACAACTTTTAGGACATTTGAAGAATTGTTTAATGGGTGAGCATTTAATACTTTAAATATTGTGTAAGAAAGGAGAAAAGGATCCTTGTTCCCTCAGAGCCTCCCCAAAAAGCCTGGCCACATTTGTATTATTGCAATATATTAAGAATTTCCTAATTCCCCCCTTCCTCAAAGCCCCTTCCCAACCAAATGATTGATTGTCAAATCTTCAGGGAAGCTTCTCCTGCACAGGGAAAACTTTGGAGCACACTTCCAGCAAGCTCCCAGGGACTGAGAGCAGCAGGGCCCAGGGGATGCTGGTGTCCCTGCTGAGGCTCTGCAGCACACCTGCACTGCTCTGCCTCCTTTTAAGAGGCCCACCAGAAGCTAGGCCAACTCTCTGGGAGGCTGCAGGGGTTTTCAGTTTTTGCAGCAGGAGAAGAAAGATCTGTAAGAGCATGTAAAGCAAGGTGGGGTCCTGGAGGGGAAAAAAAAAAAGGAAAAAAAAAAGAGGAAAAAAACCCCTCTCTAAAGGTATCTTGCTTATTAGAGAAGAAATATATCCCCAGCCATGATTTTCTGCTAACTTGGTCACTCACCTGAACAGAGCAGTTTGGCCTTTCTGTGGGAGGCTCTCAGCTGCCTTTATCCAGCCCCCCAACTGCTGCCATACAAGTTGTGCTGTGGGCCACATCAGTGACAGTAAAGCTTTCCCTTAGCTCTCTGGAGCCAGTGGGTGTGGGTGCTGCCCCTGCCCATGGACGAGCCTATGCCAGCAGGGATGCTGATGGCACTCCTGCTCTGCAGGCAAGGGCTTGGGCCATGGGCATCCTTGGGCTATTTTCAGTAGCTTTATGGGAAATTTACAGAGAAGGTAGTTTATAATCAGGTCTTGAAATTTAAGCTGTCATTTCTAACATCTCACCAATGCTTTCTGGATCTCCATAGCAAATTTAAAGTTTGATAAAGGGCATCCTAATGATGTGAAGTTCATTGTAGCTGTGGATTTTCATTTTTAGTGTACCTAACTGCCTTGCTGTTGGTGTTTCTGCTTGTTTTCGCCCATCTACAAATTTTATGCTGATTCACAACAATCTCCACTTCTAAGTCAGCATCTTTAGCTCAGTTTCCCCAGGTTTGTGTTTCTAGTGATTTTAATTTTGCCTAATTTTGATTTGTTTAACTTTTTCATTATTACTCAGTCACTTCCAAACCAGGCTATTTACCTGGCTAGCTCTGAGACTCTTTTTTTAGCTCACCTGTAGACTCTCTTGGCTCATTCTGGAGTAGGCTAAGCCTTAGGGCTACTTTTTTCTTTTACTAGAAATGTTTTTATCTCAGTGCTAACAACCTGCACCAGCAGCCTGCGAGAGACCCATCTAAACAAACTCTCAGAGAGCAGCTGTGACTGTACCTCTCCTTTGCCTTCCTTGCTAGAACCTGGTGAGGGAAGGAACTCAAGATTTTTAACTGCAGAGCTGATTGTTATGTGGATCTTCCCCAGCACAGAAAAGTGCCACATTGATTTAAATGTTTTAACAACCTTGAAAAAAAACATTTCCAACATTTTAGAAAAATAGTATGGCCTTTTCTACTTAGAGCTGTGTCAATATTCTGAAGCTGGTCAGTTGGTGCATAAAGAGGTACCATGCATAATTCCCAGTGGGATTTCCTTTGCATTTAAGAAGTTAAACTGTTTTTCCCACCAAGGAGTTAGGAGCATTTTAAATTACTCCTTTTCATGTTCCTGGCAACTTTGTAGAAGTGGGATCTATTAAGTTAGGAGATCTTTGAAAGGGACACCAATAATCAAGTCAGTGCTCAATGAAACAAGGTTTTTCCCACAAATCATGACTGATATCTGTGTCATTAGTAGGGTAGCTGCCCATCTCTTATCATGATTGGCAGGTTAATAAGGGACCTGGGGCTATCTTTTCACTGCTAGCACACAACCTAACCAATTGCTTTTAAATGACTGCTAATTTGACAGAATATAAGCAGAAGATGTAAAAATATCTGGAGTAATGTCTAATGCAGTTTTTACTCCTGGTATTCTGAGTGTTCTCATTTTAGAAAACAAATTAGAATGTTAGTTAATAGATTTTAAAATTTTTTTGGACACTCAGTTTTTAAGAAAATCTTGTAGTTGTTCTTTGGTTCAATTAGGACCAAAAGAGAAGGGAGTTTTGTAATGCAATTGTCCTGTAAAGGAAAATGTTTTAAATTGGGGAGATTATGTGAGCAGACCACCTGTAGGGCATTCATAGCTCTTTTCTATAATGCTCCAAGCCATGCCTTGCTGCCTGCAGTCTGGCTAACAATGCAGGGAAAAGCTGTTTAAAAGGCTGTTCTCCCTTTTCCCTCTGGTGTTCACTAACTGTTACAAGTCTTCCTCTTAAAATAAAAAAAAAAAAAAAGTCCCATGTCCCTTTAATTGAAGAACTTTAAGGCTCCATGGTGGCCAATTGGTCTGCAACAAGAGGAACCAGGCAGCAGGGAAAGAAACTTCAGACTATACATCACATTTGGTGAAAAGATCAAAGTTTTCCCAAACTCAAAAGAAACCAAGTTCCCTACAGATTAACCCTATTCATTTAGCTCCTCTTAAAGGAATGATGTTCTGAGCCACTGGGCAGACAGGTAAAAAGTTCAACAATTGCCAAAGCATTCTTCTGTTAATTCAACAGCCTTCTGCTCAAATAAATTAGCTTACTCCTGACAGAAGAACAATACCTTTTCTCTTGAAAAAGGACCATATTTGATATACAAAAGTTAAGATGTTAGTTTAATCTGTTAAGAAGAGATTGATCTAGCAAATCTCAACTCACTGTTCCACCATCGTACATGATCTATGAATTTAAAACATTAACCTTTTACACTTCAGTATGCATCCCAGGAAAGGCAGGTGCTTACAGAAGTGTAGACAACAGATATGAGAGGTGGGTGTGCACATTCCTAAAATAACACCCGTTTTAAAAGAATACTTAACATACCATGGGAGACAACTCTTTTGTAAAGGCTCAGTCTAAATACACCATCATCTTTCAAAAAAGGAAAAGACTATGGTAAGGAACCTCCCAGTTTTGGCAAACACTTTTTCAGAACAACTTGTTGAATGACTTGTTTTCTTGTGTCTACATATCTGACTCCTTTAACAGGCAATGACTGGAGCATGAATGCAGTTCATAGTTTATGGAGCTACCTAAAGACACAGTAGCTGGAATAACCAGGGCGGGAGTAGCAGAAAAGCTTTAAAAAGTCATTTATCAAAAGTCATTTTATTGACAAAATAGAATACTCATATTTGCTCTTACAGGGGTAGCCTCTAAACTTTTTTACAAAAAAAATTTACAGACTGTATAGCTTTGGATATATACATATTTTACACATCTGTACAAGGTAACAAATAATTATATAAATACATCCTTTAATGTAGGAAACCCGTATTTAGCTGGGGTGTATAATTAAGACATGTTTTGATTCAGTCAATATTGTAAGGCATTTGCCTGGTCATCCACATCCCAAAAACCTGCAGTCCCCAGCAGACTCACACCTCAGGATGGGGGGAGGAAGACCCTCCCTCCTATGAGTAAAGAGCTGCTGTTAGTCCAGAGTGACTCAGAAGCCGCTGTGCCTTGCCCTCTGCAAGACACGGGTGAGCCTCTACCCTCCTCTGCCAGCAAAATAATAAGCTGGCTCCTTGAAGTACATGCTCCCTGCATATGAATGGAGGGGAAGGAGGAGGGGGTTGGAGCCTGGGGCCTCTGCCAGCTGCATTGTTCTATACAAGCTGTGGCTAATAAGGACCATTAGGGGTTCATTAATGGCACCAAACAGTGAGGGGGTATTTTAGGCAGGCCAGTGTCCCTCATTCCCTAACCTTTGGCCTCTTTCCCCCTCCTCACACTTGAGACAGGGGCATCTGTTTGGGATAGGAGACAGAGCTGGCAGTGCCTGATCTCCACGTCAGGCCGGTGCTGACATCGCTGTAGAGTGAGCCGCCGCCACCGGCCCCAAGTCCTCCTGCCGCGGTGATCACCGCCTGTCCACCTGCTCCTGCCCCTGTGCTCCCAGCCACCCCAGCACCTTTGCTGGCCCAGCAGCAGCGAGTGCAGAGGGCCCTCCAGGATTCCAGGGTCTTGCCAGACCAGACCCAGACACCAGAGGTGATGCCCACCACCAGGCACATGAAGTACTTGAGCATGAAGACGGCATAGTCCGGGCGGCGCGCCTGGTCAGGCTGCTGGTCGCGCAGGCAGGGGCAGTTGTGCGTGGCCTCCCAGCGGGGCCGGTTGTGCTGCTCGTAGAACAGGCAGGCAACCACGCTGGCAGCTGGCACGGTGTAGAGCACAGTGAAGAGTCCCAGGCGTATCATCAGCTTCTCCAGCTTGTGGGTCTTGGTGGGGCCACCCTGCTGCTTGATGACGCTGCGGATACGGAAGAGCGAGACGAAGCCGGCGAGAAGGAACATGGAGCCGATGGCCAAGTAGATGAGCAGCGGTGCCAGCACGAAGCCCCGTAAGTTCTCCAGGCTCTGGTTGCCCACGTAGCAGATACCAGCCACGGGGTCCCCGTCCACAGAACTGAGCGCCAGCACAGCGATGGACTTGACACTGGGAAGCAGCCAGGCGGCCAGGTGGAAATACTGCGCGTAGCCGGCGATGGCCTCGTTGCCCCACTTCATGCCCGCAGCCAGGAACCAGGTGAGGGAGAGGATGACCCACCAGATGGAGCTGGCCATGCCGAAGAAGTAGACAAGCAGGAAGACCACGGTGCACAGCGCCGGGCCGGTGCTCTCGTACCGCACGTGCTCGGCCACCGCCAGCTCCGGCTGCAGCTCGGCCGCGCCGCCCGCCGCTCCGCGCCCCCCCGCCGCCGCCGCCCCCGCCGCCGCGCCGCCGCCGGCCCCCGCCGCCCCGGCCCCCGCGCCGCCCGCGCCCGCCCCGCCGCTGCACGCCACCTTCTCGTGGCCCGCCACCAGCCGCACCAGGTAGCCCAGCGACACGAAGAGGTAGCAGGCGGCCAGGAAGATGATGGGGCGCTCGGGGTACTTGAAGCGCTCCATGTCGATGAGGAAGGTGGAGACGGTGGCGAAGGTGGAGAGGAAGCAGAGCACGGACCAGAGCCCGATCCAGAAGGCGGTGAAGGCGCGCTCGTCGGGGCTGAAGTAGGGGTTGTGGCAGGGCAGGGCGCAGTTGGCGATCTGCCCCGTCTTGACGCGGTTGTAGAGCGGGTGCCGCTCGCTGGACACCGACACCATGGGCGCCCGGCACTGGCAGCCCGGCTCGCAGGGCGGCGGCGGCCGCGGCTTGCGCGGGGGCCTCGGCCGGCGGGGCGGCGGCGGCGGGGGGCGCCTTGGCGGGGGTGCCGGGCTTGGAGCCGCGGAGCGGGGGCTTGGCGGGCGGCGGCGCGGCCGTGGTGAGGTCCGTGCGGTTGTAGTCCATGCAGAGCGTGTCCGGGCTGCCCTGCTCGGGGAGGCGGTCGCAGCGCATCCTGTCGGGCCAGGCGAAGCCGTACTGGCGCATGAGCGGGGCGCAGCCGGCCTTGGCCCGCTCGCAGACGCTGCGGCAGGGCGGCAGCGGCTTCTTGTAGTCCTCCAGGCAGATGGGGGTGTACATGCTGCAGAGGAAGAAGCGCAGGTCGCTGGAGCACTGGATCTCCACCAGCGGCCAGAACTGGTGCACCTCCAGCCCGGCCTCGTCCTGCGTGTCGTGGTTGAACTGGTTGGGCATGTAGGTGTAGTTGTAGCCGATGCCCTTGCAGAGAGGCACGGTGATCTCCTGGCACGACAGCTCCTTTGCCGAGGAGGAGGAGGAGGACGCGGCGGCGGCGGCCGAGGCGGCGGCGCAGCCGGCGCGCTGCAGCAGGGACAGGGCGGCGAGCAGCGAGGTGATTTCCAACAGGTAACTCCACTCCATGCTCGGCGGCGCGCGGGCGGCGGCCCCGGCTCCTCTCCCGTCCCGCTCAGCAGCCGCGGGGAGCGCGGCGCCACAGCAGCCCCCCGCCCCGGCTACCCCCGGGGGGCGGAGGGCGGCCCCCTCCGTGCCGGTCGCAGGTGAGAGGTCTCGCAGCCCCCGCCGGACTCCGTCGTCCGCGGGCACCCGGTGAGCGGGAGCCCCCACTCGGCGCCGGAGGATGGGGGTCGGCTCACGGGAGGCCCCTCAGCCGCCGTCGCATCGCTCCCCGCGGGCTCGGTTTCTCAGCGGGAGGCGCAGCTCCTCTCGCCGCTGCTCCAGCGCCGGCCGGGCACGGGGCGGCGGCGGCACAGAAGTTTCGCCGTCAGCCCCCGGGCGGCGCGGTGAAGAAGGCAGAGGCGTCCCGGGGACCAGGCGGTGCCGGGTTCCCACAGCTCCGAGCGGGCGGGCAGCGGCGGGGCCGGAGCTGGGGCGGTCGGAGCGGCTCCTTCTGCGGCCCGCCCGAGCGCACGGCTCCGCGGGTGACCGCCAGCCGGCCGGTCCTCGCCCTGTGCCGGGTCCCTCTCCGGCTGTCGGGCGCCCCGGCCGCGATCGCGCCACCTGAGCCGCGGGTCGAGCGCGGCAGCGCCTCCGCCAACTTCTCGCTCTCCGGCCCCGGCAGCGGCGCTCCGGCCGCCGCGCTCTCATGAATATTTATAGCGAGAGCCGCCAGGCCCCGCCCCCGCCGCCCCGTCCGCCTATCAGCGGCGCTCGGGCGGGACGCGCGGGGCGGGCCCCGGGGCTCCTTAAGGTGGAGCCGCGCCGGACTGTGGCCGTGGTGCGGGGACGTGGCGGTGTTTGTTCGGCCCCTGCCCGTGCGGAGATGAGCGGTTCCGCACCGCGGTGCGGGGCTGCCGCAGCCAGGCACCGGCCCGGGCTGAGCATGGCACCTCTGTGCCCCCGCAAGGGCTCCCGGCTGACTCGCAGCCTCCGCAGCAGCAGTTCAAGTAGCGCTCGGGGCTGTCTCGGAAGGGTTTCCTATCACCTCGCTGCTGGCGGGGGATTCGCCGCCCGGGCCGGTGCGCGCTGCCCCATCCCCGCCGTCCTGCCCCTCGCACGTGGTGGTGCCGGGTTGGGAGCGCGGCCAAGCCGGGGGTCCCGGCAGCCGGCACCCGCTCTGCCCGGGGTGTGACAGGGACCGGGGCGCGGACAGCCGCGGGGCACGGCGCTGGCCGGGGCCGCGTGTGCACCCCGTGCCGGTGGGACGGGGGGAGCAGCCCCGCGCCCGGCAGGTGGACACGGTTCCCGGCCGGGCAAGGACGCGGCCGCAGCTCTACGCACACGGGCCGCACCGCGGCCGCCGCCGGCCATGACCCGCAGCCCAGGGCAGCGCCGGGAGGCCGGTCCTGGCACGGCCGCGGCTCCCGAGCGCCCGCGCCAGCCCGGCGCCGCGGCGGTGACTCGCCGGGGAGCCGCCTGCAGCCGCCCAGAGCGGCGTGTCCCGCCCGGGCCGGCGGAGGAGCCATCTGCGGCGGGATGCCCGCTCGGCCCCCCGCCTCCGCTCCCGGGAGACGCGAGAGGAGTCGCCGCTGTTCTCCGCCCGCGCTGGGGAGGGGGCGGGCGGGAGTTCCGGCGGCCCCGCCGTACGAAGCCAGACCACCTTAAGGGGAGCGGCGGCGGCGGGCGCGGGCTGCGAGCGCGGCGGGGCCGGCCCGTCCCGGGGGGTTGTCGCGCTCCCGGGACGCGCGTTTGTTTGTTAATTGAGGCGCTGCTGCGCCTGGCGCTCGCGCGGCGCTCCCGCTGCGGCCCTAATGACTGGAACCGCGGGAACGCGGCGGGGCCCGGCTGCCGGCGGCGGGAATCGTGTGATTCGCGGGGAGTCGCACCGAGAGAAGCGGGGCCGGGGGGGAGCGAGCCCGCCCGGGGGGCGGTGCGGGGCGCCCGAGGAGGAAATGGAACGCGTGAGGCCAAACAAGGAACAATCCCCGGGTTGTTGGCTGAGCCAACAGGCTCCTGTCGCCGCGTGAGCGAACGCGCGGATTACCCCGTTAGGAGGAAATGAGCGATGATGGGGCGATAAACTCGCCCGCTGTGTAATCACACTCGATTTGCAATTGACCGAGCGCCGCTCCCGACCCCGCGCCCAGCCCGGGTCGCTCGGGACGGGGAAGCGCTCCGGGGCCGCGGCCGCGCTGCTCCGCCTGCTCGGGATGTGGCATCGGTCCCGCTGTGCTGTTCCTGACCAAAATCAGAACTTTTCCAAAAGGAGCAGGTGGTTATTTTAGCGCTAATGTAGTTAACACCTTCGTGGAAAGTGTTACGAGATCGAACAATGCCCGGTGAAGAAAACGTCTGGCACAGGACTCGGTGACTGATAAGAGGTTTAAAAAGTCTCCAGTCCTGGAAGAGATGCTCCATTTTAAAAAGTGACTCTTTTGCTGGTGGCTGCTTGAAGCGCACCTTATTTAAAAATCTCTACAGAATGTAAAACTGAGTGAGTCTCGTCAGGGAACCGGGCGAGTCTGTAAATTACCGCTCTGTCAGGATTCCTCTTGGCTGTTACAAAGTACCTTTTTATGCTGAACTTAAACTCTACACTACAGAGACAGCAGATGTGGGGTGATGGCTTCCAAAAGCAACACAGATGCTGTAAAATTTCCACTGCTATATTTCAGCGAGGAAGCTCAGGAGACATGCTGAATGCTGCAGTTTAGAATTACACTATAACTCTCCTAGAAATAAGAGAAAACCAAGTTTCTCAACAGTACATTTGGCTTCGTTTTTGCTGTCATTCATACGCTCTTGTTTTCTTACAGTGAGAAAAAGAGATGCAGCACAAAGATACTGTGTGTCTTGAAGCTGTTCAGTAATGACAGAATTGGTAATATGGAACTTTATGGCAATTTAGTAATGACTGCATATCCAAATTCCCTAGTAAGACCGTGGTAATTTTTAAAGTTGTCTTTCAGGTACATAAAACAGCACAGCTGTGAGGAGGCTGCTTTGCTTTATGTGACTGAAAAGCAGCCTGGTTAGCTCGACTGTGGAATCAGAGCCCATTGTGTGTTCCTCATACTTGGAGACTTCCCTGAAGTCCCTAGAAGTCCTGTGATGAGGGAATCACGGGTCAAGCCTTTAAAATGGTTTGTGTGTTTATTCCAGAAAATTCAGCAGCTGCTTTTTCTGAAAAGCTGAACTTTACTATAGCAATGCAGAATACTTTAGAGCACTTTTTCCTCCCCTGGGATTTCAAAACAGTTGTCCAGTCATCAAATCATGCAGAAATACAAAGCTGGCAAGAATGTTACAGATATTATAACTTTTGACAAAGTTACAGATTTGACTTGTTGTCAAATCTGGTCACTTTGTGGCTGGTCTTTGTCACTACAGGACTTTGTTGCCACAGATACTCACACCTCTTTTATTCAAGCAATTAGGTTTGGCACTGGCCCCTCTAACACAAGCTTAATTTTTCTCCACATCTGAGGCTTTGTATTCGGGATTATATGGCTCCCACCAAACCAGGTAATGTTAACCACGAGGTATTTTAGTTCGAAATAATATTTTTTTTTGTTTTTAAACTGGAAAGAAAAACGCCACATGGAATCTTGGATTTAACATGCTATTTTGTTTATGTAAAAATAGAGATGTTTAGTTTATAAGATTGAAAAAAAAAAAAAAGCTTTTTAATTCCCACTGAATGTTCTCCAGTAAATTTTAGTGTGGCATTGTCTGCACTGGATAGGTCACTGAATGGTGCTTTTATAAAAGTGTTCGAAAAGAAGAACTTGGTCCATGGAAATTGTTCAAATAATCTTGTTAGAATGAAGCCTTGACTGAAGGCAGTAATTTCATGGATTAAACCCAGAAGGGCTGGCTAGGCTGATCTCCTTCCTATCACAGGCTACAGAGCTTTGTGCAGAGACTGTCTAAGCAAATGCTGGTTAGCTGCAAGACATAGGGGATTTTGCATGGACAATACACTGAACACCACCATGAAACTAGAAACTGTGGAACTTTTTGGGGACAGGATAAATAGGAGCAGGAAGAAAGAGTGTTTTTATAGGCCATTTAGTAAACACAGTGAGGTAGAGTTGTTGCATCTAACTATGTTCTGCTTTCCCTTAAAAAGTTCCAGTTAAAAGTAAGGGAAATTGTTTTGTTTTCCTTTTCCCCCAGTCTCTCCTTGTCTCTCACATGCCACATGTGGTCCAGAACTGAGCAACATTGAATGGCTTGTACTTGTGCAAGTCTCAAAAGTACAAATTGTAAGCAAAAAAACAGCGCTGTGAAACCTGAAGAGAAATAGGGACAGGAGAATACAGTGTACATATGTCTTACAGTTTGATATTTTTCCTTTTATAAAAATAAATTAAAAAATAAATGGCATTCATACATCTTCTGAGTCTGTCTGAACTTTATTGTGATTCATGAGAACTTTTTGTAGGCAAGAACAATGTTCTGCTAACATTTTTTCAGGCATGTCAGATCTGATCTGGGATGGGCACAATACCATGATGCTACAGTTGTTCAGTAGCAATGAGATACGAAAGAGACTTCAGGCAACAAGAAAATAGGCTGAGCACAATGTGCTGGAATGCAGTGAGCAGGTGACAGAGGAGGAGAAACTTCTGGAAGAGTACTTTGCTGTTCCTTTGTCATAAAGGATGTTCACAAAGGGATTGATCAGTGCTGTGGTCTGAGTATGCTGAGCTCTGACTGAAGCTGCAAGTTGTGGCCCTGAATGTGGCTGGAGGATTTTCTGCTGAAAATGGGAGCAGACCATGGTCAGATTTCTTCCTGAGTCTGCTTTGAGTGCATGGGCTTCACTAGAGAAGGAATATGAGCAGCAGAAT
This sequence comes from Erithacus rubecula, assembly GCF_903797595.1. Classification (NCBI taxonomy): domain Eukaryota; kingdom Metazoa; phylum Chordata; class Aves; order Passeriformes; family Muscicapidae; genus Erithacus; species Erithacus rubecula. The sequence goes on along the minus strand of NC_136689.1, from coordinate 12,416,751 downwards.
GAGTCCATTGTCACTGTGTTTGGAGAATAACACCAACTTCCTGCAGCTGAATTGCTACCCATAATGTATGTAAGGTATGTATGGACAGAGTGAGTGGCACTGTCTTCCTCTGATTACTCAGGTAACCATGAATTTACTTTTGGGCCACTGCTAGAACATTAGGATATAAATGCACTCCTGGATCTCAGGGAGGTTATGTGGACCCAGGACAAGGCAAGGAGAGGTCTGGTCTCTGGAGGTTAATATGAGAGAATAAACATGCACCACTCTGTTTATAAACATGCAGCACTCAAAGTGAAAGTGTGTCCAGGCACAGCAGTGAGTCCTGCAGTCATGTTTGTGATTCTGTCTCCAAGCTCTGTCAAAATGCAATTAATGCTCATATATGCTTGAAGGGCACATTCACCATCACTACTCACAGCATAGGTTGGGAAGTTCATTTGGTCAGTCTTCAGTTTTGGAGACCTCAATTTTAGCAACTTGGGTATAAATCCCTGCAAAACTTGTGATAAATACCTGCTGCTGTTGCATTGCCTCCTGCCTTACCTGTCTGGGATGTGGCCATCTGGGATGGGCATCTTCCAAATCACAGCTCCCACCTGGCCTTAGGATGGTATGATATACAGGTATCTGGACTTTGATGTCATTGCTTTTGAGGGAATTAAGGGGACTCCATCCATAAACTTGACCTCCTTGACTTTGTTAATTAATCCATGTTTGGGTGATAGCAGGCAGGTGAATAGCACATTTAACTCTTCCCAACTCTGAGTATTGATACTGACAGGGTGAAAGAAGGAGCCCCAACAGAGGAGGTGGGGACCGCAGGGTTGTCTCTCATGTAGGGTAAGTCAGAGTTGGGATGCTCAGTGGCCACACTCACACAGCTGTGGGACTCCTGGCAAGAAATCCAGCCCAGCCTGTGTGCAGCTGTGTGCCAGCTCACCCAGCCTGGTGGAAAACTGCTGATGCAGAGACAAGATTTAGCAGTGTAGTCCACTTTGAGCTACCAACTTCTGCATCAGCTGCATGGAGACATCAGCTTGCACATATGCCCTCTCACATGCTGTAAATTAAATGATAAACTAAAGATGTGATGTGCTTATGAGCAAGAAGTGAACTGATGAAAAAATGACACTTTATTTTGAAGGGCATGGATAAGGCTAAAACCCAGATATAAGAAAGCAAAACTCTGTATAATTGATTTGAAAAGAAAGATGTAATTAAATCCTTGAACAATATGAAGTTGGTCATAAATTTTGATGCTACTTTTTGTACCTTGGAGGTCACTGTAACTATAAGGTAAGGGAATTATGTTTTGCATATGTTTGAAGTAGACATTTTTTAAGTTTCACTGTTTGCAATCCCAACTTTTGATGGATGCCCAGTAGTAATTTTTAAAATATTGAATGATAAAAATCACACTGAAAAATTCTTACTGCAATTACTTATTGCCCAGGAGATAAAATTGAAATAAGAGATGATTTTGAATATTTATTCTTTGTATTTCGTTTATTCTAAACAATTTTTTTTACCCCTAGACTTAGACCCTAACTAATTCTTCACTGTATCAATTTTGCTGGGAAGACAGTGGTTGGTTATTCCAAATATGAGTAAGGACAGCAAGCTTGGGCTTGTACTAATTTTGATGAATAAATTTGCCTTGAGAATGACAAATTGTGCTAGCACTTTTCATTAACATTAGACAGTCAAAGATGTTAACACTTTGTAGGGAATCAGCATTAGACAGAATTTGGAACTAATTATAGGGAGCTCTCAGTTGCCTGGTCTCAGCAGAAACTGCTAAATACCTTTATTTTTATTTTAGTAAAAGAATGGTGTAAAAGCAAGATGTTGGAAGTACTGTACTAGTAAAGTGTCCTTCCTTCTGTTTTACCCAGAGTTCTAAAATAAGGATATTTCTCTGTCAGTTCCTTTGAATTTTCTTAATTCTTAGTTGGCGTAATGATGGCAGGAATAGTCCTCTCTGTGTACGGCATGAGATTTTCTGCAGTTGTCCTTTTCAGGTTCTAAACAGTGTTACAAAAGGTGCAGTCTTGATTGATTTCTTGTCTTTATTTTCTTTATACATTTATTTTGCCATTGGGATGAGGGGATACAATGGTATGTCAGGAAACAGCCATGAGGGAAGAGAAATACTAGAAATTTAGTTTTTTCCTGGTAGTATTAGTTGAGTGTTTCTCTGTCTTGGTCTGGTCAGGGCCTGGTTTTGGATGAAAAGCTTTCACTTCTTCCAGGGGATTGCGGGTTTCCAACGAAAGGGATGATAATAGCCATGTTGGGATAGCTGACACTTTTTATTTTATTAGTCTTATTGGATTTATTACTTCTGGTTTACTTTACTGAAATAGAGAACCCTGGAAGGGAATAATAACTGGAGTATCTTAGTTTCCACTTTGCTAATTTTGTTATACATTTTTTTGTGTTACAGATTTTTTACTTAGTAAGTGTAATGCCATTGTATGAATCTTACCTTCATCCTTTGCTTTTGTAAGGTAGGCTGGTTGGTCTTTTATAAGTTAGGGCTCATACATTGTTATGTTATGTACATCCATTGAACTCTCTTTGTTTTTGTATGGGTTTAGCTCCTTGGCTTTTGAACAGTCCTGCTGACAGAACTGTGATGGAAAGCTTGAAACACTTTACTGCTGCTTAATTTTTTTCTGATTTGTGGGTGGATGGGTCCAGGTGATAGGTTTGAATCTGCAAGTTAATGAGTAAGAAAGACCTTTCTTGACCCATGAAGTTTCCTGCATGAATTTTTGATAAAAAAATGCAAAGCTTTTTTTTTTTTTTTTGTCTTAATTTTCCAGGAAACACAACGTGCTTTGACAGAATTCAGAGGACTGGAAGACATTGTCTGAGACTAAAACTTCTGTATTTGAAAAATGTTACTGTAGTGCTCCTCTGACATTACAACCTGGATGCCTGCTGGCCCTGCTCTGCAAGGCTGAGGCTGCCTTCCACCTTTGACTTTTTGACATGATCTTTCCTATTTGAAGGGAGTGCTGGAAGTGGGGAATCCCTCAGTGATCTGTCATCAGAATTCTCATTTAAATGGTAAGTCTAGTTGATAGAGATCTGCCACTTAAAGCAGGTAAGCTAGAGGTAGTGAAATGGTACGCTAGCATTTCTTAATAACATACTATGTTTTCAATCAAAATATTTTTGTTGATAAGTTTGGCTTTTTGGTAAGAAAAGTATACTTACAGCAGCACATATTTAGACATGCCAAAAACCCCCAAACAATCCAACCAGAAAGTGTTTAGCTGGAAGCCTCATTTCCCATCAAAAATAGATGCAGTGGAAAATTTTCAAGCAGCCCTATATTTAACCTCCTTGGATCAGAATTTGGTTGTTGGACTGAGGGAGGCTTACAGTGTTTTTTGGCTGCTTTTGTTAGGGTGTCTGTTTTTTCACTCATGACATCTGACTGCTTTTCAAGCTATATTCAACCTTGTTATAACTCTTGCTATTGCAGCATTTTACTGTGTTCAGAATGCTAATTCCCACTGGACTCAACCCGCTTGGGTATGTGCAAACGTAGTTTCTTTCAAGGGGTGCATCAATCTTTTTTTTTTTTTTTTTTTTTTTTTTTTCTTATTTTGGCTGTGTTTTAGTAAGAAAATGTGAGTACAGTGTACTGACTGTGCACAGAACAGTATCACTACAATACAGTTCCTAGTTCTTTGCCCATGGTAGCCTTGCTTTGGCACAGTGTGGATACAAAAGTTTATATAAGTTTAAGGGAGAATTGGATAAGTGAGGTAGAAGGTCCAATGGGCAAGATAAATAAATCTTATAAATCACATCAGTCTCAAGAATTCTTGAGTGGAATATAGTTGAAGCAGTAGGTAGTTATTCTGGGAAAATACTGTATTTGATTTCTTTGCTCATGCTCCCTTCTCAAAACTCTGGCTTATGATGCTTTTGGAAGCAGGATACTGAGCTAAATGGATCTTTGATGTCAATTGTCGCAGCCATCCTTGGATGAGGAGAAGTACTCTGACAAATGAGTAAGTGTGGGCTTTGGCCATCTGGAATTCAGCAAAATTTATCAAAAATTAATTTTTTTTTTCACCAAGAAAAGTGCAATCACTAAATATACAAACATAAGGAAAGAGAATTTTGAATGGAATGGAAGTTTTGAAACTTCCATTTCTCCTTTGTTGCTTTTCATAGAAGTAAGAATTTTAACAACTATGTCTTAAATACAACTGTGAACCTTTTTGTGTGCTCTTCCAAAGTTGGTGAGGAGAACTTTAGTGTGAGGCTCCTGCAAAATTCACTGGACCTTGTATTATGACAAGAGAAAACTAAGCAAATATTAAAAACCAGGGAGGAAAGTTGTTAGTGTGATCTGCATTAGTTTCTGTATGTGTTATGTTCTGCCATTAGTTCAGTGTCAGAATGCAGTTTGTAGCCAGCAGCTACCACCAACTGGCAACAGGAGGCATTTCTTAAGCAAAAGTTGGTTGCTGTCCTTTATTGCTTGTTTTGTATCATAACAGCTTTACAGAAATATCTTTAACTTTGTCTTCATGACAGTGTAACTTAGTTCGTGACTAGTAAGTAAGACTATGCTGTTTAAGTCTTCACAAATCTGTAAAGGAGCATGTTCTTAACTAAACATCAGGGTATTTTTCTTTCTTTTAAGAAACACTTCAGAATTTTTATGATTTCCTGAAAATAGATATATTTAGTTTTACTCCTCTGTGCTTAAATTTACCTAGGTGTGATATTGACCAAAGTAGGTGAGGTCTCTTTTATTTATTTTCTTGACATGGCAGAGACTTTTTGTTCAGATTTCTGTCAGCATCATTTTATTATAGTACATTGTTAATACTAGAAGTTCCCTTTTATTATTTAGAACTGTTTAAAATAAATATTTGAGATAAAATATAATAACCAGACAACATTTAAAAGAAAGAAATAGTTTGAGTCTTGTTGAGAAATAGATTAATCAACACAAATGTGGCAGGAAGGACAACAGAGAAAGGAAAGCACAATATTGAAACATAAAAGTGAGCTCATATGGTACCAGCTGCCCATGTGTGGAATCTGATTACTTTCTGAAGCTTAGTGTTCCACAGTCAATTAGCATTATTTCAAATAATCATTGTACAAGGAAGAAATTTTAGTACATTAGAATTCATAGGTTGGAAAAAGTAGAAAAAAATGTTCATGCTTACCCAGAAAAGCAGTAAAAAATATGTAAATTATATTCGAATTAATTTAGAAATTCTGTGAAATGAAAGAAGATATTGTAATCCTGTCTCTAAAGTGTGTCAAGAATTGCAGAATAGTGCAACTTCTCTCACATAATTTGTGTGCCTTAATCAGAATTTTTATGATAATGCCAAGAACTGAGAAGCAAATAGAGTTGCCAAATCTGTCCACTCTTGAAACTGGAAGAATTGAGGGGAGTAATTGGGTGCAAAATAACCATGTGTTCACAAGTAATTGGACTGACACTATTAAATTTCTTTCATTTCAGTACTAGGTAGTAATTACTTTAACTTCAAGGAAAAGAGAAGATTACATCCTGTAAACTTTCTCATGCAAAATAGTCTGTCCTCCTGTGAGTGATGCTGGTTACTTTAAAATGTCTGTTTGCTTGAGAAAAGGTTTGTCAAATCGGGTAGTTAAATGGGAGAGGGGATTAGGAAACAAAAAATTTGGTTTGCAGTGGGAGTTAACTTCTGGGGGTGTGAGGCAGAGTATGGACAATGAATATCACCATCTTGTAATTGTTCAGTACTATTAAAACTGTTTTCTTTATGGAGAGTCCTTTATTGGCAAAAAAATCTGTGAAATAGACAGTACAAATGCTATGGTAAAATATATATAAAGAATCTAATGTTAAAACCCAGAGTTAAGACATACATCATCTACAGGTTTAGGAAATTACGAGGACAAACTGAAAAAGTGTTTCTATGCTTAAAAAGCCTAATTGTCATTGTATATATCAGTCTCTTGTCTATTTTGTAGACATTTGTGCTATCTACCTGACATTTTTGAAGCAAACAATATTTTTATGAGAGTCACTAATTTGATTTGGGATATAAGAAATAGTTGTTAACTTTATGGGTATTGTTAGTTTTATGGGTAGTAAATGTGAATGTAATAATTTTTGCTTTTAAATAAGCTGCTTCATTCTCTATGTAAAACAAATAGCTTCAAGATGCTTGGTTTTGTAATTAACAAATGTCTAGCTGATCAAAAATATCCCTTCTTGTATGAGGCATGGAGATTAGTCTAGACTGTGTTACAGAATAATGTGATTATAATGATTTCCTTAAGAGAGCACAAAAGCAACATCTAAGTTTCAACTGACGTTTATTGACACACAGCATCTGTTGGGAGCCCCATCAAACTTTCTATTCTTTTCTGTTTACCACCTCCTGCTTTTATTTACAGTCAGCATATCTGTTAATTAGCCTCTGGTAGAGCCAGTTCTTCTAAGAAGATCTCTTGTCTTCCTGGTGATGGCCCCATGAGGTGACCATGTACACACAGTCTGTGAGTGAATTAATCTTTAACTCATTAATTTCAGTGCCTGATTCTGCAATGTTTAACTGCTGGCTTGGTTTCCTGCTCAGCAATTTGTATTTGGAGGCTTGTGATCCTGGACTTCTGCTGACCTCAATGTCATGAACACATCCCAGTGAGCTCTCAGCTTCTCATGGTGACCTCACTGAAAGTCATATCTTCCTGTAGCTTTTTGGGTCCCTATGATTGCACCAGAATGCAGAGAGGACATTGATGACTTTCTTTGTGTCACTGAGATTATTTGCCTAGGTTTTATTGCACGTTTGCAGAATTAAATTTCTTCTCCACTTCCTCAGCTCTCTGTCACACCATAGCTGAATGCAGCATTTTGCAAAACAAACCTGAAGTAACAGCACATGGACCTCACTGGAGGATGCTCTGAAGGGTAGCACACTATTTTACAGTCTCAGTTAGACATGGTGATGATATGAAGCTGTTTATTTTCACATTCTGAGTGCTAGGGGTGCTTGTTGTAGAGCACTTGTCTCACAGCAGGGCTTGCTGGTTAGAAAAGAAACATGTTTTAGCTATACTTGAAGGAAAAATTCAGGGGCAGGATGCAGAGATCTCCTGCCCAGGCCTGCAGTGTGTGCTAGAAGTGCTTTGGGAGGTGAGAGCTGATCTGTGCATCCCACTGGGGTGTTAATGGTTGTTTGTTTCACCTGAAACCTGAGAAAAGAATGACTGGGCTATTATTTGCACAGTCAGCTGCAGGTAATGCCTTAAGTGATGACCAAGTTCCTCACTTGTGCCCTCTCACTCCTCCACTGTGAGAGTCCTTCAGGAACAGCCAAACTCTGAAGGCTTAAGCAAAGGCTAAAGGTGCCCTTGAAATCCTGCCCAGAGCAAGTGCAAGTATTAAAAGCCACAAAGTACATGCTGTGGTAATGTGAACATTCTTTCATAATTTAATGAGAGCTTTACTGATAAAAATTCACTGTTTCAATTTAAAAAAAGAATGAAAAAAAATCCCAACAAAACAAACCCAAACCACCCAACCAACAGCATAATCCCTGGAATACATCCAGGAAAAGTACCTCAAAGGAGTGAGATCTTCTCTCTTTAGTGGGAAAGTATTTTTGCTTATCTAAAAGGTTTTATTCTGGCAGAACTGCATTGCATTGTCTACTTTGTGTGGCTAGGCAGTCTAGGTAAAGTAACTTAGTTTGAAAGGAATTAGAAACCTTAATTCCTTTAAATCAAATTCCTAAAACATTCAAATGTCCAGGATGCTGTGAAAAGAGACATAAAAATTAAAAATAGAAGGTGAATGTTTGATACTGATAGTTCATGACTTTGAAGGGCTAGTGGTGATGCAGTGTTGTGACAAAAAATCAATGAAAGATTATCAGTTAAAATTTCCTTTACCACCTTTAATTGTAAGAAGTCAATGCTGACTGATCTGCTGAATGTTTCATGGGGCAAGTTGACACTGAGGGGAAAGTGTGGGTAATATTTCTTCAAAATGTGAAAACTGCTTTGACTTGTTTTGTGGTTGAATGAAAGAGAAATAAGAGAAGCTGGAAATGTTTTCTGAAATTATATGGCCCTTCATCAGTGTTTTATAGGTACTGTTTAAGCCATCTTTGCTAAGGAGAAGCTCCTTTACTATTAGTATGCTGTCATCTTTCAAATCTCATCAAGGCAGCACCGGGATTTTTTTTTTTTGCACAGATTTCTTTTGACGTACAGCCTCAATAAATATGGAAATTACAACTTAAATCTCATTTTTTTTTTCTTGCAAAACAGTGCAGTGCCCAAATTCATTGAATTTCGACTTTTTTTTTTTTTTTTTCTTAATGTTGAAAGACATATATGCAAATTTTATTAACAATATGCATGGTTAAATTTAGCTGTAAATTCCAGTCAGGGATTTTTGCTTTGTTTATTGTCCAAGTCAATATGTCTGTGGAGAAAACCTCCTGCTGTGCAGGAATACATAGTCAGCTACTTGGAAAAGCAGAAAGTTTAATTACAAGAGTTTATTCTGGGAAAAGGTAAAGCAAGCATTGGTTTTTGGGCTGGGGATTTTTTTAATTATGACTTCAGCTAACAGAAATTAACATATATAGTTTATTTTGACACTAACTGGTATCAGACAAACCACTTGATTTTTCTTTAACCTGGTCTTCTGTGTAACTGAGAGGTTCTGAAGGAAAGTAGAGGTCATGAATAAATGATGCATTTCTTAATCTTGCAAGGTAGATCATGACATAAATGAAATAAAATCCAAGTGTGAAGGCAAATAAGAAGCATAAACACATGTATTGCTGACAATATCTTCATTAAAATATACTTTATCCTATGAAGATATTAGTGTCAGATGCAAATTTCCTTTTCTGCTCTCTCTGAAGTTATTCTGATTTTTTTTGTGTGGAGCTGTGAAGTATCTTTATACAAGGTTTTTGAGTGGAAGGGTAAATTATTGCCAGGGAGTGCATGTTATAAATGATATCCTAACATATTCTTGTGTTTGTAACAGAAAGCCCTCCAAGACTGTAGTTACTGGAGTGGTTCCCATGTGTTCACTTTTTGTCATTTTCATGGAATACGTTTTATCTAACTATGTAAAAAAACCCCACTGCTTTCAAATAAGGTGTTTTTCCTGTCTATGCAGAGTTTATATAATATTGTAATAATCTGTATTTTTCCTTGTGGTTAAATGCATATTTCTTCTTTTTAACCTGTTCAAATGTAATAATATGGAGAATATTTTAATGATAATTCTTCAATGGATGATAGTAATTAGCTTTAAGGCAATAAATTTTTTAAAATTTATGTTATGGATACTGTTTGGGTGGCATGACTTGCATTGGGTATGTAGCCATGTTCTTTTTTTTCTTTGTTTCTGTGTAGAACTGATCCATAGCCTGGGCTTACAGGTTCTACAGTAACACAAATGGTACTTGGTAATTGTGTGTGAGGAAGGGCTGGTAGCTTTACAGAGGAAATTTCTGAACCTGGACATAAATTCAGAACAAGCAACTGCCTGTAACTTCCCTTCCCCCCAAAAAACTGCTTTCTACTGAGTCTCATTAAATGGTGCTATGTGTAGGACATAAAATGTATTTATTTGTCCCAAGTCACTGGTGCATCAAGAGTTTCTTCATGATGTTCTGGCAGCCTGATACAGTGAGACAGGTCCATGAGAGGCACAGACACGAATTGTCAGAGATGTGAAGGTGCCTAACCTCTTGCAGATCTGAGTGGGACTCCATGTTCCTAAGTAGGATTCAGTAACCTAAATACCCTGTAACTCTCCATGTATGAGGCTTAGTTGCAATATAGCCCCTTAATTCCCCACACATCCCTCATTTTTCCATACGTGTTTCTCTCATGGACTATTTGCTGTTAATTGGCAGTTTGGATGCTTGGTTATACTTCTGTTTTGGGAGATGTTTCTTCTTAATCTTATCCTTTGGACTGTCTGTTCCTCTTTACCTCCTTCCACTCTTATACTTTTTATATGTAATAAAGACACTTAATTTCCAGTGACTGGCTTTCCTCTTACAATGACATGTGTGAAATGTAAGACTGCTGATATTTATAGAACACTTTGTAAAGACACAATAAAAGGAATTGTTAGGGATCAGAATTGACAGGGATTTGACTATTTTGTCCAATCTACTTTTTGGCCAATGTATTACTGATCAATATTCAAGTTGCACATTAGCCAAATTCTACTTCATTTGACTGACAAAAAGGGCAGGGTAGGGGTGTGTGTCACAGGTGGTTAAAGGATGCAGAACCTTGTGTCTGTCTAATGCTTTTGTCACAGGAACTACTCCCTGCTCTGCTGTTTGCTCTTTAGCAATAGTAAACCAGGGCATAAATCAACATAACACTTTCTTCCCATGCTAAACTTTATCTTAGTTTTAGGAGTAGGATTCAGTTTGGGAATGAATTTAGGTGCTTAGGTATCACAGATTGCTTTTTGTTTCTGAAATATGTTTTCTAGTCAATAAAGGAACATTACTTAATTAAGTAATTAATGAGATTGACTGTTTCTTATGGCTCATGGATTCACACTGTTTGGCTAATGGATGGCCATGAGTTTAACATGTGTAAGTGGTTATAAACACTGTTTTATTAATGCTTTTATCACAGAACATTTCAGTTTGTACTGAGCAGCACTCCAGGTGGACCATGACCCTTGCATTCCACCCCAGTGAGGGGTGCTTTCCAAGGGCCTTTTGCTGTTCCATCAGTGCAAGGCCTAAACATATTCCATAAACAATCTTATAGGATCAGAGAGAGAATATGGTAAATTATGTTAGGAACAGGTACAAGTCTGGTGATCCATGAGGGGCACTCTGCTACACAGTCTGTGGCAGCATGTCATCTTCCAATTATCTCTTCAGCTCTGAGATTGTTGCCTAATGCCATGTGGTAGATTTATGCATTTTATGCATTTAATTGTCTTGTCTTTAAAGCTATCTAGCAGCTTTCAAACCAATATTGTTAACTTTCTACCTAACAAAGCTGATTAAAATGAAAGATGTTTGTACTTGGTCAGCTTCTGCCATGATCTGGGATGCATCTGGGAATTCAACCTATAGAATTGCTTCTTAGAATTATCTAAATATTTCTGAGTGCCAAATATAACCAACTGAAATGTCCAGAGATTAGTAGATTTCAAACAATTTTTGGACTAATCTAAAAATCACAGCAATTTTTTTTTACATAGAACTGTTGGTGCTTCCCATTCAATGGATGTTTTGTGTCATTAATGTAGTGCAAATAGATAGTTTTTACATGGGAATGCAGAATATAAATGGTTGGCTACTGATATATTTTCTTCTACTCCATATGTGTTAATACTGTATCATACTAGTACTGTGGTCATGAGAGATTATGCTGGTGGAAAACATGATCATGGGATTTGACCTCCTTGGAAGCAAGGACTTTTCCAGGTCATGGAAGGCCAAATATTCACCTCATGTCTAGTGTAGAACTCTTTTTCTGTCATAACAGAAATACTGACACCTGGTTTGCACTTGAAAGTGTTATCAAGGAGGACTGTCAGGGAGGGATATGAATTTTTTGCTGACATAGCTATGCCAGCAAAAACCCCAGTGCAGAAACTGCATAAGGAGTTCTTTTACCTGTACACTTTACTGCTCTTGAGGGATAGGTGTAGGTTGTTTGAGAAGAAGAGTCTTGTTAGTGTAATTTCTATATTAACCTTTCTAGTGTAAATCAGCTGTAAGCCTCATCCTGTAGGGACTCCTATGCCAGTTTATCACTGCACACAGAGATGATACATCATAGCTTATGCTTACCTTGCTCCCAAGAATGACCTCCAGAGCAACTCCAAGAACAGTGTCCCTGTCTCCCCCTCACCTTCTGCCTACAGGCTTGTCTTATAGCTGCAAGTTCCTGGCAATGAATTTTCATGTTTGGAATTTGTCCTGTTGGTGGTTCTAGTCTTGAAGATACTTTTGGGGCCACATTTAGGAGATGGTATAGACAAAACCATTACTTACCTGAGCTACTTTCAGGAAGAAAGGGAGCTGGATGTAGATATAACCATGAAAAGATGGGAAGCAAGATCCCTAGCAGTGAAGCTTATGATGTGCAACATGCAAATTAAAGGGTGAGAAGTACAAAACTGAGATTTTCCTTGGCTGAATCAGTTCCAGCATAAATAAGCACGTGGGAACACTTGGTGGGTCAGGATTGTCCTTTGCTGGTGCTATATGTACTACCATAAGTAACAAGTAGCTCTAAAGAAATTGGTAGTGAAATGGGAGAGTAGAAATGGTTTGAGTGAGCTCAGGTAATGACTTGAAACTTTCCCTTGTCTCTTGCAATGCTTTTCCTGTATGCCTCTAATTATTTTTCATTTAGAAGTTCTACCTTAGAATTCATGCCCTAAAGTGTGGGCTCATAGTGTTTGTTGCAGGAAGGACTCCTTTTTCTTTATGGAGAGAGAGACACCCTAACTAGAAATTACAGCTAACCTCCAGTGTGTGGATATTTTGTATTGCTTAAGTTACTTCATAACATCTGAAATGAAGGCTGGACCAGATACCAGAATACATTATTTGCACTAGTAGAAATAATTTCACATCACACTGCAGGAATTCAGACTTGTTCTATTTTTGGGCTTGAAACGGGAACAGCTTGAACAAGCTAGATGATGTTTTATTTGAAACAAAGATTTCTTTTTTCCTCAAAGGTTTTTTCAAGACATGTGGAAAGCCCATTTCAAATAATGCTGCCAGAGCTAGAGCTGCCTATGTAAGCTCTGTGGCCGTGAACTGAGGTTGATTAATCAGTTGAGGTTAATTGAAATTGGTATTTTCATGTGAAGTCCTAGAGACTCACTTTGGAAATGTGTGTCTATAGGCCTGCAGTCCCCCTGACAGATGAATCTAGTCTTGAGGATTGCAAATTCCATCCCTGCTGTTACCAGTCCAGCCACGGGGGCCATTTAACAAAAGATCCCCGAGTTAATGATTGCTGTTCTATGACAGGGATATTGGACTTATTATACACTGAACACAAAGGTCTCTGATCCATATTTGTGCCTTGTTTCCTGCTTGGGATTCAGCACCACATGGTGGTAACTGTCTGCTTCATGCAGGAAAGCGTTCTGCTGTGATATCAGTGAGTGATAATATCAGAAGAACATCCATTTCCCATGAATTTAAACTATTACTGCAGTTAGGTGCAATTATTGAGAATCCCTGTAGAGACGTACAAAAAATGTTGTCTCTGTCCAAAGATGTTGATTCTGGAATGTAGCAGTGCCAGTCTGACATGCTTAGTTTGGGGTCTCAGTGGCTGCTATAAATTGTATCCTGGAAAATGGTTACTGGAACTATAAAGTATAGTGCTGCATTTCAAGCCCTATTTTAAGTATCAGTGGCTTTGTCAAACTATATCTGTAATTTAAATTGAATTTATATGGTGAAAATATGTTGAAGAGGAACCAATGGAATAAGATGACTTCATAACAAAGAATATTGACTTTGCATATTAACTTCATTAACTTAATGCTGTCTCGTGTGTATTGGAAAATTGTTCAAGTGAGAATAATAGCTTTTGAACTACTTACAGGCTAATAGGTAGTGATTGTAGCCACTAAGACTTTGAATAGCTGTGGCTGTTGATTACACAGATTAAATGTGAGTGGAGTTTTCAATATAGGTGATTTTCAAAAAACTCATTTTCTGTCCTTCATTTTGACTTTCATGGCTAATGACACTGACTTCTAATGCATATTAAATTCTGAGATTGGGAAATTAAATTCCTCTTCTTCCGTCTCATGGAAGAGACATGACTGCAGAAGCTTCCATGTGCTTATTTTAAACTGTTCAAGACTGAAGCTGTCAAATATAAGGTTGCATTAGTGGTAATTCCCATACTGTGGGGACATGCTCTGTTTAAACAGATGATTGGTTATAGGTGTTTGCAGTATTCATAGCACTAATTTTTTATACACACCTTTCTTATGTTTTTTTTTTCTTCATATCTGAACTGTGTGCTTGTCTCTGCATCCACTGTGATTTCTCAGTGAATGCTGGTTCCCAAGTTCTTTCTCTATTCTCTCCTTTTTTTTTTTTTTTTTTTTCTCCAGGGCCTAATTATGAAACAGCTTCAAATAAATACAATTTTTTAACAAAAAACATTCTGCTTCCTGTGAACAATGGGCTGAATTTTTCTCTTTATTCTTGGGGAGTTCTTATTCAGTTGGAGTGCTTTGCAGTTGGCTAGGCCTGAGATTTCTGGGAGCTGTAATTGTGTCTCATTAATTCTTACAGTAATGTAGGGTAACTATAAGGAGCATGCAATTAGTGGTCTGGTCAATGAATAGAGCAGTTAATCAGCAGACAAAGGATGGGGCTCAGGACCTATTAGGCTGAAAGGAAGTGTTACTATTGTCACAGGCAGTAGGAATGCATGCAGACATGCCTTAAAGTTGAACTGTTTAAGGGAACTGTGTTATGTGTTTTGATAAACCAGTTTTCCTACCTATTCCACTACTTGAGAGAGATTCATTTAAGCTTGCCTGCTAGGAGTCAGAGACCATAGCAGAGGTTTTCATCAGGCTGAATGGGCTTAGTGTATTCTCTCACCTTAACAGAGGCAGCCCCAGGGTTTATCAAAAATAAAAAGTGGCTGAAGAGATGTAAGGCATCCTTAGCTGTTCCTCCTCCTCCCCAGAAAAATGGTCGGTGAATGTAAAGTTTAAACCAGCCATTGTGTAGATTGTCAGTCAGTCATACTCAGCATGTTTGTCTTCATAATGAGCCTTGTTTGTTCTGAATGGCTGTGCTTTCAGTGCATGTAAATGTATGCAAATACTCATAACAGTTTAAAAATGGTGGCTCTTATGGTAACAAATAACTTCTCCTACTTTTATGAAGACCTGACTTGTACTATATCTAGGGTTTAAAATGCAAAAAGGACTCCAACTTTAGACAGTGCTTCAGGGTTTTTTGCTAGCTTCAGATCAGAACTTCCAGTTGTTTCTGCCTTTGAAAAAATACGAACCTCATGAATCCTGTGAAATGTTATGACATATGATGATTATTAAGAAAAAAGCTTTATCAATAAAACACTGCCCTTGAGTAACTCTTACTTCTAGCAGGCAAGGCTTCAAATAAAAAGCCATTTCTTCCCTTAAGTTAAGCAGACACTTGGCATAAAAAAGCAGTAATTAAAATAACTTTTTTTTAGGGGGGGGAGAAAAAGGAAATCAAACTTTAATAATTAACTTATATTCAGAGCCTACTGTTTTTCTCAAAACTAAAAGTAATTTTTAACTGTCTTCTTTGTATTAACAGGTTGTGGCTTTATCTCTTCTCATGGTATTCACATCAGCAGCAAGTAACGTTAGAAGAATAAAGTCTCTCAGGCTTTATATTAAGGATTCAATTATTCTGTATAATTAGCCCTGATTTGTTCAATATTTGAAACATTTTCAACTCTTAGGTATGGAAGAGTGTGCTGGAGTGATCAAAACCATAAATAACTTGTACCTTTACTCAGAAAATGCTGTTTTATCAAATAATAAGGATGATTAAGCCTAAGTCTCTCTCTTTTTCTGTTAGGATTTTATTCCTACAAGAAATATCACTTTTGTCCACAATCTCTTGTGTATTTCTATTCCCTTGAAATACAAAGAGGCAATGGATTCTGGTATAAATTAGATAGATTTAATGAAATTTATGAGTCATAACTTGTGCCTTGAATATAAAGTACTTGAGTGAGGCATAAGGTATTTTGCTGATGCCACTATTGTCACCTGTCTGGTTTTTGTTTCATTCTTCTATGCCTGTTTTTGAAACACTTAGGAGCTGTGGAGTCTTGGGAATAACAGTTTCTGTATGCCATACATAGCAAATCTTTCCAAGGTCATATTTTTTTTTTTTAACAGTGTCTTCTTTTAAAGAAGCAGGGCAGCCCTACTCTGCAAAATGAGAAAATGGTATTACTTCCACACTCAGAAGCTGGCTGTTACCTCATATATATGCTACTTTCCCATTTAATTAGAAAGTGATTTCTCATCTGGTGTCAGACAGCCTCAAATGTTGCTGCTCAGTATCAGTGGTAAGCATTACAGGTTTAATGGAAATTACCTCCCCCCTGCCCACCCCAGTAAAGTCTTTCCTGTTGAAACACAGATTTAGTCATGAGGGACTACTGATCTGGAAGGGGTCTTAAATGAAAGTCACCAAAGTATCATTTGGAGAGGTAGCAGATTAATTGTGGTCTTCCATAAATTATAAATAATGGCTGGAATGGGAATTATGATAGAAATTATAAGTGCTCCTTAATATGTAAAGATTGATGAAACTCTTTAACCTTTTTGTAATAACAGAATATCCATCTCTATATCTCTTTTTACATAGACACACATTTTTACTTAGTAATAAGAACTGGTGTTACTGATGGACAGTGTAGGGTAAGGTAAATTAAACAACTCTATTGATGTTTTGAGAACTTCTCTTTTTCTTAATATAGTGTGAATCTTGTCTGGTGTACCTGGCTTGTTGTGCAAGTCTCCAGTCTGCAAGAGTCCCAGAGCAGAAAATGTTTATATCTGTTAACTAAATGTACACCAGTGTAATTTAAAGTGCATTATCTTTAAAGAAATCCTTCTGCATGTGTATTGTTTCTTCTGGTGCAAGGTGACATTGATTATTATAATATGAACACATTTAATTTAATTTAAGCTACCTGTTTTTATATCTGTTATGAGAACAGAGAGAAAATATTGCTTTCTGGCCAGTTCCCCCACCTGTTCTAAACTTTGTTCATGAGTATTTTTGTTTAGTGTCATGTCAGACCTTGTTGAAGCTGTTGCTTAAGCTGGTATTTCTTGAAATTACCTTCCCATCGTGAAAGACATACTGGTTTTAAAAGATGACAGAAGTGAAATGTGGGGATTGCCTCCATAGTGAAAATCATCCCACCATAACTATTTCACTTATTAGCTACATATCCTGAAGAACCCTCTGAGGGATCAGGCTATGGTGCACACAACCAGTCAGAATTTAAGTCAGTAGAACAATACATTTGTAGAGTGTATGATCCTGCTGAGAGAAGTATACCACCAAAGTTACCCCTTTTTAACCTCAGTTTTGGAAGAGTAAGCTATTTAAGTCCAAAACTGTGGCTCTAAGAGTGCCCTCCTTAACTGCAATCTAGCTCAGGTGATATCTAAATTCCACGAGCAACTTTGCTGTTCCATGGTTTCTGCCAGGCTGGCTGCAGCCAAGGTCCAAGCCAGCTCTGTTTTGGCAGAGCTTGTTGCCCTGCTCTGTCAGGGCACTAGGATGCAGGAAGCAGAGGTTTTGGGATCAGAATTACCTGGAACAGCTGATCTGGTAAACATTCCCAGAACACACAATATCCTTGGACATCTACATCTCCTCCTAAAATACAGTGACAGCAGCTGCTGCTAGAAAAATGGAGCAGCTCCCTTTTGCATAACATGACAGTAGCTAGATATTAATCCAAGAAATGTCTGAGTGGGTTTGCATCCATGCTGTGCACTGCCTTGCAGGCTACCTAGCTCCTAGAGTAGAGGCTAGACTGAGCTAGCAAAAGAAAATAGTGTTAGTCCTTTAATGTCTTTACTTATGAAATGGTTTGTCAGGAATTTGAACCAGAATCAATTCAGTGACCCAGAAGAGAATATGGAGTATTGGTATGCAGCATGCTCTGTGCAATTTGTCACAGCAAATAAGCTGCTCTATAGGCTGCTTGCTGCAATTGTTGTATAAAATTTTCTAGATACAATTTCTTTGGCAAACTTTCCTGAAAGAGCATGAATTAAAATGGCCAGGAGCAAGAACAGGTAGTCTTTCTGCTGGCTGTGCTGAAAGAAAATTTCTTGTGACTATTGTTCCTTATTTCACTGTAGTCTATAGTAAAGGAGGAAGAAAAACTCTTCCTGTCTAGGAATTGTTCCAGCTGTGTTTGAACTGTGATGATTTGGACCATCTATGTACAACTTGGAAATTATGGTTGACATTGTGACATTGTCACTATATTGCAAAATTTCTCTGCATATCTGCTTCAGTTCCCAAATGCCTGATGGCAAGACAATGAATGCTGTACTTTGTGAATAAGTTCTGACTTGCATATCAGAAAGACTGGTGGCATTGGGAAGACTTGCTTTCTTGCAAAGACCTGGAGAATGCAATGCAGAAAATGCCCATGTAGGCAATAGCATGATGCCAGGTATTAATTTACAGAGAGAGATCAAAATTGTTTATTTTGTAAAATAATGAAATATGAAGTATGTAACTGAAAGGCCAGAGGAGGGTAGGGGAAGTGGTTTGACTTCAAAGGTGCCCTATATTCTTAAGATTAATCCAGAAATCTATGAGAAGGATTTTGGACAGTATGAACTTCTCCCAGGGGAGAAGTCCTTAGAGATCAGAATTTGCCCAGAGCTGACACACCTTGGTTTGAATCTCTTCACTGTCAGCTGCTGTGCTTACATCAACTTCAAGTTTCTTGTGGTTCCTGAGTTGCACATAACTTTCCTCCTATCCACATTTATGTCTTACTATCACAGAGGGAGAACAGTCATACAGGATCAGACTAAACATCTGTCTAGCTGGGTATCCTGTTTCTGACAGCAGCCTGGGGAAGAGTATAGGAAAATGTCAAGCATGTAGTGATCCCTTCTTGGTGTACTCTCTTACCTTCTACTGAATCATGGTTTTGGGACTTCCTGAGCTAGAGATAATGCTAACATTTTTCATCCCTCCTCACAGTTCCATTAGTGGTGCAAGCCTTAGAGACTTACTTTCTATTTTTTAACAAATCTTTTGTATAAGAACTTTTTTTTTTTTTTTTTTAATGTGGTATCTTACACAAGCACTCTTTCATGCAATGAACTGCTAAGCTCATATATCTTTTTCACTGCTTAAATTCCTCTTTGGAATTATTTTCTTGGTTGACATCTACCAGAATAAGTTTGTTGCTAATTTATTTCTATTTACTCTGTTAGTTAGCTGCTCATTAATGTGAGGGGAAGGGTGTGGGGGATCCCTAGGGAAGCTGCTGGCTGTACAGGCTCCAGCAGGATGGCTCCATTTTAGCTGTGCTAGAGAACAGGGAGGAGTTAAGGTGCTGAGTCCAAGACAAAATTTATGAAAACTAACAGTTCCAGGAGCCTTCAATTCCAGAAATTTCACATTTCTCTGCAAGACAAACTCGTTGTGCAACCCAGGTCCCAGCATGACAGGAAGCAAGCCAATTGCCACTGACACAGGTTTTGAATGATGTGGATAATCAAACAGTAAAATAATTTACTTGGCTTCTGGTTCCCAGCAAGTTGTGACTGGTCCTTTTCTAAATCAAGCCTTGTCTGAAAAGGATAAATGGTGCTACACTGCACACTGCCTTCCCTCCCCCTTCTTTGCAGCAGGAAGTAAAAGCGTCTGTGGAAGAACTTTGGTGTGAGCAAACACAATATTGAGCCAGGAAATGTTTATGCAAGAGCATGTGAAAACCTGAAGGAAAATGTAGATCTAAAAAAAAATCCCATACTCAACAACTACTTCGCTCTCCTCATCAAATGTAAAGGAATTTAAAATTTCTTGGTATTTTAGTGCACGTGGTTTTTAATGAAAAGGAAAAGAAAAAAAACTTATATGAGTACTATAATTTTGATTCAGATCGGTTATTTTTCAGTTCAGTATTTACTATTTCTGTTGAAGAGCTCGATAAACCAGTGTTGGTTTCAGGAGTGGATCCATACCCTTTTTGTAGCTGTAGGTGTGTAAGTCTGTGGGCTCCTACATTTGAAAAAATAGCCCTTACTACCAGAATGTTACACTTGTGACAATTCTGACTGCAGAAATTCTTACCTAGGTGTAAACAAATAAGAAGGGAGGAAGTAGTCTCTAAAAACTTCATACATGGGAAAGAAATATGACAAGGAGTTTGTAATTTTTTCTGTTGCTATTTTGCATGCTGATAGGTTTAAGTGGAGTGATTAAGCCTCTGGAACACGAGATGCAGTTTATGTGTCAGCTAATCCAGAGCTGACCCAAACTTTCTAGTCTCTGTGGGAAGATTCTCTTCTGCTTCAGCATCTTGTCAGCTACTTTGAATGCGCTTAATCCTACTCATATTTTGTGGTATAGGCCAGGCCAAAAATATGTTCTCATAATTCAGGCCAGGCAAATTAGAAAGGCTTTGCCTGCTAGGCACACTCAGTATTTTATTGCTCTAATGTTTCACTGTGAAAGTGATGTATTGTTCCTCCTCTGTGTCACAACAAAAATAGTCTAGAATCACCTGCTTTTCCATTGTCCCCTTCATATCCAGTTCTCAGTAATTCTGATGCTAATTTTGATGCAGGTCTCTTTATGCACCTCTGTTTATCAGATTATTTCCCCCACCTTCAGTTGACCCTCAGATTTAGAATCCTCCATTGTTACCATATGGCAACACTTGAGGGTCATCTTACAGGATCAATCAAATATTGCTGTTCTTGTTATTGACAGACACAACAATCTGGTGAGTAGCCTGCTATAAAAAACTAAAAAAGAACTTTCTATCATGAGCAAGTTATGTCCTGTTTTTGAATTCTGTTCCTAAAGTCTTGCTTGTTTAGGTCAATTTTCAATGGATTGATAGTAGGCTGATTTTATTTTCTGGATCTGTACTGCTTTTGGGCACAGGAGGTTGGAGGGCACCTGTTAGAGGCCTAGCAGCAATGCTAGCCTCTTATTTTTTGAGCTTTTCAGTCATAGAAAGTGATATAGTGCTTATATATAAGTATGCTCAGTATTTCAGGGTTGTGATTTTTTGCTTACACCAAGGAACCTCCCATTCTTTGGAACAAAAAACCTGGCAACAAACTGGTATTTGGAGGATAGAACTTTTTATATGAGAAAAGTTTTATTATCCTCATGAATTGGACTAATACCTATCAATAAAGCAGATTCTATGCTGTTGGTGGGGACTAAGCTTTTAGGCATAGTTTTATGACTTACTGTTTTGGGAAATAAAACCATGCACATTTTATCTTTCACATGAATGTCTCTCTTTAAAAAAAAACCAACTTACTGCACTCAGATGGAGCAGAGCACTTCTTTTCATCCTTTTGTTTTCTTTTTGATTTATTTGAATGAAGGTAGATGTTGAGCTAGAGGACACAAAAACAACGCATGTATGCTAGAACCTCAGTTAGGATTATAGGCTAAAATTAAAATAAAAATTATAAGTAAGCTGTGGTTACATGAGAGAGTTTGCATTCTTCACTAGTTTGTCATTAAAGGGTTTTTTTGTGTCTAATTTTATTTTTTTATTATGAGAAAGCTAGTATTGGTCTCCAAATGTGGAATCCTTTGCATTTCTGATTTGGAAAACTTGCATTGTGCTCCTCGTACTATCTCTACTGCTACCACTTCTATTAATGATAGTTGAGAAGTGTTTAAGACATGCTAATACAACAAGAATACACAGAAGAGATGTCTCTTGTTTTGGGGATCTTCTGACACAAGAGACCAAGATACACAGATGGAAAATATTCAGTTGTACAGGGTATGGAAGCTGAGTGTATTATTAGCATTATCATTACTGAGGTTTTTGAAGGCTTCAAGTGAAAGAAGAGGATGAAGGTAGTCATCTAGTTATTTCTGTGTATTTTCTGCTTAGAGGGACAATATTGCAGAAAGCACCAACATGGTTACTCAGGTGAATTAGGGGTTTATCTGGACTGCTTGATGCACAAAACACAAGGGTCTGAAAAAGGGGTACATATGCAAGTAAAAAATTAAATATCTTATGTTTTAAGTAGTAGAGAATGACAAGTGCTGCCCTGATTACAGTGCAAGAAGAGCATAGGTCCACTGAGTCATGGATGAATTCAGTCTCTAAGGCCAGGCAGCTCTTGGGCACTGCCTTTGTGTGCTGATGGTCTGAGAGGTGGGGCTGGGTCTTACAGACATCCAGAGTCTGAACCCACTCCTCCACTCCTGCTTTATCTTCATCAAGTGGAGTGGCTGTTGAAATATGACTTTGTATGTGTGTTAATCATCACGTGGTTCATTATGAAACTATTTCTAACATTTTAGTAGCTCTGTCTGAGTGAGATACTCTCTCCCATCCCTGACACATTGCCAAGACCACACCATTCGTATCCAGCCTTGAATTAGCTGTTGTTTTGTACAATGTCATATTGCAGCTGCTCCTAAAGTCCTGGTTGCAAATCCACATTCTGGAGCTGTAGGATGATGCTCATGTGCCCATTTATGGATGCTGCTGACACTCTGAATTGTTAAGGCATTGATATTCTGAAAATACAGAAACTGAGGAGGCTTTGAGTAGCTATGAGCAGGATGCACAGTGAGCACAACTCACCAGAGTAACTTTTACTGAAAGTGGAGTCAAGCTGTTGGCAAGGTGTCCCACAGGAATGGCTGAAACTTACCTGACAGGCTCTGTGCAAAATTTAAGAGATTTAAATAATTTTTTTGAATAGTCAATTTATCTTGTGTTTTGAGTGTTTACTGCAGCCTCTCCATTCATTCCTCTGCCAGATTTATTATGCTGCAATTCTTTTACTCACCACATTTGCTACCTTTCAAATCAAGACTTTCATCCTGCTTGCCTCCTCTTCCTCACTCTTCTGCATAAAGCTTCCTCTGCCCCTGAAATGCATTGCAAGGAATTGATGGCAAGTGTCCTATACGTGGAATTAGAGTGGTGATAATACAAGGCTGAGTGATTCCCCCACTTTGCTGTCCTTTTCACTTCAGTTATGAATTTTAAATAATATTTATTCCCTGAAATGATGTCAGTGTTTTGCTGACATGTAGTTTACCATTGGGTTTATTTGCTGTATTTTTAAAACCTAATGCCTGCTATCTTTTCTATAATTTTATAGATGTGTAAAGGCCTCTGTAAGCAGCTACATGGTGAAATTTAGCAGTGCATGATACATTTTATTAGGATTAAGAGCTTGTAAATTAATATAGAAGTTCTGAGAGCTTCAGAATATACCTGCCTGAAAAAATAGCAGTAGTGACTTGATATGATATTTGTATGTTTGCTTTCAGTTTGCAGAATGTCTCTGAGAGACAAGCTTCCTGCTAGCCAATTTATTTTTCAGATAACAGGGACTGTCAAGAAGTACATTCAGAAGGAAAACACAGTAATTAATTTGTCACTGAAACCTGAGGGGTCCTCTTCCTCATATAGGTGATAATGAAGGTTTTGCATGTAATTAGCAGGAATAATTAGCACATTTCTGGTAACAAATAGACTGAGAGGTTCTCTGCAAATAAATTAATTGTTGTGCTAACACAGGCAATTGTCTCTTTATTGTCTGACAATGCCCCTTGTTTGCACTAAAGCCTATTTCCGACCTTAGCAGCTTTTCACAAATAGGAAAGTGAATCTATAAAATTGTTCCTCATCCATCTGCTTTTAAAACACTTCAGGACCACCAAGGGACTTGCTTGTTGAGACTTGTTAAACAATTTATAATAGTGAACGTGTGTTGCACTATATTAACAAGTAGATTTTTCAAATCAACTTGGTGGGTAAGCCAGAAAACACACTAATCAATCAAATGCTACTTTGGGCATCTAGGAGAAGTGTCTCTGAAAAATAATATAGCAGTAAATTCACAGCTAAGATGAACAAACCCCAGAATTCTACACATAATCACACAAAGAAGTAGTACTGGTTTTATGTGGTAGATGTTTCTCATAATGCAAAATCACACTTTTTTTACTTCACTGCTGTAAAAAGTGAAGGTGTCACAGGTCTGCTAAAACATCCTCTGGGCAGCCTTAGTTTAGGCAAGGCTTACTTTGCCTATATTCTGTCTTCATTTACTCTTTTCAGAAGATCGAAACAGGCTTTCTACTTCGGGTGTTTTGTTTCATCCTTTTTCTTTCTCTTTCCCCCCCGTGTTTCCTCTGCTTAGGCACAACTGTCATCTCAGCAATAAGCTTACATTACCTTCTGGGTCTTCATAAATATGGAAACTGTTGGTTATAGTGAAGTCTACAGATGTATTTCATCCCTCCCATGTGCCTGTGAAGGGGATAGAAGAGGAAAGGGAGAAAATTTAGTTTAAAGGTGGGGTGCTGCATGTATAGGGTTGGGTAAAATAATAAATTTTGTTTAGGGGAAGCATTGCTGCTTCTACTTTTTGCTAGAGTAGTAATTCTCCAGTCTTCCTGTGGAATGGAAGCAATGAAATATAACTGATAGGTGTCCCTTTGTCTTTGAGGGTAGGGTCACTGTGCTTGCCAAAATAACAATTCATCATTTCACCTCCAAATGAGTATTTTTATTGATGTGTGTTTTGATTTTTATATTTTTGTTTTTTCCTTGCTTTTCTCTAGTAGCCATGACACTGTGTGCTACAGTTAAGTCTTGAAATGTAATGCCAGCAATTATTGGAATTAATGTATCAAACTACAGCAGAAACCAGTCCTGCATTTCTCGGTGAGAAGTGTTGTTTAATAGCAATGGTTTCCTAAAAATAATAAAAAAACCCCAGGCAATCATCAGTTTCCTAAACTGGTGTTCTCTGCATTATACATCAGTGGAAATTTGACCAATGGATAAACTCTCCCGTTTTCCTGCCTTGTTGGAGAAATGCTGCTCATTGTAGCTATTCCATGTTCTTGTAATAGTTGACTAATAATGAGTAAGAAAATGGGAACCACCATCAACAAAAACCTCACAGCCAAACAGTGCTTTTGCAAGTGTCTGTACAGCTGTGAAATTTAAGACTTGTCCAAACATGTGGCTGCTTGACTTCAATCCCTTTTCACCAGTGCATTGCATGTCAGTCAGACAACTCCTGTTGTGCATCATGTCAAGTGTTGAGTTGTTGGCTATCCTTCATCAAACCTTGCATCTATCAGATCTTCCCAGGGACATCCTGCAAAAATTTTGGACTTACTCTATTTGCTTTTGTGACCAACACTGGTCCTTATGCTAAGGTAACTTCCATGTAGAAAGATCCTGTGGAGATGGATGTAAGCCTTGGATATTGTACAATCAAACCTTTTACTTTTTGCTGGAAATTTCTCAATCCTGAACTAAGATTTGGACTTTATTGTGCACATAGGAGAAGATCTACTAATAATGTTATTATTAATTGATGTGGAACTGGAGAGACAAATGATTGATGAAAGCTGGTTCAGCCAGTGTGGAGTGGGGAAGAGGGATTCTGAATGGGCTGACTCAATATTCAGGATAGGACTTCTGAATTGTTTGGAAAATGTGGCTTCCATGAAAGGTGGAATCTGCTATTCAACCTTGTAACCTCTTTCTGTCTGGTGGATCTTTAGGAAATCACTGTTTTGTAGCTTTATCGGGAGTGAATTTGCTATCCCATATTTCTTCCCTGTGCATATCCAAGTGCACAGCCAGCACTTTCACTTGCTGTGTCATGCTTGGAGCTCACTGCTCTCTGCCTCTCTTTAACTACTCTCAAAACACCTCTAGTTGACCAAGATGGTGGCCCTGCATGAATTAAATAATAGAAAGCTTGAAGGAAAATCAGTTTTATTCCAGCATCAGAGGCACAAAAGCATTCCAATTTTTCTGATTTGGTGTTCCATCAGTGTCTTAATTGTTGAGCCAACATGGGGCCTCATGAGGTAATTTGGCCAAGTCATACAACATTCTTCTCAAAGAACAGTATTTTATGATACTTTAAAATTGTGGTCCTTTTTTGTTACTGCAAAATCCTGTTTCTCTTGTACGATGCTGATTGTCAACAGCTAGGTGAGTGAATTTAAAGAAAGCAATGTTCATATCCCATGGAGCTGGCAATGGAAGCCCTGGCAGAACAGTTGACACAATCTGTGACCCACCCTTGCTGGCTGTGCTCTCCTGTGCTCTCAGCTCTGTTTGCCTGTCCCAAGCACCTGCAGCTCCTCCTTGCTGCACTCCCAGGCAGCTCTGCCCATGTGTGGGGTGCACAATGAACCCCAAGGTGGGGTGGGTCAGCCCAGCTGGGTGATTCAGTGATGATCCAAGATGCATCCATGGCTGTGGGGCTCTCCCTGTGGGGTGCAAGGTCTCTTGCTGGCAGCACACTTGGCTCCAGACAGCTCAAGGCCTCCGTCTGTGTTCAGCCACAGGGCTGGGCATCACCAGACAATGTGTTAAGTGACTGTATAATTTGTGCTGGTTGACAAATGTTGACAGAAGAAAGATAAAATCTAGGATTAATATTGTTCTCATTAAAATGTTTCCTTTGGTGCTAATTCTGCCTGCTGAGATATGCTATTTGTATTTGAACTGCTGCTGTACACAGAATTTGGTTGGATGAACCAAATTTAATTCCTCAGCTTTTAAATAAAGCATGTGGGAGATTTTTTTTAATAAAGTCAAGATTTTTTACTTCTGTTGTTGTATAAATTCTTATATGTGATGACAGCCTTGTGGTGGTGAAATAAATGTCTTCTCCCTTTACTTTTGTTCCATTTGTAACAATGAGCTAAATTCATGTTCTTTATATTTTGCTTTATGAAACCACTTGCAAAACTGTTATCCAACACAAATTAAAGTGTCAGTTTTTGATCCTGCATCTCAGTGCTTTATCTATATTTTCCCAAAACTGAAATAAATCAGGGTGTGGTAGATCTTAAAAAAAAATATCCAGTGACTTTATAACAATTGAATAACACCAGAGCTTCTGGGAATCACACATAATGTGATGGTTACATGATAGTGGGGAATGCAAACACAAGAATTTGTAATGTTTGTCCCAATCATGTAATAGAAAGTTTTCTAATATAGTCCAAAATCCAGTATATGAGACAAATTAAGCAAATAAGTAGTTTAACTTTCCATGCTCCTTTTCTCTGAAGACTCAACAGTACTGATAACTTTCAAAGGAATAACTTTCTGGAATTTGCTTTCAGCCATTGTTGGTAGCCTGACTTTAACTGAGGATTAACTGAGGACATCTACAAGAGCTGGAAAATTTTTTTTTGGCTGCTGTTTAGATTTTTTATTTTTTCTCTTGATTTAGTTTTAATCTAATCTTGTCTGGGCACCAAGCAGAGCTGAAAAGTGAGTGACTTTTTATCTAAATTGAAGTGATAGCAATTGATCAGTTTTTCATCATCTGTCTTTGCTGTCATTGGTGCTTCCTCTGTGATCTGCAGTTGACGGAGAGAAATGCAAACTTAATTGAATTCTTTATTTCTCTAGCTGTTTATTTATGGATAGGTATGTTGAAGCATGTCCTACATCAGAGTTCTTTTTCCTGCTATGAGTGTAAGGGTTTTATTGATTTCATTAAAAGCAGGGACATATTTGACTTTCGTGAAAGAGCAGGATAAAATCTAGTTTTGTATCATGACTTGGGAGTTGGTCATGGTGAGTGATAATAGAACAGTGCTGGTCACCTTGGTGAGGTTTCAGGAAATACTTATCTTCCACATTTTCATTTTGTTACTAAAGAACTAAGAGAAGGTTTTTAGAAAATGCATTTTACAAAAATATGCTGGTACCACTACCTTTGTGGAATTTGAGAAATACCTGGTAGAGTCTTCAAAAAATATCCCAACATTTTGTTTTTCTTTCTGCTTTAGTTTCCCTTGTTAAAAAATGACATTGATTTTGACATTTTACTTTACAGATTTTGCACCGTTTGAACAGCAGCATTGCTGTGCATTAAGTAGTCAAGAAGGAAAGCAAAATTCAGCCTTGTCAAAGGAAAATTAACCTCATAAATGTTTGTGAGTAATAAAAAGAATGTTAAAATAATTTACCAGAAATGCTTCATTTTTTTCAGATGACAGGAGTATTAGCTAAAACTTGCAAAAGCAGATATTTTAACTGTGTTATGCCATATGGTCACTGTAAGACTTTTCAGAGACATTTTTCCAGGTAGATATATTGTCAGTACCAACTCTTGTAGTCATTGTGCATCGATTCCACCAACACATGGGGAATTCTAGTCCAAGTTAAATATTAACAGAGTTTCCTGCTTGCAAACTCTCTGCTGCTTTCCAGCTTAGCAAATAAGCTCCTTGTCCCAGGATTTGGTCAAATGAGGGAGGAAAAAGCCCAAATCACCAAAAGAATACCTTAAAATTTAGTTTGATTTTCTTTAGAATGGACCAGGGCATAATTTTAACATTTTCTCCTCAAGTAATTATATTTCCAAATGTCATGGCATTAAAACAAATTCAGGCGTTTGAGGGCTATATATGATATTTATTGTAATAAATGTCCTTGAATTCTTCTTGCTAATTCACCATATATTTGCAGAGCTGGTCTAAGTGTTAGAGCAAACATTGACAGCTCATGCTATTGGGAAGCACAGAAAAAAGAATTAGCAAAGACTGTTGTGTTCCATGAAGGTAAAGCCTTTCATTTTATTTTATTTTTTTCTTACCATATCTTGGTGGCTTTTCTCCTGCATTGGAAGGCAAAAAAAAAAGTTGTCTCAGAGCAACAACCTTTTATTATTTGGATCTTCACCCATTGTTCCATCTTAGTGATGGTCACTGAAGCTCACCAACAAAACACCTTGCAACATTTATTCTCTCACAGTCTGCAAATTGCAAAAAGCAGCTGAGCCTTTGTTGGGTATTTTTTACCACTCCAGAGGGGTAAAAATAGTTTCTACACCATTGGAATTAAAACATTCTTAACACTAATCCAATGTTTCTAACAGTTTGTAAACAACTCTTATTAAATTATGGGTAGTACTGGAATATATTTCATCATAGGAAGACAGGTTCTTGGGGCAGTAGTTATTAATTTAAATCAGTCATCAGTCATCCCTGTCATTTAATCTCAATGAGTGGTCTTGGTAAAGTTTCTATGAATGGAACTGTCCTTTGTCTGAGGGACATTTATTGCTTTGATAGTAGAAAATGAAATCATATGCAGTAGGCTAATAAAGTGCTGTAGATGTCACTGCATGCTGAAATCTAAAGATATGAAAATATATTTGGTGGCAAGCCCATGGGGGAGCAGAGATCCACCTGCAGCCCATGGGGTGAGCAGAGATCCACCTGCAGCCCATGGGGTGAGCAGAGATCCACCTGCAGCCCATGGGGGGGAGCAGAGATCCACCTGCAGCCCATGGAGGGAGCAGAGATCCACCTGCAGCCCATGGGGTGAGCAGAGATCCACCTGCAGCCCATGGAGGGAGCAGAGATCCACCTGCAGCCCATGGGGTGAGCAGAGATCCACCTGCAGCCCATGGGGTGAGCAGAGATCCACCTGCAGCCCATGGGGGAGCAGAGACCCACCTGCAGCCCATGGAGGGAGCAGAGATCCACCTGCAGCCCATGGGGGTCCAAGGGGGAGCAGAGACCCACCTGCAGCTCATGGGGGAGCAGAGATCCACCTGCAGCTCATGGGGGAGCAGAGATCCACCTGCAGCCCATGGAGGAGCAGAGACCCACCTGCAGCCCATGGGGGTCCAAGGGGGAGCAGAGACCCACCTGCAGCTCATGGGGGAGCAGAGATCCACCTGCAGCCCATGGGGGAGCAGAGATCCACCTGCAGCCCATGGAGGAGCAGAGACCCACCTGCAGCTCATGGAGGAGCAGAGATCCACCTGCAGGTCATGGGGGTCCAAGGGGGAGCAGAGACCCACCTGCAGCCTGTGGGACCCCACACTGGAGCAGGGGAGGCTGTGACTCCATGGAAAGGTCACACTGGAGCAGACTCCTGGCAGAACCTGTGGACCCATGGAGACAGGATCCCACAATAGAGGAAGTTTGCTGGCAGATTTTTTTTGTGGAGGACTGTCTCCTGTGGGAGTAATTT
Organism: Erithacus rubecula; assembly: GCF_903797595.1. Classification (NCBI taxonomy): domain Eukaryota; kingdom Metazoa; phylum Chordata; class Aves; order Passeriformes; family Muscicapidae; genus Erithacus; species Erithacus rubecula. The sequence continues at coordinate 12,386,928 of NC_136689.1, read as the reverse complement.
CTCATGAGAACAGAAGACTGTGAGGGGCTGTTTCCCTGGGAGGAAAAAGCAACAGAGACAACACATGATGGACTGGCCACAGCTCTGTGAAAATGAGCTTGAGAAAAAGGGAGGGGTGAGAGACAAGTTGTTGTAAGATTTGGTTTTAATTCTCATTCTTCTACTCTGATTTGATTGATAATAATTTATTTTTTTCCCTCATGTTGTCATTTTGCCCATGACAGCAATTGATGAGTGGTCTCTCCCTGTCCTTATCTTGACCCTTGAGCCTTTTGTTATATTTTCTTTCCCCTGTCCAGCTGATGAAAGCTGTGATAGAGCAGCTTTGGTGGGCATCCAGCCAGAGCCAACCCACCACAAAGAGATAGCAAAACAGATGTGATAATGCCTGTGAGCATTCAAAGGGATACCTGTGGATTATTGTCATCAATTATTCCTACTTTAACGAGAGTACAATATTGACAAACCTTGAATGTCATCAGGAGAGAGAAAACCCTTATTTTAAGAATAATCAAATTTGTTCTGTCTTAATTTTAAATTCATTGTCAAATTGAGGGTTCAGCCACTGACTCTGAATTTTATATGGATGATCAATGAAGGGAGGACTTGAGTAGAAAAGAGCTAAGACTGGCTTGCTTTCAGAAATAAAATTAAAGTGGAAGAACACAGCAACTTCACAGCAAACATTTTCCATGTGCTCAAAATATTAAGCACCAACCTAAGGTAGTCTAGGTTTTTCATGGCTGTTTAGAAACAGTTTCAGCAAAAATAGATCCCAAAATTAGATTTAATTTTTTGACTCCTCAATATAGAGGATATTTGCCAAGTTTTGAACTCTGCAACAAAGTCAACTCAGTCATCACAGGAGTAATTATGCAATGGAAACAGCTGCCAAGGGCTGTTTTGTAACCAGTATCACTGGAATATGCAAGACTCAACAAGATACTTATCTGTCAGGGATGCTGTAGGATTAGTGAAATTATGCTGTAGGAGGCTTGGATTTAGGTAGCCCTTGAAATCCTGTGGACAGAAACCTTTCCTAATCTAAATGATTCTAGGAACACATTACAAGAGCTACTATTATGGGATTAGCATTAAAAGGAAAATGTACATATTTTTCAAAATATTCTTGATAATTTTATCTTTTATTCTTTCTTGTAAAAGAGGTTCATTTCTGCCAGCATGACTATATCTTGCATAGATATTAAAAATATAAAAGGGCAGAATAATTATACCCGTGTACAGTTTATTGTGGTTAACCTTTCACAATGAGCATAGACTGTTTTCATGTAGCAGCAACTCTCCATAACCATTTTTCCTTGAGAAGAATAGGTGATCTGGAAGCCAAAACACAATTGTGCACCCTCACATGAAGGATGGCCTGTCATTTACTGAGAAACATAATTTTCACAAAAAAACTTCTGTCTCTGAAACAAATCCTTTAGATAGGAAGTTCCAGGCAGTATTGAACTCCACGTGTTCCAAGGGTTTTTCCTGTCATAGCCATGGCTGGCATTCTGATGGGTCTGGTTGTTGCTGCAGAGCAATGGATGTGTGACTGTCCTTATGGAGGACATTGGATCCTTGGGCAGTGCATTACATCAACCCAGCAGAGAACCTGCTCCAAGGAGTGTTTAGTTGCTGGGACAGCAACATGAACTTCCCAACCTAATAAATTGGTGAAATTTTGAGTCTTAAAATCATTCTAGAATCATGGAAAAACTGAGGTTAGAAGGGGCCTCTGGCACTCATCTAGTACAAACCCCTGCTGAAAGCAGGGTGAATGTCACAGTTACATCATGTAATGAAGAATGAAAGAACCCAGAGGAGGTTGTAGCTGCTATGGCAGAGTAATCTTATGACCAATCCAAAATCACCAGTGAGTCCTAAAAAGGCAAAATGGTTCCTGTGCATGCTGAAGTGATGGATGCTCCTCAAATGTACTGAACACTGCTCATGTTATCCATTTTAATTGTGCTATCATATACTAATAATGCTTTTTTTTTCCGCTCTATCTGGAAACTCATTCCTCTGTTCACAATGCTATCTTTTCCTTACCTTACCAATTTTTTAAAAATCAGTTTTTGTCTGACTTTCTTTGTTCATAATCTGTTGATAGATTATCTGTACCAATACTTTCAGTTTTGTCTCTTTTTTAGAGGTCCTGTATAGATTTCAGAAGTGTCAAGGAATCTCCTCCCACGATCACATGCTCTTTCTCATTCTTGTTCTGTCCATATGTGTTTTGTAGTGGGCTGTCAAATAGAGATTGAATTATATGTGGAACAACTGCTCTTTCTGTTGAAGGGAGAGTATTCCATGAAGGATAGATTAACTCTGAGATTGTCTCAAGTAATTAAAATCACTAATGTTACCTTTTTCCTGTTCTGAATTAACCTAGATTTTTTATGAGATTGATATGCCCACCATTTATTTCATATAACTTTATAAATTTTGCCAAAGCATGCCAGATGAATGTGTAGGTAACTCCTTATGACAGATGAGCACCTGCAGAGAGTGAGTCAGCAGAACAAGGCTCACAGTTGGCAATACAGCATTTCTTTGTTACAGATCATCTCTAAGTCACCTTGACCTAGGAAAACATCTTGGCTGAGGGCTGGACTATACACTGAGAACATTGTATATAGTCAATATATATTGACTGTACATTGAAATGGCTAGTAAAGAATAGCCATTTCAGAATTCTTTCTGAATAATTGTGTGTGTCTATGTATTTATTTGAGTTGTATCTCCCTATACTCTTGGTTACTACTAATTGTTTGTAATAGACACTGAAATTTTATATGCTCTTTTCATACCAGTTGAAGCATAAACAAGCTCTAAGGAAGGCAATGATGTTAACATTAGGCTTTTCTTGAAGTTGCATCACTTGCTAGTAGGTGTTTTAGGAAAAATGTTGTAACTTGGGTTCATCACAGCTAATTCTAGCACTAGACTGAGGTCCCACTGATAAGAATATTCTCTTTACTTCTCCTTCTGCAATTAGACACCTGTGGATCAGAATTACACAGAAAACCAGCCAGCATGTCTAATGTATGTCTGTGACTCTCTGTGATAGCAGAAGGCTCCTGAGATGAGAGACTACTGGGGGATGAATCAGGACCAGGGTCATCAAGACCTCTAGCTGCATATAAGGTGGTATTCAGACTTATGTTCTCATTAATATATTTTTATAGCCTCTAGGACATCATGAAATTACCCAGATCTTCTGGAAAAATGTGTAGTTTGAATATCACCAAAGCTGTGATTTCCTCCCCGCTTTCAGTTTTATTGTAGTGTGGACTCCAAAATATCAAGAATTTTCAGTTCCACCTAAACTTTTAGCTAGTATGTGGTATCTCGAGTGGGACAAGTGAATGTGTGCAAGGAGAATGAAGGTACATGTGAAAGAAAGTTCTTATAGATAAAGAAATGTAGAACCTATGACAGACAGACAAGAGGAAACCAAGAGAGCTGATTCATGACATCTCAAATTATAAAGGCAGTGCCCTGAAGTTGGTAGCAGTTTTACTCAGATGTGCTGAATAGTGAGTTGTGGTTTCTCAATAAACTCATAGAACTTCTATTCCTGCTATAGGTGTGAGGGAAATTGAGGCAATGATGTTTTGAGTCCATACCTAAATCTGATAGAATTTACAAGCTGAAGACCTTATTCAAGCACAGTGGTCTGCCTTGGTGAGAAGAGTGAGTGACTGTCACCTGGGGACTGTGTGATGTAAGGTAAAAGTAAACTGCATCTTCTGAGGAAATCTGTTGTCTTTTTGTGTAAAAGGTTGGGATTTCTTTTTGTTTTGTTTTGTTGTTTGTTTTTTCTCTCTCTGTGAGGATATGCATCAAAGTGATAGATTTCCAAGGCAATCCCTCTCCAAGCTCCCCATCTCCCCACTAAATAGGCACGTGGCTTTCAGCAGCACAACCAATACAGTAAAAAGCCCCAGTTATAATTCAATGACCTGTTGTGTATTTTCATCTTTGAGAGTTGAGGAGTGAGCATCTTCATTACAGAAACTGTGAAACTAATCTAAATTATCTATTGTCCTTCTACAATGAACCAGGTGATAGCCATTCATGTCTGCACACAAAGGCAGGAGGTGGGTGTGAACCAGAAGCATGTGAGGAAAGTGAACTTTCCTAGAGCATTTCTTACATTTATGAGAACCATTTTTAAGTAATTTCAGACAGGCCCATTTGCAGCTGATGTAGCTGTGGTTAATTAACAGAAAGTAAATTATTAAATTAGTCAAGCAAATTCATCAGGGTAAATTTACCCACCCTATCTGCACTTGCTCCAGTCTTCTCTCAGGTGGAGAACTTTCCTGTTGCATCAAACTTTATCACTTATCCATATGACATTTCCTTTATTTACATAGAACCCACAATGTCACACATTTCTGGTCAAATCCTGTTGAAATTACTCATGAAATTCCTCTAGATGTCCATGAGGATTTCTCTCTTACAAAACAGCCTTTCACAGAAAAGCAAAATACATTTAAATTTCTGCTTTGTGTTAGATGAAGTGAAAACTGTGATCATACCTATTTAGATCATGTTCTCCTTTATCATGTTTTCCTCTTATTTTACCTGTATTTGGTTAAGGAGTTGACATTTCTGCTTGCATCATTCTACATGTGGAACTTAAAATTCCCATATCACCTTGAGTTTGTATTTTTATCAACATATAAATATTTTTTCTAATTTTAACCATTTCCTAATCTCTAATTCTGATGGCCATAGATGGGTTTGATATTTTAATTATTTCTTAATTAAAATTGTTAATCAAACTATGAAGAATATCTATCTGATCTAAATCCCATGCAAAACAACTCTTGTCATATTATGATGAATGGGTGCTTTAAATTCTCATTTTCTTCTTTCTGTCTATAAACCTATTAGCTTGTCTTATGATTTTCTTTATCCAGTCTTAAAATTTTCATTAGAATAGCTACTATTTGATATCATCTGCACTAATCCATCATGTGAAAAGTTGTCAAAGGCTTTCTGAGAGTCTAGATGGCTGCTGCTACCATAGTTCTTCATGTCAATGGCTATTTCCCCTAGAACCTTGAAATAAGTAGAAGAGATGAAATAAAAAGATGTTTTGATGTAATTTGGTTCACAAATCAAGTCTGATCTGGTTTTATATATATTTCTAAAATCAATAAATCTTTAATATTTTTAACATTTCTGCTGCTAGCTTTTAAAACCATTTATAGTGGTTGTGAGGCCAAGTTAGTGTCACTGGAATTGAGGAGTTCACCTAAGATCATAGATCATAGAATATCCTGAGTTAGAGAGAGTGCAGGAGGGTCCAGCTCTCAGCCCTGCACAGGATCAAATCTCTGTGTGTTCTGGAGAATATTGATTTTGCCACTGTTTTGCTTTAGGGCACAGGTATATTCAGATTCTGTGAACCAGTATGATGGTAACGTTATCTTGGACCAAAGTTAGATTAAATGCAAATTGCTTTTATGTTTCAATAATATTTTTTAAGTTTTAAGGTTTTTTGAGCCTGATATTTTTTTTCAGGGTTTATCAATTTGTATTGTAACATATATAACAATCTGTAAGACCTATATAAAGAAAAGTAAGGAAAAATGCCAGTAGAAAGCAGCAAGAATTGCAAGCAGAAATCACATAGGCTTTAGCAGCTGAGAAACAGAGTGCTAGATATAGTAAATGCAGATGATAAAATAGAATTGTAGACAAAAGTAAGGGTAACTATTATTGCTGTGTTTGTAAAGATGCTTTTTCTTTCCCAAAAATTTTAGATGTATGGGTACTGGTTTGTTTTTTTTGGGTAGCTTTTTTATAATCCAGCCATTCAACAGCCTTGGGAGTCAAGACATCTGCCTTGGAGATGTACTTATGTTTTGATGAACCTTAAAGCATCATGGGTTTTGACATAATGTTGAAATGAAATCTTTGATGCTTGACAGCTGTTGGCTGCATGGAATGCTCTTTTTTTAAAATTTCTTTTTTTTATCCCTTTCAGCGTGATGTTTACTACACATTACAAGAATGTGCATAATTTTGAAGAAAAACAGTTTTAATTCCCTTTATCCATAAAGCTTTCTGTAAAAGTGATAGATTCATAGCAGTTAATGTCCTTTTGGTGAGGAATGCTGGCAATTTTAACAGCTGTAAATGTGTGTGTAAAAGCAGAGGCTTGGGATAAAAGACTGTGTGAAGTTTTGCACATGGTAGCAGAGAGATGCCACCAGATGAAATGCTGGAGCTGATAGTGTCATCTTGGCATCCCTGACCAGTGCTCACTGTTAACCAGAGAGGAGCTGCAGCTGGGAGGCTGCCAGCTCATAGAAACAAAAGATGTCCCACAGCAGTATCTGCAAATGCTGTTGCAGTGCTGCTAATGTGGGCTGTGAAGGCAGATGGGATGGCTCATGTGGCTGATTGCTGCAGAACTCCAGTGGCCATGGGGGCCTGAGGGGGGGGAGAATGGTCCTGTAGCACAGGAGTGGGCAACTCCTGCTGGCAGCAACAGCTGCCCTCTCCAATCTGCAGAGTGATCCCTGATCCAGCTGTGACTGATAGCTCACACTGGTGCTATGACAGCCCTTAGGGCAATTTCTGTGCAGTGTTTTATTTTGTGTTTATTAAAGCTGGCATCTTTCCAGCTGCTCTTCACCAGCAATAATCACTTTTCACTCATTCTAAATGGAAAGAATGATGACCTCTGTCTTTATGCAGCAATGGTACAAACAATAACAAGCCAATGCTCAAGACTGTGCAAAAGCCAAAATTGAGCTAAAACCAAGGGGAAAAGAAATCCAGAGGGAATGCTTGCAACTGCCTTTCAGGTGTCCATGTATGAGGGAACAAGCCGGTAAAAGAATTAAGAGAAGTAAACATGGCAACAGGGATTGTGAAGGTGTTCACAGATCTTGGGTCTGCAGTTCTTAATGGAAAGGCAGATGTAGATTTCAAGGTAATTATATTGACCATTGGTATTGATTTTTTCCCCTCTTTCTGTTCAGTAAAATAAGAGTTGAACATTCTTTCCTTTCCAGATAGAAGCAAGAGAGCAAGGCCACAACTACTGACAAACTCTCAGACAAATGGGAACAAACTTTCTTTAATTTTATCAAGTCTTAGTATCTATGAGAAGTTTTCAAATGTGCTCAGGCCACATTACTACTTTTGGGATCACTCCTGTCAGCTGCTGAAAACTGTGGCCCTGAGCCAGCAGCAAAACAGATTTTAAGTGTGCAAGTGACCCCATGGTTTCCATGGAAGAGTTTACATGTTTAAATTAAATGTGCTGAAGTTCTTCACTGCTGCAGAGCCAGAATGCCTCACACTGTGTAGGACTGAGTTCTTGGAAATCTAATCAATACATTTCAGTGCCAAAATGGGGACAAAGTTCCTTTGAAAACCTGTCTGCTGAGTTAGGTGTCTAAATGTTGAGTGTTGAAATTTCCTGAAAATCTACCCTTTGCATAGCAAAAGTGGTAAGTTCTACTGATAACCAATTTAACAATACGGGGCCAGTATTTTTAATCTAATCCTACATGCCATTGCACTTCCAAAGGTGAAGACTTTATATTAATTAAATTGTATATATACTACTGTGCTTCTTTGTTTATTTTGTAGCTTAGATACACAACTGTAGGTCTGTTCCAAACAATGTAAATCTCATATTTAATTAAATTTAAACACCACATATTTCTGAAAATGTAGTTTCCTACCTTTGGTTTCCCAGTATGTCTCAAAATCAGTTTGCAGTAATAGTCAATGTGAGGCAGGTTGTGTTCATGCTTGTGCTCATGCACACAGACCGTGGATCTGGTGCTAAATCAGCATTAGTCTTTGCTCTGCCTGTGTTTAGGAAACACTGTTCTGCTAAGTACTGTTTTATGGATGTGGCTAAGGCTGTTTTTATCCATGCATGGTTGTGTTACACTTACAAATTTCCATAATTAAGACTGCAAGTTCCATAATTATAGCTTCAAATGAGAACAATTTTTGCCGGAGCTCAGTTTGACAGTCGTTTACAAAAGGGGGATTTTTTTGGTGGTGGTGGGGGTGATACCATTTCAATTATGTCAGGATTTCTATTGGTCTAGCAGAATTCTTTCCTCCTTTTAATAAAGCAGTGGCAGTGAGAGTTTGTTTTAGGCAAGTTTTCTGATTTGTTTGTTTTTTTTTAAATTCTAGCTACTACCTTGTAAAGTTACCACCCATTGTGGACTTGGAAACAGATTATGAAAATGCATTTACTTGATTATCCTTAGCATATGCTTAAAACATAAGCATGATGGAATAACTTTATAGTTCCTTTATATAAAAGAAAGGAAATTTTTATATTATGCAGTAAAATCAAGATTTTAAGCAGTTTACACAATTCTTGTTTTTTTTCCTTTGTAAAAATATTACCTCATAGTATGAAAGATACTTATGAGCCTTATTAATCAGCAACCTATGATTTGTGGTTTGTGACACTCACAGAGGTTGACTCAGTGGCATAGGAATTCCTCTAATGCATCAGAATCAGTTCAGACTTGCATTTTTGCCACTAACAAGGACTATCTTCTGTATTTTCTGAAAAGTTTTCCTCTATTAGTGATGATAGTCAAAAGTAAAAAAAAAAAAGGTAGGTAGAAGTGATGTCTGGATAAATTGTCAACATGGCACAGAATATATTTCAAGATGTTATTACTTTTCAGGCTGGAGAGATCAAGACAAATTTAAAGTTTGTGTCCTGTGGAAGGAAAAGCCCCTTATACTGTAGTAATATTTAAATTCAAGAAAGGAAAACATGAAAAAAAGAGAAAGCTTATTTGAAAAGAGCAGCCAACAGGGTAAAATGATTAAAGACCCTACATTAGAGACTCAGAGTAACAGTGTACCACCTATAATATTAAAAATTTTAAAAAGAACCTTTTCCTAAACCTGGCTTGGCCAGCAGTACAGCAAGATACTACTCAGAAGTGCAAGTGACAGATCAGGATGAGATAAATTGTGTCCCAGGATTCATGGTGCTATTGACAGACTTCTACAACTTGAATATGGAATTATAAAGTTCTTAACTGCAGTGTGGAATTTATGTTCTAATCAGCCTGAGGCTGACAAATGAGTCTGATATCTTTAAATGCTTCCTATCTTCTTATATATTTTCATGAAAAAAATGAAAAAAAGGTAATTAAAAACTTACCTGGTGATTCAGTCTAGCAAGCCACACATATCTCAAACACTACAGACATATGCACAACTGATTCTCTAAATAGTGTATGTAAATTTAATTTAAAAGGTCTGAAGCCCTGCAGTATTGGTGAATAAACCTCCAGCAGTAATAATATGTTTGCCAGTATTAGCTGGCAACATAATAATATGAGTGCCAGTGTTAACTTAATTCTACTTCAGGATATCAAGAATCACAGACACCTCCTTCCCAGTTAATCACTGTGCTTAATTTGTTTGCTCAAGAAACACAATACTTTAGATTATAATAGACACCAAAAGGTCTCAAAATGCTCATTGCCCTGAGCAAGCCAAGAAATGCTGAAAAGGCCCAAACATGTTGAATATCCATCGTAAAAAACAGTTTTTTTCAATTTTTGGTAACAGTTGGATCACATTAAAATTGAATTAAAATTATTATGTAGTTCTTTTGAAATGCTCCTGTACTGTGAATTTTTTAGTTTGCATGTAGGAAATACATTAAGGTAGCAGGCTGCTTATTTTGGACAATGTAAAATGACCTTCTATATATAAGCATTTAAAATGAAATGTTGGCTGAATAATCATGAGATTAATTTCATTCTGAATAATTTTCTTCTGTGCCTGCCACTTGGTAGCTAGAAGCCAGGTGGGTAGAGTGTTCATTGGTGACAGATTTTGGGGTGCACACATGTGCATGCTCTGGTTATCATCAAAGTAGGATTCCAGGTGGGAATTCATCATCTTTTGGAAGTAATTTTAGTGGGTAAACTCTGATAAATCCACCTTACCTTAATGGTATTACAAAACCTCTGTGTACTGGAACTGTTGAAGTTGAACCTGTCTAATATTAAAGACTTCTGTTTAGTGTATAGTAAACATGTGCCATCTCTTTTCCTTTCTGCTTCCATCTGACTAAGTCAGAAATTTTCATGTGTATGAGCTGTATGATTTTTTTCTTTCTAAACCAAAAATTCATAAAACCAGCATAAGTTTAAGTTCCACTGTCTCTGAGGTACTTCAATATCTGTTATCTAATCCTTAGTTGGGAGATTCACCATCTTTAAATTAAACTTTAAATTTTGCAAAACAGTTGCTCCAGCTGAACAGAATCTTGGGAAGACACATAAAACTAGAAGTTTTGTAACTTACTTTTCCTTGTTGACTGTATTTCTTTGCTATTCTTTGATATCTACTTTTAAGATTTCTGCTGTAGCTGTAGTAAACAGTAGATAGGATGTAAAAGATTTCTATCAGCTCCAGAGAGAAGCCATAATGGCACAGATAATCCCCTCAGTAAGCAATGATTCCTTGAGATGATAATTTATGTGGGGTTTGTGTGTGTGGTGTGTGTATTTAACCAACAGAACTAAGCATTTACAGAGGATGTATGCAATTTGCTTACAGGTGCTGACTGCTTTTCCTTTCTATTCTTTTGGAAGAATGCATGAAAATCTCCCTTTTTTCCTGAATTTCATACACCAAACATGTTCATACCTAATTTCTATCTATTTAAATGCCCAAAGAATTCTTTAAGGATGTTCATTCACTTTGGCCCTGAAGGTTTCTCTGGAATTCATGAAGAGCACTGGCTATCTTCATTGCCCAGTCACTTGTGAAATTTTAGCTCACTGTCATCTCTTCATTTCAGCAACCTAGAATGATGCAACATAACTTTGGGAAACAGCAGCATTAAATTAGAGATGCAAACTGCAGACTGTGATATTAAAAATGTGTTCTCCTACTGTGGTCTAATTTGCCTTTTTCTTTTTATGCTGATAATGTATCTGAAACCACACTGTGAGCAGTGTGTAATAAGTTTCTAGGCTTTTGGCATCTGTTATGGACAAACTGTGGATTCTTTGCAGCTTCAAACAGCAAGTGAAATGAGAAGATCGATGGAATTAATGACTAGATGTGTGACATGGAAATGTGCCTAAACAAATGTAATTTTGCAGCAGGAGCACCTAAATTGTGTTGAGGCTAAAAGACCAGATCTTGCTTAAAACATGAATTAATTAACTGCAAAACATTTTTTTCTCCTGTTGTTACACAAAATAAAAGTCTGGGGATTTGAGTCCTGTGATTTAGCATATGAAGCTGCTGTCAGAACCTCTGGCTTAGGAAGCCCTGAAACTGCAGGATGCTGGAAGTGTAACCAGGGGAAGGATCATGATGTGCTTGCCTTGCTTCTATACTTTTCCTTAGGCATCTGCTACTGTGAGAGCCAGCATATCCAACCAGATGGACCTTTGGTCTGACCTGGCATGGCCCCCCTGTGTAAGAACACATGTGATCTGGGTATTTTTGATTTTCACACCCTTGCACAGCTGGATCACCACTGGGGATGAGTGAAACTGTAACTGGAGTTCATTCTAAAACATTGTTCCTCAGGTTTGGAGCAATTTTGAGGAATGTTGTGCTGTCCAAAAATATAAAAATCCACTGGATACATAGTCCTGTTCAGCAGAGGGAAATGGTATATGTTCACATATTCTGAAAGGATTTGAACTAAAAAGGAAATTGTAACCTTCTGATTAGGTAACATGAGATACCTTGATGGGTGTTGTAGTTAACTCTGTACAGCCTTCTAGTGCTAGGTGTGTGCCTCACTTTCACAGGAATCTGGAAATAAGCATATTTTCTCATTGTCCTCACCTGGTTTTGCTTTTTGTTTTTCTGTTTTTCTTTTAATTTGTTTTTAATAGTACATTTTTTGTAGCAATATCCCCTGGAATTTGTGGTTGAGGGAGTCTCCAGTTTATTGGGGTGTTTAGGTGTTGCTGTATTGCACACATGCCCAGGCTTTCAGCTGAGGTGGTAGAAGCCAGTTTGTCTGAGGGGGTAAACAGTTTGCTTTAGAAAACAGGAAAAGAGGCCTGAATTTGACATTGTCAAATGTCAATTTCCTTCCTCAGGAAATTTGGGGAAAACTGCCCTAGAAAGGGACAAATTAATCCAGATGTGACCCCAATTGCTACTTGAGCCATGGCTATTCACATTACAGCAAGCAAAAAATGGGAAAAAGGGGTGAATTACATTGCACATAGTGAGCCTGTAGCTCAGCTGTTTCCAGTCTCTGGTTTCAGACTGCAGTGTTTGGACAGAAGCAAGTTGTGTTGGGCAGCTGGTGTCAAAAAAGGAACTCTTCACTGTGAGCACTGATTTTTATTGGTATTGACCTTTCATATGTGTAAAACAATGCAGCAGGTGACTGAGCTGTCCTTTTGATTAGTGCTGAGAAGTACCTGCTAGAATTGAAAATACAAAGAACAATATGGGATGGTTTTTCTGCTGTGGGAAGAGCTTCTTGTCCTGTGCAGATCCTTAAGTCTGCTGGACTGACTGAATTAGGTGCAGTTCTCCTTCAAATGTTCTTTGAAAAGCATGATCCAAAGGTGACAAGTGAAAAGGGAGCTAAATCTGTTCTGCAGTATGTAGTCCAGAAAAAGAGAGAGTGTTGCAAAGGAAGCAGGAGGTTTGAGGAAGTCTTGATTTAATTTCTATAAATGTTTGTTCTGAAAATACAGCTATTAGATTAACCCCAGATTGGTTTTTGTGTGTGTGTGTGTGGGGGTGTTTTTGTTAATTTTTTGGTTTTGTTTTTGTGTTTTTTGTTTGTGAGTGCTTATATTCTGTGCAGTTGCATGAACCTGTATTTAAAACTAATGCAAAGGCTAAAAGAAATGTCTCAGGAGCACATATATGAAGGACCACAGTTTCTGAAAGAAAGTTTTTAATGAAATTAGAATCACAGTGACATATTGTGAAAGGCTTCTCTCTATTACATCCCTAAGATTTATGTAGGAAATGGTCCAGACTCCTACAAATCCTTGTGACTAGTGAGGAATATATACATTACTGTGCCAGATGACATATCTATGTTATATATTCCAGATTAAAGCAAATGGAGTTTGAGTGCAGATTTCAGCTGAGATGGCCTTCTGGAGAAGTTCACTGTCTTTCTGATGATTTTAAAGCTCTGTTTTATTGATCAGATGCTTGAAAGTGAGAGGTTGAACTAATTCAACCTGAGTTAGTTTTATCTGAATGTTGTAAGAGTGTAATCTTTGCTAACAGCAAATGAGGGATGTGAATTTATCATTGTCTGAAGTTTTCCTTTCTGATGATCATTTCATATGCTTATGCTTTAGGTTAATGTTTAGAAAGTTATGAAACATAGTAAATATTTAGATTTTTTTACATTACTTCAGACTTTAGACAAAATATGAGACTAAAAATGGAGTAAGGTGTTGTTTTTAGTGATAACAGAGGGGTTAGTGTGATAATGGTTTGCCTGGACAATGGTTAAAAGTGGCCTTTTCTATGGAATTTGGGTAAATTGACTGGCTAATGTATAGGACAACAAGCTCTCTTATTTCACTTATTTCAGAATGCCTTCCTTTGTAGGGATTCTGTTAGAGAGTAAAATTTGTTGGTTTATTAGCAAAATGACTATTTTTCAATGCAATGTTCTTCCAGCATGGGAAGGTATTCTGAAGGAGAATACAAAATCTACTGTCCTGAATCTTCATGTGCCAAGATGCTAGATTAAAAGGGTTAGTTCATTCCTATTTTACCAGTAGATTGAAATTTCCCACATGCATCCCAAAACAATGGGGTTTCAGTGACAGAGCCAAATGTCCTTTAGGATGTGGAGTGGAGTTATACTTTCAGAAAAATTTTTGTTTGTTCATTTGTACATGTTTGATTGTCTATTTAGTAAAATATATAATAAAAATAAGGAACCCAACATTTTAGAAATTCAGCCCTGAGTTTTGATCATCATTATTTTATGTTCCTGAGATTTTCTAAAAATGAACCTCATATCTATCTTGATCGCCTTCATATTCATTCGATGCCATGAAAATTAAGTTTCTTAATTATGTATTATATTGCTGGTTGAAAATGGCATTTTTCTGTTATTTGGGATAAAATATGTAGGTTTCTCTTTTTGTTCTAATCTGGAGAAAAGCTTGATGTTTTTCATGGCATGGAAACTGAGAAATTTAATTTTTAAAAGTCTGAATTACTGTAACCTGATATTTATGTGATTTTGCTTTGTTAGTATTGACACATGCTATGCATCAGTATTTTATGGCAAAGGCATAGAACAAGTGAAGTGATGAATTAAAAATATAAATTTAAAAAACAGCACAGCAGCTGCTGTTTATTAGAAACTATTACATTTAACTTTTCATCCAAATTGATGAAAGCTTTGTATTTTGTTAAATTTTTTTTCCAGAGAATAGTACTGATCAATTTTTCTTCCATCTAAAATCTTCCTGCACCAGTGTGGTGGGTATTTCAAATATGAACAAAAGAGGTTGCTTGCTCTTAGGTGCCCCAGTCTTAAAAGTGTGCCTGCATTAATATCCATGAGGATTAAAGGTGAAACAATACATAGCCATTCATTAGTCATCAGTATCTGATGGTCCATCTAGCTTGAAGATCAAGTATTTGCTTTAAAAAGAAACAACAGCTGTATCAATTCCAGGTGTAATGGGTTTGAATAAAAAGTTTAAAGTCCCAATTGCCTATATAGTTGTGCAAATACATAGGTAAATTTTTGTGTGCAGTATCTACAATCTCTAGGGCATGTCTTTGCAGTGGGACTGTGGGATGGAGGTGGTGAATCCTTGTTCATTCAATCCTGAGGAAACATCTGTGGATATGAAAGTAGAATTCACTGCACCAGATACAGGCTTTGAATCTTGGTGTTGCAATAGGAAACCACTTCTCTTTTCCTGAGGTTTGGTCTTTGAAACAGCTATCAGACTGATATTTGTGGTTAGAAATAAAAAAGACTTTGGTGGATTTACTTGTGATATTTTAAAAACAGTGAAAAGGTTTGGTATGAGTAGTAATAAATTTAGATGAGGCTGTGGAGGGAGAGATCAAGACTGTGAAAGGAAAAGGAAAAAAGGAAACTTCAGAGATTAGATAAGCAGCTGTAATTTTCATGGCATCCAGGATCCAAACCTCAGAAGACATTGTGGTTCATATATCATTGGATTTTGACCTGTGAGGGAAATTCTTCTTTGCAGAAATACTGTAATGAATTGGCAAACCCCATGTGTGTTTTCTTTTGTCTTTATGCCAATGTAAGCAAGGGAAATGCTTTTACCATAAGCCTTTAGATTTCTTAAAACCCATGATCGCTGCTTCATTCTTAGCATGCTTAAACAGTGGGTTAAAGTTTTTTCCTTACTGGGTTTTTTTTCTTTTTTAAGAGCAAGTCTAAGGGGTTTTTCTTGTAATTAGGGTAATGGGGTGGGGGGGGGAAATATCCCACGGAACAATTGCTGCATATTTTTAGGTCTCTCACATTCAATAGAGCTCATCAATGGGCAGCACTGAACATTAAAATGCATGAAGTTGAATTAGGTTGTTTGGCCCTCAAATGGCCCCACAGACAGACACCTTGAAAGAACTGTCATTTAGAATACAACTAGCAAATAATATGTATTTTAGGATGCATAGAGGCGTTTAAAGTTTGAATCATCATTGTAAATGGATGAGTATCAAAAGCAGTTGTGGAATGAAGCCAAGAAATTATCAGTCTTTCAAAACATCATTTACAAGAGGCTTTTTTTTTTTTTTAATTTTTATTTTACAAATCCATAGATATATGCAGGCAGCATACTGAATCATGGCAGAAAGATCTTTGGTGTATGAGGTGATGGGTTTTTTTTTTTTCTTCATGTTTTTTCCTTTGCTGCTGTTTAATCTGGAATTGGTCCCTATTCCTGTTAATTTTAATTGAATGCTCTGAATTTAGAGGTTTTATGTTGGTATACTTGGCATGCTTCCATTTTATCCTTCCTTGCCATGCTGGAAATGGGCTCTGGATCAGACACTGCAAAGGACATGCATTTGCAATGGTGCCTTTGAAAGCAGGCATATCCCCAGCAGCACACATCTGCTTGTTGATGCTGCTTCCCAGCTCAGAGTGCTTGTCATGGGTGCAATCTTCAGAGCCTAACAACAGTGGGTGACCCAATGCAGTGAGAAACTCTCCCTCTCACTTGCTTTTCTTTTGTAGTTATTTTCAGGCTGTTTGTGACACCCAAGGGATAGAAAACAGATTCTGGAACGTTATCCAACACCAGGAAAATTTGGATACTGCAGAAGAAAGATGGCTTTTTCCTTCTCTTTACTTGAGACCTCTCTGGTCAGTTGAAATGTACACCTTCTTTCTGTGTTGACTAACATGGTTTTTCTTCATAAATCAAATAGAACACATCTGGAGGCACCTCCTGCCAGATATGTCATTGTGTATTGTACTTACAGAGGGTCAGTGATGAGTTGCTTCACTTCAGAGGACAATTCTTCAGTGACAATTTCTTGAGTTTGTTGGGTCCCAGTTGCCCCCGCTCTTTGGAACACAGGGGCAGTTCCATAACAGTTCTATACTCTCATCTGTGCATTTTGTTACTCTGGGTCTGTAATGATAGAGCATAACCTTTTGCATTTTGGGGGTTTAACAAAATTGAATAATTGTATATAATCTCTAGTGTGGAGACTGATTTTCAGTGGTATGGTAGGAGGGGAGGAAGATTCAGGTGTGAAATGCACACAAGGTCTCCTATGCTATCCACTGGACTGTCATGAATTTTCTAATAAATAATTACTAGCTTTTGGAAATAAGTCAATTAAATGTTTTTCTCCCACACTGGTATACCACATATGCAGGACCTGATGCTATTAATGCACATCCTCCTGAATCCCACTGCAGTTTTCAGCCTGGGAAGTGAACCTCAACAGGACAGGAAATCTATCTGACCATTCCTGCCATGTGACCACATGAAAGTGAATCAGAATTTGGCTTGTCCTGAGATTTTTACCAGCAATACTATAGAGCACATTTGATGAAAACCAAAGTTTTCTGCTTGAGTAAAATTTGTTTTGCTGATGAATTCTGTGGAGCTTTAAGTGGAAACCCTCTTTGGTAACTGAACAAAGCCATCAGGTATGTTATCTGACTTGACAGTCTGGTGTTTGATTAATCAAACTGTTAATTTGATTTTAAATGACTGATGCTCTTTTAGTACATCTGACTTAAGTGCCTGTTTATAATTATGGTACTGAATCAAAGGCTCTTCCCAAGCATTGTACAGATTGGTTTGAAAAGATGTGTTTTGATTTTTGTAGTCGTAAAAAAATAGCATTGGTGTTTACTTTAAAGCACAAATATGTTCAAAGAAACACATAGTTAAAGTGATAAAGCAGTGCCCTCACACTTTTTATCTGAAAAAGGAATGCAAGGGTGCAATTTTTAATAAGTTATATAAACAGCACACTTCATCTTCTAAAGAGATAACCAGTTTGGGGGCATTCATAGCAGTTTGATTGGTGGGCACTTAGCTTTGTGTAATGAACATTGATCACGCAAAACTTTTGTAAAACTGCTGGAGGTGTAGGGGATTTAATCTTGTGTGTAGCTGCTTGCATCTTGTATTTTGCTGGGAATGAATTCCTGTGGAGCTCGAAAACCAAGTAATGTCATGTGGTAATTCGGTGTGCTGTGGTATATTTTCAAGTGCGTTGGAGTAAATGCTCAGATATTAGGATAGTTGCATTTTTGTGGAGGTTAAGGTCCTAATCCTATAGACAGACAAGCACACTCTTCCTCGAAATAATCTGTGTAGACTCATAGTTATATGTATTATATGAACACTTAAATGCAAATTAAACCTATCAGTTTCTTCAAGGTTCAAATATGGTTGTATCTGTAACTACAGGAGAGTGTCTGCACTTGGAAGAAAAGGCCACAAATGTCTGCAAAAACACCTTTTTGAAATAGTTTAGGTTAAGGCTAATCACTAGCATGGTACATTCTATCTCTAGTAAATGTGTAAAATACTTTGAGTGCCATCTTGGTGTAGCAAATAAAAATGTCTAGAGGCATTATTTTTGCCTATCTTTAAACTCTACATGTCTCAGATAATACATTATCATCTATATTTTTCCTCACAACTAACTTTAATATCTCAGGGGTATGTATTGCAACACTGTAATTATATAGCAGATAATCTAATCACAATGACACTATTTTTAAAACTGTGGTTTTGGGCATTGTAGCTAAGTGGGTGCTTAAAAAAATATTCTAAATTTACAGAAAGTTTTCCATCCCTTCTTTTTTGTTTCCCAACTACATACTGTTTCAAGTGTCTTGATTTGCAGAGGAAAGATACTCAGCACTTTCTGGAAATTAATAGCCCCATTGGCAATTCAGGCACTGTAAAAGCCCAAATCATCAGTCATTCTTGAAAATCTTGGTTGAAGAACAATAGATAATGCAATCTCTATTTCTATAGGGTTTACTTTTTCCTGTTTCTTTTTTCCTATATCACAATTTCCTAAATTCTTCAGTCACTGCAACCTTTCCAGAATACAGAGACATTAATTTTGACTTTAAACCAAGCTAAAACACCTCCTTGATGGTTCCCTTTAGTTTTTATCATGTAAAATAGTATGAAATCACGAAACAGCACTGTGTTTTCCTTAACAAGGTATTGTTTTGGGGGAAAAAATTAGTCTCTAAAGGAAAGGAGCATTGGGAAATAGAGTTTTGTCCCTTCTCCATCCCTATATGAACCCTAGAAAGCTGAATATTCTCACTTAGCATTCCTAAATGACTCTTACTTTGTTAGCATGTCACTAGCCTGGATATTTTTAGCTTGGTTTATAAAAAAAAAATACTGAACTTGACTGGGTAACTGGGGCTTGTGTCCCTTGAATGAGGTAAAGTGTACCCTGAGAAGAAGGTATATAAATACGTGGATCTGATTTTTAATTTTTTTTTTTTTAAATTTTATTTTTAATTCATGACTATGTTCTTGTGTCAAATTCACAACCAGGTTACTTAGGGAGCAGAGTACCTTTGTGGGAGCTGTGTATCCTCAGGATCCAGGTGCACTGAGTCCTGGATCCTGCATGTAGAGAGTTACTCTGGGCTCTGTTTTACTTTTTCCATCCATGTTCAAAAACACTGCAGGTCTGCAGAGGGGAGCCACATCATTGTTCTTTTTTATTCAGCCTGAGACTGTTGAAGATCCTTCCTGGGGACTGGAATGGCTTAGAAATGGGGTGAATTTGAAGTTCAAGCGAGATAGCAAGAAATGTCTACTGGGAATACTGAATACAGTCTAAGGCAGTGGCAGTGGTTATGACTTTGTGAAGCCACAACACCAGTGAGAATGGTATTTTCCATCAGTTTTCAGAAGCCTGCAGGGCCCAGTGAAAGACAGGAGCATCTGTCCTATGTATTTCTTGGGTTTGTGAGTTAAAAAAAAAATGTTTCTTTTTCTTTCAGAATGAAAGAAAAAAGGATTTTTTTTTTTACTGTAGGAACCCTAGGGATGGGGCCAGAATTAATTTCAACTAATTGTAATACCCAGCTGAGATTAGGAGCCCTGTTCTATAGAGCATAAGAAGAGGCAATTTTAGAGTAGCAACACTGAATTATCCTTTAAAGCTGTCTCTCAGCATTGACTTATATAGGCAACCTTTGTTGATGTGCCTCCTAATTAGGCACCCCAGAGAAATTCCTGCAGTTAGTGAGATGAATTTGGATCTCAGTGAAATAAAACTTCCTCAAATTTATCTCCTGTCCATAGCAAAAAATGATATAGAAGAGCATACAAGCATTTAAATTTTACAGAAAAGTGTATTTTTGATCTGGAGAATTGATCACTAAAACTTACTTTGGTTAAATGCCTTCCTTTTCTTGGCTAAGGAGATGAGTCAAAACCTAATTTTTTCCCCCCCAGATGATTTTCATTTGCACTACCTTTATTACTTTTGAGCATATTTTTACAGTCTGAAGTTTGAAATTTCCATTTGTATATCACAGATGATGAGTATATCATATTTGATGATGCACTGCAGAAATATTGTTGAATTTGGATGACTCTCTTATAGAGAAATAGAAGTAATGGCACTGAAATGGCAGCTGTAAAGTTCTGAACAAATAAGTAATATTTAATAGACAATAATATTGCATGTGAATAAACATTTTTTTATAACAAGATATGAATGGGATCTTTTCAACAGTCCAAAGTTTGACATTAGGTTTTGGACATACTTTAATCACTCTCATTCTTCTTCTACCTAAACTTAAAATTTAAGTAATGAAGAGCTTAATTATACTTTTTTTCTTTTAATTTGCATGTTTTGTATGGATCTCTTGCTAGAACTGTACTAGGGCAAAACCTAGATTTTTTTTTCAAATCACATGAAATGCAGCAGCTTGGCAGGAGAGTTCAGTGTGGAGGATTCAATATTCTTTAAAAAATGTTATTACCATTAAAGAAGTCTGTGCAAGTTATCCAGAATAACTCTTGGAGCTTGAAATAGGCATTTTCTCCCAGACAGTGCTATTCACACACTTCTCTAGCAGTGACCTCCCAAAGAAATTCCTTCACGAAGAAGACATTTCTGTGGGGAAAAGGAGGAATGTGACCTTGTGTATCCTGATAAGTAGCTGCTGCTAAATTATTAACTGAATATCTCAGCCTCAGTTCTGGCAGTTCCAGCTCTTGTTCTCCTTCAGAGCAGCTTTGTCTTTAAGTGTAATAATTGTTAACTATAGCAGGAAGACTGAAAGTGAAGGCAACAGGAGTGTATACTTAACAAAAAACCTTCCTGCAAATCTCTCTTGTTAAGCTATCCTGACTTAGTTATAAATAAATGAATGTACTTTATTATGGTTGGACTCAGATGTTTGTGGGCTTATGTGTTTTTTGTTTGGTTGGTTTGGTTTGGTTTTTTTTTGGTGAGGGGAAACAGATTTTTATATATGTAATTAGGTAATTGATCCTGTACTGCCTACGGATTGAAGTGACAAGCTATTAACTTCAAGTATTCACAGCTTTACATGCACAAGGCAGAGTATTTGCAAGGGGAAAAAGCACCTGTATGGGTGGATTTCTGTAGGCAGACAGAAGTTATGGGTGCTAGGTCACACTATTTGAATTTCTTTGGATATTCTTATCATTTAATGGTGAGGTTGAAGGGGTATCTCCTCCTGCTGCACTCCTAAGCACTTTGACACATACAGCAGTTTTGTCTGGGAGTTTATACTGGTTTCAGTACTGTGTATTGTTGGCTTAGATTTGCCAAATTGCTGATGTTCACATCTGGATTGGTCACTCAATGAGCTCAGCTCAGGTGCAAGAGGATTTGCTGTAGTATGGAAGGGAGGGAATTTGCTGAACCCCAGAGATCTGGGAGAATATATACAGGGTGGACTGGGAGTCCTGGCAGCTGATGACAAGGGACTTCAGAGGGATTATTTTTAATATTTTTGTTTGCACATTTAGTCAGTATATTAAGGATCTTCACTTTCAAGAATCTGATGCAGAGTCAACACTGCTTAGTTGGTCTCAAAATTTCTACAAAATAACTTTTTTCCTGTCAGACCCAGCCATCAGCCCCTGTGTGCCTCCTCCAGAGCAGGATGGTCTTAAATACTTGCCCCATCTACTTGTGCTTCACTTTGCTTTTAGTGCAATTGATGGTTTTTGTTAATGGTTTTTTGTTTTGACATTAACATAGTAATCCTACTTGAGAAATCGTCTCTCTGTTTTGGACTATCAGAGTTCTTGCTGCTACCTCTGCTGGGTACAGCTCTTAGGGTATTCTCCGGGGTGGGGGGATTGTAGGAGAATGAGTGTTCAGGTATTTAAACTGGTTTTGACTGAGCTAATTTACAAGGGCTAATCCAGTTTAGAGCTCTGCACAGATCAGTGTGTTCTCTTCCAAATTAGTTTGCATTTTCTGTTCTGGAGCAGAACTGTTCTTGGTACTCATACCAGGTTTTGGAAGCTGCTTTGTTTATTTTCAGACAGTAAATAGGTTATACATATGTTTGTGATCCTCCTCTGTCCCTTTTATGCATTTAAAGCCTAACTAAGGAGCCTGGAAATAATCTTGCCTAATTTCTAACCACCAGAATTTATATTTTTTAAACCATCTCATTTTTCCCATATAAAGCAAGTCCCTGAGCATATTAATGTTTGGATTCTTCACTTGTGCTCATATCTCTCATTGCAATATTCTGTATTTGGGCACAAATATTTTTTCTTTAATTTTTTTTTTTTTCTCTGCATTAAGGAAGACTTTGGAAGGTGTATTGGTGATTCTTGTAGTATTTGGGGAGTGAAGAAACAATAAGGTGAATAGTAAGAGAAATCCTTCATTTAGTCTGCAGGCACTCCTGTGCAAACTATATTCCTAATTTTCTAGTCAAAAGGAGGAAAATATATCTGAAGTTAGTGGTGAGTGGCTGTCACTCTAAAATTCAGACCAAGGCTTGTTTAGGTTAACTGGATAATTTTCCTTATCTACTACATAAGTTGAAATTGGATCCTTTAGGAAATTTTTATGAATGGCATCTATAACATAATATTTTAAACCTTGATAACACCTGACAGAAGTTTCTAAACTCAGACAGTATGGGAGGGAGAATATCCCATTGAACACAGCTATGCTGAATATTTTCTTAATAGATCTGTAGATGAAAATAAAAGACTATGATAACTGTATGGCCTGATGTTACTAAGATGAACAAATTTTAGGCACTAATGCTTTTAGGGAGCCTCCTACTTTTCTTTGAACAGTGGTGTATTGTACAGGTTATATCATAAACGTTTACACACATATGTAAGCACATGCATCCTAAACTTAATGAATGAAAATTCGATTGTGGTCAAATTGAAGATGTGGATTTCCAGAGGGATTACAGTATCTGAAGGGTAACCTTAGCTAGAAAAGAATAATGTAATTAAAACAAACTCTTGCAGATTCATTGATAGAGTTGACATATCTTCATCTATATTGTTTATTAAGACTTCTCCTTTTTCTTTGATTCTCTTATGCTGTGCTTAGAACTTCTGTTTGCTGAGGAATTAAACATTCACATTTGCTTCCTGAGTCTTTTCTTAAGCTTGTGTCAGACAAAACGAAAGAAAAACAAAGCTTGTCTGGAAATTCAAAAGTAATTTAGTTTTATAAATCCTTTCAGGAGATCCTGTGTTTACTAAGTGAACTACAGAGGGTTAATTTACTAAAGTGTTCTGAAGGACTTGCCCAAATGAGAAAAGAAACATTACCTAGAGTTGCTGTTCTTTGCCAGGAACAAAAGTAAAACAAATCAGTGGCAGGATGAGTGGATCCGGTTAAATAATAATGTCTCTCCAGCAGGAAGTCTGTCTGTCAACTGAAAGGTGAGACAGCAACATAATGACAATGCCCCGTGGATCAACTCAGAGTAAAAAAAAAACCTCCCACAACACAACCCACCCCCCAAAATCCGTCAATGAAAATATAAGATGACAGAATTCACAACAGCATTTTTTTTTAGTCTTTAAGCTTAAGTGTCTGGAAACACATTTCTTCTCCAAGGTTATTCACATGCAGATTCCTCCTTGTGGTGGAATGCCCCAGGGTAAGGAGAGCAGAATTTGGCCCTTTCTGTTTGCTCACTGAGGCCAAGTGCTGCTCTCTCAGTGAAATACCTGCCTTAGAGCTGTACAGCTGTGACATGCAAGAGTAGCTTTGGCATTTCCTTTTTTTTTTTTTTTTTTTTTTTTTTTTTTTTTTTTTTTTTTTTTTTTTTTTTTTTTTTTGTATGGAAGGCGAGTCCTGTGAAAGCTGAAGACTTGGTGTGGAAGTGAAGTTTTGGCTGGAGTGGGGATGCTTGGATGTTTTTGTGACAGCAAAGATAGAAATAAGGATTATCAGAGTTAATATCAAGTTAAAATATCTACAAAAACTTCTCAGTCTGGTGCTCTGTTATTTGTATTTCAGTTCTGGATGACTGCAATGCTCCTAGGACACATGAAAATTCCCTGGAACCAACAGTTGTAAGTGTTCATTGTATCAGAGAAAATCTAGTCATTTAATGTGTTATTTAAATATGCATTTAACAGCTGACAGAAGTTTGAAACTTTGGTCTCTATTTCTAGGACTTTCAGCATATCATTTTTCAAAATCAGTGTTTTTTTTAATTTATGAAACCTTCTCACACTGGCATTGAAAAATCCCAAACTGCCGTTTGTGTGCTTAAAACATCTGCAGGAAACAAAGGTGTTGGGCTGCTTTGCAGTGATGAGTTTAGATCTCATTTCCATTTGGTAATTGCTGTGAGAAGTTTACCTGCTGTAGTGTAGTTTATTTTGTCTGGAAACGCCTCTGCCTCTGCCTGTGGCTGCTAAGCAACAGCCCAGATATTTACTGTCAAACAAATAAAACAAAAGCCTCATCTGCCACTTGCAGGCTTAACGTCATTGTTACTGAGCTGGGTCATCATATCTGAGAGTCAGCTCTAAACTTAGTTTTTGACCACACAGTAATATTACTGTATTTCAGTCTTCACATTAAGTAGTGAGATTGTAACTACATGGAAGTATTCTAATGCCTCATATATTATTTATTTTAAATTGTTATGTTTTTTCTCCATCAAAGGGTGAAAGGAAAACTTACCTTGTGAGACAGCTTAATTTACGAAAGTAGAATTACCTTCTTGGCTGCCCTGTAAAAACGAGGGATTTCTTTAATAGGTTTCTGCCATGATTAGAGCTGAGCCCTTCCCATCTATTACCTCCCTTATTTAACCCAAAACAATAACCAAAATGTATTTCTTGGAATTGGTCTGGAGGAAAAAGAGATATATAACAGAAAACCCAACTCCCAGAAGGAGCAGTCAGGCAGAAATGTTACTGACAAAGGGAAATTACCATTGAGGCAAGTAAGGTAAGGCAAGGTAATCAATAGTAATCAAGTTGGTGGCTCTAAAACACAGAAATTTCCTTTAAGATTTGTATTATATTCATCTGCAGTGGGTCAGAGGCCAAGACAGACTAATTGCAATTGAGGTAAGCTGTTCAGAAAGATCTGGGGGACATGGAAAATTTCAGTTTTTAGTAGCTGGAACTTGTCCTCTTCTCCAATACTGTGTTTGCTAGCTGCACCCTCTGTCACTATGACCATCAGCAAGTGGGTCACTCCTTGCTGTTTCAGCAGATCTGTGCTCTGGTTTTTCTGGGAACTGCAGGTGACATCTGCCAGGTATCTGTGCACATACAGTCCTACACAGGGAGAGGCCTCAAAAGCACAGAGAAGTGGTTTTGGGAATAACTTCAATAGTGTTGCTAAAGCCTGTTGCCAAAAGCAGACACTTAAATATTTCTAGATCACATGTACTGTGCACCTCACTGTAGGGTTTTGCAAATATTTTAATGTAAGCTAATTAAATTAATTTTGGTGTTTTTACCAAGAATATGCTGGAAATGGGTGCACCTGGGATGGTGAAAGAAATATTCACGGAAGTCATGGCACCAAAATACCAAACTGTTCCAGAATTGCCTTTTGCTGTTGCAGGTTTCAGTATTTGTGGAGGAAATAATAAAAGAGGCCTGAAAAACAAAATCCACTAAAGTGACTTCATGGATTTTGAAGCAGTTAGCTCCCATACAAAGTCCTGCTGTGTATGGGTTTGGAATATTAATTTTACAGACTAATCCAACTGGCCATCTGCTCATCTGAAATTCAAACAAGGCTGTGTATTGCAAGTTAGTCTCCTATAACAACCAATAGCTATAAATGATCAGCAGAATGTGTCATTCTGTCTTGCTCCTCCATCAGTGAATGACTGCGACATGTCATTTAATACTTCAGCTGCTGATTATTCCTGATGGGGAGGAAAGGGGAGAAAGCAAATGATTGAGCTGGTAGTGATGTTTGGCATGCATCTTGTGGATCCACTTTTTTGTTGCTCTCTCCCATGGTCCAATTATTATGGGTTGTGCCAAAGGCTAGAGGAAAGACTGTGTTTAGATCTTTAGATTGGAAGTAGCATGACAAATAATTTCCTCTGAGAATTACTTTCCTGTGGAAAGAATTGGTCTTGACTGGGTAGTCAAGACCAATATTTCAAGCTCTTGACTAGCCTCTGGAAACCATGAATATATGCAGGTTTTTTGAAACCTAGTAAAAATTTGATTTGATGTGGTTCCAACCACCAAACTGAGGATTTTTGTGCAGAATTGAGAAATACCTATTGAGCTTTTTAATTTTTACCTGACTTTATTAAACATTCACTTAGTAGCCCATACTCTCAGAGTCAATATCTTTAAATCATCAGTATTTGCCTAATAATTTTAAAATTCTAATTCAGACATAGCAAAACTGGTATTTGTAATTTTATTTTATTTTATTTAACTTTAAATGTATATTGTAATTATTTTGTTTGAGAAAGGATGCCTTTGAAAACCATGTGGTTTGAGCAGCTGCTAAAGTCTTTGTCATATCAGTGATATGCTTGAAGCATTTAAGATTTTTGGATATTATGATTATGCTCTTCTAATTTCTGTAACTTTTAGTTGTGATTACGGCTTTAGTTATATAATAAGCATGAAGCTCCAAACAATAATTAGTTATTACTTCTTTATGTTCTAACAAGAAGAAGAAAAAAAGAAATAAAATGTGAGGTAGGACACAGTTCTGAAGCTTTTGATAATGGTTTTGTGACTGACCATCTTTGGTGTCTTTGGAACACTTCACCAGTGAGATACTTAACAGTAAGAACTTTATTTTTAAAGAAAGAAATCTTGTCTTTCCACCATTTTGTCACATGAAGGTGCCTAATGTCTTCCACTTCCCATTCTGCAAAATGCATACAGTCAGACTTCACTGAATTCTTAGAAAAAAAACCTGATTATAACCCTAGATTTTCCCAGAACCTAAATGCAATTTGCTTTTGGAGCAATTCCATTAATTTTTCTAGTCTGTGTGAGGAGTGGTAGCAGGAACTGAATCATAAATGTTTGGAAAGGACTTTAAAGTATTTAGAAAACTATAAAATATTATTAAGTGTGTAATTAATTGCTCAAATCCATAGTCTTCATAGTAATGGGTTTACTTTGTTGTTGTAGTAAAAGGAGAAGTCAGATTGCTCTAGGAAATATTTTTTTTTTTTGTAAATTTTGAAACCACAGCAATTTGGATAACACATTTTAGCCTACATTATGGTTATGAGTTGCTGCATTACAAGGATTCTGTGTAAAACCACTTCATACCATCAAGGGTAACATCTTTATGAACAGGTGAATAATAACCATGAGAAATCAAAGAGACTCAGAAGAAATACAAAAAAAGGAGGCAGATGAGTGTACGTGAGGGAGATGATATTTTTGTTTTCTCTGCTCTTTAAAGTTTTCTGTTCTCTGCTGAGAGCAAAGAAAAAGACTCATTTTTTTTTCTTTATTTGATATGGAGGAGGAGTCAGAGAAAGAAACCCTTTTGCTGAGAGCTCTGAATTAGTTTTGTTTGGCACTATTCAGGTGCTGCAGACCAGGATAACAAAGAAAGCTTTCAGTTGAGGTTCACTGAAAGAGTGGAACTTAAGGAAGAAGTTAGGTATAATCTAGAGAGGCAATTAATTAATTTAAATATTTCTGTTTGCTTTTCACTGGAATACAACAGAGAGTTTGGAAAACACAGTTAAAAATATTGTGCATTTCCCAAGAAAGTCTGTCTTTACTATTTCCTGCCTTGCCATTATTTAAAATGAAGAAGCAAATTGTGATACATTTAAAACAAATACCAAAAACCTAGGTGCAAATAGAATTTTAATTCTGGTTATTAAAGAATGATAAATGGAAGAAATACTAATAATGGAGATTTTAAAGAAATCCCTCATAATATTTAACCTTTTCTGAAAATGTTTGCACAAATAAGTGACTAGAAAACATCTCATTGTAGATATTAGTAAGAAACTTGCTAATATGATAAATTGACTGCATTGAGTACACACTGTTTTATTCCAAAATATACCTGGTTTATCTTCTCCTTCTATGATTATTTTTTATTGAGGCTTTTCTACATTTTAATGTGACTGAAATAATTTTAAAATTGTATATTGAATACTTTCTAGGAATGTGAAAGTTCTGAATTAAGTTTGAGACAAGTGAACAATTATTATGTTATTTGCAAAATGTTGATAGTTTATATCCTTATACCTAGGTCCCAAGGAAAAATGTATGAACTCTGTTACTGACTTATTTTCCATTTTTCTGTTGCTCTGCTTAGTGCCTATTCTGACAACTCAAAATGTTGAACAAACAAAGTAAATAAGCACTATGGAAACCATAAATCATAAAATATTCATATGCTTAGAAAAAAACATATTTAAGTTTCTTTTGCTCTCTTCAGGATGACTTTTGTCTCAGTGTTTCAGTTTCAATAAAAGAGACAGCATGCACTAAACAGATAAAATATCCATTTATGTTTGAGGATATCGAGCCAAGTTTTGCTATCAGCTGCACTACCATAAGTGTGGTAACTTCAGTGGAGTTACTGTGGTATTATCTTGACAGAAGTAGACAGCAATTAATGAGGAATATATATTGCTGTATATTCTAGGAAATCTTGAATATGATATCTAACCACAGGCTGGATTTCTTCCTTCATCTCCAATAGGAAAGTGAAGTCAGACTCAGGTTCTAGATGAATTCAGCAGATGTTCATGCATTGCTCTGTGATGCAGTGCAGAGCCATACTAGAGCACTTTGATCAAGCTTTAATTTAGTGGTTAGGGCAGTTTCTTTGAAAATAGGGGATGAACACCTTTTATCTCAGGAGAACATATTACCCAACTCTCCCAGGATCTGATTATATACTTTGGTGCTCCACTGTCATTTAAAGCAGGGCACTGACAGTTTTTCCATCGATGCTGAAAGTGTGCAGTATTTTTTCTCATGGAGAGAAATGGATAATCTGCCTCACTGCCTATGTGGTGGAAAGCCCCACCATTCATGAACTATGGCTGTTTCTCTGGGATTTCAAAGAAATAGAATTGAGAGGCGTGAAATGCTTCTACATGACTAACCTTGTGTTAGTTATTCAACTGTCCCTTACTAAGAAGGCAGAAAAAATTTTACAATCAAATTAATTATGTTCATTTATTGGGTTGCAGTTATTTAGAACTATTAGAATACAGTTGCACACTCATTAAACACATGGCATAGAGTGCCATCAATGAGTTTGGCTGCCAAAAACTGGGTTTTTATCAAAGTGATTTACCCAGTAATTCTGTATCTGCTGGGTGTGTGCATGCAGGGATTATAAACAGTAAGGAGACAAAAGACTGAAAAATGCAGTGATTTTCCCAGGTGTTGTAAAACAGACACTCCCAATAATAAGGAAAAAAAAAGGGAAAAGGCACTGTAAAAAGTGAGATTCCTTGGACACAGACCTTGCTGTATTCAAAGTGGAGAATACAGGGAATTTGTACTCACAGTGTAGTCAATTATTGGGACAGGGGGATTTACATCAGAGGAGCTTGTGCTGCTGAAATGTTATCACATGTTCTACAAGAGTTTACAATTTAAAATGTAAACAGTCCTAGAATTTCATGCTTTCAGATAACCAAAATCAGCTGGTAAAGTGTCAGAGCTGCTGATCACAAAAAGCCCAAAGTAAATCAGGAGACATGTGGAGAAAAAGGAGGCAGAGGTCAGCAACGTGGCAGCTCCTGGGCAGACAGGAAAGCTGCTTTTGTAGTGATGAGTTGGTTTGAATGTGACAAGAGAAATCCTTCTCTCCTGCTCACTGCATGTTAGGAAAGAAAGAGAGTATTTTTAAATCTGAAAAGGATAGCTGTAGCAAGGCAGAAATATGCCTCAGGGAAAAGAAAAATAAAGAAAAAAGAAGATATCTTTAAATATAACAAATGTAATTAGATTTTTCTTTCTGTTCAAATTTGTTATTTGTCAGGTAATCTTCATTAATTTTATTGGATGGTGGAACATCTTTTTCAAGTGCTATGCTGTTTACAAAGTTTAAGAAACCCAGTTAGAGAACAAAACTTTTATTGTCTGACTGGTAAAACCAGTCACGTGGCTGGAAAAGTGAGTTCCAAATGTTAAGTCCACAAATGAATGAAGAACAGCTCATATTTGTTTTGTTTATAAGCAATGAAGGCTAAATTACTATGTAGGATTCACAAAAATTATGTCTTGCAAACAGTCTAAATGTGAAAGTTGAGCCAGTCCCTTGTGACTGGAATTTAACTAGATTTGAGTGTAAGAAACAGATGTTCTCTATTTAGATATAAATATATAAATATATATATATTGAAATGCATCAGTTTTTACAAAAAAATGAAGTAGATTTTGTTATTGTTCTCCTGCAGTCAGGAAATCCTGAGTAAAGACTGATGACTGATTGTCTCCTCTATCTTATCTAGAGGCCTCCCCTGTGCAAAACAAGTGTAAAACACTGATACAAACATAAATGATAATGTTAGACAGAGAGGAACACCCAAAAAAAGTGTTAGTTGTATTAGCAATACAACTTGGGTCAAATCAAATTTTATTTTTAAAACTATGACTTGCAACCCAAGTTGATTACTTGTGAGCCCTCTATTAAATCTCCAATAGTTGTAATGAGATAACTAAATACCAACACTATTTTCACTAAATCCAGTGTCAATTTTCCCCATCACCTGTCTCACAGATCAGAAAGAAAATTATAATGTCAGTACATGGAATTTCACTCATTTGACTGTCATCTTCTAGCAAGTTACCAAAACCGAATGAGAATGAAATAATTTGTAGATGAGAACTCAGCAGGAAAGGGCAATGCTCTGCAGTGAGAATGAATCTGGATAATCAGCTTTAACTCTAGAATTCCTCATTGCCATCAACGTGTGTCCATAGGCTCTTGTTACTCATGCCACTATTAAAAAAAGAATAAATTTTACTGCTGGAAAGAAGAATCCCTTCAGGCAGAAAGTTCGCAAACTTTTAAAGATATTTCTTGTTTCATCTGAAGTGTTTGGGCAGAGGATTATTCACTTTAGTATTTAAATGGAAAAAATACTGATGCAGTAATTTCTGCTCATTTGGTACAACAGCAGTACCTGCTGCAGTGTTGTTTGCAAATTCATCATCCATCTGTTGATTTTTTTTCCTAAGGAAGCAGAAATCATTGTGCTTTTTGTTTGAGGATATGATAAATGTAAGTCTGTGTATTCTTACATTACCATAAACTTTCCTTCTTCAAGAAGAAGGAAGTCTGGGATGTTCTCCAGGAAGTTTTGTGGCTGGCAGCTGGGCTCTGGCAGTGGTCACACAGCCAGGTTTAAAATGATGAACACATTAGAGGTTGTCAGGTTGGCCTCACCATGTTTGAGAGATGTCTCCACTGATGTGGATTCTAGGTGTGCATGTGGAGAGTAAATTTCACTTAGACTAAATTTCTCTTAGAGTGAATAAGGCTCTGGAATTATTTTTCCCCAACATTTTTGTGAACTCACCTGAGTGTGTCCCCTCCTCCAGCTAATCTTTGCAGTAACTTTGTATGTTAAAACAAAGCTATGCAGTAGCTTTGGTAGCTTAATTATGTGGCTGCAAAATTAACCTTTGACCTTTCTTAGACTAATCAGGAAATTGATTTCAGGAGCTATTCCTTAACCCAGGATATGTGGTGGTTAAAGTTAAACATCACTAATAGGAAGTCTAGTAACAGGAAATGTGTGAATGCTAATCCATACAAACATAAACAAACCTTTGGCTTACATACAGTTTTATTGGAATTTTCCTCTTGACTCCCTTTCCTTCAATAAGCCAGAAAAAATTACAAGTAGCTTGTTTAACTCTGAAAAACTTGAGGGTTTTTTTGTTGGGTATAGGTTTATTAGATTTCTGCTAAAGGAGATTTTCAGACTTGGGTAGAATTTTGTGAAGGATCATCTCAGGACAGTTGCATGTAATTCAACTTCACTGCAGTTCTGATCAATGCTTTATTGCCAGAAGAACACAAATTTTTAGGCAAAGAACTAAGTGGGGCAATTTCTTTTTGTGTAACAGAATTAGATGATTTAGAGAAAATTTGCAAAAAAATCTATTTACACAAGGTCATTTTGAAATCTTTTTATAAATCTAATTTTTAGAAACTCACTGAAATAAATATAATTTTAGGACAGAAAAGTAAATTTGAGAATTTGAAAGATTTTTGTTGTTTTTTATTGAATTCCATCTACTTTTCATTAGGAAAATAGTCTTGAGTGACTTGTAGCTCAACACAAGCCAGTTAATCACTATAGATGTAAGTGCATGCCTTACCTTGGAAACCTGTGATTTATACTTTTCACACTAAATCAACAAAACCTGCATGCTCATATTCAGCTCCACTGAATTCAGTGGGATATTTTGCATATCCATTGACACAGATCAGCTTCCAGATCAGGGCTAAAGCAACTTTTCTGGGAGGATTTTCCTTGAAGTCAGAGGAGGGTCTTATGGGAACAGAAAAAAATCTAGACTGACAAAATTCATTCTCAAAACAGGAAAGAGCAAGATGGCTGTAGAACAGTATCTTACAATCTCTGTAGTTCCTCTTTTGTCCTGTCCAGGTTGAGTTAATTAGTGACATCCACAAAATAAACCCAGGCAAAGCATTTACTATGCATATTAAAGCAGGGGGTATGTATGGCATTAGAATAGTGTCATAATGATATGTGTTCACCTATTTACAAAATTGGCTAACCATGAGGTATATAATTCATGGCTTTACTTTGCAGATAATTTTTTTCCTAAGGGAACATTTTCAAAAGAGTTCTTAAGATGTACTATTACATTAACTTCAATAAAAATGTTATTGCATATAAAATGAATATTTGATGACTATCTAAAATGTGTTTAATGATTAACAGCTGTGAAGTAAACTGTAAACATATCAGCCCAGCCCAATTAAATAAATTTGGGATTAATTCATTTGCCTTAATACACTGTCTCCTCCAGAGATCATAAAAGCTTCTCTTCAGGGTTTGGTGTATTGAGCATTTAGTTGTTTTTCCATTTTTGGAGCCCAGTTTGCAGACTGATGTATTGTAGTAATTCACTCCACTGTAGTCCAAAAACTCTTTGCTTACGATACCCAGGCAAAGTTGTAAAATTGGTTTTGATCACAGCCTCATTAAACACATGTTTTGCAAAGTGGGAGTGATGAGTGAGGAATATGCAGCCTGCAAGAGCCCTCCCACTTAAATGTAATAATGTTAAAAACTGAAGAAAAAGTTGCTATATAGAGGCGTGACAATATTTATACAAGCAACTCTTACAGCCTGATTCTCTCATTAGTCTGGTGCTGTTGGAATCATTCCTGAATTAAATAAATTTAAATATAACTCAAGATTTGATCATAAGTTAATGGGATATAATGAAAAGCTATAAAGAAGAGGAAGTCACAGAGCAGTATCAAGCAACTTTCTTATTGTTTGTTTGGAAGCAAAAAAATCAAAGATTTCATGTTTTATATGTATGCTGCTATTTGGCAAGGGGTTTAATCAGTTCTCTGGAATAACATTTTTATAATGAATTTCAATGAGGCAAGATATTTAATATTTTAAAGTATTTGAACCTTGTGACATTAGTCTTTTTCTACAGCAAAAACCCTCTTGTTTTTCTCATAAATCTAGCTTTTTTCCTCCCTATTCAAACATTTATTTTTGCTTTGTCTTAAAAAACTGCTGGTGCTTAATAGAAAGAATGTGTCTTTACAATGCTTGTTTTGATAGAAGAGAAATTGCTGTCAACATGTCAGTGTGAGGCACAGTCCTTTTTTACTTCAGTGCCTTAACAATGGCATTCTAATGAGGAATGTAATTTGCCTAATTAAAAGGTTATCTGTAAGATACAGCTGTCCCCTGAGCTCTTGGAGTGAGCACAGAACCGGGCAGGTGTACCTGGTGAACCTGGGAATCCCCTGCTTCCCCCAGGAGGGAAAGGTCTGGAACTCACCTGAAGAGGCTTTGTAGTTGTGGATACTGGAAAAAATGATGAGGAATCAGTCCCAAATTCTACTCTTCAGGCACCAGATTATCTTTTTCAAAGGGTGGTGCTGCTACCCTCAGGGATCTGGATAGGCTGGAGAAATGGGCTGGCAAGAACCTTGCAGAGGTGACAAGGAGAAGTGACAGACCCTGAACTGCAGAGGAGCAGCCCCGTGCTCCAGCTTTGAAAAGAAGCTTTGCAGAAACAGCCTGGTGTCCTGGGGGATGCCAAGTTATCATGAGCCACAAAAGTGCCCTTGCAGCAAAGGCTAAATATATTCCAGGCCATATTGGGAGAAATGTTTCCTGCTAGTCAAGGTAGGGGATCCTTCCCATTTCTGAGGTGCTGATTAGGCCCCTCTAGAGTGCTGTGTCCAGTTTTGGCCTCCCAAGCACAAGAGAGACCTGCACGTACTAGAGAGAGCCCTCTGAAGGGCCATGAAGATTATGAAGGGACTTGAGCATCTCTCCTGTGAGGAAAGGCTGATGGAGCTGGAAGGGTTTGCCCTAGGAAATAGAAGGTTCAGGAAGGCACTTATCTAAGCAAATATATAAAGGGAAGGTGCAAAGAGGATGGTCCCAGCCTCTTTTCAGTGGTGCCCAACAACAATGGGCTCTATCTGAAGCAGGAATTTCCTTCTGAACATGAGGAAACACTTGTTCACTTTGCAGGTGTCTGAGTACTGGCACATGGTGCTCAGAGAACATGTGGAGTCTCCCTCCCCAAAGGTACTAAAAAACTGTCTCATTGTGAACCTGGGCAATCCCTGTGTGACCACCCTTTGGGTGACCCCATTTGAGCAGGGGGTTAGATTGGATGACCTCAAAAGGTTCTTTCCAACCTCAACCATTCTGAAAGAGTGCTGTATTTGTTTTCCAGACTTTCATGGGCAGTGAATCCAGTGACTGATCAATTGAAGGCAGTATCAGTAGAGTATGTTGTTTGAGCAGCCACTTATTGATCATGTGAAATAAAATAGTTGCCCAAGTCTTGAGAAGAAATGGAAACCTTAAGTAGGAGAATGTGTGGCTGTGGGGCTGCTAGTTCTAGTCTGTCTGTTATAACATCAGATTTGTGCAGTGGAATGAGTTCGTCCCACACATAATGAACAGGTATCCTAAAACTGTAAATTTACATCTCATTTAGTTCCTGATGATACTCCTTCTGATGCTCTCTGGTACTAGAAAATTCAGCATTCTGTTAACTTGTCCTCCATCTTTAAAGAACTTTGAAAGATACACAATGATGGCCTATATTATATTTTGTATATAGGATGCCAACCTCTAGAGACAGCAGTCAAGAGAATCCTTTTACAGAAAAAAAACCAATCAATAATCTAGTTTAATTGAAAGATTCTTCAAAGTTTTTTATTCATCATAGTTCACAAGACTGAATCCCTGACAAAGACAAGACAGGATTTTTTGATATGTTACTATACTGCATGCTTAAGTAAGCAATTGGCTCCAAATGAACTTTTTCACATCAGGAGTGTCCTATAGTCAGTCTGTGAGTCAGTCCTCTTGCTCTCCCCTTGTCTATCTATGGACACTTGCTTCTTCAGCTGTAGTTTGAACTTGCAGTGGTATCCATTTAGAATTAAAGGCAGTTAAGGTTCATTAATTTCATGCTGTTGCTATGATCATACTGGTTACACAATACATATTTGAAGCAATTTGATTAAATGCATATATGTAGGATGTGATGAGTTATTGCAGGTTTACAGTTTTAGAGATGCTGAAGAAAAAGCAGCATTTTGTTGTGCTCCAATAAAGCTAAACAGTGTTATAAATGGTTATTTCTTGTCACAGCATTATGGTGATAGCCAGCAGTAAATTCATGTGGACATTTTAACAAAATGTTCCTTCCTTCTTCACAAAATCAATACAATCCCAAAGAACTGTGGTTTGGTTTTGGATAGAGAAAATTCAGTTCAGCATTACCATCACAATGCAAATGAGTTTGGAGCTCCTTGACCACACTGGT
Organism: Erithacus rubecula; assembly: GCF_903797595.1. Taxonomy (NCBI): domain Eukaryota; kingdom Metazoa; phylum Chordata; class Aves; order Passeriformes; family Muscicapidae; genus Erithacus; species Erithacus rubecula. Next base: position 12,350,905 of record NC_136689.1, on the reverse strand, counting down.
AAGGTGGGAGAGACCTATCAAAACCCAGGGATATCTTAGGAGCTCTGAGGTGGGTGGTGGCTCCAAATTATTCTCTCTTCCCCATTACTAACCACTTCCTCATGGCTGAAGGTCTACAGCACATGTGTTTGACAGTTGGTTAAAATATACAGAACCACCAGTTTCACTTGTAAAATCGAGTAAAAAGATTTTGAAGCCAGAAATTGGGAGCAGAAGCTAAAATTCCCTTCTGCTTTTTATTCTGCCTTAGTCTCTGAAATGTCTTTCTAACCAACTAGCTTAGATTTTGGGGCATGGTATTTAGTCAATCCAAAATATTTTGCTACAACTCCCTTAATTTCTAAGCCCTTGTGGTTGAACTCAGAGTCTCTGTGTTTCACTTGTACTTTTTTTGTGGTTTAATATGTTTTCTTCTCTTCCTGATATATTTGAGGCATCTCTGTGCTGAGCTGTCTCATCTGAAAGAGGCTGACAGCATATGAAGGCAGAGAAGTATTCTTTGATGGGAAAATGCAAATCCCAAACAAAACATTTGCAGAACCACTAATTACCATTTCCATACAATTGAGCAATGATATGGGATTTATTATAGAATGACTCAAAGGTAAGGCAGAATCCTTATAAGAAATCCAACAAATAACTTCTTATTACTTCCCCTCCACTTCTTTCTACAGAGGGTAATTTTTACTTATTACAGTTAGTGTCAGGACTCCCTCAGTGTATGATGGAACTGAGATTTGATTTCTTTGGTCTCAGGAATCAACTTGTGAGTTGTTTAAGGTGTTTCATAGTAGAACAGGAAACTGGTGAATATTGTCAAAAGGAGTTTCTAAATTTGGAAGAAGGTGTGGTGCTCTGAATATTCAGATATTCAGAGATGCTGGGCAACCCCAGCTGCCATTAGTTTTTGTGGTTGTGTATTCAGTACTTGGAAATGAATGAACTGGCAATGCAAAATTAACTGAAATCTTAGAGAGTTTGGAAAGTATTTGTCTTGTTTTAAATTTTATTTTTTTGACTTTACTGTTACAATTATGGCTACTCCATTAATTAATTGTCACAATAGCATTCAATAAAGAAAAAAATATATATCTGTGACCCTGTTTTTTTTGTTTTTGTTGAATTTTTATACCCTCTCTTTATTTAGTTCAACCGATATAAAAAATAATTTCATTTAGCAGAAGCTGCTTTAATTCCAATTGAACCTTCATTTAAACCTGTGGATATTGTAATTACATTTAATTATAATGAACATTAAAAAAAAAAAAACTAGTTAGTAAGGTTTGGGTTTATTAAAACCATATCATTTTATGGTGCATTTAAAATCTGATATTCTCGTATGCTCAATCCTGTTTATTTCTACTAGTAGAGCTTGGCTAGGAAAGTGAATTCAAACCAAAGTTTGGATATCACATTTTTCTGTATCTAGTAGAACCTATAGCATCCAGATATTCAAGTGTGAATGCCTTAGGCACAATTCTATTTCTGAGTTGGATTTACAAATGTTGAAAAATATATTTATACAAAATATAATTTAACTTCTCTGCATTACAAAAATCAGATAACAAAGTAGATGGAAAAAGCCAAAGGTCCTCTTTACTGTTGGAAAACAAAGTAGCTTCATTGTACAGTATGTGTGGAGTGCTGGGAGAAGAAGAATTTAGGTGTACTGAGTTTAGTAGCCTGCAGTGTCTTATCTTCATTGTCAGCAGAAGATTGCATTTTGTTCAAAATTTCTATGCCAATAATTATATTCTATTTATCAAGTCAAACAGAGATTGAGTCATTTGACTTAAAAAAATTTAAGTGTGATTGATCTCATTGTAGTGTAGATCAGTGAAAATAGGTCAGATGAATCATCTTTAAATGCTTGTTTTTCTTCTTTAACTTAAGAAAATCCCCAAACAACCTAAATTAACTAGTTCAGATATAAACATCTACACTGTAGGGGATTAATATCAGATGAAATCTACCCAAAATAATCACAGTTTGCTCCCAGCTGGATAAAATATTTTGTAGTATGTTTGGTCTGATTCAGCCTTGGTCTTTACAGGTTTTGCATATTGTCATAAGGCACCTGAAGTGTATATTTCAGTAGGAAGAAACACTCTGTCCCTCCAGATTTTGTTTCCCTTCTGACCACCACTGGCCAGTGGGTCAATTTTCACAATGACATTGCACAAGCAGCAAGTCTCTGTTAGAGGCTATGACCAAAGAAAGAGATATTTGGAATATTGAGGTGTCTCCAAGATAAAACATCCCAAGAGAAGGATGTTTGACCTGGGAAATTTTGGGTTTACTATTAAGCTGTAGGAATGTAACTCAGGAAAGACTCATGTTATACTGGAGGGGTGGCAAAAAGGGGACCAACAAGTTGACACTTCTGTTTGAGAAATGCTGCATCTGTTGCCATGCCAATCATATAACGAGATCTTTCTGTAAGTCAAGTGGCTCTACATGATTGATCCCAGAGTGAATGTGTCTGAAAAAAGCCAAATACTGGGAACATCAATAAAGTTCAGGTGTACACGTTTTATTAGGAAAAGAAAAGGTGTAGAAGTCTCTGAGTGTGCAGAACAGGTTTATTTTCTTAGGCTTTGTGTTCATTCCCTTTGATTTTGAATACCCTTTTTATTTCTTTCCTTCAATTTCAGACCAATTATTTAACTTAAAATTGTTATCTGGTACTGTCTCAAAGGAACGAGCTGGAACTGCTCCTACAGTTTTCTAGCTTAGTCCTCTCTATAACTTCCTTTTCAGAGTTTGACTCAGGATTTGCCAATAATTGACTATGAGTTCAATTTTTTTTATCAAGTCTCTTTTTGCAGTCTCTCTTTTGCAGTTTCCTAAGCTTGCTGTTGTTGTCTTAATTATGTATCATGTAAGCAATTGAATTTCTTGGGTTTAAGCTGATTCTTGATTTCATCAATAGTAAATCTCCATCAAGTTAGATTTATTTTTAAATTCAATTTGACTAGTAGTTTTCTTTAACAAGAGATGAAATGTATACAGTACCTGAAGTAATGAATGTGCTTTTAATTTGCTTCGACAGTTGCTACTAAGTTACTTCATGTTGCTGTAATTAATCTGTAGCCATTTTTTATGTCTTCCGTATTTTTGTATCAAAAACAAACAGCTGGATCCCCCTGTGGTTCTCCTCCAGTGTCTGCTGCTCTCCTGTCTCTACTTGGCTCCATGCAGCCTTCCTGCCATCAAGCACTGTGCTGTTCCAGTAAAGCACCTTTTAGTTCTCTGATTCTTCCTGCAAAGCTTTAGGTTTGTAGGTATGGGAGATGAATTCTTTAATTATTTATATTGGTAATTATGAATCATCTCTCTCTCTTACTTTAATTTGGAATATAACTGAAGCATTGTTTTGAAAGGGGATGAAGTTTAAAGCAAGGTTCTGTGACCTAATTGGGTTATGCATATTTTTGAATTGTCTACAGGGAAGCAATAGTTATCTAAGGGTTGTAATTGTTTAAGTGATGGAAAGAGTCATTTCATGGCAAATGCTATTACACTTCAAAGGTAGAGGGAAGAGGTGAAAGTGAAGCCACTGCTTGTGCTAAAAATTTAAAGTCATCCTACCAGTGCTCTTTACTTTTAGAGTAAAACTGACAAATCTGAAATATCTAGTTCAAATATTTGCTATTGACTAGCAGGCATTTGTTTCTAAAGCTGGTAGAAGCAGTTTTCATTCTTTCTGCCTTCTCAGTGATTGATCTGTTTCTTTCTGGTTTTCTTTCAGAGAACTTAATTGCATGATTTTTTTCAAAAACAAGCACATCAAATGTCACAACATTAGCATAATCATAAAAATGTCAAGCACTGAGTGCATTTGCAATATGCCAGAGCTTACCAGAGAACATATTTTTTCATGTGATTAATGTGAGTCTCTGGAACATGCCTTTGAATGGACATCTCTATAAGAGGTGACCAGTGGTTCCTTCAGATTATTCCCATTATGGAAAATAACAGTTTTTCACTAAAGTGGGATAAAATTGGTCCTTAAAAGCAGTAGATTCTAAAGGAATAGACAAATATAAAAGGTCATGTAAGAAAAGGAAAGGTTACTGGTAGAATCATAGAATCATAGAACAATTTGTGTGGGAAGAGACCTTAAAGAATATCTAGTTCCATCCTCCCTGTCATGGGCAGGGACATATTCCAATACATCAGGTTGCTCAAAGCCCCATCCAACCTGGCCTGATGCTGTGGATCACAGTGTTCTGTGCAGATTTTGCTCTGTCTGGCCATATTGATCTCCAGCTGCAAGAACCTGGAAAACTGGACCACAAATTTTGGTGCCTGTCATTATCTGAATATTACCATCTGTTTCACAGGTAGTATTGTTTTTTAAATACAGGTAGTTGATAAATGCTATATATTTGAGATGACTAGATAAGATAAAAAGCATCTGGTATATACTAATAAATATACTTTTTTGATTGCATCTAAACATGTGCAGAATCTGAATTTTGTTCCACTGCTTATACTAATTGCAATAGCATTTTTTTGGATAGTAATTTAATGGAAGGATTTGGGACTGTGAATCTCAATTGTAAGGATGGAAATGGGGGAAATGGGAGTTTCAGATACCCTTTGTAAAACAACTATTATACATTTCTGTGCAGAGTCCCTTCATCTTTCTTGCCTCTTACAGAGGGAAATAGCCACAATTAAATACAATATATTATTAATACAATTAAATGCTTTAAATTTTTGACATAGGAACCCAATGTATTGTCAATGCAGTAATTTGCTTCCCAACATCCTCTTCTGGATTCTGTCCAGAGGTCTTAACTTGATTTGTGAAAGCTGCCTTCATTAAGCTCTTGACTGAGCTTGGTAAGACTGTTATCTAAAAGATTCCTTGGCATAGTTTTTTCCATGCATGGAAAGCCACAGACACAGTGTGCAGTGTTCTGGTATGATCCAGGAGAGGAAAGCAGGCATGCTGTGAGCAGGGGGGTCTCCTTCTCCTTACAGCCTCTGAACCTCCTAGTTGGTTTTCTGAAGAGTACCCTGTGTCACAGGACATCTCTTGTCTTACTGTCTTTGTTCAGATAGGCAGATATTTGCCTTTTGCACATTGCACTTGAGAAAATACAGTGGTCACACAGCTGGCAAAAAGTACCAAACTGGTAACTTTCTCCCTCCAAATATGTTTATGGAGAGCAAAAGCCTTGTAAACCCATCCATTTATGTCAAGGACAGTGTCATTACAGGTAGCTTTTCCTAATGTCTTCTCCCTTTAAGGAGTAAAAATTGAGTGTCCCTGCTCAGCTCACTCTTCTGCTCTGTGATAAATCTGGAGCAATGCCAGCTGGTGCTGGTGTGGAGGCACCAGGTCCTGCTCCCTGGATATGGGCTGCAACAAATGGGGCACCTCAGCAGAAGCTGCCAAAGGGCCTTCAGGGGATAGATGCCACTGGGTAGGAGCTGCCAGTCAATGTCTGGGTCTGCATCCTCTGCTCTTCTGACCTGTTCTGTCCTGAGAGGGTACTTTTATGCTGCTTTTTCCTTTCTTTCTCCTCCCTCCCTTTCCCCTATAGATCCTCATGGAATGTTTGATGCTCGTTGACAGAGGTCATGTGGAGCTGCATGTTCCTCTCCTGGAGCAGAAAGGAGACCACAGTGGCTTCAGTCTGTGAGTGAAGGGCACACATACCCACATGGACCTGCTGCAAGAGAACATTTTGCTCATTCCTTCTACTTCATTTCTTCTTACATTCTTCTCTGGCCTAGGAAATTTGACTTTGTCTCCTGTAGTGTCACTCCCATACTCTTGTGGGATTCTATGAGAGATGTCAGAGGACATGGATTTGGCAGTGGTAAGCCTGATAATAAAACCATTACAAGTGACATTTTGTAATCCATCTGCTGGACACCCAAGGATGGACTCAAATATACATGTGAATACTTCAGAAAGCATTCCACATAAGTGTAGTATAGACATAACTTCCTTCAAAATCCTGAGCACTGAAATGTTTGCAATTGCCTGTGTAATATGTACTTTTGTGATCATTAAATTCTGCTCTGTGCTAGTTCTCAACATGTAAGAACAGGTCCTGTGTTTATCATGATATGATGAACTAGCAGCAGAGAAGCAGTACTTGCCTGCAGTGCAGTAAGACCAGTGGAAATAGTCAGGATTTGGGTATTGAAAAGCAGAAACTAATGTGTATGCACGTAAAAAACATAGGCAACTTTCTGTATTATTTTCAGGTGTCTTCTTTTATCCATCTGTAAAGATGAAAACAATGTCAAATTTTTTCAAAGTCTATTTTTAAAATGGGTTTTGAAGGCAGTTTCCAGGTAATGTACATTTTACATTCAGCAACTCATGTGATGCCATGCAAGGTTCTTTTCCTGCTCCTGCTCAAGGCAATTTAGGATTTGACACTGATTTCATGAAGACAGGAGCAAAATATTTCAGGTGTGCATTCAGACCTTGGGATCCATTCCTGTCACATGGAACTGTGTACAGACGGGGAGCATGGAGGGGTTTTAGGACAACAGTCTCTGCTCTGCCAGTATTTTCTGGCCTGATGGGCCAGAATCCCATGGGAATTGCTGCCTCTGAAGTTGTTAGAAGGGGCATTAGGATGTACAGTAAGAGGACAGACACAGTTCCCCTGCTATGCAGTTGAGGCAGGGCAGCTCATGAGTCACTCTTATTCTTTCAGTCTGGTGTAGGAGAATTGCAAAGGGAGTGTGTTTTGCACTTTCAGCACAATAGTCATGTTCTCCACTTGAATTCATAGATTTGCACTTAAACATCCCAAATATGCTCCTAGACTGGTTATCCAAAATGGAGTTTTCACATTAAGTCTGCATGTGATTCATATTGCATTCTTGCTTCTTCCCTCAGGAGACCACTGGATTTCATTCCTTATCTAACACTTCCTACCTTCAGAAAACACACACGTCTTTGCATTATGGCCTCATATAAAGTTGGTAACTTTTACATGTCAGGAATGAAAAGGAAATGCATTAAAAAAAATGAGAAGGTAAGATATCAAGGAAAGGGAAACAAAAGGGTGTGATCCAGAATATTACATCTCTTTGTGGGTGACTTGACTGAGATACAGATTGAAGGGACAGATCTTTTTGCTATTACTCCTCAGTACCAAAAGAGAAAAAGTTGCTTTGCTGGAGGCCACTTCATCCTGACTGCATTCATATACAGGTGATTTGTTTCAGTGCACAGAGGCATATCCTGCAGGGTTAAAATCAATGGAAATGTTGCTGCTGAAAATAGTGAGAGCATTTTATCTTTGTTTCTGATAACTGATGTCACAAGGTCTTGGGAGGGTTGTAGTACTCTTAGAAACAATCTCAACCTGTGTTTTACTCTTGGTGCCTAGTGTTTCCATTGAAAGTGGCATTTCACCAGGATGCTGTGCCTTGTGAATTCAGGGAGAAGGTTTCACACTGGAAAGGCATATGAAACCAGCACTTAGTGAGAAACAAGTAATTAAGACATCTGGATAGAGGAGGACATGTCAAAAATAACAATTTAACAAAGTAGGTGTCTGAGAACAAGAAACGGGAACTGGGGAGGTGAGGTTTCAGGTGAACTCATAGCCCAGAACAGTCATGGTTATACTGGATCCTCAACTTGTTGCACTCTCAGCTGCTCTTTCCTCCCTGGAGTCTTTCCAGGGCAGATGGTGCAGCTGAGGCTGCATGGCCTGAGGCAGAGTGTTGGAGCAGCAGCATGTTGTTAGCTGGCTTAGCAAAAATTGTCTTTTTTTTTTTTTTTTTCTTTTTCAACCCATGTATTGTGAGCTGAGGCCTAACTCTGGAATTACTCTTTTCCTGTGGTTGAATCCACAGAGAATTGGACTGTAATAATGGCAGCAGATTGTATATTTTCTTGTCCTCGGATGGTTTGACAGCAGGTCAGTGATAGCAGTTTTCAGAGCAGTAAGGATTACCTGTCTGTTATATTTCCCTTTTCCCAGTTACTCCTCTCCCCAAGCCAAATTATATTTTTTTAAACAGTTGGGATTTCTTGTGCAAGTTAACTTGCTAGAGCCCTGTCAAGTCTATGCACAGCCACAGTTTTCTAGTTTTCTTTCCAAATATCTGATTCCAAGCAGGCTGACTCTGTACCTCTGGGAGGTTGGTATTGCCCCTGTAATATTTCTAAGCATCCTCATCTACTGGATTGGTCTGAAGACCAACAGAAGCAGCTCTCATTCAATAGGTGGTGGTTGCAAATTCCTGGAGTGGGGAAAGATGTTCTGAAAATTTTATCCAAAACCTGGATTTTTCTGTAGTTTTTTTCATTGCTCTGAAACTTCACATCTCCTCTTAAAGTTGTTTTCAATTTAGGTCTTCAGTAGAGGAGCTAATTTTAGATATGTGGTTATGCTTTTTTTTTTTTCTTCTAAGAGCCTACTAAATAGAAAGAACTTTTCTACAGAATATTGTTCTGGTTTGGATTCTGCTTTTTTTTTCCTTCTTTAGGAGTGTTAAAATGATGTCACTTAATTTGAGCAGTAGCAAACCTCAGCCCCAAACAGAGAAATATGCAGTCTTTCTCAAGACATGTTGAGACATCCCCCTGCAGCTGTAATGGGTTATCAGCACAACATCTCCACCCTTTCACCAGATGCAACCTCTTAGAAGCAACTTTTTCTTCAGACTTCAGTTGTATATCATCTGATCTCAACTAGTGTCAAAAGACTGGGAGCTCTCTGCCTGTCTGCTGGGAGCATTGATCCACTCACCACAACTATTTACAAGATGTGAAGTCTTTCCTTCCCTTGCACTCTCTTTCTCTCTTAAAAAAAAAGAAAAAGCTGTCAGTATTTCAGAAAGCGTGAGCAGAAGATCTTTGTGTACTTTAATCCATAAATAAACATTTCTTCTTTTGAACTTCATTAAAATTGGATGTGTTTTCCCTGTAAAACTCTTCAGCATCCCTATCATTTAGACATATTTCGTGATGAATATTGCAATTAAGTTTTGTCTGTAGGAATAATTGTAGTCTAGAAATACTCAATTTATGCCAAAAAAGTAAATAAGAACCAGACTACAAGTATACTGCTTATAACAGTAATTTTAGAACAAGATATTAAGCTATGCTCCTGTTTTAACAAGTTGGACCAAATGCATCTTTGTTATGACTGAGCTTGCAAGGAAATTGTGGAGTTGTGAGTTTGGTTTGACTTCTGCACAATTATATCTGACTTTCTTCTGGTAAGACTTGTTGATGTATCACATTCAAATCTCCAGCTTTGCCTTCTCTGCATTTGACCTGAAGAAAGGAATTCCTGCTTTAAAATGCTCATCAATCAGTGCTTGGTAGTTAAGCTGATAACAAAGCTAAGGCTAAGCCAGTGTTAATTTGGCCAACTGTTACATTACTGACAATATTTGTCAGCAAATGATTTTAATTAGACCAGCATAATGAGATAAGTAGGCTAAAACTAAGCTAAATCTAAGCAAATTGCTAAAACTAAAGAGAGATTCTGATGACAAACAAGTCCTGATGAGAGTAAGACTGATTTTTTTTTTCTTTTTATCACCAATGCCTGAGTAGCATGTGGGAATGGAGAGACAGCACTAATCACATGAGAAATCACTTAAAAATGATGCTGGTGTGCTGGAATGCTGAGCTGTTGTCAGGAAGGCTTGCAGAGTTTGAGCAAGTGCTGTGTAAACTTCCTGAGCAGCCTTGCATGTCGGTGACACTCCTGTTTGTGTGCCTGCCTTACGTGCCTGGCATGGAACAGGGCAGGGAAGGCTTGTGCAAGGTTAAAGTGAAGAGGCACTTGAGCTGTGAGACAGTACAGTGGAAGATGTGGAATAGGATCTTCTGAAATTGGTGGGTGTAATTAAGAACAGGTAGGGTAAATATGGGAAGAGTAGGCAGTATTGTTTTGAGAAAGAAGTAAGAATGGAGAGTCAAAAAAAAAAAAAAAAAAGAAAAGCATTGTTTGGTGTTTGAGCAAGGAAATGTTTGGGGTGAATAACCTACTGCTCTATTTGTCTCTTTCTCTCCCTACACAGATTTCTGTTCTGATTTCTGATGCAGTATTCTGGCCCCCGTGTTATTTCCCCCTGCCTGCCCACAATCTTCCTGAGACCTGCTGGCAGAGGGAGGTTTTCACAGGCTGAAGTGTTGATTCTGAGAAGTGTGAAGGAAGCAGAGCCGTGCTGGATGATGTGACTCACCTTGGAGAAGTTGATGTTTTCCGGCTGAGGGAAAGTATAAAGTTTCAGCTTTGCTATTCCAGATGTTTTAATGGGTATTGCTGCAGTGAGAGAAACCCAGGTCTGCATGTTTGACTCAGCCCTGAATAGGAGAAGAACAAGTTACATACTAACATAAATGTTTAATGATTTATGATATAAAAATAAATTAGATGGTGAGCAAAATACTTGGTTAATTGACTATGGAGTCCTAAGTTCCCCAAAATGTAGCATTCCAGCTAAATATGGCTGAAATATTAGCTGTCTTATGATGAATATTTTAAAGAAGATTCTATTATACACCTAGGGGTTCATTCGCTTCAGTAATGAGGACAGTTACCTCTAGGGAAAGGAAGCTATATTATGCTTGCCACTTAACCAGGGGCTGGTTTGACAGGCATCAGCTCAGAATATGTGTGTATATATAGGGAATCACAGCAGCTTGTCTCAAGCTTACTGAGTAGGAAATATTGTGCTGTACAATACTTTGGGTTTCTGTCTATGGATTTGTGGATGGCACTGAGTGGGATTCAGACTATTTTTATTCCCGAGTCTGGTTGTTGAGATGGAATCCATCACCTACTAAATATTAAATCAGCAGGTTTTTTAAAGAGTAACACTGTCTCTGCTGACTTGAATATCCTTATGTGGCCCAGAGGAAAAGAGAAACAAAGACAAGATGAGAAAACTATCATCTTTGGCATTCTTCTTAATATTAATGATTTCTCTAGTTTTCAAACTGTTGAAGGTAAAAAGTGAGATAGTAAAACTTTCACATGGGTAAGAAATGACCCAGGTGAAAAAAAAGCATACATTATAAAAACTGCCGTGAAACTTCTGGAGTTGAATTATTTGTTGGAAGAGATGGGGAAAATGCCTCAACAGATTATTTTTTAAACAAGTTTTGTTTAATTGTTTCCAAATGAACATATCTGGGAATTACTAGGAATGTGCCATTTCCAAATTACTTGAACAATTTCATGTTGAAGCAATTTATGCCAGTTTTTACTCTGGGTATGGTTTCTGAAACCTAGTGTTTGCAAAGGCTGAAGTTTTGAACTAACTACTCAACTCACATGCTAATTTTCATCTTAGCAGACCGACTGGAATTGCAAATAGTTCCTTCAGGTTTTTCTTTTCAAAGTTGCACTTCATGGACAATATCCAAAGACACCTGTGAGGTGTCTGAATGAGGAGTTCTAGTATATCATGGTTGTCTATATGAGCATTCATCATGAACCTCTGCACAAATAAAAGCCCATCTCTGCCACTTTTAAAGGATCCTTTAAGACTTTTAGGATTCTCTAGGATTTTAAAAAACTCTTTTCTGATAATGAGCAGGTAAATGAAATAACAAAGGCACAATAAATGATGGCACGTATTTTTTTGCTTTACATTTTGCAAAATAGTCACATTTCAGTTCCAGATATTAAAATGAAAAATTGCTACACCAATCTTCTAAACACAATAAAGATTCTTAAAAAGTTCCTGCTTGCTGACTGCTGCAATGGAAGCTCACTTCCTATGCCACAATTTTAAGGCCTCAGATGACATATCAGAATGTCCTGGATACCCTGATATTTAAACAGCGCATCCTGTACAATCCTATGGCAGGAGAATTCCAGTCTTTTTCTGAATTTCAAGTAATTCTCCTTGTTTAGCCAGATGAATTATCTAGGTTTCAGAATACAAGTGATTTATTCTGATGCTGTTTGTTGGATAAACTGACCCTTCAATGCAAAAATGACAAAATGAAAGCACTCCTTAAGTTGGCACCTTTGCATATTTCACATGCATTTTTTAAGGTCATATTACATATTCCTCACTTTTAGTCACAGAGTTATTGCAATGAATGCTCTGTGTATATGTGGATATCTGAGCTGCTTTGTAGGAGTGTGGAGGTAAGGAAAAAAGGAAAAAATTAGTATGAAAATTGAGAGGGAATAAGTGAGATGAGGAGTTAGGAGGGACTCTGAGCTATATCATTCCTATTCTATACATCTGAATCCTTAGAGGTTGTAGGGTTTCCTTTCCTAGTATAACTTGATGCTCACTGGGAGTTCAGGCCAAATTTTGATGTTTTAAAATTTTTATTTAAAACCCAACAGTTATTATTTTTCATCTTGAGATAAGGGTTGAATAATCTTAAATTGTACAGAGACCATAAACTGCTTTGTTATCCCATCAGTTCATTCATTGTCTACATTGGTTTTAATTGTGTGTGAAAAAGAGAATATTTGAATAAAACCATTCTTTCTTTTTTGAAGAGAAATTGTGTTTCTGAAGTTTGTTTTGGATTTGTGCCCTGCTTGATGTGATATCCTGTTATGTAAGACCACAACATAAAGACTTTATCAAGACTTGGAAAGTTTGGGAAAAATAAACGGTTTGTTGGGTTTTCTTTTTGCTTTCCATGTATATGAGCTTGCATTTTTTTTCAGATTGTGAACTAAAATAGATGAATATTTTCAAAATCATGTAGCTCAGATTTTTTTTTTTTTTTCCTGCAGTGGTAACACTGAATTGTGAGAAAGAGTTTGGAGTAATAGTAAAATATCTGCACGAGTGAAGGGATTTCATCCCAGAAAGCTGTAAAAAATGTGCAGAGTTGTACTTCATTTTAAAGAAAGTCTAAATCAACTGTAGCTAACACTTAAAAGTGGAAGTGGAGCTAACACCTAAAATCCTAACCCAAAGAACTCTCCCTTAAATTCTCTCCCCTCCCTAATTCCTATTCTTCCAGATTTTTTAGCCCCTATATCATATCTTAGAATTGCTTGGCTATAAAGAGTTAAGGGAATCAATTTACTTGGCACAGAGCAGTGGGGCACAAGTTCTACAGCTCCCACAAGGTGTGATGGTCCTGTGCTGTTTCCAGGTTTGGCTCAGAAATGTCTCAGCTGCCTGCAGTGGCAAAGGCAGAAACATGGAGCTCATCCCAAGAGGCTGGTCCAGCCCCTCTAGTTCTGCCATTCCAGCAGCTCTTGTGTGTGTGCACTTTGTGTGGGCAGAGCTTGGCTGCCTCCTTCCAGAGGGTGCTTTGGATTCGTGGTGCAATGGGTGAGAGTGACCTGTAATTATCCAATCTCCAGAAAATCGTGGGGACAAAGCAAGCCTGTGGCTGGAACACGCTGCTGCAAGTCATGATGGAGATTTCTTCAAACGGTGGGGGACTGGGGGAAGTGAGCTGTTGATGGTGCAGTCTGCTCTTTAGTAAGCTGTGGAAGTAAAAAAAAAAGGTTCATGGGCATAAACTCATATGTTTTTTCCCCCCAAAGGCCTCAGCATAAGCCTGGCACTGCCAGGGCCTTGTTTAAGAATGACATATCCTCTGCCTGAGATTTGCAGCAGGCTGATTTAATTGCTATGTGTACCTACCCCCTGTTTTGCTCTTGACTCTCTGCTCATTTTTCTTTCCAAGTCACTGTTATAATCGGTGATTTTAGCCAGAAGCAGCTAAAATGACAGAAATCTGTAAAAGGGGTTCATGGTTGGAAGTAGAGCGCTACATGCTGAGTGCTGCCTGCCAGCATTTTACTGGATTTTAAGTGAGGGGGAAGGAAAGTAAGAGAGTTCTATTTTTCATTTTTTAATTAATGCAGACACCATTTTCATTCTGAAGTGTCACACACTGAAAATCAAAGGAGCCTTGTATAAATAATAAGGAAAAAAAAAAAGGTTCTCCTGATTAGTAATGGAAAACGTTTTCAAACAAGATCTACAGAATTACGAGAGGCCTGGCACTTCCTCAAGGTGAAAGTCTCTCAAAATCATAACATAAATTATTGATTTGTCCAAGTCTCTTCTCCATAGGAGATTTACAGTCTCATTTTCATAGTTGTCTTAAGAAGGGAAGAGAAAGAGATTCTTATCTAGGTCAGAATGAAAGCATCTTTTTTTTACAAAATAATAATAAACCCCTATTTTAGATAAAGTGAATAGGCTGGGAAATTATAAGTCTTTCTGTTGATGTCAGGAAAAACTTCATTTAAGAAAATATATTTGCAGCTGTGCAGGTGTAATCAGAGTCACACTATATGACATCTCAGATACAGGGAAGAATTGTTGTGAATTTCAAGTCAGATGTATAAGGAAGATTTCTGGCCTTCTTTGATTTTCACTGGTGGTTACTGTCTTCATGAAAAGAGAACTCCCCAAATAAAACACAAAAGACAAAAAGTATGAAGATGTTGGCAAATCAGAAAGCAGCAAGATATGAGTCAGTCCCCTTTTTTGCTGCCATCTTGGTTCAAATACAGCAGTATGGGTCTAGAAAATAAAGATCAGGAAAACCAAAGGAAAGACTAAGGTAACGTGGCTTATAAGTGAAGGTGAGCCTTTCTTGACAAGCTGACTGGCTCTCCAGGTCTGTGAGGAAAGGATTTGGCTACTGAGGAACCATGAAAAATGAAATCCAAGAAAAAAGTAGTCATCTCTTAATCACCCCAGGCAGGAGAAGGGGGCACCATAACACACAGAAGGTGATGAGCAGAAATGCACTGAGCAGGCAGGAGGGATGTTTGGGGAATGTCTCACCTTCTGGGGTGAGAAGTAACAGACTTCAGATGTTTCAGTCTCATTACAAGCACGATGGAGAGGGTTAGAATTTGTTCTTAAAACCCAGAAAGGACTGGTGGAGCAAAATACTCAAAAAATTAGCACTGTATGTCAAAGGAAAAGAAATCTTCAAATGACAGAGAGTTTGAAGCTAGTTATGTTAAGTGCTTGCAGATCAGGATGTTAAAAGAGAAAAACATAACATAGAATTTAGTTATCATCTATTGTGGTAGCCACAAAACACACAAAGCACAGTCTCTTAAGACTATTTTTAATAAAGAAAACTGCATTGTGTTATTCTGGAAGACTTTAGTGTGTGCAATGTGTTAAAATTGCCATAATAGAAAAGTGAATCCTACTTTGGTTTTAGTCTGGTCTGTGGGTCCCTGCTCCTGGTACTCTCTTGCTGTTCAAGAATTCCTCCCCAGATGGCTACTTTTCTGGCAGAAGAACTCAAATCAGTTGTAGGTGCAATAGGCAGAATTAGTAAGGTTTTTTCTATCTATTGTCCTAAAGTTTTGTCTGCCACATACTGCTACTGAAGGAACAAATATATTGCAGAGGGCAGTATTAGATTGTCATATACAACTGTTGCCAGGCTTCTGAAATAGTCTCAATTTTTTCTTGTCAGTCTTTGAAGAAGAATAATGGCCCCTAAATATGGATATTTGAATAGATGTTTGCAGATCTGTCTTCAATACTTGGCTTTTTCCAAGAATTCTGGTTTCAATATTGGCACTGTTTGGTCAAACAATTGCAGATATATTTGTAGTGTGCAATGTAGTCTGAGGCTGAAAATGGGGTTCTGGGTTGTAAGGCAAGGGTAACTGTATGGGGACACTTTCTTCCATGCAATGCTGTAATAAGAAGCAGTCAGTTGCTACAGGTGATAAGTACTAAGTGAATACTCACTTGAAAATTGCAGATTGAGTGCTAAGATGATATCTGTGTCAAACAACAGTTCAGGAACCACCTGGACCTGTGTAGGTTGTAAATCCAAATGTTTCATTTGCTGGTTTTCAAAGTTCCTCAACAGCTGCTGTCCTGCATGGCATTGAATATACATTGAAGTTACCCTAGAAAGTATTTTTCCAGCATAGATGGTTATTTCTGAGTAACCTTTCCATCAGACGTGCAGACTGAATTTTTATTCAATAATTGCTAGTGCCCCTTTAAGTGAAACCATGCTCTTAATATCTAGCTGTGCTGTAATTCCATCACAATTCTTGCAACTGCTGTTTGGGCTGCAAGTGAAGCTTCACCAGGATTGTTGCAGGGGTTGTGAAAGAATATTCACATTGTGCTTCGGATTTGAAGAACATCCAGCTTGCAAGTGGCTAAGAAAAACAGCCTTTGTCAGTAAAATAGGCAGATTTCTATCAGGTATAGTGGACATGAGTCCAGTTGATGAGGAAGGGGGAATTGTTTTTACCAGATCATTTTTTCTGACCTTGTTCATTCCCAAACACTGAATTTTTCCTCTGTGGAAGAAAAATGTTTGTCGTGACTGGAAGGTTTTGTACATACCAAGTGGTAGTTTTGCTAGAGGACTAGCAATTGTTATACAAAGAATAGTTCAAACTAGGAATCTCCTGGGCTGGTGGGTTTGTCTTTCCTTTTATTCTCATTCTAAGGGTACCCTTAGGGTTCTTGCCTGGCTGGATTCTGGCCTTGTTTGTGTTGGTGTAAATCAGGAGTAACTCAGCTCCTGTAAGTGCAGTTCAGGTAAATGAGATCAGGCTCCAGCACGTGGTATTCAATCACTCTATTCTGTTAAAGGAGCTACAAATGGATGTTCATCTAGTTATGATTTGCACAGATCCTCTGTTTTGTAGTTTTGCTACATATTGTTTCATCAGATTTCCTTCCATTTTCTACTCATAATAACTACTTTTTACTTAAACTGAAGCAGCTTTCATTTAAAATTCTGTAAATCTTTTTACAAACTTCAATTACCTAAGTTTCATAACATTCCTGTAACATTAGTTAATCAGTAGGGTTGTACAACTGCTGCATCCCATCAAATGTAGCGCCCAGACCAAAAGAAAAAAATTACAAACAAACCCAAACAAACCAACCAAAAGGCATGTTAAGACAAGACTAAGTATGCAGTATTAATTTAAGATGCCTTTAGAATTCAGGGCAAGATGTGTTATCTAGTTCACAGGAAACTTTCAAGAGAAAAAAAAAGCAAAAAACCAAGCAAATGTGTTTTCTTCATATAGGACATACAGAAGAAATTTCAGACAGAAAGCAGACCTTGTGGACAGATTGGAGTGATATTCAAAACTCATTCTGTTTGAGTGTCCATTTGTGGAATTTCTGCCTTTTGCAGTTCTTCCTAAGGGTTTTTCTAAGATGTTTAGAAACCTCTCAGGAAATCACAAGGCTAAGCTTCCTAATTAGTGTTGTGGAGCTGTGTTTAAAGCATACAGCAATTCAGCTGCAAAGTGTACAACACCTCTGAAAATCCTCCTTTCTCCTCTCCCACCTTTCCTCCTGCTGAGCAGTGACTCTCCGCATGCTATACACTCTGGGCAGAGTTTGTGGGTTGCTGTGAGAGGCTTGTTCTTTATGAAAATACCTGTGCCTTCCATGAGACAATTCCCCCTTTCAGGCAGAGGTTCTTGCTTGCAGCATGGGAATCCCTAGGCATGAGTGCAGGTAGATTTATCCAGGCATTCTGGCCCTGGACAAATGAGATCATGACACGACCACAGGACAGTGCCTGAGTATATTGAAATGAAAGAGCCCAATTTTCAGTTACAGGAATTGAGCTTTTAGGTAAGTAAGTCTTGTTGAAATCTATTTTATTTTTCTGAAGGGAAGCAGATGCAGTTTGCTGTTAACTAAATTTTATGTAGCAAAAGTTAAAAGGGAAACATTTCCAGGAATCTCTTATTGCAAGTCAATATATGCCATTAATATGTGCCCTACTGCAGTAACAAGGAGACCTTGGGAACAAGCTCTTACTGATTGATTCTTGTGAGCTCAGCTGGTGGTCCTTGGGCCTTATTAAATTCCCCTTGTCTTATTTTTGCACACTTATTCCCTTGAGCTACAGCTTAACTGCAAAACTTCTCTCACAACTTGTTGAGTCTCAATAAAATTTGTTGAGCATTAAGGTTCAAGGTTGGCTCATCCCTATGATTAAGTCTGTTCAGCTTTCAGCACATTCAGTTTTGCTCCACTTAGCTTGATTTGCTTTGCTTAAGGCTTTCTGAACAATTGGTTTGCTCAGTGCTGTTGCTAGCCCCAGTTCTAGCCGTGTGATGACCTTTCTCCAGCCCTGATTATTTATGTGTATCCTGCAGCTCACTGGGGAAGTGTGTGTTGGCTTCCAAACAAAGATTGCTGTCTATTATATATAACCTAAAAATACAACTGTGAACATGTGTAGGAGCTAGGAGCAGGATTTTTTTCCTGGAGTTTATTAACATACTACTGTATTTATTTAAAAACCTACAAGATGGATTTTTTTAAAGGTTTATTATTCAAAACTTCTCTAATTGTAAAAACAGACTGATAGCTGCAAAGTATAACCAGTTACATTAATGGGCTTTATAAATCAGTTTAAACTATTGCATTTATATATTGCATTTATATATTGCATTTATATATTGCTATCTTCACTGGAAACCTGGGTTTGAAAAAGGAAATGCTTGACCTTTGGTAGCTACCTACAAATATGGCAGAGTGGTAGACAAAAATGAGTAAAGTTGTTGGTGTTGAAAATGTCCAGCTACCCAGAAGTAAGCAGGATGAAATATCCTAAATTTATGTGTTCATTAAAAAGCAAAAAAAAAAAGGTCAGGCAAAAAAAAAATCTGTTTGACTACTAAATATACCTCTCTGCTCCTTCTCTTCATCTTTAATTTGTTTAACCAGATTTCCTAAGATGAGGCTTTGGTCTTCATCCTCTGTGTGTGTGAGATCCAGAGATGACCTTACTCATAGAATGATGAAAATCAGAACAGAAAAATCCTGAATGTCTCCATCATGCAGAAAGCTTCATTTGCAACTCATACCTACCCCAACACTCAATAGCAGTCACAAATGTGGTGCTCTAATATACCAGGCTGCATTAATTTGGGCTCTCACAGAGATTTTATTGACTTTTGGCTAATAAAAAAGGCAATTCCACAATTTTTGTGTTGAGTAATCAGCCATAGTTTGTTTCCTTTCTTTAAAAAAGATGTAATTGTAAAAACCAGTAGCATTTGATTGTGGGTTAGGGGAGCATAAAATATGGGGGAGTGTGAAAGGCCTCCTGTGCCTGTGAGTGTCCTGGTACAGCTTGCAGGAGATTTGTTCATTCTGCTGCTGGACAGTGAGCACCACGGCTGTTTGGCAGAGCAGGGGCTGCCAGGGGTCAGGCTCAAAGGAAGGATGGCTTGGAAATACAAATATATCTCATTACTTTTACTCCCTCTGGGCTCTTGTCTGGCCCTGTGCATTCCTGCAGTTTGCACTTACCTAACCCTGGATATTCAGTGCTGTTGAAAAGTTTCCGTTATCATGGACTGTAAATTTTATTCACCACACCCAATCCCAAGAGCATCCAAGCACCTGGTCTGACACACCATCCAAACAGACAAAGCAAAATTAATTATGAAGAAAGTGGTAGTGGGAAATATGGGCATGAGAGATACATGTGAAAACCATAAAAATGGCAGGTGGGTGTTCTCCCAGGCTGGCTGTGATAATAAGAGAGTAGGTAAAGCAGTAGCAGAGTGGAAAACCAACAGAAATTAGAGTCTAATGCCAGTTGCACAGGAAGGATGGAGAGAGGTGAGGGGGAGTTCAGAGGGCAGTCAGGCAATGTGAAGGAAAGGACAACTTCCAGCTGTAGAAAATTGCAGGAGGAGACCAAAAGGAAGCAATTCTCACAGACAGTAAACACTTTTGCTATTATAGTAACTCAAATTAATAAATATTTATCTTATTAAGCTGTCCAAATGACTTGGTCTCTGAATAAATGTGAAAACTGTTTCATTGGGGCTTCCTAGAGAGATCCAGTGAGTTTATTGAACAAAGCTTCTGACAACAGTTCAGGATAAAAGAATGCAGGTCTCCTGGGCAAACTGCTGGGCTGGCCCTGCTCCCCCCTGTGCATAACAGACTCTTCTCTGCTCTGCAGCAGCTCCAACAATGTTTGATGCTGCTCAGATACTGCAGCAGGGTGGATATATAGAGGGGCTCTGGCCTAGCTGATGCTCTGAAAGTGTTGCTGCTTTCTGCTACTGCTGCACTCAGTCTCCAGAAGGCAACTCTCTCTTGTGCTTTCATTTGGCATGACTGAGGGACTACACACCATCCCCAACCTTTGGAGGTGCTGGTACCCATAGGATGAATTGGGGTCAAAGAGATAGGTTGGAATAAGCCTCCAGAGGTTACAATGCCCAAATCAAAATTAGAATAACTTCAGATTTAAACCGGGACCTTGTCCAGTCTTGTTTCCAAAATCTCCCAGGACAAGACTCCACCATGTCTCTGGACGACCTCTTTCAGTGCTTAATCACTCTCAGTCTACATTTTTATCCTATTATGTCCAATTAGATCTTGTCTTGCTGCAACTTGTTGTGACTGTTGCCTCTTGCTGAGCACTCCAGAAAAGAGTTTGCTTCCACCCTGGTGCAAATCCTTTTTCTATAGCAATAGGCTGCAATTAAATACTCTCCCCTTCTCCAGGCTGAGCAAAATTGTTCCACCAGCTTCTCCTTGGATTTAATCTGCTCCCCAGCTAAAAGACCTTTCTCTGGACCCTTTACAGTTTGGAAGTATGTGTCTATACTGGTGAGCCCCAAGCTGGAGCCAGATGCAGCCTCAAGAGCTGAGTAGGAGCAGTAAATACTGTCTTGTCTTTCTGTCTATGCCCTCTGAAAAAGCCAGCACTGAATTCTGCACCCCTGCCCAGCCCCTCTTGCAGAGCTACAGGCCATGCAGTCTGTCCCCTGTTCTGTACAGCCACGAGGGACATTTCTGGTCCTGGGGCAGTGATTGGCATTTCTCTTGGCTGGACTTAATGTGTTTCCTCTCTGTCCAGCCCTCTGGCTTGTTGAAGCCCCTCTGAATGGCAGTGCAGCTCCCCAGCATAGAAACTTTCCTCCATAGCTTGGTACCAGCTGATGTCTTTTTATTTTTTTCTCTCCTGCTCACTGATGAAGACATTAAATAATGTCATCTTCCATATTGGCTCTTTGGGTACACCACCACTTATTAGTCCTTTGACTTTGCACTGTTGCCTGCTGCCCTTTGAGTGCAGGCAAATTTTCATCTACGCTGTTTTATGTCACCCATTTGTCAGTGTGTCATGCTAATTCTTTGGGGAAGCCCTGTAACCAGCTAGAAGAAATGAGGGGTGCAATGCTTTAGCCAAATTTTTCAATTCCTGGAAAAATCCCTGGAGACTTGATTATGGATCAGAATAACAAAATCTTTCCTATTCACTTATAATACTAATCATCATGATTATCATCACAATCATCACCATCATCTTAGAATTAAAAAAAATTGCATTGAAAAAAGATGTGTATCATTGTGCTGGAAAGAATAAGAACCTTTTCCATTTGTGTATTTCTGTCTTTCAATGGATAGAATGCTTCAAAAGGACTAGAGGTCAGTATATATTTAACAAGAAGTTTTCTAGAATTTATCATAAACAATACCTTTCTTTTTGTATATATTTTATTTCTAAATGGAGGAAAACTAGTGCAGCATAATTTCAGGTTTTATTGCTTTTGCCATTCACCCACTGAAATCTCAAGCAATGAAAAACTTGTTGCCTTTCTGCACACCCTGGAGTGAACCAGGCATCAAGCAGCTCACACTCTGAAAATCTACCAAATTCGTTTATGTTAAAATTCAGCACAATGTCTTCCCTTTTGGCAGGGGGAGCAGTTGAATACAGTGACCACTGTGTAATTTAGTTTCTTTCTACATGTGCAAAATAAATGTTTCATAGTCACAACAGAGGCTGAAGAGTTGGAGAGCCCTTGTCCCAGTGCAGCACAGGAGAAGGAAGTACATCCTGGTTCTGCCCACTATGAAATATACCCCAGACTTCCATTTCCAGCATTTGTCTCTCTTGTACATGTGGAAATAAATGAGATAAGACTGATACTTATTTAGGGAGATGTAATGCCCTCTGTTTGTGTAGCTGCAGGAATGCTCAATTTTTCAAAACCAAAAGATGTACTAGATTGTCTTAAAAATTTTCCATTGGATATTCTTGTTTGAGTCTTTTCTTTTTATACATAAGTTAAATGCATGAGTTTCAGCTGACACATAACAGAGAAATTGTGAACAAAAAAGTTCTGCAAGGGCTTTAGGAAAATCATTGTGCATGAGCAGCTAAAGGTTTGAGGAATAGGCTGCTGGGATGCAGTGCAGAAATGGTTCACAGTACCAGCCTGGGTTAAAAATTGATGTTTTATACCACAGCTGACATGATCTTATGGTCCTAATAGCTTGACTAATCTGAGGGTTTTCACTACCTTCACAGAAAATGTGAGAGAAAGAAGAATTTTCAGTTAGCAGAAAGTAAAGCAGACTCATAAATTTTATCTTGAACCAGGTTCTGTTTTCTAATATACCTCGCCGGCTGTAAATGATGTTCTTGTCTTGTTCATTAACCCAAGGATGTGAAATCATTCTCTATATCTGGTCTCTCACCTCTCACATCTCCCCTTCCCTTCCTCCCTCTCTCCACCCCAATTCCTGTGTAAATAGTACAAGTTCATTCATCACCAGGTCATCAGAAGACTGTCATGATCTAGTGATTTGAGAGTACTTATAATTTCATTTGTAATACAGATTCATTTGTAATATTTGAGAAACTGCTGGACAGAGAAATAGAAAGAGATGTGTGTATTTCAAAAAATACTTAGTTCTTGTTTTGCACTAGATTTTACATTAATTTTTTTCTTGGTCATGTAGAGTGTTTCTTTTATGTGCTGTTGTTCACATTTGACCTGCTTTCAAGTGAAGCTTTTAAATGGGGACTATTGCTGTGAATGAAATATGGAAAACATATACAAATATATACAGGAAGAGAAAAATAATCTTGATACTATTAACCTCATGAAAGTTAACACAAGTAGGCCTTGAGTGATAGAGATTTCAAATGTGAAGGGTTTAGTTAATTTCATTTTCAAGGCAAGTTTTGATAGATTAAATTAATAAACATTTTGTTTAAGAAAAATTGCAACAAAGCTCTCTGTCCATTTGAATGTATGTTAACATTTCTGTTCTTGAGACCTTCCTGAACTGTCTTATTCTGTGACTTTTATGCTGTTGACTTTGCCTTTTTTGCTGGTAATGTCAAGCTTACTTGTTCAATCTAAGCTGTGTGGCTGAGGCACTCAGCATTACCCATTGTTTGAACAAGGTCTTGTTGTGTGCTCTGGCTGATTGATTGCTTTTTCTCAATAAACAAAGACTTGCACTCAAGGTCTTTGAAACATTTTTTGCTCAGCTAGTCAACTGATATTCAGAGAAGGCCAACTGTCCCTTTCCTATATTAATTTATTCAAATAGATAATTTTTTTTCTCAGACTCGCTATCTTAGAAAGGAAGAGAGAGTAATCAGGAGGAAGTATTATTTTTCTAGTCCTAATTATCTTGCTGCTTAAGATGTAGGGGTTTTCTGGGTCCATCTTTAATCTGAAATCACAGTACAAGATATTTTTAATGAATATCATTTATTCTGAAATAGGATAAAGTGAAGTCCTAGTAGTGCTAGAAGAGCAACACTGAAACCCATTGTTTCCTTGTGAAAAGAGAGGGAACCTGGAGTTATGCTGTGAATATCTGCCAAGGGTCATCCACATCTTGGAACTTCATTTGGGAGGAGTATCAGTTGTCAATATAAACCCTTTGCAGATGATTTAGTCAATATTTCTTTGCACAGTTTTCCTCCTTCACTGACACAATTGATTAACATAAGCAGTGTTTAAAAATATCCTAATATTGCAGTGTCACAGTTTGCCCTGCTCTCTTTAAAAAGGTGCTATGGAATCAAGTTTTTTTTCTAGATTTATCATTCTGTATCTGTAACAAGAGAAAGATAATTACTAAGTAATATTTTCACTGTCTAAGAGAAAGATAATTACTAAGTAATATTTTCACTGTCTATTTCAATGGAAAGATGCAATCTGGATGTGCAGATCTGTTTTCATTTTACTGTGAGGAGGAAAGAGAAACCTACTGCAGGTTACTGACATTTTGCTGTGGTAATGACTCCACTGTGCTGTGCAGACACAAAATAGCCCAACTGTGTGTCTTCTCTATTCACCATTCTCTTCTACCTCTCCTATGCAAGGAAAAGTCAGATAAGGGTGGGATCAGCAAAGTTCCTCCAAATAAAAGGAATGATGTAGCTATAAAGGGGAACATTTTATAACATATGGTATATATGCAGCTGACAATTTTTATGGCAATTCTATAGTAAGAGTCAAGCATATTTAAAAAAACCCAGTATGAATCCTAATGTATTTGAATAAGTTCTCCACCCATCCCCTCTTAGTCTCTTTATTTGGATTGGATTGGGTTGGGGGTGGAGAAAAAATATTGTATAAAACTTTTTTCTCTCCCTTTCTTCCCTCAGGTTGTAAGAATTGTTTTATTATTTACATAAATTTAAAGTTCAATGCACACCTGTATTGCTATGTACATAAAAATATTCATGAAAGATGTGGAACTTCCATCATATTTGGCATTCCTTTACTGAATAGTGGAAGTTTTTTCTTATGCTTACATTGATTAAATAATTCATTCTTTTGGAATATGACATTCTATATATAAACATCACTGTAATTTTTTTGGTTCTGTATACCATTAATATTTGGAGCAAAAAAGTACCTTGAAAAGTTAATTGAAACAGCAGATAAGTCTTCCTGCAATGGAAGATCACATGTAGAGGCAGTGAGATGAGGTAAATTCAAACAAGTGTTAACATGAGGGAAGAGTCAAAGTCCATTTTTCTTGTATGAAAAGGAGGCTAATTTAGTAGGTACATTTAGTCATGACTTTCTGTAAGTGTACCACTCCATGAAACACATAATTACACAGCAGTACTGTGTGCTGGAAAACAGGGCACTATTAGGAACAGAACCCCAGCTTTATAATTCTAAGAAATGAAGAGCAATTTGTATGTAATCTGTCATTTTGTACACACATTCTGTTAAACCTTAATTTGATTGGAAAGGAGAGGTTCTGGCTGATTGGTGTGGCTCCATTCCTGCTGCCTGTAAATTTGGAGATGGCATTTCTTGCTGCACCCCTGTCAAGGAGGCTCCTAAGGTTTTCACATGGGTCTGTCTGTCTTTCTGCATTCTTACATCCATTTCCAGTGGATTTTCACCTTGATAATTCTCCTCATCTGGTAAATAGGCAATTCTACTGCTGTAACTGGCACCTCAGGCAACCCCTTCTGTGCAGCTTATTTATCAATATTTGAACAATGCACACTGTCCCCCTATGACCCTCTATCTGTTTTTTTCCTTGTCAGAGAATGCTCTTTTTGAATAATCATTTTGACAGACTAATGGCTTTGTATCTAGAGACAGACCTTGATAAACTCATTTCTATTTAGACTTTTTCATCCTACTGTTCCTTATACCAGTCAGCATCCTGCCTTTCGCAGCCACCTTAACCAACATAAATGATACCTGCCTCATTTGACCTAAACTTTTTGCAAAAAAAAAGGAGTTTTTGGAATAATGTGTCTTGGACAATTTTTTAATTTTAAATTTTTTAAGTACAGGGACATCCCTACACACGTACACGTCAAATGCTAACTGTGTGGAAAACAAGGTTTTCAGGAAGTAGACAGGTTTGTGAGAGTTTTACCATGTTATATTGTGTAACCTTCAAAATTCACTCTTGTGGTGGAAGCCCTAAAGTGCCAAGTAAATGACAGTTTTGGTTTTAAGCAATATTCTAGACAAAAGTTACCTTGAATATGGTATTTCATTATTTTAGCTATATTCAATATTATGTTGGATGCTATTGTAGAATCTGGCAAACAAATCTGAGATAATGCAACATTTTTTATTAAACACTGCAAGATGTAGTGCAAGTTTTTTAGATTCTGTGAGCATTTCTGGTACTGCAGGACAGCACTGGTATTTGAGCTTGAGGACAACATACAGCTGATAAGGACTAAGTACTCTTCTTGTGGTGGGTATGATGTTAAATGACACTGATTAACTCACACCATTCTAATTCAACAACAGCAATATAAGTCAGTACTAATTAATCCTAATTCACTAGTATAGGTCCTCTGTCCTAAGGAGAATGCACCAAGGTTAAAAATGCTACTGATTTCTCCTTTTTGTCACCAGAAATTTCATTGGGATCAGCTTCATCTGGCTGATTTTTGGGCAGAAGTTATTGAGAGTGGGAGAACTCAGGTAAGCAGGAACTGGCCACTGACTGGGAAATATGGGTTGTTTTGTATCATATTTTAGGGGTGTAAATGAAAGTGATTAACTATCAAGTTTCATACCAAATTCTCTCTAGTTATATGATTTCAGCTACAAGCAGTGAAGTTAATTAAGAGAGGTATCAATGTGCAGGATTTTGAAGGGTTAAAGAATCTGAACAGGTGTGAAAGATTAGCTGGTGGAAGAAAATCCCTTGAGCAAAGACTGAATGGAATAAACATCAGTATAAAAAAAGAGAAGAAATCACCTTGCCC
Organism: Erithacus rubecula; assembly: GCF_903797595.1. NCBI lineage: Eukaryota > Metazoa > Chordata > Aves > Passeriformes > Muscicapidae > Erithacus > Erithacus rubecula. The sequence continues at coordinate 12,324,435 of NC_136689.1, read as the reverse complement.
AGGAGAAAAGTTTTAGAACTAAGTGTTTGTTTTTTTCCCAGTAGAATCTATTATTTTCATAATTAGCAGTTCTTGTGTGATTATCTGAGGAGGGTGTTAGTGCTTTATGATTAACTGAGTACCTGTATATCATATGACTAACTGAAGTGTCCTCAGCTCTTTCTAGTGTCACAAAAGGTTAAGAACCAGTCTTTTTGATGTACAGTAAATGCTAATTGGCATCATATTTTACTGGAAAAACTCATCCTCAGTCAAAACAGAAAACTGTGTTTTTGTAATCAGCAGCTGTAGCTGTGCATAGTCTTTGTCCAGGCAACCTTCTCTCTGTCCTGTAAGTTAATTGCTGGGATTTTTTGGGGTGCTGGTGGTTTGTTTTAGTTTTAGTTTTTAAACTCAGGACATACTAAAACAGGGTACAGAATAAAAGGAGATATGAATTTAGATGAACTTAACATGTGAAAAACCTCCCATCTTTCTAAACTGAAGAGAACTAAATACATAATAATGAACTTTGTGTTTTGCTGTTTCTGTTCTGTTTATGTTTCATTTCTGTAGATATGATTGGAAAAGAGCAATGGCATGTAAAAGCCCAGTATTTTTCTCAAATTGATAAGAATTTTGTTTACACTGACAAGGTTTTTCAAGTCTTAAATGAATGGTCTTCTTTGACCTCGCAAAGCCCTTGATACGTGCACACACAAAAAACTGCAGCAACTGGTGCCAGAGTGACCAGGCCCAGCCCAGGTGTGAGTACATAGTTCTGCAAGTAAGCACATAGAATTACAATCATATCTCTCAAACTTAATTGCCTCATAGAAAATAAACACTCCCAGTTACATGATCTCCCCTATTACCAGGACAATACAAATCACAAAGATCTATGATAAGACTCTGCTTTTAATGAAAGAGGATTGTATTTCTCCTCAAATCCCTCTAAGTCTTTGACTTGATTTGAGAGGAGAAGCTAAATTAAATTGAGTTTGAGAAGTATGAAGATTAAGAAGTCTTCTAAGACCTCTGTTAGGATCAGGGCTTGAAAAGCTTTGAGGATAAGATGAGAAAATCTTCACCCGGGCAGTCAGTGTGGGCTGGAGCTGCTCAGTCTTGCTCATACTGTGAGAGATGCTGAGCACCCACTAATGCTCTGCACTTCAGGGCTGGGTGTCCTCTGGAGTTTCACTTGGGGAAGCCAATCTTGAGCAGTGCATCAAGGCTGTGTCTGCTAAAGGGGTGCTATTCCTACTGTATTTAATTTTAAATGAAAGTCAGCAGTACTCCTCTGAACAAGCACGTGTTGTTATCCCAGACAGGTAAGGCATGGGAAAGGTTCTATTAGTGGTACAATGAAGGAAATTGTAATCCATACCAAAGTATTGTGAAAGAATACTTGACCATTTCAACTACACCAAAATGCCAGCACATACTCTGGGTTTGTACACTTCATACTGCTTGCTGTTCATGAACTTTCAAAACTGGTTAGACATCTTTTTCAGCTCTATAATAAATAAGATTGCTTTAAAAATCTGAAGGCTTAAGAAGTCCCATATATTTTTTGGGATGACTGATTGCTTTTAGGAAATAGTGAGGGGACAGTACCTGTTGGGTGTGTAGGGATGTGTCCAGGATTCAGAAGTGCACACACCCCAGGGCTGTGGTACCTGCTCCACAGCACAGGAGGACCCTGCTCCTCTTGTATCCATCTACTGCTGTGTGGTTTCCTGACTGCTTCTGCATTAAATGTACCATCCAGATGGGTGGAAAGGACTACCAGGATTTCCAATACATTTGCTGTGGCCAGTCAGTGGGATGAGAAGACTTTTAGCTTCCCTTTTGCCTGTGGCTGAGCAGCGCAGAGAGAAGCAACCTCCTCTACTGAAAGGTGTTCCTGTCCACAGCAGCAGCTTGGAACTGCATGATCTTCATGGCCCCTTCCAACCCAAACCATTCTGTGGTTCTGTGGAGGAAGAGTGAATGTGACCTGTTCTCTGTGGGAGTGGGTCTATCATGGTGTGTGGAGTACAGCTGAGAGGTGAGGAACTTCCATGCAAAGAATCTGTCCTCATTTAGCACACAAAAGAGAAGTCCTACAAAAAATTCAGAGCAAAGGAGCAAAATGACCTGCTCATTGCCTGCATACCTTCTCATGGGGTGCTGCAGTTACTGAAGGTCTTTATTATATCCCTGGTAAGCAGGATATAACAGAAATTACCTTTCTAAATCCACATTTATTGATTGGTATTGTTATGGGCTATGACTCTGCCCTTTGAGAGAATGTTGACCTGCTAATAATGTGATTCAAATAAGGGCATTGATGTAGAATTCTGAAGTGATTTTAAAGCACTGTGCAAGGGGTCTGAATATCAAACACAGAAGTAGGCAGCTGCTGTGCTTGCTAAAATGAATATTGAATTGTACTGTCTGGCAGGTGTTACCTTGCTTTCAGGTAATAATATTCATCTACAGGTATATTCAAGCCTAACTTCTGAACTTGGCATAATTAAAAATATAAATTATGAGTCAACCATATTTAGGATATGGAATAAAAGCAAAGAAAATGTCTTGCCTGCTGGAGATATTACAGCCAACTTCTGACAGATAATATGTGTATATAGCTATATAATCAGCCTCCTGTTTCAAATGTGTTTTCTAGTGATTCCTCAGCACCCTTTTGTTTGCTACTTAGAAATTCTGTGAACCTTTTTATGGGGCAACACTGTTTTCCCTGCAGGTGCCTGAGAGATATGCAGTGTTTCTTGCTGCTGTAGTTCTGTGGCTGTCAGCAGGCAGCTGGCCAGAGAGCCTTTATTTAGCAAAAGTGAACAACTGGAGAATTTTTGTTTGCAAGATTGACGCAACCTGCCTCAATTTACTGAGAGCAATAACAGTGTTTCTCCCTCACTGAAGAGATCTAGCCTGAAGCTCCCTGACATTAATAAATGACTAGATCAACCCCTTTTCCCTCACTATCTTTTTCTAGCTACAGCTGTGAGGTATAGAGACATAAGGAATACTAGCTGCAATTCGATACAAAAGTTGGAGAAGAGCAGGGGAGAAGAAAAAAACCTCTTCTGGTAACTTTTGTAAAAGCTAATAGCTAAAATGCAGTGAAATATTTGTCATTAACTGGATATTACTATATCATGTTGCCATTTATTGAAGGAAAGAATTAGGAATCCAGCTCTTAATTTGTATTGAAGATTTTGCTCAGGTAAGACTGTAACGAAAAATTTAACCTGAAAACAAAGTAGAGTGAAACTTTTCAGTGGGAGAATGGAAACTGGGAGTAAAATTCACAGAAAACACCTTATTTCCAAAATGGTTGTAGTCAATTTAAGTTCAGCAAATTTGCTAATAAATTTATGACAGGTCTTAGAGCAGAAATAAGATTCTTGGTGGGGCAGATTCTAACTTAGCTCAGACTGCCAGAAATTTTAGGAAGTCTTTACCCTGATCAGTTTAGGAAATTTCTCCCGTTTTCACTTACCTACTTAAGGTTAAATACCAGTGCTAGGAAAAGAGCAACAGCAACTGTCTTTTTGTAGAGCTTTTTTATTATGACTTTAGCATTTTGCTATTTATTTGGAAAGTACCAGTTTCTCACTAGTTTACTTGCTGATGAATCTTACTTTTCCTCTTTGTTTGTTTTGATGGTTAGATGCACAATCTCTTTCTCTGCAAGGCAGAGGTGTACCTAAAAACTGTCCGATTTTTCTGCTTTTTGGGTTAGATGAGACCTATGAAAATTTCATGTATATTTTGTGTACATCTTCCTTTGACAATTTTTCTGGTATTCTAATGAATAAAAGGAATTGAGTTAAAAAGAAAAGGTTTAAATTTGGCTAAACATATGACTGCAGGTAGAAACTAAAGTGGAAATCTCTGTATGTCACCTTATGCTTGAAATTTTTTTTTAAGTATTTTGTATGTTTGGGCAAATATTAGATGCCTTTGTGGGTCATAAAGAAATCTGGTAGCAGGTGATGGTCATGTTTCAATAGGAGAGTTTGGGGCTAGGATTTGAACCCAAGTTTTCTGGGCTTTGGACTACTTGAATACCTGTTTTGTATTAATAAAGCCTGTGTTAATAATTATTAATTATTAATAAAGCCTGCATCTTCACTCTTTAGAGAATCATAGAATATCCTGACTTGGAAGGGACCTATGAGGGTCATCATGTCCAGGTCCTGACTACACCCAGCACAAACTAAAAGCTAGACTATCTAAGAACATTATCCAAACTCTTCTTGAACACGCACAGGCTTGGGTTCATGGCCATAAGCTGGGGAGCTTCTCCCAGAGATGGGTATTGGTTGCCTTGCTATTTCAGTACCCAGCAGAGCTATTTTCATTGTTTATATCTTAGCATGTCCTAGGTTAGGTAATTACAAACTGCTGAACATAATTAGTCACTTCTGAAGCTTTGCCTAGCCATGAAACTATCTCAATTCCAGATATGGGAATGAGAATATAGATTGCAAGGGTCCCAGTCACTACCTTGAACAAGATTATTTATGTTAATTCTTAATTGCTTGCATTGTAAGAATGGATTATCATCTGAGATTTTTCCTTTGTGATATTCATCTACAGATTATTGAAATTTTTAATTTATTGGACTTGATGAGGAGGAATAGGTAAAACTTTAATGGTTTTCCTAATTTTACTACAAATAATTAGTCTGTTTATTCAGTAGGTTCTAAACTGCATATATTTTGGTTGCATTTTTAAGCTGCATCCAGTGTAAATGGAAACAAACTCCATTTCTATGTTGGTTTCTGTTCTGTGATATTTTTGCTTTGCATAGTGCCCTCATGATTTACAAATCTAAACGTTCTCATTCCCTAGTGAGTGAAGATGTCACATCCTGGTTGTATATGTTCAACAACAAGCTTGCTAACATTTTCACTTTATATGAAGAGGGTTAATTATGAACTAGACTACGAATCTCAAATATAGCAGCAAGCTGAGTAGCTGGTGACTGCTGCTAGGAAATGAAACAGCACTTATTTACATTTAGAGTGATGCCTGAGTTCTTAATCACCTCAAAGCATTTAAAAATTAACTTTACTACCAACAGCTCAAGAGGCATAATGAACCCCAGGAGGGAGTTTTCTTCTCTTTCATTTTCATTGAAGACATCTATTCATTTGCATCAGACTACTCACACTCCAGTCTGTTTTCCTGCTAAAACCTCAAATTTTCCTTACTTCATTTTCTTAAATAACTTGTGGTTAATTTGGTATGCTTCATCATAAATTAGTATTAAAACTGTGCAAGAACTCTCGGCAAGTACTGAAGCACATCCAGCCACAAATCCTTTAAGGACAAATAGAAGCAAACAGCTTAGTATTTCTGTGTTTTGTTGTGGATGTAACTATGTATTTAAAAGGCAACACAATACTTTAATTATCATCTTCATGTTCTCTCAAGCTTTTGCACCTGCACAAGCACATTTTGTGATTTCACACACAGACAGAGCCATGCTCCAGAGAGGGATCTATGCTGTAATCAAATGAGCAGCTAACAGCCTGAGCAAAATGACATTTGACAATTGGCAATTTATAAGATGGAAGAAAATATATTGAAACTAGTTCAAATTCTCCAAGCTTTCCACCATAACTTTGTTTTATCTTGACTCTTATTTTGCCCTGAATCTCCTAATAGGAGCAACTCTTTCATAATAAACTCAGCCAACCCATTATTTCTATACACTTTTTTCCCCCCATTTCTGCAAACGTGACTCACTAACACCTCCAAAAGTGTCCTATTCCCTTGGGAAAGGTCTCAGTTATGAGGGGGAAAAAAAAAATCTTTTCGTTGGAAGTTTCCCTTTAAGGTTTGAACTATTTTCCTGGGCTATTTACAGTTGAAGTGAAAGTGATATTTTGAGAGACAACAGTAATGAAGAGTACAGCAATCCAGCAAAATTTAATAGAGGTAAAACTTAAGAAAAAAGCTTCTTTAAAACTGTGATTTAATGCAGAAATATAACTAAAATTTCTTCTACATCTATTAAGGTAAGTAGAAATATCAGGGCATATTATTATTGCTGTTTTCTTAATATAAGATACAACATAGTACTGTGGCAATTCTAGTAAACAGCAGATACAGAGTTGCAGTAAATATGGATATGTTTATTTAGGGTAGTTTTAAGTTTTTTCTTGTATCTTCTCTTTCGATTAAATTTTCATCATAAATCCAATAAACTTTTAAATTAATTGTTGCAGCATCCTTTGTTACCTGATTCCATTACAGAGCAATTACATTCACAACTAAAAGTCTCAGGCCTCTAATTACTTGATCTTCTTATGGGACAGTGCCATCGAACTGAGCAGAGGTGTTTTGGGGTTTAGCTGTTGTGTGTGAGGCACCTGAGCCCTCCTGGCTGCCTCCCTCTCCCTTCCTCTCCACCTTAACTCTGCACCCTGACCTGCTGCAGCTGCTTGGTAAATTGGATGGAGGAGTTGATCCTTTGGAGAAATAAATGATGTTAGCCCTTGTGCAGCCTGGGGTGGTGTGGAGGTGAGAATAAATTCCAAGGAAGGGAAATGTAAGTGTCTCAGTTTAGCCCCATCTGGCAACAAAGCACCATGCAGAAGCTCAATTTTCACCCCATGCCTCCATTGGCATGGAGAAGAGAATCAGAAAAAAGATAAAACCAGTGGCTTGAGATGAGTAGTTTAATAATTGAAATAAAATTTAATAACAGCAACAACAAAATGAAAAGCGAGACAACAAAAATAGGAAGAGAAATAAAACTCTGGAGAGACAAGAGATGCACAGTGCAATTCCTTTCATGGGAAACTGAAAGGTCCTTGGTTTAGAATAAGCACTACAAGCAACAATTAAATCTTTGCTATGTTGTCAGCATTTTTCTCATACTGAAGCCAAACCCACAGCACTAGTCAGAAAATTAACTCTATCCCAGCTGGAACCAGGACAAGATGCCAGAGTCTCATTTTTTTGGATAATCATGTCACCTCAGTACTGCTCATCTGCAGCCTCAGAAGAGAAAAAAGTAAAAAGCTTGTTGCATCTAAGGGGAGATAAGTGGTCTCATTAAGTAAACTGGGCACTGGTGCTGCAGTTGTAAGGAACAAATGTAAGTATTTATGAAAAAATTACAGTCTTGCAAATACTTTTTCAGTCACAAGGGTAACAGTTCTGCTAACAAAATATCTTTTTACTGATGTGATAAAAACTTTGAGTGTGAGACAGAGGGATTTTGCTGTGTGATGTCCTGGGGAAAGATGTGACTGCTGATGGCTGACACCTTGGGGGAGGCTGGTATGATATTTGATCACCTGCTGGAGAAGCTTGAGAGATTGTTTCCTTCCTTGGCCTAAAGTTGCATAGCTGATATTGCTGTGACTCTGCAGGAGAATGGAACATGACACGTGGCAAGGCTGGGGAGCAGTATGGTTCCAGCAATCTGTTTTGGAAAAGAGCCTGAAGGATTTTTTATAACATTTTTAAACAAAAGGGTCCTGTTGTGTATTTTAATATTCAACACTTCAAATCTGCAAAATTATTTTCATATCACTTTCTCACGATGGAGCCTGCTACCTCTTGATGCTCTCTCTCAAAACTAACAATTCATTTCCTCTTTCAATGCCAAATTGCCCTGAACTCTAGGGTTTCCTGTAAATACCTTACTTGAGTTACAAAATCCAGAGTATGAAATTAAAATAATAATTTCAGAATTGCTTACCCTTTTCTTTCTTATTTGTTTTCCTGTTCATTTCTAACCCACCTCCTTTAAATTTATTTTTATTTTTAGTAGTTCCTTTGTTCCTTCCAATTTAGAAAAGTCTGAAAAAGATGCTGTGTTCTTATCCTACAGTTTCAATGCATTTTGATGTAGATGGCTATGCTACAAGTCTGGCAGGTCTGAAAGACTGAGCAGAACCCAATCATGTGTTTGACAATATTGTAAATATCCCACTTTCCACTCTCCCTGTAGCAAGTGCCACTCACCTCTGCTATTAGTTGCTGGATAAAAGCTCTGAGACAGTTTTGTTCCTTTGGTATTTTCCAACTGTTCTCAGAACTAAGTGTACTTATTTCCTCTCCAGAGACCATAGTTGTCTGTGGAATTTACCTCTATTTTCTTCCATAAAACCAGCTATAGTTTCATCTTGATTTATATTTGTTGAGTGAGAGATTCAAATCTGTCTGTCAGTTCAGTCAAATTCTTTCAAGATTTTTACTCTCTGAAAGGCTTTGATGGAAAAGAATACATTTAAAAATGTTTTTTCAGTATAATTTCATAGAGATTAGTTTTCCTGGATGGTATTGCTTATAGCCAAAGATGCCTGGATCCCTTTTGATTTAGTTGTAAGTGACTCCTGATATAAATGTCTTCAGGAATCCTGCCAAGTAGTATACTAATATTTCCCTGTCCTTTATTTCAACCAAAGTCTTGTAATATACTTTTATTGTTTTGATTGTTTGTGACATTGATTTTTAAGGGTTTATAATAATATAAATAAAATAATATATAATAAAATTATAAAAAATGTGATAAATAAAATATAATTTATATATAACAGGAATAAAGCATTATACTTACTCAGAACATGAAAAGTTTATACAATAAGTCTTTCTTCATACACTGTCCTTTCACATGGCATATAGATATTTAACAGAGCAGGTGGTCTGTATGACCAAGTTTGATGTAATACATGGTATTAACTATTTGGTACAAATTTTCATAGTTACAAACTTCATGCAATACTTTTTAACTTTCTTCAGTCTGTTTTTTTAGACTGTCTTCATGGTTCCAGAATGTGGGGCAGAATTTAAGGTCGGTTTGTAGCTAGAAGAATTTATATCTCCATTGCCTAAGACAAAAGAATCTAAAATTAAGCTATGGGCCTTGCTGGATTTTGGGATGCCAAATACTGTGAGCATTCATAACCAGGGAAATTACACTCAATCATTTCCTCTTAACTTCTGACTTCCTAAAAGTGATTTTATGTGGAGGATGTTTAGACACTGTGGCTTTGTAGGAAATTAATGTCAGGTAACAAATTGATATGAATGAATTAACAATGTACTAACAGAATTGTTCAGATCCAGGTACTCCTCAGGCATAAACAGAGCTGAAACTCTGAGTGTTGCCTCTATTGCAGATTTAGTGTCCTGCTTTGCATAGTTTACACAGAAGAAGATAGAAGAAGGCTGCCTGGCAGCTGATTCCTTTGGGAATCTCTGCTAAAATGAAATGTATATTTCATTAGGCCATCCCAGGAACAACATTTTAAGTAAACATACATTTTAAATGAGTAAGCAATTGTCTACTGGGAAACTTTATTTTTAAATATATATATACTCCTCTTCAGATTCGGGAATTACACACATAATCTACAAATAGAGAACATGCTAGTTAATTCTTAATATCCCTCTAAACACAGCCCTGCAGTCTAAATTAGTAAACACTCTAGCAAGGATGTTTTCTGCATAAGGCTCAATTTCACTGCAGTCAGGTCAAAGTTCTTCTGTCATAGGAGAGTGTTTTTTGGACACATAAAATTTGCAATGAGTCTGGCTGAGTATTCCCAGAGAGTATATTTTAACTGGAATTGCCTGCAGTGGCTTGAAAGTAACAGGATATTTAGAATATTCTTGAATGTCATTAGGTATTTGTCTGACACATTTTCTATAGTAATAATTCAACTTGTATTATCTTGATTTATCAGATACTGGACACAGGCAAATTTTTAATCTCTGTTTTTAAGCTTTGAGTTTAAAAGAGCTTAAGCTCTCCTTACCTGAGACAGCTATTTGGGTTCCTCTTATTTTTAGTGATAGAAATAGACAATTTTGAAATGTAGTTAAATGGCTTGTTTTAGATCTCTGCTCAGAATGAAACCTCTTAATCACCTACATTGACTAGCACAGAGACAGGGATGAGTGCCTCAGATCTGCATCCCTGTCTCTGCCAATGCTCACTAGCAAGACTGCTTTTCCTTGGGATGAAACCCTCTAGTTGCACCTTTAATATTAATAATTTGTTAGAATTCAGTTTGGTTTTATATGTTTATGTGGGAAAATTTGACCTGAGTAATAAAGGAAGAAAATTTGATTAATTATTCAGTGCTTTCCTTTCTCTTCACTTCTGTAGTTCAACAGTGCCAAAAACCCCCACATTTATGTGTGTATACATATATATTTGGAAAAAGTCTTTAGGACTTCAGAAACTGATTCTTAGTTGCTTTTTTACACTGCATTTCAAGCTTGCTGCTGTAATATGCTTTCTGAATGGATTACATCAATCTAAAAGAATAGATTGTTGGATATACCAAAGGAAAAAAATAGGAATAAAGTAAAAAATAATGTCTTCGGGTCTAGACCGTTCTTTATTCTAAATCCTCTTGTATTTTTCTGAAAGCATTCTGATCTTACTGCTGTCTACCCAAAATAGCCACATTAAAATTAGCAGCACTCAAAGACAAGTTAGAGGGTCATTGCCAAGATTTTAAGGTACATAGCACACGTTGTACTCATAGAATCAAAGAATCATAGGATGGCTTGGATTGGAAGGGACTTTGGAGATCATCCAGTTCCAATCCCCCTGCCATGGGCAGGGACACCCTCCACTGGGCCAGGCTGCTCAGAGCCCATCCAACCTGGCCTTGAACACTTCCAAGGATGGATACGTACAAAGCCAGCAGTAGAAGGATTATTTTTTGACAAGACTTAAGATTGTACCTCTTATATATATATATATATCTCTGTGAGCTCTTATTAACAATGAGAGGCAAATGTAGTTTCAAAATTATTAATTCCCTTTTGCCTTGCACTGCTCTGTGAGTAGAACAGGACACTTGGGAATTGGATGCAGCTTGGTTTGACAGGGCTGCATTTAGTTCATCTTTCAACCAGGAAGAGTCAGGGAGGAGATTCCTCTGCTGTGTGCCATGTGACCACACAACCACCTCCTTTGTAAGAATTTGGTGTTACATGTCCTCATGAAATTTGATGAGAAATTGAAAGCAAAGCCAAGAAACTACAGGAAAAGCACACAGAAGAGATAAAGACTTCATGGTGCCTTAATTATACATTTTCTTCTCCTGTCCCATTTATTTTTTGCATTGCTTGTATCAATATCCTCAATATTCAAGAAAGAATTAGTCCCAGATTCAATGAGCCAGTATAAAATTAGAAGATCCAATATAAACTAGATACCATTTTTTTTCCCTGTCCTGTGTCAGGAGAAGGAAGTCAGTATTTAAAATGTGTGTAAATGAACCAAAGACCAGTCTATGCAGTTAAAACTCATTAAAACTCAATCCCTGGCTCAGTGTAAAATTGAGTGATGTACTGGTCAGATCTGGGCTTGCTTGCAGAAGTGAAAGTAGGAGACTGATGGTACAGGTCTGACTGAGCACAAGCAAGAGGAAAAAACCTGCTTCTTGGACAGTTCCTATTTTCCTGATACTTGGCTTCTTTTTAATTTGTTCTTTCTTTGCCTTTGCAATATTCCAGCTGCAGCTTAATGGGATTGTAAGGAGGACAAAGGATGCAGGTCTTACTGGACTTAATAGTTCACTGGACTTAATAGTTTTCAGTTAAAAATGAAAGGAGATCACTATTGCTCATATATCTCTATTTGCTATTGTAACTCTTTTTCTGGTGGTTGTCATATTTTCCAAGCACTTGTGTAATAGTGTATTAGAGAGTTATGAAGGGTAGATACAGGTGAGCATTAATACATTCATACAGACCACTATGTATAGTGTAAAATTTGTAATGAATTTATGCATAAAACACACTTTCTGTATTCTAATCAGTGTTTTTTTTTCCCCTAATACAGAAACAACGTAAATTGAATATTTTAAACACTAAAGAACCCATGTAGGTCATGAGAGATTAGATTTCCTTCCTTGCCTTGCAATGTCTTTTATTTCTGAGCAATATGGCTGTAACATGAGACCACAAGAACCTTTATAAAAGGAGTGCTTTAGCAAACAAAAAAAAAAAAAGTATTTTCTGATCAATGCTCTTGGAGATTTTTTTTTTGCATTGATATTGTATAACAAATAATAGACTACAGTTAGACTACAGTAAGTTAACAAAGGCATGTCTGCTCACTTCCAGCTGATGGTGTCAAAAATAACTTTCAGTGACAGCATTTTGAATTGTTAAATGTACTGTTCTATGCTGAAATCCTTGACCTAAATATTTATGAGTAATTTGGTTCTACAGTACTCTACATTGGTGCCCTACAATGGGACCACGTAAGGAAGAGTAACCAAGATTATTCACATGTTTCTAGAGACAGTGGTAATGCTGGGGGATGGGAAGTCTGAACCTCTGGATCCTGGAGGTTTCTGACTTGCTCATTTTCTGTGTCTCATTCTCTCTCTGCAGATCAAACATTCCCTGAAGTGTGGTAGAAGGCAGGAAGAATGACACTTGCTAATTTGAATTTCAGAGAGCACCTAAACTGCATTCTGATCTCCAGGTAAGTGTCTGTGAGCCTCTTGGCTTTGACACTTGTTAAAACTTAATCACATATTTTTTTAGTGCCAAGCTACCTTATGCAGACCAAAGAGAAAAGCATGTGAGAGCATGTGCTGGTGTTTGTGAGGGAGAGAATACTTCATTTGTTTGTTCAGATGATGTGACATGAAAACAGTATTACTCTGGAAAACATGAGATTAGTTTATGAAAAAGGAGGAGACATTAAACTGAAAACCTAAAAATACAGGTGATCTGATACAGTTGCTCTATGCAAGATCTCAAGAAGGAAACATCTGGGAACATGTAAATTACTAATTTAGATCAGGCTTTATTTTCATGTATTCATTCTCTTCCTCTTCCCCAAAAACTGCTTTTTAAAAATACCCTCAGGCATGTCATGGTCTACATTAAAGTCTCTTCTTAAACTGTGACTGTCAAAAATAAAGGAGAGGGAAAACAATAAACATATTCTAAATGTCAATGTTAAGTAGATGAATTCTCTCTCTGAAGATCTGGATAGCTACAGAGAAGTTTGCAACATGTTTTCTATACTGTGAAACTCAGTAGTAGCCACCTAAAGGGTGTATTTGTACAATGATCAGTGACTCAAAAATGAAGACTTCTTCTTTGTTAGCCTCTTCATCACCTTTAGACTGATGTCCAACAAATGCTGATGACAGCAAAATATTTTCTGTCCTTTCACTTTTATTTAGAAAAGAATTAATCTCAGTCAGGACTAGGATGCTTCTTTTAATAGTATTTGAGCTGTTGCATTTGGCCAGCCTGAATGCTTATGGGAGGACTGTTGCATGATTTTATTCCAATATTGCATATACCTAAAGCCCTGTGCTGAGATAACCACCCATGTCCGTGCTGATGCAAGATTGACTCACTGTCCACTTTAGATTTCAGACTAAGAATTTTTTGCTTGTGTAAGAATGGCTTAATGAATGAAAGGGAAAATATTCCCAGGCTTCCTGGTGGGGGTACTACATGGGATGTTTGGCACAGCTGCAGTCAACATGATGCATGTGGCGGGTGAAGTGGGAAAACAGACCAGTAAATGCTCTGCCATCCAGGTGCTGGAAATCTGGTGTGACACTGAGGAAGAGAGCAGAGGGGTGTGATACCTTAAACATATTTTCCCTGAAATGATTACATGCAGCAGCCCTGCTGCATCCTGTGTACTTTCTGGAACAGGATGGTATATGAGCACTGAACAGCTCAGAACTGTGTGAAATATTGTTAGCAGTCACACTGACCTTGTCTAGGATGTTCTAAAGCAGACTGAGGATGCTACAAATGAGAATAGATTGTTCTCCATATTCTTGGTGGACAGGAAAGAAAAATGTGCTTAAACTGTAGCAGAGAAGACTCTAGTGAGACAAGCTTTTCTGAGCAGCACTGAAAGAGGCTGCACACAGCCTGTGAAATTGTTGTCCTCAAGAATCTCTAACTTGGGAAAATACATCTGTTGTGTCTGCCCTGTGGGGCTGAGCACTGCTGAGCCTGTGGTGAGGGCAAGGAGATGATGGTATCAACATCTGATATTTGAGCTGCAGTGAACATCTGGGCCATACCCAGGAGATGGTTTGATAAAAAATGCATCTTTGGCTGAGTTTTTCTAAGGCTGACACCAAAACTCCTGTTTCTGTATCAGTGGTCTCAGCCTTCCCTGACATGCAGCCTTGCTTTATTAGCAGGGAGGAGTGAGGCAGATTTTGTCAGCAGAGTGAACCAGGAGTTGTGCTCCCTGCCAGGTATTCAGAGAGCCATCAGGAAGGGTTTGTTTACCAGAACACTTTTCTGCAGCCATTTCCCACCTCAGAATGGAGCCTGATGGTTTTCACATGTGTTGTGAGCACTATTTATAGCTGAGCAGCAAAAAACTGAGTTTGCAGCAGAACTGACACAGTCATTTGATGCAATGTATGATTTCTCCTTAACCCCAGACATAACAAAACACAATCTGCAATACACATTTTATCTAGAAGCACAATTAATCACAGTGATTAATTCTCACGATTTCTTAGCCTTTTAGTAAGGTGAAGAAATATTGCTGGTAGATAATGGGTTGAGGAAGAACATTTCTGAATCACTGTTTTACTTACTGTGGACACATCACTTTGCCCCTTTGTGCTTGGTGAAATCCCCAGGGATTATTCCATCTTTATGAAAAAGCTGAATAAAAATAGATTCAGGTCAGGATATTCTGGAGATAAGAATGTGATCCATACTGTGCAATATCACTGTCTTTTCATAATGGTTTATAATGTGCATTTTTAATATTCTTGAGAAGATATTTGTTACTATTTTTTAATCTATCAATGCATAAACAGCATACTCTCTTATTCCTAAAAAGCACAGGCTTGTTCTTAATGTAAAAACTGGGCCTTAAGGAATTTATGATGTAAATGTGTCTTGTCACTGGAGAAAGGCTGTGCTTGTGAACTGCAAGCTGGCAATGGATGGTGTGGAGCTTGATAAGGATGTAATACCCCCCCTTTGATCTGCTGTACATGTGTCCAGTGACCAAATAAAGGAGAATGCAGGCTCATTCCCTATCTCCATAGCTCACCAGCCACATCACTTTGTGATCCATGGATCAAAACCAAGGCCAAGAAGGTGGGAGTTAGATTCTCTCCTTCCTGTGCCCTGCTTGTCCAGGTTTTTTCTCCCCTGTGGCACACGGTGCCTGTACCCAGTGGGCAGCAATGACTGTTTTGGAAGGGCTCCATGCAGGGACAGCAGGAGGAGGAGGAGGAGGAGGAGCAAGCACTGACTACAGCTCAGCCCTCAAGGATCTCATTCTTGCTGACAAGCCCTTATTTGTACAGGGTGTTGTAACTGTGATTTTCAAACAGGGTGATTGAGATAGACAGTGTGATAGCTGCAGCTCAAGGTCTGGTGCCTTGTGGCTCTGTTGAAGGTGTCATAGAGACAAAGTGCTCCAGCTGCCCACCCTCCCACACCTGCAGCAGCCTCTGAGGGGCTCTGAGAATCCCTGTGAGGGGAGGAGGCACCCCTGGATGTGTCTCAGGTGTGTTCTGTAGGAGCAAGAGCTGCTCTGCTACTGCTGCAGAGCAAGACTACACCCGCCCTCAGGCTTAGAGACCCTCAGTAGCTGAGCTGGCAGTGGTGGCACCTCCACAGTTGGCATAATAAGGGGCCCTTGTGCTAATGAGCATCTCTGTGCCCTCTTATCCTCACTCCAAGCACAGGAACTGTTGCATTTGGTTATAGGAGAGGCAGAAAGAATAATGCAACAAAGCCCTTTGTGCAATGGAGAAGCAAGAGAGCTGTATTTAAAGAAACACTACAATTATATAGAGTAGTTTGCGCAAAACAGAATAGAAAAAGCTCATTGGTCTAAGAAGGCAACACCTCTTTGAAAACATGCTTTCTGCAAAACATCCCATCTCTAGCAGTTGTTTAATCATTGTTATAATTTCTTGTCCTTGAGCAGCCTGAGAAACCCAAAGCTTCAAGGCTGCTTTTGTCCTGGTTCCCTGGTGTCCAACTAGAAGGCACAGCCTCTATTTGCAAGCTCAGACAATGTCAGCACTTGGGAAACTGTGGAGAGAGCTGACATTGTGGGGCTTGCACCTGGCTGTGACCCTGGTTTCTTCCTCTCCTTCCCAGCCATTTTCTAAGACCCTGTGACTTCTGTAGGGTTGCACAGTGGGCTCATAATGTCTACACAATGTGGAAAAATGGGAGGATGAAGGATGGATGACTTATTGCACACCACAGAACCTTTACCCCAGGATTTTCTCTGTGCATACTCATGGGAGGTACAGCTACAGATGCTGGGAATGACACTTTTGCTGTGCAAGCACACAGGGTATTCTGGATGTTCTCAGGAGTTTTCTGTCTGAGCATTTATTCTGGATGTTCTCAGGAGTTTTCCGTCTGAGCATTGTCTAAGCTAAAAAGTAAGAGTTCTGTTTTTATCTCAGTGGTGGAATACAAAATTCAGATCAAGTCCTACTTCTTCCTTAAGCTGCTTACAAACAGCACACTAAACTTTCCTGACTTGAAGAGGACACATGAAATATGGGACCAAGTCTACATTTTCCGTACTGAAGCAGGATCTAGTCAGGAAAAGAACCCAGTGTTGTAATAGGAAACAGGTACTTGACTAAGAGGGTGTGGTATGAATTTTTGAAGACTTAAGACCATGTGCAGGCTGTGTCTCAGCAGGAAGGCTCCAGGTATGCATTTTCCATGTCAGCAGGCATGTGCTCCCTAAATCCTAAATCCCTAAATCTGCCCACCTGAGCAAAACCTGCACTCACAGTCTGAAGATCCTCTAAACACATCTTGTGTATCACAGGATACATAAAGGGTTTGAGTGGAATGTTGCTCATGAATGGATAAAAACCAGACAAACTATGGGGAAAAAAATGTTGAAAGGAAAGGAAATGGCCTTCTGGAGGATGAGGAAGAAACCTCTCTCAAATACTATTTATTGATGACGTTGATTTTTGAGAAATCCTGCTGACAAAACAAAGAAACTTTCTGAAATAATATTTTCTCATAATACTATATTTTATGAGGAGTTCCTAGTAGCTACCCCCTTATTATAAAATATGAACAGACATAGATTTTTTTCTAAGTACTAGGATCCATACTGGCAAGTGTGATCTTGTGAACACTTTTTCTAGTATATATTTACCATTTTGAATAAAGTTGTGTGAAAGAGTTTTGAGTTTTATGAGTGCACAGCAATAGGGACATTTGCTCTTTTCAGCAGCAGCTGTTGTTTGCTATTCCCTGTTATTTTTTTAAGACTAGGAAATGTGTTTTATGAAAGAGAAGGACTTTCAGCTGCAGTGAGGGTAAGTTCAGCATGCTGCCTTCTCATCATTCTAGGACTTGGTCCTTTCCAGTTTTGTGTGCAGAATTTCTCTTGGCTTCAGTGGTACTTTTCCACCCAGATGGAGAGGTCTGTTTAACAGTTCATGTGTGCTATTAAAGTGCTATAAAGAGCTGGAAATGGAACATATTACAGGCTTAATTAAATATTCATATGTTATTTCTCTCAGAAATATTAAAGTAAGAAGGGACAAAGGCTTGGAGGCTACAATGAAGTAGAGAATATTTGAATTCAGTTATGTCAGACAGGATGGGGACCACCTTCCCTCTTAATGGCCCAATGTGTAATTTTCATAATTTAATCTGTTTGAGAAATTTAGAGGAGTGTTATCCAGACTGCTTAAAGGATTTACCTCTGTATGGTATACATATATCAAACCTTTAGGTTAATTGATGATCATGCTTGTATGATTTAAATATCATCCACAGTATTACATAACTAATGAACTACTGAAAAGTTCAGAGTGGAAAAGAAAGTGATAAAAAGCAACATTTTTGAAAGAATGCACATGTCAGAGCTACAGGATAGAGAAACTGATTTTATTTTATTTACTTTTTAATATGAAGAAACAAACAACTGTTGAGCATGCAGTTACCTTAGAAGCCAACGTAATATGGACTACTCACAAAGGCATACAATTTTGTGGGTGTAATTAATAATTAATCTTTAATCTTTAATTTTTTTGGATGAATTAAATATTTGGACAGAAAGCAGTAGTCTACTGTGAAAAATCTGTGAGAAACCTGTATTTGTCCAGTTTCAACTCCTCTACTGTAGTCATTAGCATGCTGCCTAGTTGAAGAGATTTTGATTCCTTGTTTAAGGCATTTGTTTTACTTTCATTTTTCATATGCAGCTTACATTATGATGCTCTTAACAGAGATAAATGTTTAGCACCACAATCTATACAATAGAACAAGGGTAGAAAGTTGCATACTGTTTGACAATGATTTATGAGATCAACTAAATCAAAAGTGTGTTCTGAAAGAGGAATTATACAGAAAACTAGTCCTCACTGTTGCTTGGTTGGCTCCTCCTTAAAATTTCTAGTAACCAGGAAAAATCTCCGTAGGTCTATTACTCATTGCTTAGTTGGCCTTTCACACTATATTATTTCTCTCACCTCTAACCTTATTCTCCCTTCCTGCAATCTTTTCTGTTTTTCAGAGATTATTGAAAACAATTCATTGTCTGCTTTCACAAAAAATCTTTCTGAAAATTTGAGAACTGCTGTCAAACCTGCTCCTAGTGTTTCCCCTCCTGGATTAAGCCTTGCAAGTCCAGTCCTTGTAAAGTCTTATGCTAGAAAAGTTTTTTAAAGTTCATTCTTATTTCAGGTTCTGGGACTTTCTCCAGCTGGTTCATGTATTTTATTGACATGAGATAACCTGCAGTGGTCACAGAGATCCAGGTAAAGAATTAACAGCTCTGAGTAGAAAGGAAGGAATATTTTATGTGATTAACATAAAATGTACTACTTTTATCTAATGCAACATTATTGCTTATTAGGCAATTTACAATTTTATTGCTTGTTTGTGATCCATTCTAATTGCCAGATTCTTTCTGCACTGTGTTTGGTGTGTCATTCTCCTTTTTATGTTTGTGCAGGTAATTTTACTTACATAGGTACATGTGAATTCACTTAATTGCTTAGCTGCATTCAGATTTCTGCTGTGCACCAAGATAATTTAAAATGTGCATTCTGCACTCTGATGGGTTTGAAGTCTTTTTAGCTTAGTGTAATTTTCAAATACAAAAAACAACTTAATCATCTACCAGTTCAATAATGAACATGTCATGCAGAGTCTTGTAGAACCTGACCTGATGCATCTTGCTCATTTAAAAATGAATCACTAATAACTATTGGTAACTAATTCTGTGAATAGGATTTCTTAAATAACTACCTACCTCAAATCTGCTTGTCTATGCAAATGTCCTATGAGATGTCAAAAGCCAAAATCCAGATGCATGACAGTTTTTTTTCTCTTCTGTCTATAAAGCTTATTATCTACTGTAGACAGAAAAAAAAATGCTTTTTCATTATTTATTTATTAGAAATTCATTTGTCTCTTAAATCCTGTTTGTATTCAAAATTTTTACAAATAGACCTTTTCATTATTTGTTCTGATATTTTTCTGATAATTGAAGTTAAGCTCTCTTATCCTTTTTGACATTTTAAAACTAAGTGTTTGCCCTTTCTAGACTTCTGGAATCTGTGTCCCTCAGTAAAATGTTTTCAGTATTCTCAGAACTGAATTACAATAGACCAAACCAACTTGAAAATAACTGCATTATCTTTGTAGAGTCTAATTTTTTTTCAGCCTGATTTTCACTCTTTATGATTTTAATGGAGTTGGCTATGGTATTAAAGCTGAACTTTTAAGTGAAGGTAAGGGAAAAAGATCATTGAATGCTTTAAAGTGATAATACTGTAAGTATGATAGCCTAAAGAGTGTAAGGAAGGAACAGATGTAGATAAAAAACAATCTCTCCCATTTACCCAATTGATATTGCTGGAAAACAGACAAACATGCCTCTGTAATGGGGTTTGTGTTCCTGGAGACTTTTTTGTTTTTTAATACTAAATTATTCAGTTTAATGAAAGGTATAACCTCTCCTGTAACCCTGTCTGAGTCAACACTTTGGCTAATTTGCTAGTAATTAACTGTATTTTGTTGCGAACTATTACCTTTTTTCTCTTCTTAATAAAACACTTAAAAGTGTTTTCTTCTCATGATATTTTTGCTCCCTTTCAAATTCTGTCACAGACATGCTCCTGAGCCCATAGAAATATTTCTGCTGTGAGTTTCTACTATCCTTTTAGTAACTTGTAATTACATTTAGTAATTTGTGCTAATTCCATAGTTAATTTGATTATGCATATTTTTATGTGTTTTTCTTGGATATTGGATCACTGAAGAATGATCAGGCCATGCCAGTGTTCTAGGACACACTTTATATCCTCTATTTAGAGATAACTGGCATTGTACAGATGCTGCTATACCTAGTGTATGATGCTCTCCTCAATTAAAGCAATAGGTAAAAAGGAAAGAAGTGCTTGCAGTTTAAAATAGCAAATGAGACATGAGGGCTGGTATTTTGTAATAAGAAGCATACTGATAATTTCTCTTTTAATGTATTTAATTTTGGTTCCCTGTAAAGTAATACTAAAAAATATTGAGAAATACAAAATTATTGCAAAGTACTGGGGTTGTCTATAGCCAGCTTATTGAGTCCATAAGTTGTTTTTGGTTTTCTTCTATATGAAACATGAAGAAAGACTAAAAATATTTGCCTCAACATGTTAATAGCATTAAATACATAAGTGGACTTTGAGACATACCTCCAGATGACACAGACTTTTTGTCTATAGAGTTATGAAATTTGTGATCATGGAAAAAAAAGTGCATTATAACAATGAATCACTTGATAGCTGTATGTTGTAGAATTCTCCTCTGTGCACAATTTAAAATACATTTAGTTAAAAGTTCCATAAGTGCAGTTACTGCTGGCATCATAACCAAGTGAAGAGAGCAGCAGGTAGAGACACAGAGTCCTTCTGAGCAGCTGTCAAGCTACATTGCTGAAATGTCTGTTTTCCAGCTGTCTGTAAGAGATAGAGAGCTGTAATTTAAAGATAACGTTTTATTACACACTTGCTTTTAAAGGGCAACTGGACACTGAGGTATATTTGGCTCTTCTCAAAACCTCATTTCATTTTCATCATGGCTAATTGTGGCAGTATTCTAAATACTCATGTATATTACAGGAGCCTACTGCTGCCTCAACAACTCACCCCAAGTAGTTTGTATAAAAGATGATACATATCTACATACAAATATGGAATTTTAAATGTGCTTGTAGACACAGAAATTCTCTCAAAGCCAGAGAAATTGTCCACACACAGGAATCACACACAGGAAGTTCAAAGTCTGGCTCAACAGTTACAATTATTTATGAAATAATTGTAGAGACAGGTTACCAGTCATCTCTGTTCATTGTGCTGGTTCTCTCAAATTTGGCCATCTTTCCCTTCTTTTGTATGTGATTGGAGAAAGAGGATTGTATTTCCATTGGTTTGTGTATCTGGATCTGCTCTTCCTTTCCCCTTTCTCTTTCCAAATTTAGCCTCAATTTCTTTTCTTGTGCTCAGTGATGATATCTTGGTGAAGCACGGAGATTTCACATTATGCATGTAAAGGATAATATAAAGTTTAATGAATTTAAATGTTTATTGCAACACTAAACCAGTTATTCCTTGAGCTGAGGCTCAGGGTAGAATGATGTGCAACTTCTTGGAAAGTGTTAGCCTGCTCACTGGGCTTTACAACATTAGTTCTCATAGAGATTGGCTCTAAAGATGTGTCATACTTTGCCCATAACTTCAACTTGTTCATCCTTGACTTCGCGCTTGATAAACAAGGAATAAAATATATATTAGGAACAAGAGCACGTTTCAATCCACTACAAACATAGATGACTAAAGAGAATAAATCATAAACCATCCAACTATATTTTTCTCCTCCTGCTTCCTCTCCAAGTTCAATTAAGACTCAACACGTTTTTCTTCTCCCTAGTTTCCTTTTATCTGTTCTCCTTCTCATGTTTCCATGTCCTTCCCCCCATACTCTTTATCTGATGAGGGATAAAGAATAGTGCTGTGGGATAATGAGGTAATTCCTGGTAGTGTTGGAAGTCCCAGACACCTGGATGATATAATTTTTTTCTATCCCAGACTGAGTCAGATAAGACCTTGGGTATTTCAGTGGTATATGCTCAGGTTAAGTCAGTCCTTATGGGACCCAATAAAATTTCTGTGCACTGAAAAATATGCAAATCTCAATTTTTAGATATGGTGGTTTTGGTCTGGAAAATTTGATTTATGTGACTGGCTAGGAAATAGCCTAGATGTATAATGAACCAAAGTGTTTTACCTTTGTCTTCATCCCATCCAACACTTTACAGATGTCTAACCCCTGGCTCTCTTTCCTTGGCATAGATCCAGTTCTGATTTGGCACTGAATTGCTCTCCATATGCAGTGGATACTCCCAATCTAGTAAATTTTTAAATAAAACTGTTTTGCATACATTGTGTAAATGAAATATTAACCCCTCTCATCCTTGCAGCACAATGTTCCTGCAAAAACCCCTCAAAAATACCATTCCCAAGACTAATTTTTTTTCAACAGAGTCTAATCTAAATTAGTTCTCAAAGTAGTTTCCATATTTTTAATTTTATGTAACCATTAGAATTGCATGATTATTTATTTTAAAATTGGATTAATTTAGATTCAATAAAGCAATTATAACCAGCAAAGGGATTAACAATTAAGAGACCTCCAAAAAGCCTAATTACAGGGCTAGTAATTTAACTGACTGTGTGATGATTCAACTCAGATTCCAATTTCTTAAGCTTTTGTGTATTCACTCTTCTCCCTGGTGCTTTAATAGCAAGCTTGCATGCAAATACTTGCTGCTCTGTGACTGAGGCCTGTGCTGCTTTGAGCCAAAATTGATTGCTGAAGTTACATGACTGAAGTGCCTCAGGTGAAAAAAAAAAATCACTAGAAGTAAAGCATCCAGTAGACAGCTCTGTAAAATGTGCAGCCTGACTGTCACTAATGCTCACAGGATGGAAGAAGTTCTGTAAATAAGGTCAAGAGAATTAACACTCACTTACCCCTTTAATAGCAAAGACATACTGCTGATAACATTTGGGGGTAATTACAATTGCAAACCACAGCTACATGAGCATATGTGGCCAAATGCTTCTTCTTCCTTAGAGTAGGTTCTCTTCAGCCAACATCAGCTCACTCAATTATATTTCATTTAAGAGCATGGATGGCCATAACTGGGTAAAGTCTCTTCTCCTGTATTGTTCAGATCTCTCTGCTGACATTCACTTTCCCTACTCCACTGGGGCTGATGGAGTCCTAAGGTTTTATGCCAGTTGAGGTCACACGTTTATACAGTCAATCAATAAACATGGAAACAATGATAATGCATTTGTATGCTGATTAAATAAGTAATTTAAATTTGTTTAATGCATGCCAAGATAAATACTGCCACTCTCATTTCCATAAAACACTGAGGTTTAGGTTCTGACATGTTGAAATCAAGGAGGTTTTCACTTAACCTCAGGGGGCTTTGGCTCAGGACCACAGTCCAACCATTGTGAAATATAGTTGATTTCTAGACTCTTGTAGAATGTATTCCAGAAGTATTTTCCCTTATTTAGACCCTAATTCTGTTTGTTTTTCCTTATTTTCTCTTTGAAGAACAATAAATCAAACAAGACAAAGCAGGATTACAAGTGTCTCTGAAGGGGATGTCATACAGTCAGTCAGTCATCATTTATCAGCTCAGCAGTACAAAAACTGACTCATGTCTCCCTTTTTCAGTTTTCATTGTCCTTTCCCCACCCTAAGACCTTGCAATCAGCCCCAGCAACTAACTAGTATTAAAGACCTCCTCTTGCTTTTCAAAAATAGAAGAAAAAAATTAGCTTTTAATTTTTTTTATTGTCCCAGTTTAGTCCCTGAGTCTCAATGGGACTGTGCAATCTGAAATTTGACCTTTTCAAATTGGATTTGAAGAATGAAATAGCAGCAGAAACCCCTTTCTTCACATTTTTGTTCATATGCTCTGTGGCTGGCAATCCTACAGTATCCGAGAGTTCAATTAGGCAGTGTGTGATTGGCAGGTTCCTGAGTTAAATAGCTGGGATGGGATCATATTCTTAAAATAGCTTTAAAAGAAAACCTGTAGACAGACAATCAGTCAGACAATCTTTTCAGGCGCTTGGAAAGCCCCTGCTTTCCTAAGCACTTGCCCTGTAAACGATCTGGAAGTCTTGCAGATGAAGTAGTTTAATATAAAAGATTGCTTGGAGGCAGTTAACATGCAAACATACCCCTTGATGTAATATCTAGGGGGCATTTTTTGAAGTTGTTTCTTTCAGAAGCATTGTTGTTGCTCATTATGAGTGTGACATCACTTCCCCTGACCTAGTGATATGTGTACTCTCTGTGCTCTGATTTTTAACTTTTCTAAGATCAAAGCTTCAGGTCTTCTGAATTCAAGCCCACCTTTCCTTTTGCTCTGCTCATTTCCAATATCTAGAGGAGAAATTTACCAACAAAGCAAGGGAAAAAGAAAGGCAAAAAAAATTCCTGTCTTTCTCTGTTGCTAGATTCTGCAACTTGTTGGCCAAAACTTCCCTACTTTTGTGCTGCTATGCTGGGTTAGAAATCTCAGTTCTGAAGCTTGTCCATGTCAGGAAAAATAGGAAAGAAAGTCTTGCCTTTCTGTTCTTGAAAGTGTGTCACTGCATAGTGTACAATTGTCCATGTTTATTCAATTTATACAAATTTACAAAATTTACAAAATTTACAACATTTACAAAAATTAATATTTTACATTAGGAATTTGAGAGTAAAGAATAACTTCTGATGCCCCCCCTCCCCCCCTTTAACAAAGCTTTTATTTTGCTTTCTAAAATATAAACACTCTTTTCCCTTTGTGTCCCAACTCAGTTGGAGCTTTTAACCAGCATGCAGAAAATATCAGTTTAGCTCCTGAATTTTGGGGATTTAAATTCAGATTTCTTCCCTTTGAAGAGTGCCCTGTTACTCCTCCAGACACTCTCTATCCCTTCTTTCAAATCTTACAAAAGACTTCCAAAAAGTCCCTGGGGACCCACTGAGGAGGGCTGGATGCTTTCCCCACCAGTCCAGGTGTCACCTGGGAGGAGATGAACCTGTAGGTTCACCTTTGTGGGGCTGAGAAGGATGGCTTGGAATCACCAAAGCAGAATTCTCCCAAATCCAGTGTGTGCACTGTATATAACACAGTATTTTATATATGGTGCCATGGAGTGCTCTTTATGACAACACTTTATTTTACTCCTGATCTGGAGCTCATGAAATCCCAGAGAAGGATGGGATTTCCTTGCTCTGAGTGTTTCCTACCAGCTAGCTCTGAGAAGATCCTCCTTACCATGCTGGTTTGTGATTTCATGCTGTCAGGGAGGAGGCAGAGACCAGCAGATCAGAACACAGATGTGTGGGGACTTTTTTTGTAAATCAGTGGTGAACTCACATATTAAACACTGCCAAAAATTTCTGATATCCCCCTTGACCAAAATGTATTTAGCCAGAAGAACAAGAAGTATGGCAATAAATATGAAACAGATCTCTATGTGAACATATGCTAAATAAATTATGACTTTTTATTTCAGATAAGAGACACTGAAATAAAGACAGTAGAAATATGAGAGAGGGCTAGAAAATTCCAATCAGAGAAGAGGATGGAGAATAATTTTCTTCCATTTTTTACAATACAAGAGCTGAAAATTACCATGTAGCAAAAAGCCAGCAAAACAATACCTGGAATTTTTTCACACAAAATCTTATGGAGACAAAAATATAAGTGGATTTTTAGGTTTTTATGCATATATATGTGTGCACACACAAAAGACACTGAAAAAAAATAATTTATGTATACTAGATATAATTGGGCTGATTCAGTCTTTAGCAGGGGAATTCTCTAAACCTCTGGTTGGAAAATACTGCAGGCACATCACAAAACATTAGTCCTGCTCTCTGTCTCGTTCTGTACTCTTCCCCTAAGCACTCCCTGTGCTCTTTGTGACCCTCTGTTCTCACCTACACACTGTGATGAAAACTGAGTCACATAACAGCAGGTTCCTGAGCAGTGTGATGGGACACCAGGAGACGGAGCTGCCAGACTGCAGCCACCAGATCTGTCTTTAGAAAGCACACAGGAAATCCACAAATGCAGCAGGCATTAAGGACAACTGAGTCTGCAGGAATTGGGGCTGAGCTGAAGAGCTATTGAAGCAATTAATTTGTAATACCTGAAGAGAAATTCTGCTCTTAGCAAAACAACCATAGGAAACTTTTATAGGGCAAAAGATTGGATTTCTAATCCTCCAGAGTAACTGACAATATATAACCCACGGAGGATGTATAATGTTACTTTTCTCTCTCTTTCTTTTTCCTGAAGAGTTGGTTAAGTGTAAGTCTAAATTTCCTAACCAACACAGGAAGGCTGACCATGCTTGAGACTTTCTCTGAAATGAAAGTTTTTGAAGTTGGCATTTAGACAAGAAGACCAGGAATATAGGATGAGTATCTATATAACTTTATATGTCTCAATTTTCAGTTTAATATGATATTATGATAGTGCAGCTTCAAGCCTATGACAACTTTCTGTGTGGTACAGAATGAGTTAAAAAATAAAGGAGAAGGAAAACAATGAACATATTCTAAATGCCCATGCTAACTAGATTAATTCTCTCTAGAAGATCTGTATAGTTATCTATACTGTGAAACTCAGATCCCAGACATTACCAAGACAAATGCAGAGACTTATGAAATAT
The DNA here is from genome assembly GCF_903797595.1 of Erithacus rubecula. Lineage (NCBI taxonomy): Eukaryota > Metazoa > Chordata > Aves > Passeriformes > Muscicapidae > Erithacus > Erithacus rubecula. The sequence goes on along the minus strand of NC_136689.1, from coordinate 12,297,688 downwards.
AACATGCAAAATTTCCAAGAGTACTGATACTGATACAAAAAGTTTCCCTACTCTTTCTTATTCAAGGAACTCACTCTTAAGATAGATAGTACTGATTTCCAGTAGACTTGCAGGAAAATAAGAATGTGGCTTCTTCTGTAACCTGAGGACTATAAAATCATAATTATTATAAATTTTAGAGGATTTCTCCCATGAGGCTACAGAGCCCCTACTGAGTGGGAAATTCTTACCTGTCTAAAAAATGACCTGCACTTTCAGGGAGGTTAAAGGAAAAGATCTGGGTGGTGAAATTTTAGTTGGCTTTAGTTGGAGGTTTTTTGCTTGTTCTGATTATAAGAGAATATCATATTATTGAAGAATAAAAAAACCCAAAAAACCAAAAAACTAACAACAACAAAAAAACCCACCAAAAAAATTCATATAGACATTCTAAATATTTTGTTTTCCATAACTGGCAGGGATTAAAATATGTTCTAAAATTCTTCTGCCATTCTCTCAATGTTTTCCTTAGTGCATTCTTCACTTACTGATGTTATTTTTCATCACATGGTTTTATTATTTACAGAGGACTGTATCTTAAGCCATTTGGGCAATTAATACAGCCCTGCCATGATCAATAGGAGGAACTAACCCCCCAATTTTATAAGTCTTCTAGAAGTAAATAACTGCCATATATTTCCCACATTCGATCCACTTATGTCTGGATTATGTTGGAGAAATCAAATTAATGTTTTGCTCCTAAATAACCCCCAGGCCCCAATTCTTTTAAGACTTAACCCTTAAAAGTAAGATTTTTTATATTTTAGCCTAAACCAAGCATTTCAAATTTTTAAAATTAATTTCACCCTTAAATACCAGTTTCCTTCTAGCTCATTATTAAGAAAACCTTTTGATATTCATCCCACACCACTGCATTGCAAACATCTAAGAATACAAACTGCATCCAGGGTTCATAGACAAAGTCAGGTCACAGGTGGGAACCCTGATGAAAGAAATATATCATTTTGTTCCATACCAGGGACTCTGATACAGTCACTTGGTTTGTTTGTTTCAGTTTGTTGTGCACATTCTGTGTACTGTAATAGTAAAAAGGAAAGTGACTTTTTATTATCCTGCCTGCTTCTAGAGCATTTGAGAAGAAAATAAAATTACAATCTTCCTAACAGAAAGGGATGAAACTCAGGAAGCAAGCAGGAAGTTGGGACAGTAGTATGGGATATTATCTGCAATAAGGATCAGATTCAAAGCTAGCATGTAGAAGTGATGGACAGAAGAATAATTGTCTGAGGACTGAGTGAGGTAGGGTCAATGTAATGTAGGGAGTCACTGAAACTTGCTGGCTTGCAAATAAAGACTGTAAAAATAACCCTTCAGTAACACATAAAACACTGCAAAAGCATCCCCTTCAAACTCTCCCTGTGAAGGAGTGAAACAGCTTCCAAAGGTTTTGCTTGACTTATCTCACCCAGCAAATCTGAGTAATCTCATTTTATAGAATATCATTCCAGTTTGCTGTTGTGGGGATAAATCAAGCTTAGGGTTGGAGACTGGAGTCCTGTTGGTATCACAGAATCACAGAATGACTGGGTTGGAAGAGACCTTCAAGATCAAGTCCAACTCATGCCCTAATACCTCAACTGAACCATGGCACTGAGTGCCACAGCCAGTCTTTTTTTAAACACAGGGAGGGATGGTGATCAGTCTTTCTGTAAAAAACTTTTTACTAGTATCCAACCTATACTTCCCTTGGTGCAGTTTAAGACTGTATCTTCTAGCAAGTTCCATTGCAAGGCAAAGGGTGAAAGAGTTCCATAGCAGGTCCTAACTGGTATGATAGTCAATTTATCAGCATTACTATAGTGTCACTTTTCTACTGAAAGCTAAGTTCCATAATACTTTACCAGATTTTCATATTTCCCATGTCCATATTCAGAGGCAAAGTTCTAGCTGCTTCTTGCTCTTGCCTGTGCTGCAGGTTAAATACAGGTCAGTTGTATAATCTGCAGGTAGGGCAGGAAGTTTTGTGGTGTGCCATATTATGGACAGGCATTGCATACAATAGGTTCTGAAATTCCTTACTGTGTTTGAAAGGTTGAATGAATTCTGTAAAACATAAGGTAATTTCTGAACTCCCTAGAAACCTGAGCAGGGCTAGAGCAAAAGTCAGCTGTAGAGCAGGTGATCTGAAATGGCAGAGACCTCTGGATGAAAAGGATGCTCAGAGCTGTCAGTGAGGGAGAAGAAGAAAAGCTTTCACGGGGCAGGTCAGAGGACAGGTTCATTGGGAGAAAAGTGAGACCACTGGATGCCTTGGTGCAAATCTCACTTTTGTTCACATACAGATACATGTTTATAATCATCTTCACTTCAGTTATCACCCTTCAATAAGTGAGTGGTGTTTAAAACTCGGGAGCATAACCAGCCCCTGACAAACATTATTGGTGAAACTCAGTTCACGTGTCTGCCTTTTGCTAGTTCTTGTCTCATTAGAGCCCCTTGAGTCCCCACCAGCCTAAATGGAATAGGAATAGGAGAATGCACTATTTTATGTGGAAAATTATTTCACAGTAGACTATATAGCTACATTTTCACACTTTCACACAAGTCTATCCCCAGCTTGCATGATTTTACAAAGGTTCCCCTGTGTTCCCCTCACAAAGCAAAGTTTTGAGAGAAGAAAAGAGCATTTAACTGAAGATTTTCCTTGCAGTGGGTTGCCCATTGTTTTAGGGGAGGTAATTTAATTTCTTCTGGACTGTCTGTGTACTGGCTGATGCAGGTCCCCCCTTTGTGCTCTCCTGTGGTGCTGGCATTGCTCCAGTGTGGCTGTGAGGAGCTGCACTCTGGATCCAGTGACATCCAACACAGATGAAACCCTACCATGCAGGAGTGCTGGGAAAGAAGTTACTTTTTCTTATTGCTTTTTTTGAGAGAGGTAACACTGCCAGGTCGCTTCCATTGTACACACCAGAGCACGTAACAACTGCTCAAGCTGTTGATCAAATGAAGAAATGCTGTCAGCATTAAAGTCAGAACCATTAAAAGAGATACATGTGGCAGGAGAATACAAGTCCAGCCATGCACATCTCTGCGAGTCAGAGGGAAGCTCTTCCAACTCCATAGACTTTTTGAATCAATTTAACTTTTAGACATCAAAACGTAGACAAAAAATACAAACAGCCAGAATATATGAAAAAAGTAATTGAATTATAAGAATGCATCATATTTCAATCACATTCCTGCCACACAGGGAGCCAGTCAGAAAATTTCCTATGTTTTACAACCTATTACATGTACTTTGCACTTCAAACTGTTCTATGAATCAACTGATATCCTGAAAAATGTTCCAAAAATAAGATCAGGAAGTGAGCTTATGTTGTGGGTTTTGGAGCTCAGCAGTGGGAAGAGGTTTGTTGGTATTGCTGTACCTCAGGTCAAATTTTTAGGAGTGGTAAAAATGGTTCCTGGAACTCAATGTGTATTATTAGTCTACAGCTTGTATGTGATTTTTTTCTTAAGTATCTTTGTAGAACTAATGCATCTCTTCTGTCCTACAGCCTTCACATACATATTTCCATCAGTTTTTTGACCACATCACACAAATAATTTCCTTTTCCATTGTACCTGCTCCTATTTCACAGCTCCACTGTAGCTTGCTGTCATCTCATTGGGCTCTTCTGGTTCTCTTGTCTGTCATCTCCCAGATCTCATTTGCTGGGATGTGCAGATATTTGGGTTGTTACCATTATATCTGTACTATAGATTGATCTCACATCACACCTTTTCCTCAGCCAACAGCTATATTTTGGGGGACTAATCTGTATTAAAGTTCTCTACAGTCTTTTGCTGGTCCTTATAAGCCAGTACCACCACGTAATTCCTTCCTGTCAATTTACTATAAAAATTATTAGTTTGGAATGGGAATCTGTTGCCTTATAGCTCCTTTATCTAAAAGGAAAAGCATTTTCAGCTCCTTGTTACATATAAAAACCTGTTTTCTATCTAAAATTTTTACTATCATCAAATTGAATAAGTTCACTATTCAAGTTGGTACATCATTCAGGGATATATTTTGCATGAAAGGCACAAATCTGAATTCATTTACAAAGTCCAATATGTTATTCTCATCTTGAGGTTGGACTCTTTCAGAGACAGTAACATACACCAGAGCCTCTCATATTATCTTGTTACTATGGAAACAGTGATGCAGAGCAGTTTTGGGTGGAGATCCGTGACATTCTAAAGCACAGTATAAAACTGATCCACTCCATAGCCTGCATTTTTATTCATCCTTAGTGCTATAGAGTAGCAGAGCATAATGGTTGTGATAGTTATCTTGCTCATGTGTATGGGTAAGTAATATCATGTAGAAGAGGAAATAATAAAAGAAAGGAAAGTTTGAGACTGAATAGGGAATATGGAATCAGACCTTTTGCCACTGATTTATTTTAAGTCTTTGGAAAAGACTTTTGAGCAAATCAGTCTTGTCTCAGTTCCCCAGCTGTAACAAGCCCTCTTTTTCATTCTCCTCTTGTTTTCTTTATTTAGGTAACAAAACTTTCAATGCAAGAATGCTTCCTACTGTGGTTTTAGAGTGCATGGCACAATTTTTGGGAAGGGTTTCATCAGGCAACAGCAGTGCAGAGAAAAGGCATAATATGTCTACTGCAATAGAGATGTTAAAAGACTTTGTGCTGGTAGAAGCAAAGCCTAGGCTACAAACAGAATTGTTTTACATGGTCAATGGTATTCATTCTAGGGAGCTGGAATGGTCAGTGGAATAAATATTTATGCCATGTGGAAGTAACTGAAGGTGATATTGCAATGTGATATGTACCCACAAAGAAGAATGCATTCTGAAGTTTGTGTGCAGGAAAACTCACCTGTTTTTTCCTAATTATATAAATCAGTGTCATGGCAGAACATCATCTTCCCCTACACAATTTGCCATGCCTCTATCTGTAGACCGTCCTAATTTCACTATCACAACTTCTCTAACTGACCTTTAACATGAAGAAGATGTTTCTGATTTTTTGTACTGCAAGCACAGATTTTGTTGACTGAAGCATCCTGTTGGAGCTGATTGTTGAATATTCTCTTTATTAAGTAAGATATTCATGGAACTATTTCTTTAGTCACATTACTATTTAGTATTCCTCATAGACTTTATATTTCTAATGAAATCCCTATCTAGCAGATATAGAAATTTTTTTGGAACAGAGATTAGTAGGAAGAATATTAGATCAATGAATGATTATGTTTACTCTTTGCACATTTGTATTGCAATGCCTGGAAAGTGAAACCACAGGCCAAACTGCATTTTGGTCACTGCCAGACAAACACTAAGGCAAAGGACCAGCTACTGTGTTCCAGCAATTCAAACTTAGAAATTAAAATATCAAAGCAGGGTGGAACAGAACAAAAAAGGGCATTTGAACTTCAGCCTCTTGCTTTTCTTGCTACTGTTAGTTTACATGAAGTCTGTGCCAGATTTGTGTTTTCCATGCTGATAAGCCTTCATCTCCAATTTCTGGCAGCAATTCTGAAGCGACACTCTTTGAAATACTTCAGTTGCTTTCTGCTGTGGCAACTATGAATTAACTGATGACTGATGGTTAAAAGGATTGTTGCCTACATAAAGGTGTTTTGTTACCTTGAATTCAGGGGAGACCTTACTATCTATACTAATTTCTTTTTTTAGACTGCTTGTTAGTTCTCATGGTGTAGGGTTTTCCACAGCTAGCAGATTATTGGCCATGCCCAGATTTTCATTCCTGGAAGAGAGTTTGAGCTCTTTATGTACTCACATACCCCATTCCATTTCCTCTACTGGTGAAACTTGTGTTTTAAGAATGAGAGACAGTGATAAGGTCAGTGTGATGAGACTTGGGTAAAGTGTGATATGCAGAAGTAATTTTGGTTAGGAAAAGTTCTCATGCTTGGGCTATGGGATCAGTCTATTATTGAAAGTTTTTTGCTGCCCAGCACACCTACAAATTGTCCTGTGCTTTAGATGCAGATAAATAGTAATTTCTAATTCCATACAGTAGTTTATTTGTCACAGGAGAAGGAATTTGGACACTGGGGTGTTGTACATGAACTCACAAATAAATTGCTTCACTAAATGAATGACGATATATTCTGTTCTTACAAATCCTTTCTGTTTCCTGTGGTCATGGAACCTAATTCCCCAAGAATAACAGGGAGTATTATATATCTTCTGAAGTTTGTAACAAAAGTTTGTTCATACAGGTGGTCCCAGTCCTTCCACAATGACCCAAATCCTTTGTCTTGATCTGCCACACAGCAGTGGGTCTTCATCTCTAATTTCAGGCATTTTAATGTTAGACATCTAGACTGAGCCAACTCAGCTTCATTGCACTTGCCTTAGACACTTATGATAGGATGACACACACATGCTTTCTTTTGAACTGCCTTAATTTGAGAGTCTCTGTTTATAAGTGGATGAGATGAATTCCCACAGTATCCTTTATTACAAACATGTTTATGTTCTATGGTTTCTCTGTATGTATATTTACAGGTGTCTGACATGTAAAGCAAAACAAATGAAACACATTCCTTGCTTACTCTGAAAAAATTTGTTAAATAATGTCCTGGAATAATGCAGAGACATGGATCTGATATTGTTAGAAATTATTTTTAAATACAAAATCTTGAAAGGATATGTTTTGCTTAATGGCTCATATTTTGATCCTTGAAAAGGCCAAGTAATCACGGCAATTCTACTGTCCTGAAAGTAAGTAAAATGCAATGCCTGGAGAAATAGAAGAATGTCTTGATTTAGAAAAAGCTGAGAGGCACAGATTGATGTATTTATGCACTACATGTTCAGCATTTGACATGCTTGGTGATGCTTTAATAAGAAATATCACCATATACTCTTCATTTTCTCTCATTTTTATTGCTGGGAGATAAATTTCCAATAAAAGGGTAGGGCATGCATTTTTTCTATTGAGCTCCCAATTGCTCAGTCAGCAATACAATCTACTTGGCATTGATTCTGCTTTCAGCTGCAGTAATAATAACTGAAAGAAAAATAGTGTAACTTTGGTGGATTCAGAGCAAAATTGTCCTGACTGAGCTTCTGCATCAGAGCCTACCCTGCAAGCAGCCAAGCTCCACCTCAGCTTCAAGGTATTGAGTATATCAAGGTATATCACTTCTGCAAGAAGTGAGAGGGTCTGTTTGGAGGTGGATGATTTCTTCCACCTGATCCATCTTGAGCTTGGACCAACACTGCTTTGCAGGGGAGCTGCTGACTCCTTCCTCTCCAGAGAGCTGTGAAGTTTGAGTGGAGCAAAGCTCTCAGTGGAACATTAAGAGTCTGACTGCTATAGCAGTCTTGGATTGAGTCTCAAGTGTCACAGGAGACACATGTTGAATGTTTCTGCAGAGCGTTTCAGTGGGACTCAGGAAATGCCATATTTTGCATTTATGTGCTTTCCCCATCCTCTTGTTTTAGCTGAAAACCAAAGACTTCTGTCTGTCCTATCACCCAAATGTGCTATATGATTTTACAGTGGCAAAAACCTTTTGAGATAGAATATAATTGATTTAACTACTTGGATGATGGGATAAACATCACGATTTTTGCTTCAGAACATGATAAAAGTTATGACAGGCTTAGAAAGGGGAAGGATGAAAATAGACTAAAGAGCAACCTGTATTTGAATCTCAGCCCCTGTGAGTACTAACAAAGATCAGGCTGATGCCAGTATTTGAGAACAGTTTGTTTCCCCAAACCTGTGGTAAATTGCAAGCCAAGATCCATGCAGTTCTAGATTTCAAGTGCAACTGTAGACATGACTCTTTGGCACAGGCCAAAAATGAACCACAGGGTTTGAGGCTTAGCTAACTTCACTAATAACTGCTCCAGAGGATGACTGGCCTCTGACAGAGCTGCTGTGCTAATTTTCCCAGGCTGAGCACTCACCTCATTTTTCTTTCAGGTAGTAGATGTTATTCCTCTCAAACTTCTGCAAATCCATAGCACTTCATTACCAGACCTGGGCTTTGGTGATTAATTTGTTGCAGCAATGAGGTGCTGCCTGAAAAAGGACTTCTGAGGAGCAAAGCAGCCCCAGCAAAGCAGCACTTGACCGTGGAAGTTTTCTTTAGTTGCTGTGGTATTGTATCCATGTGCCTGGCCTGGCAGGAAAGTAAAGAGAAATGCAGTGATAAACATGAAAGATAGAAAGAGTAACAGTCTTGAAAATAAGTGACTGTTCTTTATAGTGTCTTGAATTAGGACCTATGTTTTTCCAGACATAAACAGATTCTTATGACTTGAAATTTTAGCTCATTGAGCTGGAGAGGTGATTGTCTTACACAGTGGTACTTTTAATGTCTCTTCAAAGAGCATTGCTTTACCTTGCAATATTTTCTTTGTGATTCCTGTACACAAAATTAAGTAAATTCTGAGGCAATAGCATTTTGTAATGCACTAAGGCCAGTGAGATTCCAAAAACATGCAATAGCTATAGCCCAGCAAGGTATAGAGGAAATAAAAAGTCAAGGTAGCTCCTGGACACTGGCTTGTACAAATGGATTGTGTTAAATTCTTTTGTTAAAGTAGGAAACAATATGGAACAATAAGAGTTTTGACTACAAAAGAAATCATGATTATTTCTGTACTTGCATAAAAATATAGCCTGTTTCTTTAGGATACAGAAAGTTTCAGGTGCTTCACAGTGTGTCTGAGAGCACCAATAAAGAAAGGACCAATTTAATTAGGAGGGAATTTATGTTTTATTTCATTAGAGTCGTAAAACAGATTTCACTGACCTTATACAAGAGGAGTCTTTTAAGGGCAAACTTTGTTCTCCTCCATTCCTGTGCTAACCTCTTGAAGAAGTCATTAAATATTCATTCCAGCAGTTATTTTTCTTCACTTCAGAGTTTTGCCATCTTGAAGGTGAGAATTCTAGTACCAAGAGTAAACTTTTTATTGTTTGTGTGTATGGCACTTCCACTGAATAGTAATGAATGAAGAGTATACTGAATGGCAAGCTAAAATTTATTCTGGATTAGATGTTTTAGGGCCTTCAATTATTCTTTATTAAAACCATATCCTGCAGTTGTTTTTGTGCTATGGCTTCATCTGTGGCCCACGTGCCATCAAGGTGGCACAGAAGCTGTGACTCAAAATATCCCTGCTAATAGCAAACAAAATGATAAGCTGAGAATAAATAGAAAAGATGTGTTGCCTGATTTAAAATGTAGATTTTCATGTATGGCTTTGTGCCTTGATTTCCCCTAGGCCTGGGAAATTACCAACCTGAAATAAGAAAAATCTAGTGTAATCTAAAATCAAATGTAAAGAAAGAGAAAAACCTCTTATAAGGTTTTCAGTCAACCTTTTAAACTTAAGTGTCAATATATAAGTTAATACTTTAATGCTTTCATGGTCCAAACATTGAATATTTCTTAATTGATGTTGATTGATCATATAGAGAATTGGACCAAAACTGTAGTCTGTGCATAACCTGGTGCATTTACTGATTATGATCTTTTACAGACAGTCAGCACAAATATTCTGCCTGTGATGATGAAAAACAAACTCTGGAAAGTATTCTTTTTTGTTATATCTCTTCTCAGGGAAAGAATATTGAGAAACAGAGTCTCCTCTTCAGAAGGGAGGCTTTGTGTCCTTAGTTTAGACTCATAGAGACAAAGATAGAAGGAAAAGAGTTACATCACTGTAACAGTTCAAATTTTGTGTGATTAAAGCCAGCCCCTATCTCTTCTGATATCTTGAGCAAGTACACAGCAAATCAGGCCAAGTGTGTTCCCTCTTTATAAGAGTCCTGCAGATGGACCCAAACAGAGAGCAGTGAGATGGTTCTGTATTTCTGAATGAAAGGAACTCATTGTATCCTCTTTTGGACACTGGTGGGTGTCCAAGAAGGCTTGTGCTTCAGTGTTTTTTAATAAAAGGCAAAAGAAAAGGTGAGACTGTCTTTCTGCTAACTTTTTTACCAAGGAGAGGTGATGGCAGAATACTACAAGCACTTTTGAGGAGCTTCTCAAAATCATACTGAGAGTGTGAACAACACAAACATGCCTTATAATAGAGCCACTCCTGAGACTGAAAAGTGTTGGATGTGACCTAAGCCTTTCATAATGTGGTCTGCATCTCAATACAGATCATGCCCCCTCCCATCCATGGACACACAGCCTTCTTCCCTTCCTCCCAGAGATCAAATAGGATATGTATGGCAAGCTCAGCAGTTCTTGCCACGGAAAAGCACTATGTAATAAATAAGTAATAAATTAATATATAATTAAAGCTTCTTTTAATGAAAGTTAGCACCTGAAAGGAGGTGGAGAGACAAATGTATGTGACCAGGAAGCTCTCTGTAGACCTGCAGTGACCACGTTGCACAGGCTTATGCAAAAACCAGAAGCTTGCATTATAAAAAAGACCTATTCTATCTCTTAACAGATTTTCACGGTCAATGCAGGACTAACAGTGCTTGGAATGTAATTATGTGGCCTGAAATCCTTGTGTGACAGTGCAGACTGCAGTCCTGTGGTCCACTGGCCAAAGGTGCAGCTCTGAAATGACTATTTGACTTCACTCTTTCTTAGAACTAGTGTGCAGTTTTTGTTAAATACAGGTCAAGAGATCATTATATGAATGACTGCCTGTTGGGACTGTTCCTGCCTTTTCTTTAGGCAGAATTTTTTTTCTACAGTTGGTTTCTGTCTATTTGTGTTTCTGTAACATAAAGTCAGGTATGCTAAGGTAAGGGCAGCTGCAAGCTGTTCAGTTTTTTGACTGCTCTCTGGTTTCTGAAAAGTTACTGGAACAAAAATTAGCAAATGTTGTATGCTCCTTGCTTATTATTGTTTATTTTTGCTCAGATATCCAGTGCATGGAAGTATGTAGATTTTTGGTATGAAATCTGCAGGTGTAAGTGGTTAAATTAATTCACTATCTTCCTTTCTGCTGATTTCCCTTGCTCAGTGCAGAGAGGAGGTTTAGTGCACTCATAATGTCTATACTGCTAAATAGGTATATATTCAAGAGACTGAAAGAAACTTCACCTTTACTCATTCAACCTAGTTCAGCCCATGTATTAATATTCCTTGCATTTTCTTGTGCATCCCCTCAGAGAGCAGATTAAAATTAAAATGCTGCCAAGGTTAGGTAGCAGAAAGGATTAGTGAGCTAGGTCTTCACCTCTAGAGAGAAAGGTGACATGAAAATGATTGGACTGGACACATCCTTATTCTGGAAAGTGTTCATATGGATAAAAAATTCTCCATGCAACTGACAGCTTGTGCTGAAGAGATATCCAGGACCAAAACAGCAAAAAGGCTGAAGGTCAGGATTGAAGTGCAGCACATTGAGAGGGCTATGCAGAGTTTATGTGTTTATCTCAAGCTATTAGCATTTCATTGTCAAGATCAACTCTTTACTGGAAAAACTTTAAAAACTATTGTGCCCAATCCTCCCAAACAAATTTATTTTCAAAAGCTCTGAAGTAGGAAAAAAACCACCAAACCCAACCCAAAAAATCGGTCAATGAAATAAAATCCTCCTTTTTCTCATATATACCTTCTTTGTAATTGAAAGGCTACATGTAATATCTCATTTTTGAGGAAGAACTTCAATGGGATTTTTTCTTACAAGAGGAGAGAAATATCCGAGCAATAAAAGATGAGCACTGCACAACTTAATTCCATGCCTGTGTCAATTTTAGGAATTGAACATTTGGCCTAAATTGTAAGGATGAAGATAACTATAAGAAAGTACAGAAAGGGGACCAGTAAATGTAATTGAAGAAATGTCCTTGCCTACATAACCCACCTTGCAAATCGTTCACAAAAACCAGCAGAAAGTAAGAACTTGCCCTTGTTTTTTGTTGCCATATTATTATTGTATGGAAAAACTGGGGCATTCACACATGTTATATGCACAGTCCATTAAACTTATGTGTACATAAATATATAGAAATGATACACAAACATAATCCCAGTTCATCACCACCCTTAAATAGAGTATCTCCACTGTTTGATTGCATTAGCAGGAAAACCCCACCAACAGTGCAGTAATCCACACTTCTGAAAAATGTAAATGTCAATTTTTGGTCTTTAAAAATTATTAAGCCTAGCAAAAGATAGCGATTTCCAGTGTTTGCTTGCTTGGTAAGATGCAGGAGAGTGAGCATTACTCCTGAGAGCTGCCATTGGTTAGCTGGAGGGAAAATGGATATCAATTATACATAATCTAAGAAGCCTCTGCATAATAATCAGGCCCAGTAGGGGCTTTGGGGCAGCTTCGTTATTCTCTTGTAAACACAAGAGCCCAGATAGACATGTCAGTCAGGAGTAGCGGCTGCAATTCTTCCTTTTTAACACCTTCACATTCTATTGCTTCAATATGCAAACAAGGCTGTTTAGCTGAGGGTTGAGGCTGTGCTAATGAGCTCCCTGCACTAACCCTGAAGTAAAAAGGTTCTGTTTCACAGCTGCTCAGAGACTAGCTCCTCTGGGCATGCTCAGGTATTGGAAAATAATTCCTTTTAAACAGAGAAACGCCAATCAGGATTTCTTGCATTCTCTTCTCTTTTTCTCAGCGTGCTAATGCAATTACCTCCTAACTTGTGAACTTTTTATGGTGCTGAAAAAATGTTTTGTCTTTGAATTATGTATTTTTGTCACCAAAAAGAAGAGAGGACTTGGAAAATTTAGCAGATGTAAAAATCATATCCTCCTTTGTTCCTGGAGGACCATAACTAAGGGTAATTTTCACATTTCCTTCTTAAAGGTGGACAGTCCTCTTATCCCCCTCACCTCCATGCATTTCTCATTTCCAGCATAATTTCCATTTCCTTTTAGCTGGTCCTTGTAATAAGCGACAGACGAGGCTCTGAGGGCAATGCTGCCAACTTCATTCTGCTTGTCACTGGAAAGGCCAACTCCTGTTGGTTTAGGACCTGGACTCTGTCCTAAAGCTAGGTTTCAGGGCATTGCTGAACTTAACCAACTGCATAATTGCCTTGGTAAAGAGGCACAGACCCCATGATAACCCTTTATGGATGAGCCAACATTTACAACTCATGGCACAAAACATGACGACCTCCCGAATATCCAATTATTCTTATGAATAAAGTAGTTTTCTGCCTGGAACAGTCAGAAATCCCTGCTGGGTTAATTTAGTGTCTGATAGAAATCATTTGGGTTTTCTGTTTAAAATAGGGCAGTGAATGATTTCTGATACAGCTGTGTGAGATGGTCCCTGTCTTCCTTCATTCATCCACTCATTGCTGCCCAGGACTGTGCCTTGAGCAACATGACACCTGAGAGCAGACCTATAGGCAGAGCCACAGCATTCCTGTCAAGTGGAAGCTATCTCAAACCATGACGTGTTCCTCTGAAGAGAGACAGCACATTTGTAATATTTAGCAGTCAAATATTGTGATCTACTTTTTTCACTTTGTTTTTGGTTGGATTCCTAATGGCTGTCTCCATGTGTGACAATCCACATTACTGAGTCACTGGGAAAGTCTTGGCTTTGTGATGTTTCAACACTTAAATTATTTATTGTGTTGGCTTTATGGCATATTAAAATCCTGCTTAGACAGGTAGAGCCAACTCCCTTCTGCCTTGCTGAAGCTCATTAAATGGCCATCATAACTGGACAGACTTAATTGTGCTATATCCAAATAATTCTGTCATTTGGATTCAAATCTGAGACAAATGGCCTATCCAGAAATCTCACTTATTTGACTGTGTCTGGCAAATGATTAAAGTATGCTGCAAGCAGTTTACTTATGGCATGTTGGTGAAAATTTACAAGTAAAATTAAGAAACTAAAATAGGATGAGACTTTGTCTGTTTCAGAATGTTTTTAAATTATACCATACCATTCTAGTACTACTGTCCTCAGACAGCAGAAAATTCATGTATTCATCCTTTTTTAAGGTATTTAAGAAATAATAATTGCCAGTGGTTACATTCAACTGTAGCTTAGAATTCAAATTTTTCAGCTCAGAGAGTAAGTGACTGAAAAAATATCTGATTTTCATTCAGGTCATCTTTCCAAATGTCAGTTTACAACTCTTCAGTTCACTTTGCATGGTCTAACTGACGAGATTTTAAACCCTGTTATTATGTAATTATTCTATTGCCTTATAGCTTCTGCTAAGGAAGAAGGCTGAGGTAATTAAACCACTTTTCTGGAACACAGAGGATCCCCTCTTCTGAAAAACGCCTGTGTCAATTTAGACAAGACACTTGACACAGAATTTTACAAAACACATTTAGGAATTTGGATACCTCTGCAAAAATTCATTTGGTCCCTCCTCTTTATGCAGTCATAATCCCTTACAGCAGGGTTACAGGTGTCACAAGGATCTGTGACTCAGAGGAGTGCCCAGCCTCAGCAAGTGTGGAAAGGCTGGACACTGAACACATCATTTTTCTTTCATACAATTCATATTTTACTCTGTCTAATTATACTTCAAGCAATTAACACTAGAATGCCTTATGCTCTGGTTATGTGGTAAAAAAACTATCTGAGAAGTAAAAATAACATAAAATAACCATTTCCTACCATCCATCTATAAGGTAAGGACATCTATACATTGTAGTTTGCTTCCCACAGAAATGAGATTAGTCTCATATATATTAAAAGAGCAATGAAATCCTTTCATTGTATTCACAAACAATCTAGCATTTTTGGTCCTACAAGAGAAAACCACAGGGTTATGGCACCAAAATGAAAGTGAGACTCCCTTAAAAATAGCAATTGAACTGTAGTTTATGATTAGGGGAATTGTGCAGTGGTTTTATATTTGGCTATGATAGCTAAAAGAAGAAAAGATTAAGTAATGCAAAAGTTCATCTGTAATACCAACTTGTTCACCACAGAACCAATACTTATTACTTAATTCTATTAAAAATAGAATTGTGATTGTGATTAAAGGAAATTATTTTAAAACAACAGGCTTAGAGTCCCAAAACTCAGACAGTTTATATCAGTTCACTGCATAATTTCCTAATTCACTAGGATTTTGCAGAAGATTTGAAAGCTGTCATTATCCCAACTGCTTGTTTGAAAGGTTAAACATAAAAAATAAAGGTCAATAGAGTACATTTAATCACTCTTGGGATACTTTTCCCTTCTTTTTAATCAAATATAAAAACCTTTCTGTGTTTATT
Source organism: Erithacus rubecula (assembly GCF_903797595.1). Lineage (NCBI taxonomy): Eukaryota > Metazoa > Chordata > Aves > Passeriformes > Muscicapidae > Erithacus > Erithacus rubecula. The sequence goes on along the minus strand of NC_136689.1, from coordinate 12,282,496 downwards.
TGTTTCACTTTATGCATTAGGTGTCACACATTATAGGCAATGATGACTAGCTGGATACTGATTTTTGATATTTAATTTATTCTTGTGCATATAAATATTTTTTCTAAAAGTTGTGCAAAATTATTGCAGTAGAAATTGCACTGCTTCCAATGCAACTGGGCTATTGGAGGCATTTAAACTAGACTAGGAGCCTGCTGGGAAAGACCAAAGTCTGTTGTACAATTTTGGGCAGGGGTGCAGATGCTAAACTTGGCACAACTTTGATTTAGAAGGCACAGATTATCACATGTCAGTGCTACTAGCCATGGGCTGACTTGGGAGGTGGGTGTGTAGATAAAAAAAAATTGTTCTTTTCTCTTGAATATACCTGAAATAATTGATTCTGTTTGGCCACATAAAGGATTGTCCATCCTGGCTTTGGAAAAGGGATGGACCATGTTGTGCATTTGAAAACAAAATATTCTGATAGTGGGATCATCCAACTTCCCTAGGAAAACTCCAAACAGTAAGACAGTAACAATGGAAGCAGAATAGTGAAATAGAGTTTGGGGCAAATCCTGTGGCTGCCTGCAGTTGAGGTGGGGATGGACACAGATTTGGCCTGATACATTCCAGTGTGAATCACCATTTCACTGCCATGCTTTAGCCTTTGTCTGGGATCCTGGCTAGTCTGACTGTGTTATAATACAATAGGATTATTTATTTATTGGTATTGTTTTCCTTCTGTTGAAAGGAAAGCAATTTGGATCTTAATTAGTTTCATTAAATATCTTTAATGTGTGAATATTTTCAAATTAAGCACAATTAAGCACTGACTCCATAAAATTATTCCAGGTACTGTTTTTTGCTGCAGGACATTAATTCTATTTTTTAAAGTATTAATACAGATGAAGGAACTTTGTTCTTTGTCTATCTACCAAAGTGCCTGAAGTGAACTTCTTTCACTCTACTCCTGCTAAATTACTAATTAGTTCAATGTACCTCAGAGATGACAGCCTTTGAGATTGGCAAAACTTGTGTTTTGAACAAAAGTTTTTAAGATGGTTGTTGGTTAGCTCTTGATGACAGATTTGAGAAGAAAATTATATTCCTTCTATTTTTTTCCTTAAGCAATATTGGAGTGAAGCAGTTGATTAAATCTGACACGGTGTAATCACAATTGGGCAATAGTTTAATGGGAAAAATTTTTTGTCTTCCCGTGGAGAAGTGTTATTGACATGAGCTGTTTCAACTCCTACTGGAAAGTCTTAGGTTCTGAATGTTGGTGCTAAACCCATGATGGGTGAAGAAATAAGAAAGAATGTGTAAGAAATGTAAACACCATTTTCCCCTGCACAGAGGGGAGAAACAGGAAAGCTGGGACTGAAGCTGGACAGCATTGGAGTGTTTGAGCTCAGCCTGCCTGTCCTGAGGAATTAAAGCCATGCACACAGCACCCATCTTAAAAGCAGAAGTGCTTATTCATGCATTTGAAAAGGTGGAAGGTGGGAATATTAGAAATAAATTTTCCCACCTCCTTTGTGTTCCCCTTCAAACGTACAGTGGAGACCAAGCTGGTATTTAGGGTATTTGAATGGGCAGATACAGAGTGTGAGACACAGATTTAATATCAATTACTCACTAGTGCGGAGTGATTAGTATGTTTTTAGCCATGGAGAAGGTGGCATATAGGCAATTAAAGATAACATAATACTTAAAAAAATTTAAGGTACTGATTACTTTTTAGCATGATATAGTGACACCAAAGAACCTGTGAACTAAAGAGCCAGACAAACTAATCAGTCTTATGAGTATTAATGTACACAGCATTTCTTTAAGCATGTGCTTTTATTTGGGCTGAAAACTATATTGTGATATTTCATAACTTCACAATTGAATTGCCATTTGTACTTAGAACTGGGAATAGCAAATATAGTAACCCAGCAACAAAAGAGCAAGTTGTTACCTTTTATTGAGACAAATGTCATATTTGCCTGCAAGATTTTTTAAATTAATTCTGTTTTCCTTCATGCATAGTAATTCCTGACAAAATCAAAGAAAAACCTTACATAAATTTAGAAGATAAACTATTTGATACAGTGATGACTAAATATTTACAGAACATCAGGAACACATAGAAACAGACAATAATAGGTGTTGGTACTCTCCCCATGCCACATATAAGGAGCTCTAACCAAGAAATTGAACGATTTGTTTAACATTATTTGATAAGTCACCATGTATATTGCAGAACATCTGGAAGTCAAGGCAGGAAATTCTGGCTGAATATGAGAGATCTGCCAGTGATTTCAGCCTATAAAGATTATTTTGCAGTTGTATTTTTGGATGGTATGTCTTCTTCTGGCTATCTTCCTTGTTTAGCTTGGTTTTTATTCAATTGTTTCCTTAACAAGCTCAGGGAAGTGGGAAGGAAAGATAGTAGGCACTAAGGAAATCGTTTACTCCATGAGCACAGGCTGTATTTCAGATATTGAAATCTTCTCCTTGCATGCACTCACCATTGTTCTGAACACTCTGAGGAAGGAAACAATAGCTATGATGGAGAGTGTTTGAAACCCTCCATGAACCTGAATTTTCACACATAGAACAATAACGTGTATTCCCCAATGTATGTATGCACTTTAGAATAAATGTTGCTTTTGGGCAATATAGCAGACATCCCTTTGGTATTGATGTGTTTTATAATTCATTTATTTAAATAAGAAAACTGAAGGCCTTTACTTAGTGGTGCTGTGATACTAATGCTTTTAAAAATGGGACAAGCTGAGTTGCAGAAGCTCTCTCAGCTTTTGTTATTCTAAAGTTTTCCCAGAAGTAAAATCAAGAGCTGTAGTTTGGAGATTATAGGATGTGCACCAGTGACTAGAGGATAAATCAGTGCATCTTATTTTGCAGCATAATCATGAACCTAATCCTTTATTTCCTTGGATTGCTCCACAAGTACCTTTAGGTGTTTCATGTCGTCTGCAAGGGAACATCATGTACAAATGGAAAACAATGTATTTATTTTTTTGATTTTGGTATGTAAAACAATTCAAAGTATTTTCAATTCTACATTTTTTCCCCTATTCTATTGTTTCCATATAGAATTGGGGGGGAAGGGGAAAGAATGGGTTCAGCAGTCAAATGTAGGATTTAACTGTGTACAGAGCCATACTCTCAACCCACATAAGCCCTTTTGAAATACCCTGCTTTGTCCTCAATAAAAGGACAAAGTGTTAGTTAACAAAGGTTAAGTAAAGCATATTGCAATCTGAATTATATAGGGCCATTGCAGCTTGCTTAAGTGTTAGCAGGTCAAAGAGAACACTGTGTCCTTGAAAATGTTTTAGTTTGACCTGCTAGTAAATGTTAATACATCTGTCTTGTTCAGTGTGTTTTTGTGTGTGAATGTGCATGTATTTAAGGACTAGAAAAGAAATGTTATATGTCAAATGAAAGTCCCTCAGAATTCAGCAAGTGTCATTTAAATGGGAAGCAATCAATCACAATACCAGAGTATGCTACACATTCCCATACATGACATAAAGATTTTCTGAAGGCTTTGTAGACAATACTTCTGCAAATAGTTTTCATTTTTTTGAGCATTTTTATACATAAATCCATTAAAATCAGACAACTCTATAAACTGGCTATCTTTATAACAGTGTTGATAGAAAGCAGTAATTTTTGATTCAGGGCAAGTTGACATTTAAAAGCCTGATCAATTTTTAAATTGTTAGCAGCTGTTCAAACTGAGCAATTGACAATTGCAAATTGCCTTAAAAACTTATCATTATTTTAATCAAAGAAAGTAGCAAAATGTATTACTTTTGATAGCTTCTTGTGAGCAAATGTTTTTCTACAACATAGTGTGTTACTATTGCTCTAGCAACGTTCACTGACCAAGCTGAGCTATATGGTCTGAAAAAAATCAGAAGGAAGAAAATCCTTCATTATACAACTCACAACTTGTAAGAACGAGACAGGCACAACTTCTGGGTCCATTGCAACCAGAGGAAGCACAAAGAAACTGCAAGACAATGCAGAACTGCTTGCATGGCTGTGATCTCAGATCCCTGGCTGTCTAAACACTCTCAGGGACTTGAAATATGAAAATGTGTGGGAAATTAAGGTGTGGGCAGCATTTTGCCAGTCCTTGTGAGCTAGCAGGAGTGGGCTGTTGAAGGAAAAGGTGAGAAGTTCATGGCTGATGAGCTGAAAAGTGGGAGTGCTGGAGGTACACACAGAAAGGAGCAAGGTGTTAAAAGCAAATAGTCCAGGAAATGGTTGCAAGGCTGGGTGCATATGGAATATCTTAGGCAGTTATAATGAGATGACATTAATGAATGTTCTAGCAGTATCCTCATATTGCAACTTTGCTCTGTGATGTCTTTTCCATATCAAATTCATCACCTCTCAATGCCCTTTTCTCCAGAGGAGTCTTCTTTAAAATGCAGAGGAAAAAATAAAGGTCCTCTGGAGGGGAGAAATACATTGCTCTGGCCATTGCAGAAGTCAATCACTGCATATAACCAGAACACACAGCTCTGGTGTAGGAGGGAAAGGGAAAATAAAAGGATTGCAGCTATAAACTGAATAACTCTTTTTGAGGCACTCTGCAGTTCTGGTTTTGTTTTGTATTGTTTTCTACTTTCCCCCTCTTATTTTACAAATTACGAAGCGTTTAATCTTTCCATTTGGAGGCAGAATATCTTATGGTGTTGTCTGAAAATTCTTACTTGCATAGATTTGTAAGTAGAAAAAGTCTGTTTGTTAAAGCATTTACCACTAAAAATGTGAAAAGTCACAACTGTGCTGTGATGTTTTATTTAAATATAAACAATACCAAGCTATCAGCACAAACCAATTAAATAATACTTCTTGTCTCCAGATTAGCCTACACACAGCTTTTTATTTATACTTTTATTTTGTAAAAAGTCAGCCTCTACTCAATGTAATCAGACTCAATATTCCAGGAGGATTATCCCTCCACTGTTGCTGGAAGCACAACAAAAATTGCTAAAAAACCCCAACAAATCAATAGTTCCACACATTAAACCTTTTTGAAACCTGTAACACATCAGCACCAGATGCCTGTAGATTTTAACAGTCCACAAAACATCAAAAACATAGGAGTGGCAACTTTTTGAGACTGAAATGTGGGGCATGGTGGTGACCACTTCAGCTATCAGTCTTTTACTGATGCTGAACCCATCATACTCACAGAATCCTTTTGAACAGGCAAATGTCTAATAGGTCATCATTGTCTGGGGCCTGTGTGATTTTGCAAGAATTGTCTTTAGATAAAAAGGAAGAGCAAGCTGTTCAAATAGGTGTCAGTTCTGTACAGTGGGCCCTATTTTCAGCAGGAATTAGACCAGATACCCTTTTAAGGTTATTTTTAAAATTATTTGTTCTATAATTCTGTATTGCCACCCAATTGGTTTTTTTTTTATTTTTTTTTTTTTTTAATTGGCAACACCATCCTACCATTAGCATTCAAAATTAGCCACCATAATGTCACTGTAGGAAGACATTGAAACCTTTGGTGTATTTTTCTGAGTTAACCTTCATAGGCAAAAAAAAAAACGTTCAAGGTATTCCAGGATAGTAATTTAATCTTGCAGAAGGTTAAAAAACAGGTATAGCAGGTCCTTAATATATTAACATATATGTACATTAGTGGACTTATAACTATAACATGGCCAGGGACACTTTATATATTAATCCAATAGCCAGTTCACAACTCTAAAAACAGAAGACTGAGCTGTATAAAGGTCTGATAATGATACACTCAGTGGTGCTCAAAATAACTTCCACTGGAAAGACTATTGTCCCTCATTGAAACAAAAAGCAAATATTGGACTTGAAATAGTCCTGATTGGGTGGGATTCTGAAAGAAAAAGCCAAAAATTAGAGAGCACAGAGTGGTAGCAAGGAACTGATGGTTGATTTCCCAAAATAAAGGAGTTTGTTTCTGGCTTTAAACTGTACTATATTTTTAATATACAGGTATTTGTGTTTCTTCATATTGAAGTGTGCCTACATGACATCATGGAAGGATTAGTTCAGCATTTCCCACAACCCAGATCTAACAGAGAGTAAGTATTTTTCTCCTTTACTCAGAAACCTTTTCATCATGTTTCTGATACAGTGAAGAAAGAGTTTAAAAATTTTATTGACTTGTATCCCTGTAATTCACTCTTGGAGAATCATGTAATTTGAGAAACTCTTCTGACAAGAAAGTCTGGTTTTGGGGATTTCTTTTTGTTTGATTTTTATATTTTAAAAGTTTTTAATAGTATTTAAAAAAAAAAAAGGTCACAAAAGTTGCTTATTATATTACCAGTTATATTGGATCCACCATAGGTTTGTTTGTAGTTAAAATCATCTTTGAAGATAAAAATTTTGGGAAAATAAATGGAACACAGACTAGTTGATAGCTTGCATCATCTCATAGAATTATGCGTACACAAATTAATAATATTGTATTATATTTATATAGTACAGTAAAATACATTAGTTAGTCAATGTAAACCTTTAATGGTGAAATAATTTGAAACAAATTCCAACAAATCATGTTAAGAATTATGAATCTTAAGAAATAGCTTATACTGCAGTACATTTATGTACATGGAAAAATGCATTGAAAATACATCTTAGTTTAGCAAGACTTTTTTGGTCCTGATTTTCTGTCATTCTTTTATGTTATAGAGTATTTTATAATGTTTTAAATAGAACAATTTAGAATAAATTTAGCATTCTTACAGTGGGCATGATTTGATATAACTGAACCATATTTCCTTGGATATTTTGCTGAAACAAAATACTACCAAAATTAACACATTTCTGAGGAAGCCCACTAGTATTTTCTTAGGTTACCAGTGTTATCAGAAATCTTTTAAGAGGTAAACCTGCAAATTGCTGATCTAGAAGCCCTTATTTATGAAACTTTTTTCATGCTTAGACTCAAGTATTTTGTGTTCATGCATATTAATATCAGTAGGAATGCAATATTTGAAAGAAAGGATGGAGCTCAGGGGTTTTAATCAATATGTCTTTGCCAAATGAGAATACTGTTGAATTTTTTTTTTGCACAGTATCATTATGTTTCACTAACTGATTCTCTTTTGGGAGATCTACACCCTTATTCTTAGCAAAAGTAAATCAGTATTGTCCAACTGACTTCTGTGAAATTGTATCACTGCAAGCCAAGCATGAACCTGGTCCATCTCTTCCATTAAAATTAATGGAAGAAAGATGTGTCCAAAAGACCTAGAATACTTTGAATCTGTATATTTCTTCAATTGTGTCAAAACAATGCTTTTAATAGTATATATCTTTGTATACATTGTATGTGTAAGTGCATATTAAATGTGCTGAATGGCCTAAATGTAAACTGTGATTGATTAGTCCCATTTGAGTCCAATCTAATTCTAATCCATTGGTTAGGATATAATAAAAGACTGTTTTCATCAAGGACTTGGCATCCCCTTGAAAATTGGATTTCAATATGACAGCAAGAATGAATATAGTACAATTTGGGAAGTTAATCAAGCTTAGCCAGAAGTCTTAGCTCATATGAGCCTAAAACTCTACAGTATTTAAAAACAAAATATAGAAAATTAACATCTGGTGTTAATTAATAATGTGAAACAACAAAAAAAAATCTTCTTGAAATCTTTTCTTCTGCTACTTATTGCTTTTACATTTCAGAAAAGGCAAATAAAACGACCCAATTTTTAATCAGCTTTGTAAATCTGGAACTTACAAACTGTACTTGTGTTAAGTTGTCCTTTACTCCATGGGTAGCCTGTGAGTAAGGCTGACAGACTGTCTTGTATCTCTGGGCATTTCTGGGGAATTTTCTTTTTTCTTAATCCTCTTCACAGAAATTAGAAGGCAGCATGATGTACTTCTGCTCACATGAACTTTCTAAAAGGTAAAAAAAAATTTTTTTTCCTCTTCTAGGCACTGCTGATGTACTAGAGAAAATTGAGTGTGCTTTGTCTAGGTATTTGAAAAATATATGGACAGAAATTATTTTATCATGTGAAAATACAGCAGATGTAAATGAGATAAGATAATTTCTAGCAATTTTGCTGCAGATAATATTGGCCTACATGAAAAAAAAAGATAAAAAAAAATTGTGCCTTTTACATTTTGGAACTTCATAAATGGGCTCTGGACTCTGGCATATGTCTCTTCCTATCCTGAGATGCCATACTTCCGGCAGAGTGTATTGTGGTTTATTTCCATTGTTTCTCAAGAATGCATTTGTGTATTGCTCTGGATGGCTCCTAGACTAAGTTCATTCCCCTTGTGCTTGTAAGATCAATTGCTCTTCATTTGATGTGAAGCTGATTTCCAGCAGGGCTGGCTGGCTAAGTCTGGAGAGTTATCTGCCAACCTAAATATTGGTCTTTCTTTCAGACTTTATCACCCACAAATTTTGAGATGCCCCTCATTATAGAACTCCCTTAATTTCTCAGGAAGCCAAGCAGAAGGTCAAAGATTTTCCCATGTGGAGCAATTTCTGGACTGATGCTTCTCCTGGAATACACAGCCCTTTCTGTGCAGCAATTAATGAACTGAGATCCAAGAGAAGCCTAAATTTGTGCTCTAAATGATGGCTCTGATTAGCATGCAAGAACATTTAAATGAAAAATACTGATGAAAGCATACATATTTTCCACTGAAAGCTTCTTTATTTTATATTCATGCTTCAGAGAACATGACTCTCACTATGGAATACTTGCATAATGTGAATGCTGGAACGTGTGCAAAATGTGAATGCTGGAACATTTCTCACATCATGAGATGCTGGTCTGAGTCTGTCCACCCTCCACACCTGGGAGTGATCTCTTGGAGCACTCACTGGATCTGTACACTGAGCATTTCATTTTCTGTAGTTTACTTCAGTTTTGTAGTATTTGTTAATCCAGTAGGCTTCAAGAAAGATTTGATTTTCTGGGGTTTGGATCCAGCCAGGACTTATTGGTATACATAGATTTTGTGGGGACTTGCACTGATCTTAGTGAATGAATCACAAGCTGCAGAAGGGTTTGGAGACAGCATGAAGACATTACTTTATGAGCATATTAAAATTTATAATCTACCTGCACTTTAATCTCTTAATGAAAAAAGTCTTACATGTTTAGAAGTGGGGTGTTCATAATGGCTAATTTAGCCCTTTTTTTGGTCTGAAACTGTCCCTGTGCTTGGTAGCAAGAGAGGCTCTGGCAGAGGGCATTTCAAAGCAGGAGATATTGCATAAGGAAGTTAATCCCTGAGGCCAAGGATGGCATTTATAAATACCTTTCACTAAAACAGTAATATTTTTACTCAAACATCTAGTATACAAACCTGAATTCATCTGCCTTAGGAGCTGATTAGACACCTTGTAAAAGCCAGAACTATGCACCAATTAAAGTGTTTATTTCTAAGAGATGGTATGTTACAACCTCTTGGGAAAATCCAAGGGTCTGACATGTATTGCATAATTAAGGAAGCACAAAAATTATCAAATGAAAAGCCAGACCAAGAGAATGTCATAATTTTTGAATGCTGTTATTTTTTTAAAATTAAAACTTTTGAACAAGCGTTACAAATTTTTATTTCTTAGAAATATTTTTTAATTCAAAGGAAGTTAGTTTTGGGGTCTAAATAACTATATTTTGGTAACTATGCATTTCCATTTCTGTTTTGATTGTAGTTTTAGCTGAGAAAATCTGGGAAGCTGAAACATTTTCTCAAGCACTGATACAACTGTGTCAGGAATGGCCTAGCACTTGTCCCTTTTCCAATCTTCAGGAAATTTGGAGCTTTATTTGTGATTTACATGTAACATGAACAATTTTGTCCCTCTGTTTTAAGGAATTTCCAGGGACCCTGTATTTCACTGAGGTTTGTGTGCAATGACTACAAAGGTCTCTCAGTCACTCAGGCCAACACTGTCTAGGGGAACAAAGATATCTGAACTCCTGGTCCTTGTTCCCAACAGTGTAGGTGACTTTGCAGTTTAATCTTTTCTCAGCCCACTGCAAGTTGTGGAGGGAGAACTTGTGGACAGCTGTGGGCTCAGGAGCCAGGAGATCTTGTTCCTTCCCACTCTTTGGAGAAGCAGCAACAGCAAACTCCTGTTAGGAGAGGGACTTCTAAGTGGGACAGTCCCAGGACATCTTTACCAAACCCAGGGGATAGCACAAGAAATAGAAAAACAAGGCAAAAATGGTTTTTACAACAGATGATTCTAAAACTTGGTAATGATAATACTTATGGCTACAGATGAAGAAGGGCTTAACTTTTACAAAGTTCATTTAGTTAGTGACAAATATTTATTTTCTTGAGTATAGTTTTTAATTTTGAGCACAAATGAATACTGGCCTCACTTGGAACACACCTGCTCTTTCCCATCTCCCCTTGCTGCTGTTAGGAATTTTCCTGGCTACATGTGCTTTTTCACATTTTTCTGCTAAATGAGATATTAGTGTATAAAATGTAGCATGCAGCAGCATTCTTTGGATTTGTAGCATTTTCTTGGGGCACTTGGGTGTACAGAGTACCAGTTTTCATTCTTGATTTTTTTCTTGAGTTTCAGCACATACAGTCCTATTTTATTTATTCGTTGGGGGACAGGGTTTTTCACCAGTTATTTTTATGCAAAGTACAGGTTAGCCAGATATTTTTTAACATGACAACCTTGCAAATGCTTTTCACATTCGTTTAGCCATATGCTGACAATCCTAAAGACAAAAATATATCTTTGAGAACAAACAGAATATGAAATCTAACATCTCTAAAACTTCACATTTCAAGGCTGAGAAATTTCAATGAGTTTTTTTCCATTTCTTTTATGCAATTTTAAATTCTGTATTTACACTTAAATTGAAATATACTCAGAAAAGAAAACTGAGCATCTGTAGATCTCACTTACTTCTCAATGAGGAATGTCAATGTGTATTTGGGCTATCTCAGTACATAATGTTATTATGATATCAAATTTTTGCTATATTTTAGAGGACAGTCAGATGGCAGGTTTTTAAACACCTATGAAACCACCCCCAGTAGCAAATACATCCACTTCCAAATATTTCCATACAACTGAATGAAGCTGTAAGTACATCTGAATAGTATCATGAGATCTCTAAATACAGCAAGTGTATTCAGCATTTTAGAAAAATAAGAGTCTACTTATAAGAGAAGAATAAGAGAATAAGAGAATTCAAATATATTTTACCTTCTAAAAGAGGTAAATAAAGATTTGAAGGTATATGAGTATATGAAATACTTAATCAATGAGACACATCAACATAATAATAAAAGTGCAAGGACAATTTGTGATATGAATCAACAGTGCCTACAGTGTTTTAGTGCTGCCAGTGTGTTTCAGCTTAATTTCTCTAAGCAAAGGCTAGAAATTTGCAATTTTAGAGGAGTATTTCTTAGTAATTCCGGTAATGACTTGTTTAAATAGAATTGATCTGCTTTTTTCCACTAAGGAACTAGGTTAAGGGAAAAGTAAAAGGTATTTTCCAAATACATAAAAATATATTATACATATTATTACTTTAAAATATTTTTCAAATTTAAAGAAAAATTTAAAACCCTGAAGCATTCCTCACTCAATCTTTGACTAACTATAAGAGAACCAAGGGGTAGGAACTTAAATACAAGGCTTTCTTCTTATTTTCTGAAATCTATGAAACTATGAAAATTTTCAATAATTTAAGGAAACTTATGTGCATTTCTTCCAGAAAAATATGAAATGTAGCACTGACAGCTAACATGACACAAGTGATAAGTGACATTCTGACAATGGGAAAGTCAATGGGATAAGTGTCCAAATTTCCTTCAAGTGGTCAAGTTTCAGTTCTAATCTTATCTAAGTCAGGCTTGCCTCTCTAAAAGTCCTTTCATGTTGATGTTTTCTATGATTAGTGAGTCTGTTTTGAATTTTCATAAAACATTGTAAGGGCTACTTATGACAGTGTGGGAAAGATATGCTCGTTTTGATACGATTTCAAAATAAATGTTCTAATGATTGATGCCTGCTTCAAAATTGACTTATTTCATTGTTCTTGCAGAAGAAAATAAAGTAGATAAAGCTGAAATGAAGTTATTCTATATTAAATATATTAATATGGGAATGAATTAGTATTGCATGGAGATTTAGATCATTTTTCAAAGGTCATTTAAGAGTCTGTAAGAGAGATAGGAAATTAACTTAATCCTGAGCTGTTAAGTACTAAATTGATCTTGACTTCAGGTTTCTCATGCAAAGATTATACACCCAGATAGAAATTAGCTCAGTTTTATCACAATGCTAATGTGTCCAGATAGAATCTTCTACTAGTCTCCACCATGAATTAAGTAACAAACATTAATAAACTGAAATGAATGGAAATTCTTCATATGTTTCTATGTCAGTGAGTTTTGGGAATGCAAAATAATTTCAGTGGAGTTATACAAGAAAAGACCATGGACCATTAACTTTTGGAATTTCCTGACCTGTGTGGTTGATTGAGCAACCTCGATGCTACATTTGACTGTAGACTTTGCATTTGACTGTGTATGTATTTTATACATTTTCACATGTTTTAATATAACCTGTGTGGTATATTCTCATTTCTGGAATAGCTGGAAGGCATGACCTTTTTTCAGCAGGGGAAAGTTCATAGAGAATGTATAGAGTGCATATCTAGTTTGCCAATGCATATTTGACTGAAATTTTCAGCACAGCGTCTTGAAGGATTTTCTTCTGACATTCACTTTGCATTTAAGACATGTCTGGTTTTCTATTATATAAAAGAAAAAAAGTCTTTGTCAACCACAAATTTTAAACTTTGGCTCTGATACTATTGCATGCTTGTGTGGAGCCTCCTAGGAAATGCAAAGTTAGGCTGAAATCAATGGGGTTTGTGCAACCCACTGATGAGCACCACTGAAATATCCCACTCTGTCTCCTCAGTGTGTGAGCTGGTTGTGGTCCCTAACTGCTAACCTTGCCAGTCTAACTGTAGAGATTCATGCCTGCTGGTCTGGTAGCCTCAGGTTAAACTGAATATAAAGAGCCTTCATGTTTGTGAGTGTACAGACACATTTAGCTGTGAGCCTGAGGTCAAGCCTTTGAAATAATGTTCTGGAGGTAAAAACAAATAAAATAACCCTTAGAAGGTCTAAAATTCACAAAGAAGACACTAAAATAGCCCAAACTCATGGTCTAGAGGATGAAAGACCAGTGTCTAAGCAGGAAATACAGCTCAGCTTTCAACTCTCTTCTAGCAGTTCCACCCTCCTAACCAGCACTGATTGTTCTGGGACAACCAGGAGTCAATGTCAGCTTTGGAGCCCTGGCCCTCAACTCTTCTTTTAACTGTATTTTCCTTATGTTTATTCATTTGAGGAAATGCTTTGACATGTGCTGTTTTTCAGTGACCACTTGGGAAAAAGTAATTGATTAATTTTTTTTTTTAAATCGAGTTAATTTATTATCTTGGCTCTGCTGAGAATTGTTTTTGCATTTTATTTACCTCTCACATGTTAGGTTGTTGAGTTTATGTACAGAGACTGCAGAGAAAAGCATGTTATTTAATATAAAGCTCAAGCTGCTAGTTTACCAAGCCTCCATAACAGCTATAACAGATGAATGTGAGCCCTTCCACTTTCTGCTCCTTCTGCATGTGTAAAGTGCATTATACTCAGCAAAATGCAACATACTGGTGAGCAATTTAGATAATAATAATGAGATCTGATTGCATCTAATTTGAATATTTAAACAAAAAAAGCAAAGAAAGCAAACCTTACAGCAGGTCATAGGCAAACCTTACAGGGAGGGAATAAAAAAAGTCTTCCTCATTGCCATGGAATGAAAGAGCCATAGAAGATGAATCAAGCCACTGGACATTCATCATTTTGCCAGCTTCATCCAGCAAATAAATCAGCAGTGTCTTGTTGGATCAGTATCCAGTCAGTGTGGAAAAGAAAGGAAAAAGAGCTTTTGAGGAATGTTAAGGATTTGGACTATAAGAAATTCTTAGCAGCTTTAAACAAATTAGCTTAAAGACTCAATATACTCACTCTGGCCAAAGCAGCTAAAAGAACTCAGTTTGGGTTAATTATTGAATGTCTACTTTATTTCTTCATTATTCTATTTCACATTCTTTTTTTTGCCCATGTTTTGCTCTGTGCTGCTGTACCTTTGTTTCTGGAATTATATTAACTGGGAATCTTGAGGACAACTACATGAGCTGCAGTGTAGATGTCCCTCAGTAGCATAAAAGAGGGGTTTATGTCATTGATTTAGGATTGGGAAAAGCACCTGCTCATAATGTTGTATAAGGAATGGCAACAACTGCCCTGCTCCAGGAGGTGCCCCTGCTGCACTGAATCAGCAGTTGAGAGATAGAAGGGGTTTTATTTATTTTTTTCCCCAGGAACAGCTCGATTCAATGTTGCTAAAGAATAATATCTTGGACTGTGCTATGCTAATAAATACATTTTCCTTAGGAAAGATGGTTTGAGAGTTATTAAAACTCAGAAAAAAGAATGATGATTTTTTCACTCTGTTCCAGTCCAAAATGAAGAATTTTCTGGCATCCTCAGGTGAAAGTTTCTGAGCAACTTGGCTAACATGAACTGCAGTAGGCTGGGGAAGTGGAGAGAAAAGAAACCTTTAGGGAGGAATTTAGAACTGTTATTTTGCTACTACCTGTCTCTGATTTCTATAGATGCTGGAATAATTAGGTGGTTAGGAGAGGTGTTTCATTGTAAGGTACTCCAGAAAACTGCTTTCAATAAGGAAAAAGTTCTAGCAGTTTCTTTTTGCAAAGCAAAATTCTTCAAGGAAGAATCATATTCTATCCTGGGAAAATTACTTAGGGAAGGATGCAGCAAAAATGTGTTTTGCTCACAGCAAAATTTGTAAACCTGGAGTGGATGAGAATAACATATTTCTGTGCCTTTTGAAACTGGCAAAAAGCCAAGTTTTTATGCCTGAGTTTATTTTAGCATTTATGCAGTTGTGTGCAGCATAGTTACATTTATCTTGGGAGAGGTACATGAAGTGTCCTGAAAGTGAGTAAGACTACAGAATGAAGTACATCATGGATCAAATTTTTCCTATACTAATTTATTTCATTTAGGTAAGCTAAGTGCCACTTCAGTTCCAGGGAGTGGAGATTAAAGCAGAAGACTTTAGAATGGCTGAAATGTGATGTCAAGAGAGACTTTTTGACTTGGTTAGTTACTTTGAAAGTGCTAGAAGAAAAAATAGTGATATAAGGATTTCAAACCAAAGCAAAATATGTAGTTACATATAACCTTGCCTGAAGTTTATTTTCAGGGGAGAAAGTCCTCAAATAAAATTAATTAGGAAACTGCCATATCTTAGAAATCAAAGTTAGAATCCTCACAGAAAAATTAAGGAATTAATGCAATTAATTTCTCCTTGCCAGCATTAAAGAAGCAGTGAAAATGAAGATTGGTAGTATTCCATGGAAAATGGAGATGGAACAAATATTTATTTTTTTTCTCTTAATTGATTTGAAAAAAATGCAATGTTAATAATTCTCAAGTATTTATTTTAAAATGACTAAGCTCAAAGGAGGGTCAATATATCGAGTACACATTAATGCATGTTGCAACTGCTTTGAATTTTCTGTGTTCCACTGAAAGGTAAGTGGAGTTGAGTGGAATCTCAGCTCAATCTGTCTGAACTTTCGTGCTGCAAAGTTATTTTGAAGAGCTGTGCAGTTGCACCTGTTGAAGCTCCTAGATAATCAAATTATTGGATATTTAATATCAAAGAGATGTGACATCTAAAGCCCAATAAAATTACTCTAGAAGTTTGGCACTAAGCTACATATGCAAGCTGGGAAATCCTGTAATGTGTCTGTTGCTGTGCTGTGTGAATTTGAGCTTCTGATTAGCTCCTGCATACACACCCATGCAAATCCCAGGGGTATATGCACCCTGTCCAAGGGGGAATGTGAGACCCAGTGCAGACTCACTGAGCTGTGCACTGCCTAAGGCTGCCCTGGATGCAGACACACAGGCAGAGCATCCCTGTGTCTGCTGGATTCTGCCTGAGCACTGTGGCAGTGCTGGTGGGGCTGGAAGGCAGCAGGAGCTGTGCCAGCAGGGATGGAGCCCAAGCTGCCCTGGGCATTGGCCACGAGGTGTCCAGTGAGGCAGATCCAAGGGGCTGCTCCACACAGGGACCAGCACACAAATGGGTTGGGCTGCATAAAGTCCATGGGATGTTTCTCAAGTGAGAGGGATGCACTGCAGGGGCTAACTTTCATGATTTTTTGTTGCTGAATCTGTTTCTCAAATAGTTAACCACGGTGAATCATAGCATAAATGCTTGCAAAATTTGTGTTGAAACTTCCAGCAACCCAGTGTTTTGACAGTTGCAGCTTATAACATGTAAACATAGCAATTTCAGATCATCATTTGGAGTAAAAACATTCTGTTATTTTTTGTACTGTAGACATAGGGACATTTATAATGCTGATAAAAGTTTAGGAACCTCAGCAACTAAAGTAATTAATTGCATTTAATTAATTAATATTTTGGGAAAAAAAAGTTTTAAATTTTACATGCAAAAGCTTATTTTTGTTCCTTACTCAAACCAGGTTCAGAAACGATGCAGTATTTGCTGTTCCATCCTCCTTTTCATTTTTTTGCACACAGCTGGGATTAGACTGGGAAAATTATTTGTGCCATGTGTCCATCTCAGAGATTATGCATATAGAATTAGGTAATTTTCACAGCCAGTTAAAGATACTGAAATGAAACACCTTAGCTATATCTCATAACTGATGGTAATAGCAATTTTTTGCAATGTGCAAATTACCTACCAAGAATCTTTCAGAGTCTGTGGAGATTTTTGTGATGTCCTTGTCAGATTGCAATTTTATCTATCCTCATTTCTCTGGTGAATTTAAGGACTCCTTAACAGCAAAGTAGAGGCTCTTCTCTTGCCCATCCCTGTTTAAGCACTGCCACCATCCTTCACCTGCAAAGGAACAGAGGTTTTTGAAGTTTTATATGATTTAAAACAAGGACCAGATTGATGTTGCAGTTTTCTGCTGAATGCCCTAATAACACTGGTGTGGAATAAAAATTCATGACTACCTCTGTGTTTACTGTACAAAGTCTGAGTCTGATAGGTGTGATCAAAGACTGAGGATCTGGGTTAGACTTGTTAGCTGAGCAAAACCCAGGACTTAGCTGCAAACTGTGTGTACTCAGAGCTAAATGTTGCAGGGGCTGATGTAGTTTTCAGTGTGCTTGCAGATTGAAGGTGCTGAAGTACTGTGTTATCCACCTTGCTGACAGCCTAATAAATAGGTGCCTGATTCCTATTTTGAACTTTCAGAGTTTATAGATTCAATAGTTACTTATTTTAGTGGATTTCTCACAGTAATACAATGTGTTGTGCATGTGAGATGTAGCACATATGGGTATTTCTCTTCTTAATTTAAAGCCTGTCACAGCTGCCCCCATTTCTGCCTAAAATCTTAATTTATTATTTAGTTGCCAAAAATAATCACATGCTCCTTAAATCAAGAGTTTCAGCTGCTTCATATCTCTGTTGACTTTTTGAAACAACCAGCTTTGCCTAGACAATTTGTGCTTACAAGCATGCTTTTCAACTTGAGGGTGTATAAAGTAAGCTGAAAATATTAAATCATAGAGAAGAATTTTAAAGGGATTTGCAGACATGAGGTTCTAAATAATAATTTATTTTTCTGTGCTGGTTGAGGGGTCATCCATGTGCATGAATTGTATTTTGAAACGTTAACACATTAAAGTGGAGAGCAAGTATCAGCTCACTAGTACAGTGTAGTCTGTGTTGCTTGGTCTAGAAATGAAGGAACCAAGGAGAAGTGTAGGTAGTGCCTCTGCTCAGTAGTCTGAATAAAATATCCCCTTTATTTCTTACACTCAGGTCTTGTGTCCCCTGCAAGAAATGCCAAAGGGAGTCCTTTTGTTTGGCATATGCCTTATTATGAGTGTCCAGAGGCTGCATCTGTGAAAAAGCATGAATTGGTAGTACTTTACAGACTGGTTCAGGGAGCAGAATTAAACAGGTCAGCCATGCTCAAACCAAAGGCTCTTTCACCCTCCAGCTGCTTTCAAACACAAAAAAACTTCTGCAGGTATTTCTTGAATCAAATGGCTGGAGCCATTTTGCAATGTGAAAAGGGTATAAATAGCAGCTGCTGGTTTAGGAACATTATTTGCAGCTTGGGGAACTGACATCCCTGGTTTTTGATCCCCTAATTAGACAGAATTTGGAAAAGTTGTGTTTAATTTGCAATTGACTTTAAAATCACAGAGTGTGCATTTCAGAATGCCATTAAAAGCTTTTTAATACCCTTCAGAGCTTAGTGTTCCTAAATTGGTCCCCAGTGGTAACTTTGGAAATGCAATAGATCATAGAAGTTCACAGGGCACAGCCTAGTTGCTGCTTTATTCTGCTTTGTGAGTTCCTCAGGTGGAGGCATGTAGGCAGCCCACTGTTGGCTAGAGAAGGACAGGAGACTGACCACATGTAAGGGAGATCTTTTAGGCAGGATTACATGGAGAAAATGGTTGAAAATCATGTATTAACAATAGAAGTTTCATTATGGAACACTGTTCCGTACTGAAAACAGTGGTAGCAAATTGTCATAGTTGTTTACTCACAATCTCCAAAGGAGCTAACATAAAGAATGAAACATGAAATGTCAAAAATTAATTCCAGAGAGTTTTCATTAATTGTCTGGATTTTTGTACTAGGAAATCTGGTATAAACAAAACTAAAACAGCAAATGAGTACACATACCAATTCAGTGAGAAGGAGCTTTTGAATAATTAAATAGCTCCCCAGAAATCCATTTGAGTTTTTTGAAGCGATAAAGGATCATATGGATGGGGTTGCCCTGGTTGATACTATGTACTAAGATTAAAAAAATCCTAACTTTTTCAGCAGTTCTTATCAAAACTTCTAAATGAAATAAAGCTATCATGGGATGAATATTATCAAAAAAGTTTAGAAGTATAAATGATAATTTTTTAGAATGGAATGAGACTAGTGTTTGGATGTCACAGAAACTTGTTCCAGAATTTGTGCCACTTAGGGTATTACTAAATTGTGGGAAAGGCAAGAAGTATGACTGGACAAGAACTGACAATGATACAAAATTTTTCTGAGTCATAAAGAAAAAAGAAGTCTAAAGATCTTCAGGATTATCTGATTATGCTGAATGGCTGGGCAGAAAAAATTCATGTTGATAGATGCAAAGTAATACACATGGGGAATATACCATCTAATTATATATGCAGTTTGGTGGGCTTTAAGTTAGACTCAAGAAGTCCCTAAACTGCTGACAGAAGCTGGGATGTTTAGCAGAGAATATCATGGTGTGTCTGCCCCATATTTTATATCTTCTCCCTAAACATCTGCTACTAGCATTGTCAGAGAGACAGGGAACTAAGCTAGATGAACCTTTAGTCTGACTTAGTGCAGCTGTTCTTATATTCTGAGGAGTGCAAGGGAAAGAAAGGAAACATGAGTTTTAAATTTTTTTAACAGCTGAGATTGCAGCTAAAACTAAATGGAATTTCATAAGACAAGCGGAAATAACTTTTCAGCTCAAGGGTTTTGTCTGCTGGATTTCTAAGGTCAGCAGCAAAAGCTTCTATTGCAAAGGTATCTCAGGAAAATGATCTTTCATTATTGAAGAACAACCTAAACATTAGGGTTGCTTCTGTTGCATAATGCTGTTTATCTGGCCTTAGATATTACTTCTTATAACAGTTAACTTGTTTTTTCCCCTAATAAAGGTAAACCTGTATTGGCTTACCAGATTGAAAACAAAAAAAACCCAAAAAAACAAAAAACAAAAAAAAACCCAAAAAACTGTAAGAGCTGAACGGGTAGAGATGTTATAGAATTGGAAAGATGATAAAATACAGAAGTTCACTCACTGGGTATTTCAGACATTGCCATGAAGACTGTGCTCTACTGCCCAGAAGCCCTACTGGGCTAGCTCTTTATTCGCTGTGGACTTGAAATATAGCAAATCTCTTAATCTTAAACAGCTTCTTTGAATTTCTATACTCTTCATTATGCTGCTCTCTGTGACATGGAGTAAATTGATGGATGAAGGCTCAGAAATTAACAATCTGCCTTTGACATTCTTAGACAACCTCTTTATTGAGCTCTATTCAGTTAGGTAGAATGACAATACTTTATGGTCTTAACTGTCTGATAATTTGCTGCATCTTCTAAATGATGATTGTGTCTCTATTTAATCAAGAGGGATACTCATCTTCAGATAAATCTAAACTGCAAAAGATGCTTACACAAGTGTTCATAATTCACAAAAAATGCCTTTTTCTTCTCTGAATCCCATAAAATATATAACTGGAGTGGCTTGGTTCTTTATATTTGCAGTGAAATCCAAAATACTGAGGCATTAATTCTATCAGTTGGATAAAGCTTTTTTTTTTTTTTTTAATTTTATTTTAATTTATTTTTTCCTAGAAGCTTTTTGTTTTGCAAGGAAACAATTAGCAGAGTATGCATAATTGTGGGCATGGCATGTATTTCTTCCTTGGTGGGTCTCACTGACGGCAGCATCAGATAAAAGGATTTAGCAAGAACTGTGCCATGGTAATGCAGATCTTATTTACCTGGAGAAAGTCTTCTGCTGTCATGACAGCTCTGTAAGACTGTCAGCCAGGGGCAAGGAATCCTAACTTGTGCTCTCATTTGGTTTAAACTTGAATGCATGGGAAAGTGCAGCTATTACCTCTAGCCAAAATAATGAATGAGTCAACATATTGATAGCTTGAATGAATAAGCAACTTTTAAAGAAAAAGTGTTAACATAAGACTCAAATTACCATTCCCACTGCCACCTTTTACAAACCTGAAACTCTGCTTCTCACTGGAGTCTCATATCTGCATCTTTGTGGGGCTGGGTGTGCTTGCAAGGGAACTCTGTCATCTATTTACCTTTTCCTAGTCTTACAGGTATTCTGAAATCCTCTAGTAACCTATGCAGCACAAGCAGGAATTGCAAACAGAGATCAGCCTCTCACTCTTAGATGAACACTGGGCTGGGAATGAGGCGTTGGCTAGCTGTTTGTCCATATGCTTAGCCCTGAATTTCTCTGCTTGACTGCCATTTAAAAAATTTACTATACTGGTTTCTGTGACATTTGTCTCCTACTCACTAAGAAAGAACCAACAACTTCGTTTGTGCAGTGTTGGTAACTTGGTCTATATTTGAATCATCTGTCACAGAAAAGTGGAGTTCAGCTGCATAAATGTTATGTGTGCATAGTGGGGGAGGGATTCCTCATCTACTCTAAGAAAATAATAAAAATTTAAAGAAATCTTTGGAGGTATTTTGACTGTGCTGGTGGCACATGCTTGGCATATGAAATACTGGACACTTATGCTAGTTCATGTTCCTAATTACAATTTCCTTATCATAAACAATTACCATTAAATGCAGTGCATGGTGAAGGGGGGAGGAAGAAACCCAGGTAGAATTGTTTGGAGCTGCATGAGTCTGTATTTGCCTCAGGCTTAGTTAGCTGTCAAGAAAACCCCTGGAGCACCCAGAATTCACAGGCTTTACAGCTGATCATAATCAATAAAGGCAAACACTGAAGCTGGGGAAAATGAGCAAACATGTGTTGTCCTCTTGACCATTGCAGGCTAAAGCTGTGTGCAGCTGAGTAATTGTGGAGAGGTGTGAGGGTCAGAGACTCTCTGGCTTTAGGCATCTGTAAGTGGTGCATGAAGCTCTGATCACACTGAGGAGATCACTGTGTGAGGTGATGTCTGCTCTTCCATGGTCAATAAGGGTGTTTTGTTATTTGTGTCCTTTGGGTTCCTGTGTTTCTTTGCATGGGGGCACAGGATGCTCCCTGGGAGACTGAGAAAGCACAAAAGGTCAGGCTGCTGCTTGATGAATATCAGCTAACAGCATGGCTGGCAGTGTTTCCTGCAGCTTATGGTGAGAGACAGTAAAATAGAAATAGCAGTGGCTCATGTTCATCAGTGTAAAAACGGTCACCTGCTATACTATAGCAAATCAGTCTCTTTTAAGATGGTTTTGGAGCAGACTTAAAATGAAGTTATTTGGTCACTTATCAGCTAAAGTGAGTTTCTGTTGAACATTGCTACCTACAGGACATTGTCCCATGCTTTGGCTTAATGGATTTTGGGGAATAAGAAACCCTATTGTCACATTAAAAGTACAAAGTCTATAGTCCATAGAACATTAAATACTGTAAGAGAACAGCTTTTGTCAGAACACAATCCAGACCAAAGGTTTTAAGGCTTATACTAAATCTAGTAAATCAGGTGGGGATGCTGCTGCCTAAACAGTCTGCACAGTTAAAAGTTTCAGCATGTGTCAGATGATTTTGTTGAGTATAACATGCTGGGACCTAATGTAAACTTCGTAAGTTTTTTGTTCTAAGAATGCACACAGAATTAGTCATGACAGAGCAAGTGATACACGTTTGTCATGTGTTTAAGACTTGCACATTAGAATCACTAAATAAATATTCCCTTTACTGTCCTGCTGCTTGGACACTTCCTGTCTTCACCTGCTTGCTATTGAGAAGAGAATTACAAGGAGCCACAGTAACACTGCTGGTTTGGGATAAAAAGTGGAGAATACAAGCTCAGGCAACTGATGCTTTTCAATGCCAGAGGGCAGGTGGATCAATACCTGGTACTGTGGATCTCCAACAGTTCCTGGAAGCATTATTTAAAATGGCTCTTTCTGTATGGTTGGAAAGGTGTTTGACTGTATGTTTTTATAGGTAATCATAATACTTCTGTTTTAAAAAATAACTTGTCTCCATGCCTGCAAACTTCTACAATTTTGTCTTCTCACACACAGAGATAATTTTCTGGTGCTATTTATTAGTCTGTTCTCAGTGAATTGACATTTGGGTACTTTTGGACAAAACCAGGGTTCTGAGTCCAGCAGCATAAATCCTGCAATCCCAAATGTCTGTGTAATTGACTGACTGAGCTATCTTTAAATAGTGTGTTCCTGTTCAGCCCTGCAGGTCATATCTTGGTTTAACATTTCTGCCCCTGCCCAGCCAGGCAGGGTGGGCTTGCAGCCAAGCTCAGTCTCTACCCTCCTGTTGCAATGTCCTCAGAAAGGCTGGCAGGATTGAAACCTTGATGATGTGGGAAGTTGACTTTAAACCTATTCCTTAGAAAAGATAAGGATGCAAAAATATGAATTTAGGTGGGGTTTCATTCTCATCAGCTTTTTTACAAGAATGAAAAGGGTGATGGTGGAAATTGCAAGGAAAGGCAAGATATGGAGAAGATCCTAGCCAGATGTCATTTAACACACAGTGATTGTGGTTTTGACTGATTTAATTGAATAACAGTTTACTGAGTCAGACTTCTTGGTTCCCTGAGAAAAGAACTTGTAAAAAATTGTTGCATCATTTGATACTGTGTAGATAGTGACTGTAGACATGTAGGTGGTTTTGAACAGTCCCTGTTCCTTGTGAGGGTAATAGACAGCATTTAGACTATCTTAGTTCCTGTCTGAAGACAATAGCTTTTTTTTTTTTAATATAAATTTATTTTCTTCTTTCTTCTGGGAGCAGTCTCTGAAGGAAGAGTTTCTTGCTTTATCTTCTTTCCTGGAATAGTTAGGATCTGTCATAAACAGTTGTTTTAGTGGTGATCTGCCTTCCAGTTCTTCGAGGGATATCTACTATAGGGATCCAACAGAGGCATGAATTACTTCCTTAACCTGTAACAAGTGCATTTAATGCTATGAAAAAAAGCATTTACCATGAAGATCAAACATGTTGCATGAGATGTGATAGCCCTTCTTTAACTTGTCGTGTGATAAACAAATATGTATTTTAAATTAAGGAGGACAAGGAAAAGAGATTAAGTCTTGAGAAAAGCTTGAATAAGCACCTGTCACTTTTCTCAATTTTTATAAGAATAAAAGGGCTGCTGCAAAAGGTTTGTGGTAAATAATACTGAAAAAGCAGGTAAATAAAAGTACAAACAGAGTGAGTATGTGGAAAAAGCTCACACCTCTCACCTGCTAGCCAGTTCTGCAGTCACCTACTTTTAATATTTGGGAAAAGGCTCACAACCCAGTAAAATCCAAAGCAAATCTTTCTCCCACACATGTAACTGCAACCAGCTCTGGCTGATGTGTGGAAATCAGGGGCTTTATAGGCCCTCCATCTGTTATTTTTTTAAGGGGGACCTTAGGGGTTTCCTCATTTAATCTCCAAGTGCACAAAAGACTTAACACTGGAATATACCATGAGCTTGTTCTAAATTTGCTTCTACTTTATATCAATGTTCAGGGGCGTCTTTTGCTCAGAAGATTTGATTTAGATGGCAACAAAATTTAAACTTTAGCTAAAGTATTGATTTGTCTTAGTTTCTTCAGGACTTTTCCTTCTGCCTGATCCATCTTACCCAACTTTGTTTTGCCTTGATATTACTTACTCATATCCTGAGATGGAGTTAATGGCACAAAACCTGTGATAAATAATTTTCTAGCCCTTTGTAAACTTTTTGATAGTTATTATAGAACCAGACAGTTTTAACCTGAGCCCCAAAGTAATCATTCAGAGTCAGGGAGTCTGAGAGTGCTGTCTTTTCATTCAAAATTGTTTAAAATAATCTACTGCATAGTATTACAGGCTGTGCCAACTGCTGATGTTGGAGAGTACAGCAGGAATCATTTCCTGACAAGGACATTGCTAGATTTGAAATGTGACTTTGTAGCTTTTATGTTTTTGGTTTTTTTTTGGCAGAGGCTTTATTTGTTGTCTGCTCATAACCTGTTGAGATATAAAGGTAAAATAAGCTGTGACTATTTCACTGAAATTCTGTTTACTAAAACTTTTCAATTAGAAAATAAATCCATAACTTTTATCTACACTATAACTGTCTTGAAAAGGAAGAACTATGTTAATGAAAATACAATTATTTTTCCTTGGATTTCTTTTGAATTTATTTTAAAATTGTGCCCTAGTAAAAATGTGCTTTGAAAAGTGTTGACTGAAAATTAACTTAGAACTCAACAATTTTATGACTATCTTCTCTCTTATATAAATACGCTGAGGCTTTATTCATATGGGAGACCAGAAGCACCACCAGAAGATAAAACTTATTGAAATGCAAAAGTCCATTGCCTAATTCAAATTTTCCCCAAACTGAAAACTTTTCAAGCTATATGTTTTATAATAGTTCAGGAGCAGTAAAGCCTTATAAGGGTTTTTTCAATGAATAACTATTTCAGAAGTTGGCCAAGTTCAAGGGCATTCTTATCTGCTGTACAGTTCCAGCCATAATTTCACATAATTTCTGTTACTTCATAAAGCTGGTGTCTCAAAACACATCTCTGACCACTGTCAGGCTGCTTTTCAAGTTCAAACATGAAACCCCCTCAAGTGCAATTCATAGTGCAGTAGTTTTCAGCTGATTTAGTGTGGAAGGAATGTAGCTTTTCTATCTATTGTGGAATTTATCTTTTTACTGGGTGCTTTTTCCCTGCTGGGACTTACTCAGGCCTCTTTTTTCAAGCATAACACCTACAGGGAGTAGAACTGAACATTTGGTTAAGTCAGAAGTGCTAAATTAGGCAAATATGGGATGGAACTATTGCTACAAAATACCCAGGAGAGTCATAAATTAGCTACTGCAAAACATGACAGCTCTCTGTTCTCTCATAAGTCTTGGAGATGTAGCCCTGGCAAAGAAGTTACTCCTTCTAGAGGTTGGTTTATGACTTGTAGAGGCAGCTGATGGAAGCAAACTTTACCAGCCCCAGCATGGCAAACAGTACAGATGACTTGCTCCCCATGTATGAACCTTGTTGTTTTGAAACTGGCAGAATCTGTGTTAGGAAAAATTCCCAGCTGAGCAGCAGCACTTCTGTGTACAGCTGTGCTTGCATCTGTCAAAGCTTGTCTCCAAGCAGTGGAGGCAGCTCAAAAGTTCTATCAATAGCACAGGACATAAACATTTGGATACCAATACACTATGCCTCATAACTTTTGACCCATTTTTATGCTGAAGGCAGCATACAGGGCACTGAATATTACAAGTATCTGTCAACATGCTTAGAGCATTATTATTTATAATTTTATTACCATGGGTGTCAGTTGGACCAGTTTCTTTCTGGTTTATGTTCCTATCATGCCCTTCTTGTTATTTTTTTTTAATTGAAGTACATGAAGAGAGATTTGTGATGTCAGTGCTGGAAATTTCACTATAATAATAAAAGCTATCTTGTTTCAAGCAGCTAGGTTGTTGTCTTTTTTCTTCCTTTGGATAGTCAGCCCATGATTTTGAGAAATCAAAACGCCTGTACAAAGCTTTAATGGATCATAACCTACAAGTTTGTTCTCTGTGTTGTAACTTCCTGAAGGTAAGTAATAAATTATTTTGTTAGGCAGTCAAAAATGGTGCAAGGAGCCTATTAATGTTATCACAGTAACGCCAGCCAAAATGTCTCCACCTGAAGCTGTATTTAGAAATGAAAATCAAAGAGCCAGTAAAATGCAGCAGACATCACTGAATGATAGATTTACAATGAATGTCTTGGATAGCTTTCTATGAGCTTTAAAGCCAATGAATATATTTTATCTGATTGTAACTTTTCCAGGAAAATAAAAGCCATGCATACAGTGTGTGCTCCATCAGACTTTATAGTATCAACTCTTTTTGGCATAGTTACTAACACAAATGAGTTCTTTTTCTCCTACCTATGAATACCATAGTAATTTCTGTGACCAGAACACTAGACATTTTGATTATCTGCTATCAGTTAACAGTTATTTCCTGCTACTGAAAGATGCTTGCCAAATAAGTTTTTATAAAGCAGATACAGAAGTCCTTGTTTTAGAGTTTTCACTATGCTACTGAAAGCCTCCAGGAACAGAAAAGAAAGAGGTTTTCTAAGTCCTTGCTGAGGGATCAGCAAAGCTACAACAAAAGGATATGTGGAACCATGGTGGAAGATTTGAATCTATTGACAATAGGAACACTTGTTTCTCAATTCTTGATCTTATCTGAAATATATCCAGTGGTGAATTTAAAATATTTTACTTGAATTTCTATTCAACAAGTCTCTATGTCTCAAAACAATTGCCACACATGGTGTACAATACTTTGTGTTAGACCTACTAGAGAAAAGTAAATTAGTTTCATGATTTTATGTCTGACTGAACCCTTCACTTTTGAAACCAGATATAGCATGTGAAGAATTCAGCAAATTTAATAAAGAGTTCAAGAATGAATTTATGTAAGACCATACATGTTTTCTGGCTGGATGCAGACATTGTCCTGCTTTCCAAATTACATTTAGAAAGTATTTGTAGTTTCTAGGTGCCAGCAGCTTTGACTGAGAAAAGGACTTTGGTCTGGGAATCTAGGCACAGTGATGTTTCAGAATGTAGCTCAGAATGTGTATTGCCAATCTCACCCCACTGAACAGTTAACTACATACTCAGTTTATATTTCTATAAGTCACAGGGTTGTTGTATGCCACATTTCATGGTGGCCAAGTGGCTGGGCAGCCTGCTGCTGGTCCAGGTAAGGTCCCCAGCATCCTCTGTGTGCTGGGGTTGCAGTCAGTGTGTCCTTGGGAGCTCAGGCTTTTGCCCATGCTTGAATTCCATTCCTGCTGGACAGTGCTGAGGTTGGTTTTGGAAAGTACTCAATTCCTTTTGACAGTAGACAGTGAGGAGGAAATGGGGAAGGAGGGAGGATATAAAGAAGAAGAATCTGGCAGGGAGTCTGCTGCTCTCATACTTCCTTCTGATCAGCTAGAGAGAAAATATTCATTATCTGTCCCCCACTCCAGGGCAACCACCATGAGTTCTCCACCACATGAAACAAAGCATCAGTCTGATGGTACAATAGACTGATTTTATTGTGTGACATTCTTCTGTGACCAGGTTTAGCTGGGTGAATTTTTACACATGGAAAGAGAGAGGGGACATTTGACATGAGTGCAGATTTTGTTCATCAGTTACACAGCTGAGCACGGCTGAAATTTGGGAGCCCTCTCCAGTGCAGAGAGTTAAACACAAGATGACCCAGTTGATGTCACTTTCATAAGGTTTTCTACATACTCTGCAGCCCCAAGAGGTCACTAGTCAGAGGCAAAGTTCTCAAGAGATCATGGGGTGGCTGAAGTATCACTCCTTCAATATAACAAGCTAATTTTTTAGGTACAGCTAATTACTGCATTTCAACAACTACTCTCAACTAAGTAGGTGATTTTTATATTTTTGTTTTTCAACCTCATGGAATCACGTTTTCAGGTTTTTCCTGCTAATTGTTCTTTGTATGAAGACACAACAAATAAGAAAGCACAGTAAAATATCTTCTCTAGCTCCATGCAGCCAGGAATGAGGCTCTAAGTAAAACAATGATAAAAATGAATTTGGTTATAGACTATGGGCTAGATGAAGGGCACTGGATATCTCAGGCTTGCTGAAATAGAAAATCTTGAGAGTGTCTTAATAACCACAATATTCATTCTAACACCATAAAGTTCAGAAGTGAAGTGCCAGAGTATTCACACATGCACACATCCCTACCAGTTCATCAGCAGAAGTGACTGTGAAGGGTTTTACTGGTCAATTCAGCTTGAATGTTTTCAGTGGGGAAGGAATATTCTTGGATAAAAAGGAGCATTCTTTCAACAGGGGAAATACTTTGAGTGGTGGTGAATTATTTTTGTTTCTACGTGTTTTTTTCTCACAGATGCTATACTAAAAATACATTGATTTTTTAGTATGCTTGAAGAACAGCAAGTGGGGGATAGGTTTGCTTTTAGTTTCTGAGTCAGAGTGAGCAGATCTGAACTGCTAACCCCTTAGAATGACACATACATGAAAGGGATGTGTGTATCCTTTCACTGTGCTGAGATATCAGGATAATTATCCAACATACAGTTCCCTCTCAGTGCTTTTCAGTGCATTTTGAATGAAGAGACTGTGAGGATAGCTGATTTTAATCTGAGAATCCACTTTAAAGGGGCTCAGGAGATTCAGTGCTAATAGAGGAGCTAAGTGATACAGAAGTATTACTTACTCCTCAAATGGGAAGATGAAAATGAGAATCCTTAGATAATACAGGATGGAAACAGATACCTGCTGATCTTCCCCCAGGCTCAAAAAAAAGACTGAATGAGGAGTATGGAAGGAAGCTGATGCCATTTAGGACTGTCCTTTATCAACTTTTTTCATTCATTCCAGTAGATTTGAACTCCATATTTTAACTCTGAGAATGTTGAGGAACTACTGTACATCTATTATAAGGGAAAGTTTGGGGTCCCTGATGCAAAATTAGTTTATTGTACAGTGGAGTGCAACAGGCAGTAATGATGTATGCATGCTTAGATGTAGCTTGAATGTGTCTGAGTGCCTGTGGCTTTTTACAACTGTATGTCTTATCATACCATTCTAGCCCCTTTTTGTGTTTTAGGCTTCACTTGTCTTAATTTTGCACCCTAGGCATATACCAAATTCTTACTCTTGGAAACTGGCATAATATAAACAGCAATGTAGCAATAACTTTCCAGAAAGAACAATGCAATTAGAAGAACTTTGCTTTCCTTCTCTTCAGTTTCCTTTCCTGTTGTATTTATAAAACAAGTTTACAACATTATACTGCCTTTCCAAGAAGCAGTACTATCTCCAAATTGACTTTTGTCAAATTGATACCTATTGAGGAGCAGTAGTTTGGTTTTATAGGACAGAAAACTACAGGTAGCTCTGAAAATCTAAAAATAATATCTCAGTTAGAAGAAAAGTACATTATTTTTATTTCTGACTTTTAACATTTCTTCAAAATTTT
This sequence comes from Erithacus rubecula, assembly GCF_903797595.1. NCBI lineage: Eukaryota > Metazoa > Chordata > Aves > Passeriformes > Muscicapidae > Erithacus > Erithacus rubecula. Next base: position 12,252,619 of record NC_136689.1, on the reverse strand, counting down.
CCATTGACTATCTCCATTTCCCTAAAATTCCAAACCACCTGCATGTTAATATTCTGCTGTCCCTCATGCTGTGTTTCTTGCCTTTATTGAAATTGTGTGCCCTGCTTTGGGAAATACACAATGCAAACGAGGCCTGTACTCTTTTATTCAGACATGAATGCAGCTGTTCCAGCTCATATGTAAAGGTAATAAAAGGTAAGCTAAAGTTAAGTACCTAATAATGAAACCTTTAGATACATACTAATGTAAGAATAAGAGAAAATTTATGAGAACAGAGAGAAGCAAATGAATAAACCCTTTTTAGCAGAAAACAAATAAAACTCTTTGTGATCAATTTTTCAGGAGGAACAGTATGGTAGAGAATACTTGAATGAGCTGTATGATCTTTAAGGTCCCTTCCAATCATTTAATGATTCTATGATTCTGTGTTTCTCAGGCCATTTTAATACAGGAACTAAGGAATTAATCGCTTTTGGTGCTTCAGTACCCATGTGGCACTAAATGATCAGATTTTTTGGCTCAGAAGGTTAGGAATATGACAGTATCAGGAACCATTAAGAGAGTTTTATTTTCCCTAAATGACATTTCTGGAACTGGAGTCCCCTATGGAGTTCTTAGCTTATGTCTTTATTTCCTGTCCTCCTGTGATGCAGGGAATAAAATGTTTCTTTGAATGCTTGTTCTTTGTTGAGTGCAGCATGGAGACATTTGAGAATCAACAGTCCCTTGTGTTTACAGAAGCAGTCACTTCCCCACTGCATGCTGTCTAGGAATTACCACGCTAGTCAATTTAGGGTAAATTTGCAAAGTGGTGCACAGGGAGTCACACAGTTAAATCCCATTGATGTTAATAGGAGTCATGCAGCTAAATCCTTGCACATTGCTTTGTAATTTACCTCTTTGTGTTTCTCAAACCTGCTGCTCATGACTAATTTCTGTCTCTTATAGAAAAGCCTGAATGTGTTTTGGTAGTGGAATGGGCACTGTCTATCTATATATACTATCTATATATATCCATATACTAGCTATATCTATATATGCTATCTATATATATTTCTATGACAAATTTTATCTGACATATAAATATATAATCCAAAATACAGACATTATCTCTAATGATTGGTGTCTTCATATATTTGCTTGTATGTGTTCCTTATAAGTTACAGGGTAGTGATAAATCAAATCAGCACCAATCCTCAAATTAGCACACTCCTCAGAACCACTACTTCATTAAGAAACAAAATAATATTACTAAAGTTTTTGAAAGCTAAACCCATGTCACAGGAGAAGAAATGCTTCGGTGAAAGCATAATGTCTTGAAAATTTGCTTGATCAATTCTTAAAATGCTTTGAACTTGCTCTGTGGTCTTCAGATTGGTGTGAGTTAGACTTTCTGCATTAATTTCAGTTTTCTGAAGAGAAGTGCTTTTAGGTTCATTTGTGGGAAGGAGGAAATGCAAAGAATTAGCCAGTGTTTCTAAGAATGAGGTTAAAAAATGGTGAAGTGACTCGATGCAAGCATGAAAGTGCTTTGCCCCCGTGTATGTTTAAATCTTGGTGTTATAGTGATGAGTATCATTGGGTTATTTACACCATGACTCCAGCTAGTCATGAGAGTGTCAAAATGTCCATAACCATGCAGGTATCAAAAGCAGAGCAGCTGTGCTGGTACCATACTGCACCCATAGTGAGCTCTGGCTCCAAGGAAGGTGATTAGTTCAGTTGCAGCACCCTGCTGATGTGGTAACACGACTCCTGGCTCAAGAGCTGGCTCAGGCAGCAGTCCCCAAAGAGCCTTAACACCACCCTTCACTGCATGGCACAGGCATGCCCACAGAAACACTCCTAGGATAACAAGGGACTCTATCTTCTGGCTAAAGTTTGGATGATTCCCAGTAAATGGGGCTTAAAACTGCACCGTGAATGCTGAGAGGAGAAAGAAAATATTGCTTCATTTATACTGCTGATTCACCCACTGAATGGAAAATAAGTTATGAAATCATGCAATTAAAGACCCTGTCAGCAGACATATGTGCAGAGCAGGCATATATGAGGTGGAATAGGCAACCTGATATGAAAATCCAGTAACTGCTGTGTTGGTCACTGGCAGGTCTGAGATATGCATTTGGTAATTCCTTACTCTCACTTTGATTCCCTGTGAAAGTTTCCACAAAGTCACATTTTTTTTTTATATGGGACTAAGGGTGCTAGCAGGACAAGCAACTTTTAATGTGGGGATTAGAAGCTGTTTATAAATTAGTCTTAAGCATACACACACATTTCTTTTGCCTTTGGAATATGGCAAGACTCTCAAATAGCCCTACAGAATATAAAGAATGTCAGAATCTTTTGCATTTTAATAAGTAAAGGCAGTCAAGTTGTGTGTTCTTGGCTTTATCTTCAGCATGGTTACAGGCATGTGGGAACAGCCTTTCTCACAGTGTTTTGATTTTTCTATTTGACAATGTGGCACACAGAGGGGAATTTGACATATCTGGGGCTCTGCAAACATCTGGACAGAGTAGACAGAGCTGTTATGGTTCACCAGAACCTGACTTCCATATATTGTATCCTTTCACTTGTGTCTCAGGATTGCATCAAGGGTTCTCAATTTGTTAATCTCTGCAGGCATCAAATCTACTCATAACAAGTGGTTTTGATGGACATGTGAGCAGCTGGGGTAAACTGAAAAGAGCAAACTGAGATGCAGAACTGGTGACTGACTGTGCTTCCAGTTTGTTTTAACAGCAAAATCTGATTTAAGAGAAACAAACAGCTTTACAAACTTCTGATTCCGTATTTTGAATAGAAAGGCAATGCTCTGATATGTTGCACCCATGAACAAAAGGAAAGGAAAAGTGTATTAAGACACTTGGGTTGCACAAATCATAATATTCTACTTTTCAGGACAACTTGTGAAAATATGTTTAAGCTGATATTAATAACTATTAATAACAGTTTTTGGAAAAGCAGAAAACCAATCAAAATTTCAGAAAAGAATTTCCTAAATGTGTCAGGAACAAACAACAGTTCAACAACTGTATCAGTACAACGTGAGATAAGGGTAGTAATCCCAACATGGAAAAGGAAGTGTACAGCAAATTATTTTTTTTATCTGTTCCTGAAGAAAAGCAGGATGATGTATTCTTATGATAAAGTATTAAGGAAATACTTTCTATTGAGCTAGAAGATAAGGAGGACCATAAACTTAATCAGTGGAAGTTAAATGTTTTTCTGAAATCATCAGGACTGGCACCCTTGAGTGCCAAAGGAGTCAGAATGAGGAGACTGAATTTCTTCTACTTGCAAATCTTGCAGCACTGAGGAACTTAAAAATTCTTCATAAATCAGTCAAACATGACTGGTAATTGATTGGTGATGAAAGAGAAGTCACTGCTCTTTGGCAAAACTGATGTAAGGCTAATCCAAGAAAAAAAGTGATTGTAAAAAGGATGTAATTAGTAAGATTTTAATGAAAAATAGGACACAAACTGTAATCTTATGTTAAGTAGGTTGGACATCTGGATACTTTCACAAGCCCTTAGAGCTTTTTCTTTTAAATAAAGAAGCTTTGAGAAAACATTCAAATACATGTTGGATATAAATTCCCCCTCCTCACCTGTTTAGCAAAATAACAATGTGCATTGTGTCCTAGAGTATTCAGCTTCATTCCACTCTATTTTTAGACTCATGGCTTTCAAACAGAAATTATTTATAGGTTAGTTCAGCCACAAAAGAGGGAGAAAATGATGTAGACAATACACAGAAGTATGGAAACTGTCAAGCAGAAAAGAATGATTATCATAATATAGTGTTCTAAATTAAGTAAAAAACTGGTTTAGTGATAGAACTCCAAGTGTTACATATGGGAATTTATCATTTTGTGATGCGTTTCTGGGCTAAATATTATTTAACAATTCAGTCAGTAATACAAAAGAAAGTATAAAATAAATGCTGTTATGACATATATACCATAAAGGCTACTAGAGAAGTTATTAATAGGATAAATAAATAGAACAGATCAGTGTGAATTTTTTGGCTAAAAGCGCTGAAAATATTGCTTTTGATATTGCCAAATAAAACATCACACATCTGGAAAGGAAAACCACAGTCGAGTTTACAGTGTGTCAGGCAATGCTCTGGAAGATAAAAAATGTCTTCAAGACTTGTCTAAAGACGTGGCTGATTTTACCATGAATGTACCATAAAAAATAATACTCTGGATAAAACTGGAGAAAGCTGGGAATGGCATTCTGAAAATACAATGAGTAACATTTGAATTGTAATTCTAAGTCTCACTAAGGCATCTATGCTTTATAAAGGAGATTGTAGGAATGATGGAATTGGAAAAAAATACAATGATGATCTCCATCTCATAATGTCTATGAGATCTACATATGCAAAAGAAGGGGTAGAAATGATTTTATTGCATCAACCAGTATTTTCATGAGGGAGGGGAAATTCAATAAAAAATGGCATGATCTGATCACAGTTATGCAAAAAATTGAAATATTAAATACTTCCCTAAAATTAAAAGATTGCTATATAAATGAGAAATGAATTGCAAATATTAAGAGTAAGTAAACAAAGGACTATGTAAATGTTGACAGATTATCTATCACTAGGATTATTTTTAAGTTATGAAAATGTGTCTTTTTAATCAATGCTTTTATTCAGACACTGTGGAATTGCTGCAGAAATTAGATCTGCTCCCCTGATATGCAAGTGTCAGATTAGATAATCATAACAGTTTTTGTAAGCTTCAAATCTAATAATATTAATAAACATTTTGCAAATGATCATATGTTTTGAGTTACCTCTATCATTAGCTGCTCTGCTCCCTTTGAGACCTGTGCTTCTCAAACAGGAAAGTGCTTTGACAAAGTGAAGCTCTCATCTCAATTTTAGAGGGAAAAAATTCTTTTCTCTATATTTGTTTTGTTGGTTCTTTGATGGTTCCTGTTAATTTCTGTGTACCTTCTTCTTCCTACTGTAATAAAGAAAATTGAATTTCTGAGGGGATAATGAGACCTATTATGTAGTAAAAAAAACCCCAACATCTCCAGTATAAATGCCACAGTGAATTCCATAATGTGTTATTTGGGACTAAGTTTAAGCACTTAATGATTCCTCTTGTTCTTATTCAACATCAGTTCACCAGAAAGAGCAGACTCACAGGAAGATGAAATATCTAGTGAGGTATACTATATTTTTTATATTAGAAAAATAAAGCAAGGGATTTTAAACAAGAATTTGTGCTAGAAGAAGTAGAAGAAAGTATGAGTACCATCAGAAATATGCAGGAACACAGAAGATACTAATGAGAAAAGAAGAAATTACAAAAATGACAGAAAATGTTCTGCTGGTACAAGATATTAAAAGAGTGAATCTCCACATTCTCCTGAAATAGGAGAAACGGTGAAATAGTTTCTTTAAGACTGGTCTCTAAAAGGAAAATAATGAGACTGAAAAAACGATTAAAGTACCATGAGTAACAAGACAATAAAATTAGTAGCAAAAGAAGAAGCTTTAAGAGTGATGTCACAGACCATTGGACCAAAAATAGTAAATACAATTACTATAATTTACAAATTGTTTGACAGGACCTTTTTTCCAGCATGTTTATCTTTACATGAATGTTCAACAGAGCCCAGTTTGTTTTCCTTTCCTTGGCTTTACATGATGCCAAGAAGTTTCTCTGACCACTGGCACAAGTGTCTCCAGCACAAGAGGATGTTTAGATTATCTACTCTGTCTCCTGCTCTGCTCCCTTTGCATTCTCTGCAGCTCTGAGGTTAAGGGCTGATAAACACTTCAGCTGCCCATCTTTTACATAGACTACCAGATGGTCAAAATGAAAAAAACAACCCTCCTATCAAAGATGATGGTTTACCACTTAATTTGCTTGGGGTTAATCAAAGCAGAAAAATTGCAGTTGAATTTAATGACTGGCTATCCATTAATCTTCATGAGTTAATGCCAGCTCTTGTAGTGCAGAGTCTGTGCCATTGGACAGGGAATGACTCTGCACATGGGTCTTCATCTCTGCAGCATAGACAGGCAAAGGGTTTGTCACATAAGTCTCCTTTACAGCCATTTATAACTATTAAAATCTGATAATTACTCTCAAAGAGTTTTATTGTGCTAGTCTGTGGAGTGGATGAAAAAGTTGAAATTGAACTGGCTGCATTACTCCTTGCTGGAGCTGTAGGGGTGAAGCCTGTTGAAAATGTTTCTGCATTACCTGGTACAAGTGGATGCTGGTTTGGGACTGTGGCATCTGTGTGGTGCTCCAAATCTCATTACTCCTGTGTGTCATGTCCTGAGAAAAAAATCAAACCACCATCCTGTAAATGACTCTATAAAATTTTGAAAAGAAGGTAAAATATGAGAATAAAGATTTTTTTTTAAGATACAGAAAAGTAATCCTTCTTTCTTCCTAAACATGGTGACATTTTTTCAATTTTTCTCATAAATCTCTGTTTTTCTGGATTGCAGCCAAGACTGAAAGCAGGAAATACAAGTATATTTCCAAGAAAGACTTGTAATTTTCTATTCAGTTTTTAAGACAACAACAGGAGAGTAAATTTGGTTTACCTTAGCATTTTGGAGAGAGCTGGTACTTAGCCTCTACATGCCAGAAGGGATGCAAACTACTGGGGAGAAATGGTGACAAGAGAAAAACACTTGCATGGTACAAGCAATAACAGCAATTCAAAAGAGATGAAAAAGAAGAAAAGAGTGAATTTTCTCTCTTTTGTTTGTACAATACACTTGTAGGCCTAATATATTACCTCTTTATTTGTCATGTAAGGTCTTCATATCATGTTATTTTGAAAGTGGTTAGCTTTTCTGCCTTCACTCAGAATCAAGATTGGATGCTTGAGAGATCCATTTCTTGTTTGGATTAGCTTGTTTATTAAATCTTATCTAAAGCACAGAGAGTTCTTCAGCACTTCTAGCTATCAAGCTGAAAGTGAGAAAATGGAGGTGTATCTAGCTAGTTACAAGGTCTTTTAAAGCCTAACTATCCAATTAAGAGCTAACATCTATATTATTTATACTTTTGACCCAATAACCAAATAACCTGTGACCTGCACTGTGGTACTAAACTATCCAATCCAAAAACTTCTACCTGAAATCATGAAGAAGGAACAAGAAGGAAGAAAGAGACAACACCCAAGAACATCCATCTTGTCCCATCTCTTTTTACTATACTATAAAACCTTCAAATTCAAAACCTTTCACCATGCAAAATGATGCTTCTGTTCTGACTACACACCAGTGATTCTAACTCTATCACTCAAATTTGGAAGCCTTCTCCAAGGCCTCAAGTCAAAAGCAGTGTTCTTTTGAGGGTCAGTGTCAGAAACCACAGAAAGTTTAAAACTTCCAGGCTTCAGGGTTCCAACATTATTTGATGCAGAGGGATTGTGAAAAAGAAGTAGACATCATTCTACCCCAGACTCCATTGGGGGTGACCTTAATGCAAAAATCTTCCTCATCACCCCTGTGTGTGCTCTGCAGCACTTAGGGCTCCTCAGGCAGTGCAGAGGAGCAGGACAAGGCAGTATAAAGGTGTGATGAAGACAAGCCACACTGGTGGCCCAGCAGCTTCAGAGCATCAAGCAAGTGCTGTCCCAGGGTCTGGGAGGGGTAAGGACCTGTGCAAGAGGGAGCATTGGTGCAGAGGAAACCAGGATAAAGGATCCAGAAGGATTCACGTGGTAAAACCAGAACCCAGTGCCCAAGTGTGAGGGGCAGAGTGAGCTCTGCCAGTGATCCAGAGAGAGAAATTAAAACAAAAACTCAGGCACCAGTCACCTGCAGTGCTGAAAAATTATTTACATCTTTGTGTCATTCAAGTGGTAAGGTAAACTCAAGGGAATAGGGAATTTCAGTTCATTGCACTAGAGTTGTGTGTGGTGAACAAGCACTGAAAAACATGAATTTCATCTTTATGTCATTGTTTGCATAAAGGGGGAAGACTCCCACACTTGGCTCCTGTATCTTCCCTGTGAAACGTATTTCTTCAAGAAGTGTTTGAAAACAAATGAGACTTCAGTAGGTGGGATATGGTTTGTGGAAAAATGAGAAAGGAAGATGAGGCAAGTGGACAGAATTAAGAGAAAGGCACAAAAGAAAAGCTAGCTCTGTGTGAATACCTTTTATTTTTAATGCTGTGATCCAAAACATTCAGATGATATTTCATGAAAAAAAAAGCAGGCTAACAGAATATTAGTCACATCTAAATGGAAACACACAGCTGTAGTGTGACTGAACTTCAGTCTTCAGCTATTTTCCTCTCACAGTACCAGTCCATTACTGGTGAAAATATGTTCCTTTTTTTTTCTAAAAATATTAGGCAAGTTTTGGAAGCATGTGTGCACAGGAATGAAAACCATTTTTAATGTTTCTGGGGGTATATATCCCCTTAAGAATGGAAAATTGAAGACAAAAACTAAACCAAACAAATAAGCATTTAAGCAAATTACTTTAATGAGTGCTTATTGAAAATGAATGCTCTGAACTTTTGAGATTGTAGGTTCATTCTAGGATAGGACTTGAGAATTAAAAATTTGTTTCCATTCAGAATTAAGAAGAGAGTGCTGATTTTTTAAACTGCTGTTTGGAAAATGGTTGACTTTAATGCTGCTTTTTGGTCTAGTGGAGATCAGATTGCTGTGGAGTAGTGCCTGTTTTCTCCACTTCCTGTGGTGATCAGGAAGGAATGACCTTGCAGTCTCAAGTTTCCTAAACTTAGGCACTTGTGTGTGTGTTCACCTGTAAAATGGATTTATAAACTTCTGTAACAGACAATGGAATTTTAATCTGAAGCACACCTGGAGCTTTGGGGTTGGTTGGTCTCAGCACAAGGCAGGCTCCTACACACAGCCAGCTAAGCTGTCTCATGCATGGGTCTGAGGTGGCATTCACATATTCAGGTTTTATGTACCCCATCCACTATTTTAAAATGTCTTCCTTTGGCTTTTAAGCATCTCTATACCTATGAATCTTTCTTCTTGTTGCTCTTTTTTACTAAAAGCTCAGTGGGTGCAATTTGGTATAATTCCATTGATATCAGTGGAACTTTGCTGAGTTACACTGGCTGTGGTTTTCCTTCAGCTTGGAGGGTTTCTTTTAATGTCCCACTTCTGTGACCATTATTGGATTATACCTTTCACTAAAATTTTCAATATTGTAATTAATTTGGAAACACTGAAACCCAACATTTTAACTTCTAAAGAACACTAATCAGCACTTCTGGCTTCATTTTTTTCCACTTCAAGCTCCGGCCCATAAACATCCCATTAACAAGAAACTGTTGCAAGTGTTTTCATTGTTTTCTCTTTGCTTTGTGGTGAGCTAAGTGTTTCTGAATTTCCTGGGTGGATGCATCAGACTGTGACATGCTGAATCTGGTTTTATCAGTTTTATTCTGTTTAAGTGATTTTAAATGCAGCTGGAGGTATGTAGCTATATCATTATTATTATGATAATAGTAATTATTATTATTATTACTGTCACTCTTTTTATTGCTGTTATTATCAGCATTTGGGAACTACTGATTGTCAGGTCTGTATTGAGAATAACTGAGCAGAACTCCAACCAGTTCAGCCAGGAGCAGACTCGTTTTGCTTTGGTTTTGGTTTGTGGGGCTGGTGGTGACAAGAATACTGTGGGCTTTCAGCTGTTGCAATGTTTGGAATTCAAGCACTGTTTGTCCAGCTAAGGGACAAAGATTTCAGTAACAGGACACATTCCTTTGTAAGTTGAACAAAACATTGAGAGACTTTCACAAGACCTACATGTTCTTTCTTGTTCCAGAAACTTCTATAAACCAGAAATATTTGTTGCAATGTGAAATATTCTGTGAGATTATGATAGCTTTGCAGAAATCTTGAAATATTTATTGTGGCAGGAATTTCTCTTTCCATGAGCCTACATTGACAGATAGGTTCAGCAGTACTTAATGAAGAATATAATAGACATTATGAGTCCAAGGATTCTGGTTCTGGGCCTTAGTTTATTAATGCAACTTGGTTTAAGAAATGGGAGAAGAAAAGGTTTAAGATATAGGTAGCATTAGTTAAAGGGGAAAACTTGTTAGAGGAGAATGTTGCATTTTAGGCTATAGGAGAGCAGTGAAAAGGATAATGCAGCATAGTTCCTTGTGCAATGGAGAAGCAAAAGAGAGAGCTTTATTCAAAGAAACACTACAATTACATAGGGTAGTGTGTGCAAAACAAAATAGAAAAGACTCATTGGTCCAAGAAGGCAACACCTTTTTGAAAACATGCTTTCTTCAAAACATCACAAGACACTCACACGGCTCTCACACACTCTGCAGGTGCATAATCATTGTTGTAATGTCTTGTCCTTGAGCAGGCCTGGGAAACTCAAGGATCTGAGGCTGCTTTTTTCCTGGTTCCCAGCAGCATCCAGTGACAGGAGAAAAGTATGGTGACTGAAAGATGATCTGGGAAGCACTCTGGCTGTGGCAGCACCATCTCATGTGGCCATCCAAAGCAGGGGTACCTCAGGCAGCTGAGGAGCACTGGGCAGCACTGAGCCCAAACCCCATGGTCAGGTTTGCAGAGAGCTGTGCCTGCTCCTCAGGCACTGCTGGGAGAATGTGCAGATCAGCTGGAGCACTCCAGTGTGTCCCAAGAGTGTGAGCTGCATGTCCATCTGCAAACAACAACTTCACCAAAGCTGTGAGGGGTGGGAGAGGTTTGCTGCATGTGATGCTGGGCTAATGTAGCCCTGGAGCTCTCGAGCAGGATTACACACACACAGTTCTGCCTTGCTGTTCCTGCAGCCTACTGCCAAAACCAGGGATATTAGAGGTGTTTTCGAGTGCTGACCAACAAAAATCTAAAGGAGTATAAAGGAGTGGGTATTTGCATTTAGTTGAGGAAAAGAATCAATTAATATTAAAGTTCCATGCTTGAGTATAATAAATGAGACTTTTAAACACGTTCTTTCCCCTATACCTTGAAAAGGGTTTGGGACGATCCTCTCAATATCCTAGTACTTACACTGCTAAAGACTGCTCACTTCTCTGGGCTATTGGAAAAGCTAAATCATTATTACTTTGCAATCCTAAACTATAAAACTTGGTGTAAACATGTGCTAGTAACTTCGCCCGTTTTATGCAGGTCAGGTTTGGAATAGTTCCAAAACCAGATCACACTGTGCAGATTTGATTTTGTGATATTGGTTTGAGAGATACATTGGGGCTTTCTAAATGGCCTTTGTCAAACTTGTGCACCAACTGTATGAATTTTTCTGTTGACTTTACAATTAATTAAAAACTGATTTCTTCATGTAGAAACTTAATCTTATCAGCAGACATTATTTCCATCATCTCTGTATCACAGGCCAAGGTTAGAGCACTCAGCAATTTTAAAAGTGTTATCTCAGCTGTGGGCTCCTGAGCCAGATTAGCATGTGTGTAGTAAATCAAAATGTATTCAAGATTCCTGCAGTTGTGCATGTGCTAATTCTCTTTGGGTGTAACTCAAATGGGATGAGAGAGCAAAAATAGAGTGGTAATCATCAACCAGAGCAGGATTTCCCAGCTTGTGGACAGGTGTGTTCCTGTGGCCTTTCTCAAAGCAGAGATGTCACTGCGAGGTTAAAATGCCAAACTCTAACAATAGAGACATAAACAGAAAGAAAGACCAAAGATAAGACATCTGGTGCTTTTCTTAAAGATTCTGAGGTTGAAGTCAACTGTTTGTTCAGTTTTGATAATTTATGACATGATCATGGAACTTGTGTGGTCCAACACCACGAGTGAGCTGTCTTGAGGTAAAGCAATACCTTGATGTTTGCTTCCACACAGGCAGAAAAAGGAGCATTTTTCCTTCATTGTGAGATAGTTCATTGGGCTGCATATTATGGTCTGACTGTGTCTCAGCTCTTGTGGTAGCTTGGTTGAGTTTAGACTGTTCTGGCACCTGTGTGCTCCATTCTGAGACGTGCTGGGAATGCTGGCATTCCTGAAGGAAAGCCTCCTGGGGCTGCCTGTGCACAGCCTCAGCAGCTCCACCTGTGAGAGCCTGTACTGCAGCAGCTGGTCTCAGCATAAATGATTCCCACAGAGCTCAGCACTGGGCACAAGAGAGTCTGATCAAGAGCAGAATTCCCTTTGCCAGTGATGACACACTGGGGCCCTGCTTATATCTGTGCTACAGAATTGATTCTTGGTCATCACTGGGCTGTATGAGATTTATTTTGAATTTGTGTTTGGTGCAGTTTGCCATATATATTATTGTGCTTGTGTCTAATACATTGGATAGTTAAATAAATGCATATTTAACTGTGGCTGAATTGTCCCTCTTATCCAACTCCTAAGGTTGGATTGATTTTCAGAAACATAGTTGTATGTATAAAAAAATTACTTAGCCTCTCCTGGACCTCTAATTGCTTTAGGAACTTAGCACTGGCTAGTTCAATCTCTGACATAAAATTCCTAATTACTTAATAAAAAGAAGTAAAAGACAGGCAAGATGACCTCTAAGTTTGTAATCAGCTGTAGCTATTGACATGAGCACTGCTGTGAACCTGACAAGCTGTGATACGTGCACTGACGACCATAAAGATAATGAGGTCAGCTGTTGATTTGAGTCAAAACAACAAGAACAGACTTGATTCAAATGAAATCAGAGTTAGCTATAAAAGCTCGAGTATGTGAGAATGACTGTGAAAATGATAGACCTGAACAGAATGTTTCTTTTTGCTGAGGTATGAACTTTTGTCACTAGGAGAACAGGGTTTTTTCCAGGTAGGATTGTCAACTAAATTTTTTTTTGTTTTTTGTTTTTTGGTTTTTTTTTTGTTTGTTTTGTTTTGTTTTGTTTTGTTTTGTTTTGTTTAGTTTAGTTTAGTTTTGTTTCCTCTGTACTTGGTGGGTTTTATAAACCTCCATTCAGCAGATGCCAAATTGCAAATATAGCTGCCAAAGCTAATTTCTTGTGGAGAAATTTTAAAAGACTCATCTAAATTCAAGGATAATTGAGAATCCAGAACAAAAATACAATGCAATTGCCATTAAACTACCCCAAAACATGCATTATTAATAATGTGGGTTTGCAATTTTTTTAATAGTTATAATCTTAGACTCCTGTTTTCAAGGCTGACCTCACACCCTCTTTCATGGTATTTCCTAAGGCTGCCATTAGCTGCAAATAATTCTGTACCTTCTATGCCTTTGCTGGTGTACCTTTATATCCAAATCATTCATATCAGAACAAATGTGAAGAAACATGGTTTAAGAAAATACAAATAAAGGTGTTTCATTCTCCAGCTGTTCACCTTTTTTGTAAATCATCTGCCTTCCCTTATAAAAGACACAAGCTCATAGAAGTATGAGGTGATCATTGACAATGTGACTCTTAAAGTAGTTATAGCTTCCAGTTAAATAATCAAATATTTCTAGACACTGCACTATAACTTAGATTAATAGACATTTCAAGGCATTTAAAAATCCCTATGAGTGACCTGCTAAGAAAGCTTTATGTGCCATTGTACTGATGAAGAGTAACAGCTTCAAATTCAGCATAGTAAGAACTTTGCAAATAATATTATGCATCTCAATAAACACTACCACTTATTCAGAAAACAGCCATGCTCTCTGTTACTTCTTTCTCAGGTCTGAATCATTATATTTGAATGCTTTAATACAGAGAAATTGGGAGAAAAAAAATGCTGAATTGGTAAAAAAAATCTCTTTTCTCTGTATTCATGATGGTAATCACCCACATTCCTGACTACATTCTTGTAAATTCCTGTCTATTATCTTGAGAGGGGAAGATGAATTATCCTGTGTGTTGCAGAAATTAATAATAACACTTTTTCCTTGTTACAGGTGATACCAGAATAAAGGGGATCCAAACATGACTTTCAGGTTGATCTTTCAGAATTTCATCCTGCCCTTGGTCTTGTGAGGCAGTGCAGCACTCAGCACAGGTCAAGGTCTAAATGGCATATTGGTACCCCAGGTGTTCTGCTTGAGTGCTAAAAGACTTAACAAAGCAAAAATAAAAGACAATTATTATCACAGAGAAGCTGTCTAATCTGCATTTCAGTGGACTTTTTTTTCTCCAAAAGTGAAATAATCTGATCAAAAGAAGAACAAAAAAAATTACTTTGTATAGATTACTGAATTATACATAGATACACTGAATTATTAGGACATCAAGGGAAAACAATTCTGCCATTACAGTAGGCAGAGCAGAGCTTGTCAGAAAGATAAGGCCAAAATAAGCTAAATATTGTTTCTTTAAGATTCATGAACAGGGTTTATAGCATTGCAATGTTTGTGATTAATGAGGTAGAAAACAGATGCTCTATCAGTGGAGATAATATCATCAACGTTCTGAGTAAGGAATAGTTTATTATTCCACAAAAGCTTCATGCCCTTCTGGCCTTGCTTAGGGACTTGGCAGGATATGCAATGAAGATGAATGATAGTTTAAACAGAGTTCATTCTTCCTCACAAGACCTTATTAGTAAAATAGGAATACAGAACATCAGCTTGCAAGATTAGTAACATGTGAAGCACCTCTGTAATATACTTTCTTTTTTTTAAATAATTGATTAAGCACATGTAGGACAGATCTCATTATCAAGGTCTATTGATTTTTCTACTCACAGCCTGTTGCTAAATCATTTTCCAATTATACAATAATGTTGTAAGTATAGAGGACAGATCTGGATGGAAGTCTTAATAATTCAATGAGCAGAGCAGTTTTTTTAAGTCAAGAAAGACAGGGAGGTAAGATGGAACTTGAGCAGAATGGCTGATCTAAGTAGGACTGTGAACACAGCCTCTCAAATGAAGCACCATGGAAAGGTTTATGTTTTAAGGTTGATTACTAGAAGACTGTGCAGAAAATGCAGCACAAAATATGGACACTGAAAAATTGTAAGAACAGAAAAGCTGTTTTGTGTTTCTGACAAGACAGAGGTACAGTTTGAATCCTTAGACTATAGGAAAAAAAATCACAGTTAAGAATCAAGTATAATAATAAAGGGAATACGTTGCAGCAGCCTAGATACTTGGTCATTGAGAATGACTGTGTGCATAAAAAGCATAAATACTTCTGTAATTTTTGACTACACTTTTTAGCCCAAGAACTCTAAGCATCTGTAGAAAATGCAGGGATTTTACTTCCTAAATTTTATGCTTATTTTCCTGTTGCTGAAAACAAACATTATATGGTAGGAGACACACTTAATTTCGTCTTAATTTTGCTTTTCAATAGTCTACAGTATATTATTCTCTTCTCTATAATAAATAGAAGGCAATTCAGATGACCTGCTTTGGGTCTCTTATTTCACATGGGTGAATCTCACTCCAAAGGAACTTGTTGGTATTGAGGGATCCCAGTCGGTAGCTTCAGACCAAATAGTGAATTTTAACTTCTTTAGTGAACTGACAGCCTGACAGAACACTCTTCTCTGCTGGTAAGGAACTCTGCCTTTTTTTTCCATGTCATACATTTTAGACTATGCATGGTTGGTTGTATATTAGAAACATTCCAATGTGTGCATATATATATACACATATATATAAAATCTCCAATATACTATATAATATCCAAAGTGTAGAGTGCAATAATCATGGGAAACCAGCTCCCTGAGATACTACCTTCTAAGAGGGAATAAAAATAGATCAATAAAGGCAGTCCTTCTTTAGCTATCTAAATCTATGAAATTTCACCTGCAGCTGTAGTTTTAAGTATGGATTTTGCAACAAACTTTGGGAATTATTTCTTTTTAATTTATTCTTTAGCTTAGGAAGATCTTTGTTTATTTGCAATTAATTAATTCCAGTTCCACATTTATTTATATTCGTTAGTAATTAGTTTTTTTTTTGTTTGTTTGAATAGCAAATCTTTGCAATTCTTCTCAATATAATGAAATAACATTAAACCAGAAAAAATATTTTGGATTAAAGAAATAATGACATTATTCCCCCATGCTTATTTAACCCCTTTAAAAATCTAGTTTAATTTTGAAATGGAAACCCTTTTCAAATACTGAAGATAAAACATTTAATTTTGAAAATGTTGAGTAAAGCAGTAGTGGAAAAGAGAGAAATGAGTCTGTAGTGCTCTAATTATCAGAATTTTTTATATCTAGCTGCACAGCTAGCAGACCCTTCTTATGTTGGCTGTTGTAGCACTGCCTGTGGCAGTTTCCTGCTCATCAGTTCTAAGTGCTGATAGACCACTGTCTTCCAGCAAATTTTAGTTCTGCAGGCCTTGAGATTCAACAGGTTCCTCCTCTCATTCTTTCACAGTTCCAAAATTCACAAGCTGTTGGAAGTAAATACACTGAAATGATTTTTAGAAGGTGGTTTGCAGTAGCAGCCTAAATAGACAATACAAAGCTCTATTAGACAGGCAGTGCTGCAAATTTAGATTAAAGATTGTCCAGTTCTTCTCACACCCTCAGCCTCAGACAGAAACTTGTAACACACATGCACGAGCAACTAAGAGCAACACTTTTTATCATTTGGGGAAACACTCAACAATTGAGATTGCATTTCCACACGTTAAACAGTGTGATTTGTGAGTGACTCAAATTCAAAAGTAACTTTTTAGAAAAGGCAGGGAAAATAACCCACAAAAATCCCAGAAAGATACAATGCACAAGTAAGGTATTATTTAGCCTATGTGATTATTTTTAAAATATAGCAGCTTCCTTGCTCACATTCCTTTCACCTTTCTAAGATGTAGAGTGTGTAATATCACAAGCAGTGCAGGAGATTGTTTTGATACCACTACAACAAGGGTGTGGTAGCACTGGGACTGGTGTCTGGTGGCCAGCTTACACTCAAATCTATGGCACTGTAGCAACACCACACTAAGATAAAAGATACCTCAAAAATTCCATCACCCCTCCAACAGTGCAGACCTGTCTAAACTTTGATGGTGGTACTGGATGTGGGGACAGAAACTCTTCTGGGTGTCCTCTATTCTGCATGT
Source organism: Erithacus rubecula (assembly GCF_903797595.1). Lineage (NCBI taxonomy): Eukaryota > Metazoa > Chordata > Aves > Passeriformes > Muscicapidae > Erithacus > Erithacus rubecula. Next base: position 12,235,616 of record NC_136689.1, on the reverse strand, counting down.
TCAGTCTTGTCCAAAATTTATCCCATCTAGATGATGACAACCTGGATTTTTTGGATGGGAATTAGCCTTTAGAGGAAAAAACTAAGGTTGTGATGGGGAGCTAAAGAACAGCATGTAGGGCACTGAAGGGTGAAAAGTCTTCAGTTGTCTTGTGGAGTATTTTTTTCTGTGCTGAAAATAGGAGATGTGATTATCGTATTAGACAAAGCAAGCAGCTACCCAAAAATTGCAGGCATGGAATATGAGTGTTTGAAAGTCAGATCCTTGTGGCCAGGAGTGTAAGACAGACAAATGAACAACACCTGGCTGTAAGCTTGGAAGTCTCCTACCTGTGTTTTGTGATGTCTGTAGCAGCCTATGTCCCACCATTGGAAAAACAGCAAAGAAATATTACATCTGAAACCCATGGGACTCTTTAAACTTGCATATTTTATTTTATTGGTGTTTGGTCTAATTCCTCATGGAGAAGGGCAAAAAATAAAGGATCACATAGCGGACAAGATGGCCCCAACAATTGTACTGATATTTGTGATAGTATGGAAACACAGAAAAATATTCACATATGTCATTATACTCAGTATACTCAGATCTGATACCTTGGATAAATTTGGATAAAAGGGAATGAATAGTATACCTGATTAAGACAAGCCAGATGGTATGTATGATCCTGACATTTTTTGAAACTGAAATGTATTTCATTAAATAAATTACTACTTCTCATTTTCCCCAAACAAATAATTAGCATTTCAGCAGCACATAACTACTTAATACAGCTATAAAAATGTTTACTGACTTTTACTTGGTTTCTTTCTCTTTCTTTTACTTGCACTTTTTTTACTCCATAAATACACAATAACAAAAATTTGGAGTAAGAAATTGAATATACATATAAATTTATAAAATATATGATTTAAACATGTAGAGGTGTTTTGTTGTTGTAGTTTTGTTTTATTTTTTTTTTAAATGCTTTGATGCTTCAACCAAAATCTTCACAAGAAAATATATCCCATTGTCCCATTTCAAATGAAACATTGGCATGATGCTCATGGCTCATCCTACCTAGCAACAAACTTATAACAAATGATAGTTTGCTTTCTGCTCTGATGCAAGTGATGTCATTTTATTTTTCTTTTTGTGCTGATATCTCTTCTCCAAATCTAAACTGTTTTGCTTGGCTTTAAGCAAGGCAGCATTATTTTTTCATATGGCAATACATTTTAAAAAAATGAAGGAATGAGGTTCTGTATTATTGATATTAATTTTAAGAAACCTCAATGAAGGCTGAAGCTGTGCAATTCTTAGTGTCTCACAAATACAAAGCTAAAAGTGAGCTGTTCATGCAAGTCCATAATTTCTAGAGTAAATGGTTTCAGTGTCCCTATATGCTCCTCTCAATGAAGAGAACTTCTCTCCTGTGAATTTTAACTTCATGCTCTCACTTATAATCATGGAATTTACCATGTGTTCATCATTTGGCTGCTCTGCTCTGCTATTGCTCCAGACCCATTATTTCAGTACTACCACATCCTAAACTTTCCAAGGAACATGGTTTCATCTCTTACAGGACATGTTCACCAGTCCCAGAGAGGGAACAGGAGACCTGCAGGAGGGCACATCACCATAAAAAATAAAGATGCATGAGGCTTTCACCAGTTTTGTAATTTTGGTGGAGAGCTGAAGAGGCTGACACATGGTCACCACACATGTGATTAGATGGGACAGAACATAAGGGAGAGTTTGTGGGAAAATTTCTCTATGGATAAGGAAACAATTTTTTTTTTTTTTTTTTTTTTACTGCATTAGGATCTCTGTGTGGTTAATGAGTTTAATATTGAAAAAAACCATGAACTTCTGTATAGAGACTTATGTATAGGAATGTTTTGATGGAAAAAAAAGTAAGAAAAACTGAATTTGTGATGATCCTGTCTCTCACCCCACTTTCCCTGCATATTCCAACTAAAACTATTTCAGAAGGCCCCAGAATAATATACACTTTCTCCAGTAATGCAGAAACCTCTGGATGAAGGAAAGTCTGGTTAATCCATAATAGTGGCAGGTCTGTTTATTGATCTCATAAATTGCACTTTACTTGACCTGTCAAAAAAGCAGAATTCTCAGCATGTGCTTTCCTGCTACTCAAAGAGACTCTCCTCACCTCGGGCAGATTGCTCCCCCAGCCTCTCCCCCTGTGCTGGCAGCTGCTGTAAACCCTGGTCTAAATTCATTAGCCTTCCTCCAAACAATCTATTTGAGTTCATCCTTGAGAAAGTGCAGATAGAACAATAAACACTCACTACTGATTTTTTAACCCTGACTTTCCTAACACATCCATGCACAAGCTGCCTTCCTAATTTTCTCCTAATAGCAGTAAAATTAAAATCAAAATCAATAGGAATTTTAATCAACACACATAGTAGAATTTCCTAATTAGGAATGCACTCATTATAGGCAGTATTAACACATGCCTAATACCAAGGAATTCTGCACAGAGTAATCTGAGTGGTACCACACCAATCAATGGCATGTATCTGTAAGAAACAATCAAAGGGAAAGCCAGTGCTTAATGGAAAAACCTGTTCTGTGTGACTTATTGATTGCACATTGCTCCTTACCTGAACAACTACCTGAAGGGCAGAGTTGTTGCTGCCATGCAAATGCTGTGAGTGGATCTTCAGTGATTCTGGCCTGGGTAAAGCTTTGTTTTGCTTCAAATGGATAAAATTGCACACAGATGCATGACTTGGATGGTGGTGTTACTGCAGAGTGCTGCTGAGTTGCATCCAGAGACAGGACAATTTGGAAGTACATTCCTGGGTATCTTTTAACAGTACCTTTTAAGGTAAAGCATTTTATCTTTTAAAACATTGTGTCTTTGAACAATGCAATTTTTGATAATGTAATGTGAATGCTACACTAAACAAAAAGGGAATGCTTTAAAGCTTTAAATCACTTACCTTTAAATGCCTGACTCCCTTTACCAGTAAATAGTGGTAAGTTCTAGCTCACATCTAATTTTATTGAAATTTTGAATCATAGGTGCCTTATGGCTGACTGAAAATACTCTCTGGTTTTATTGTCTCAGGAAGAATACAAATTCTGAAATTGAACTGTAGGCCTAAGGTAACTACAGAGTAACTATATATTTTTTTTAACCAAAATGAAAAAGGGTACCTTAGGTGAAGCATTAAATTTCTATGTGGCTAAAGGTAGCTATGATGAATCAAAGCAAAAAAATACTGAGATAGATGAATGGAAGGTTTGAAAATGTTTTACTAAATTTTTTGCAAGTTCTGCTCTCACTTGAACTCACTTTAAATAGCATTTCCAAATACTGTCTTACATAAATAGTTCTAACAAAACTGTATCTGAAAAATTGTCAAAATCACATTCAGATAGATGGCTTTGCTAAGTATGACTGCAGGTCAGATATGGGTTCTGCCAGCTGTGCAGGGGTTTGTGAGCAAACTAAGCACTTAGAGTGCATAGCAATGTCTTCAAAAAAGTATTAAAAGTGGACAGGACTCTTTACTGTTGTTTCTGATGTATCAAATATCATTATTTTAAGTGCAGAAATATGCAGCCATTGCAGAAAACTCTAAAAGGATATCTTGCATTTTGAGGATGGGAGATTATCTCATGCTTGACATTTCCCTGGGAAACCAAAATTTTTGGTAGACTGATGATCAGAGGCATAGGAAAACAGAAAGAACAATAAAATTGCAGTTCATGGATTTGTTTCCCCAGCCTTTTTAATATTTTTATTAATAAATCCCAACTAGTGACAAAACATTCCCAGCCTCTGGAACTGAGAAGGCACTTTAGGACACACTCTGTATGTCATGCAGTCTAGAAGGCTGTGAAAATTTAAAGGCTTGCCATTTGGATAATGCTGTCTCACTGTTTTCCTCTATCTAGAAGACAATGGTGAATTATAGCATTTTGCTGCAGTAGATGATAGGATTGTAGGTTGATTTTGAATTAGCTCCACATGTATCATGAATAGAACAGGAATATTATTTTGGTGGGAGCTGATCAGACCCAGCAGCTCCTAATGAAGGGGCTGTTCATTGCCTGGTGTGTCTCATCAGAAGCCATGTGCACATTAAGGCAGCTGTAAGAAGCAGTGTGGTTGGTAGAAGACACAGACTCATCTTTCCAAGAAGTAGTCTCAGGCAGTGTCAGTCAATGGGTCATCTGAGTTTGCTAGAGAAGGGAGAATTCTTGGAATGAGAAAAGTTCAAGGATTGATTTGAGTCACACTAGGTTAGAATAGTTCAGAAACTGTTTGTGCTATAGGAAATCAATGAAGTTTTGCTTTAAAACTCCTTAATTTCCAAGAAATTACCATGTAATGACTGTATGGTCAGCCATTGCAGCAGCAAAAGCAGTATAAAGATTTACAATGCTCTTTCTTGGCTCATCTGTAATATTTGGTGAACAGCACCTGATTGATGGGAATGTAATGATAATCCAGCTCCTCCACTTAACAGGAGAGAACATCCAGATAAAACAGCCTGTGCTTCTGACACCCAGAAATGGCTGACACGACTGCCAGAAGTGATTGAGCTGGAGAGAATTTTAAATGAATGAATTGGGCATGAGTCACATCTTTCCACAGAGCAACTGTGGGTGCTGGCTGCCAGAGCACTTGAGAAGTCAACAAGGGCCCCTTTTGAGGGAGCTGGGGGAAAATTTCATAACTGACTTGGATTTGGAATTCTGCAGTGCATCTGGGATAATAATACCCCACAGCAGCTAAGATTATTTAAAGACAAGCAGTTTCATACTGTCAATAACTCATGTATCAGCAAACTTGGGTGGTGAAGGGTGGCAGAGTGCTAATTGGTCTGGAAGCAGTATAAATACCTTCTCCATTTATCTCCCTTGCAAATGTTCACTGGTGATATGTTATCAGTAATTTATGATGTGCCATGGCAACCGCTTACATTTCTGACAAAAGTAGCAATTAGTTAGAAGAATGAGGATTCTCCTTGAATGTTTTTGTCAAGTCATAAAGGGGACTTCTTTCCTTCCATGCATGAATTGCCTGTAAAAATCATTTTAATTTGGCAATTTTCTCTCTTGGCTGAATTTGGTCCAGTTTTTAAACTTTTCTAAGGACCTTACAAACATTCTCATGAAATTGCATGTATTAATTCTCTGCATATCCAGTTTATGCATTGGCATACAATCATGGTGATAAATACAAAAGAAACTCATCAATTTAATAATGCAATTCCTTGATTCTAGATTCTTACACTGTTGCTTATTTGATGTTGTTTCCTCCTTCACAGGCATGGTAGTTATTAACAAATGCCACCTTCCAAAGAAGAAATAAAATGTGCATTAAATTTTGAAGTGTTGAGTCACATATGAGAAGTTCTCTATTGCCCCAAAATTTCATGCAGGGTGTTTATCAGGTTCAGGGAAATGAGTGGAAGAGTCCAATTTGTAACAATTAAATACGACAGTGCACTGTCTTCTTTCAACCACAGGGAGAGGCATTTGCAGTACTGTGAGAAAAGTGAAATATTTTCTGAAAAATGATGACTGCTATGAATCCACAAGTTCTCTATGATCTTTTTGGTAGCTGGAATAAAAATACTGTAAAATCCAGGTATGATTGATATATCTTAAAAAAGTTTCTGAATAGCATTATCTTGTTTGCAAAAGTAGAGAAGTTTCAAATGTTGCTAAGTGCATTTACTTGTGTTATTCAGTGAATGCTTGTAGAATTTGTTTGGAAAATGAAGAGTTTGCCTAATTCTTGCTGATTTAAGATATTATAGAAATAAATTTCAGAATTCAGAGAGAACCTGAAAATGCAGATGTGGTAGTATAGTTGCATTCACAGGCCAACAAAAGATAGACAAAGCTGGTGAAGATTCAAGTCAGAAGCAATTCTCTTCACTATGTTCCCTCTTTGCAGAAGAGCTGGAGAATGCAGTGATGAAACTTCCCTTAATAAGTTTTATAAGCAGAGATATTCAAAAATTATCAGAGCCAACTGAAAGTAACTGCTTAAGAGTTTTGGGTAAGTCCTGAAACTGTCAGATTTTAGTTATAAATGTAGTTATATTTAGTCATGGCTATAGTTTTTTTCCAGACTCACTTGTTTTATAACTCAGCTTTAAAAAAGCTTCACCTGACAAGTCCATTTTTAGCTGTGGATGGAATCTAGGATCTGAGCAGCAAGCATGGGGTGTTAAAATATGACTTAACCATGAAAGACAGGAAGCTTTGGTTGGCTTGTTTTTGTTTGTTCATTTTGTTGGTTTGGTTATGTTTTGTCTGTTTGGTTTTGGATTTTGTTTTCTTTTTTTTATTTTTTTCTTTTTTCTTTTTCTTTCTTTAATGTAATTTGGAAAAGATGTAGGAATTGAACCTCTTGGATCTCTTTGTATCTTCTCTAGGGGTTACTGTGTGAGGTGACCACAGTTCCAGGTGACATTGTTCATTGCCTGTGGCTTTGGAAAGTCATTGGAATAAACTTACTACATCCCTCCCTGGGCACTGTGGAGGTATGAAGCACTGCAGCTGAAATGGAACAATATTGCTTAATGTTAGAGAGCAGCCAAATGTTATATTCCGAACAAAGGGCAGAATTTGGTCAGTAAAATCAGTCAATGGAAAAGGAGACTCAGTCTTCTGATATATTACAGAAACAGTTCTGTGTTTCCAGAAGGCTACTTTTTTTTTAGGGATATATTTAATTTTTTATTGAACTCCCTTAGTCCTGCACTGCATAACAATGCAGCAGTGTGAGCTGCTATACTCAGCAATGAATGCTATCCACTTCTATTCCACGAGGAATACATCAGAAATGCCTGCAAATGAGATGAGTAAAGCTAACTGCAAATGCTATTTTTTCCCCAATTTTTCTCATTCCAGGTACAATATATATTTCTTCAATTCTTAGAGAGTAGGTGACAGGCTTATTTCAAGAGTGAGGAAGATAATGCAGAAATACTGTGTGGCAACAGTGTGAAACACTATGCTTGTTGCTTCTGGAAGAATATCTAGCTCAGAGGATTCTGTTTTTTGTGAAACTTCAGTTATCTCCCAACCCCTGTCTTTAGACATTGAGCTGTTATGTCAGTGACATAACAGTGAATAAAAATGATCCAGAGCTAACAGATAGGAAAATAATCTTCAATCTGAAAAAAAGGGCAACTTGCAATTTAAAAACCCCAAACCCAACAAAAAAGCATACCATACTAAACTATCTAGTTTTTCAGTTAAACTCATCAGGAAAAGAAATTAATTTTGCTTCTGGAAAAAACATTTCTGCAGATCCTCTCTTTCTGTGGCTTTGTATGCAGGAACACAGTGTATACCAGAAGAGGTGGCCCATTCTTTTAGACCTCTTTGACAGGAGCAGTGAATTTCAGTTCTCAGATTTTCTCGGGTGTGGAAACTCTGAGGCACAGCTCGTGGACCTGGGCTGTCTGCTGGAAATTCTGTCAGGAATGATAAAAGTGATAATAAATTTGCTTTTACTGCTTCTCCCTGTTACCGTAAAGTTGTCCTGTATCTACACAAAAATGTGTACAGACCTTCTTTATAAACCCCTGGGGAGGAATTTGTGCACAAAAGTAGCATTCTCTTTCTCTTCACTTAAGTCTGTAGTGTCTTTTATATTTGTGGCAGCTGTCCAACAGGTTGGAAAATGCATTGGAAACCTAGGCCAGTCAGTACAATGCTGGTTCTAGTTTAAACAAAGACCAAGCAGGTTTTCCCTTTTCCAAAGCAGTGTCTCCAAAAACACTTCTCAGGTTCAGAAAGTATATTTTTGTCCTAGTTTAAGTCCTTCCATGCTGAATAACAAGGAAGGCTATTTTTGCATAGCACAATACATGTCCCTTTTCAGAGAAAACGCATTTCACAGAATCATGGAATTGGTAGGGTTGGAAGGGACCCCTGGAGATCGAGCCCAACCCTCCTGGCAAGGCAGGGTCCCCTGGAGCAGGTTACACAGGAATGTGCCCAGGTGGGTTTGGATGTCTCCATGGCAGACTCCATGGCCTCCCTGGGCAGCTGTTCCACTGCTCTGCCACCATCCAGGTGAAAAAACTGCTTCTTCTTGCTGAGGTCAAACTTCTTGCATTTTAGTTTATGGACATTGTTCCTTGTCCTGTCACTGAGCACCCCCAGAAGGAGTCTGGCACCTGTCTTTTCTCTAACAGCAGAAGAAGGTTTGAGCAGAATTATAAGAATTTGGCCAAAATCTTTGCTATTACAAAATGAAGTTAACACAATAGCCTTTATGTCTAGTAGTGCAGAATTTGAACCACAGTGCATGAATCAAAGGCAGTGTCAAAGGAAATGTAATCATTTCCCCGTGATTTTTTTTTTAAATATATAGGGAACACACAGGATTTTTTGACAATTGTTTTGTAAAATTTCACAACAATCTTCCAGAATGTATTCTTGCTAAATGAAAATGCTGTGTGTATTTTATTGCTGAATAAGGAGAAGCATGATTGGCAAAATGAAAATATTGGTCAAACTTAAGTAGTAAAAAAGAAAGATCATAACTTATCCCAGCTAATGCCCAGAATGTTATGTGCAGATTTCTATTATAAGGATGGAAAAGGACAATATTTTCTGGACATGGTCTTTGTCTTTCCTGAACTGTGACTTTAGAACACACCTTCCAAATTCCAAAACACATCTAAAGCATAGCTCTGTACTAACCACTGTGAAGGAAATTAACTTCAGCCCAGCCATAAGCAGCACAGCACTCATTCAGGCACAGCAAACCAACAACTAAAATCATATCTGAATAAGTTTAAGCTCCTCCAGATATGGTATGGGGATGCAAATGACCCATTTTAAGCATTCAGACGAGCTGAGTCTGGATGAAGGAAATGAAAGAACAATTGTCTTAAGCAACTATCTATGAAGATTTTTCCCATTTTCATCGCAAAAATCCCCCCTTTCTAGTACTTTCAATATTCAGTGTTGCTACAGAAAGATTCTGATAACAGACCATCCTTTGGAAAAGAAGCTTCCCTGCAAAATACCTAACCAGCAATACTTTCACTTAAGGTCCAGTCTGGTTCCTGCAGTAGCCAGTGTGAACGAACAGATCAATATTACACGTGTTTTTTAGCTTTAGTACACTAGGAAAAAGGTGTGCCTGGACAGTTCAAATCTGTACATATAGAAAAGATCCTGGTTTATGTGAGATATAACATTGTGCCAGTCTCAGTGTGAACTATGATTCAGGGTTAGCTGAAGCTCAAATGCAGCAGGTAAAACTGCTGTTGTGGACCAAGAAAGCACAGGTGAGATGAATGAAGTGTGAGACAGAAAAGGGGAAAGACAAGTGATGTAAATATGAAGAGCTGAGAGGAACAGAGACCAGTGGAGAGGGCTGAATGTAACTGGGGAGGAGTGGGCAGCTAAGGGGACAGCAAACAGGAATGAATTTCAAAAATATACAAAGAGAAGTAATAGAGGGAGAAGGAGAATAAACCGGAAGGCATGGTGAAGAAGTAGAACAGCTTCCATCTTTACAATGCTTCACAGAGTTTAAGAACAAAGAGCTATGACAGCTCTGAATTCAGGGCAGAGTACACAGCTGAGAACAAAAATGGCACTAATTTTAAATGACCTGACACAATGTGGTGTGTGGATTTTTATTTTATTTTATTTCAAGAATCATGAAGTCCATACATTGCATATTTTTGAATCTCTGACGTTCCCTGTTTCTTTTTTTCTGTCAAGAGACAACTTTGTTTTCTTGCATAAAGTAATGATTCATTTTGTATAACTCAGGAAGGAGCCTCAAGGCAGAAATCTTTCTCCTTCATTTGGAGCATCTGTAAAATACACGATGGAAAAAGATCTAATGGGCAGAACAAGAGCATCCAGACCCTGGCTGTCTTTCACTTGACCAAGGCCAAAGGCTGCCCTGGCTTTAAAGGAGTTAATTTGCAGCCCTCCTGTCTGCCCTGCATACAAGGGGCTCACTCTGCTGGCTGCCAGGGCAGCTGGTCAATGTGCAAACTCTCATCTGAGGGTAATCCTACCTATTAACCCACACAGTATAGATCCAGATGTGCCTTTTATTCCCCTCACCATCAATCCTCTGTCTAGGCAAAGTCCCTTGGTTTTCAGTGGGAAGGCTTAGCCAACAGTAGCCAGAGACAAATTTTACCTCTTTCCTCCTTCTTACCCTACAGAATTTGGAACTGATCATGTCCCAGGACAAGTTCTGACTGTGTGCAATGATTTAAAAACCCCCCAAAAACATGATGATTAAGAGAAAAAAGCAACCACTTTAAAGGCAAGTGACAGAACTTGGTTGCACCTTGATTGAGTTTCAGGAATTAGTTTCTTCTCAAGAGAAATAGGAAATATTTGTCTGGCAGCCTGATGTCTTCCTTCTTCCTTCCTCAGGAATGGGATCCCCTCTAGAGAGTAAAACTGATGGTTACACTCTGGATTCACCAAGAATTGGACAGGATGTTTTGTCCACCCTCTGATCTGCAATACTCCTACACAGGGCATATTTACCCATTTACCCAGCTGGGTACCCACATCTCCACATTTACCCAGCTGGGTCCAGTCACTGCTCAGGTTTCCAGATCTCAAGGGAGTCACAGGTGCCTGAGGAGAGCCAGAAGAAAAGTGCTTATATACCTTGTACTTTCTTGCACGTAATTTTGGATGCTCTGGTAAGATTTCCACACCTCTTCTTGTGTCTGCCTGGAAATTTTTCAGGACAAAGACTGCCATGAAGAATTTTCTCAAAATACATTTTTGACTTTGCCTACAGATACATTTTGCAGAAATCTGGAGAGCTGAGATTCAGAATTCCCATCTCTGCAGTACAGATTCATTGCCTGGCAACACAAACCTGAGGTGAGGCTTCCTCTCTGTCCTGAGGGCTGAGGAAAGAGGCAGAGAGGCACCTTGAGAGAAAGAGGGCTGTTCTCAGGGACATCTGCAAGACTTCCATTGCATTTTTCAGGTCTAGCTCTTTTCTTTTGTGATCACAACAGAAGTCACAGCAACAATCTGCTTCATAACTGTGTTTGGTAAAGGTTAACAACACAGTCAACGTGTGGGACATTTTTTTTATTTTACAGCAGAAAATGATTTCTTCATCTACTTTTTCTTTGATAGAGTTCGTAAAGGTATATTTGTTATATTTGTGCTTGTGGGGTCATCCGCTAATTTCAGCTTAGAGAAAGCGCCAGGAAGTAGAAATCAATTTTTTTTCCCTGTGAACTGAAGCAATGGAAAAAACCTTCATATATATATATACATATATATATATATATATATATATATATATATATATATATATATATATATAAATTTTTTTCTCTTTTTTTAAAGAGGATGCCTTCAGAATATTTCCACCTATGTACTTGTCATATAAGTGCTTGGTCTGCAGTTCTGATGGGGAAAGGATGGGTAAAACATCACCTACTTAATTCTTGGTGTGCCAGATACAATCTGGTGATGTTTAGAGCATATAAAGCATCGAGGTCAGGCTGTTGCAGACTGGTCAGGGACATCATCACAGCTTATCAAAGTGAAATAGAAGGAGAGAGGTTTGAAAAAGGAGAGAGGAACAGCCTACTTAGGAGTTCTTTTAGCTCCACTTTTCCATTATAAAGTTTTTCTTAAGCTAAGGAATGGGTAGGCTTGTTAGATAAATATATGTACTGAAGAAGAGGAGAGGAGAGGAGAGGAGAGGAGAGGAGAGGAGAGGAGAGGAGAGGAGAGGAGAGGAGAGGAGAGGAGAGGAGAGGAGAGGAGAGGAGAGGAGAGGAGAGGAGAGGAGGAGGAGAGGAGAGGAGAGGAGAGGAGAGGAGAGGAGAGGAGAGGAGAGGAGGAGAGGAGAGGAGAGGAGAGGAGAGGAGAGGAGAGGAGAGGAGAGGAGAGGAGAGGAGAGGAGAGGAGAGGAGAGGAGAGGAGAGGAGAGGAGAGGAGAGGAGAGGAGAGGACTGCTGACTACTGCCACATGAATGCCAAATATTAGAGTGCAAAAAGGGCTCCTTTTTGTGGTAATGTTCTTGAAATGTATAAGTGACAAATATATATGCATTTTTTGAAAAAAAAATCCCCAAAAAAACTATGCTCTGAAATCTAGGGAAAGCCTTCCAGTGGTATTCTTGAAACAACATAAAAGTCTCCTGGTTTAGGTTACTCATCTATCATCATTTGCTGCTCAATGGAGATTACTCCCATTGTAGACTGAGAAATTGAAAGAATGACAATGTCCTTGCAACATGTGTAACAGAATCTCTTAATACTGCCTTATAAAGGAATGAATAATTGGCATTGATTAAGAGTGTGTGGGGACAGGACACAGTCCCTGATTTTACCTGGGAGGGTTTTGGCAGTCTTGGGTTAGTTCTGGATCTGTTGCTGGCTCTGTGCTAGAACTGGGCAGTTGTGGGTGTAGAAAGGGAGCCTCTCCTGGAGCTGGTCACAGAGCACAGGGATGGCAAAGCAGAGAGACCCAGGGGTGAGACTGTGCTGCAGGATCAGCCTGTGTGGGAGCAGGGACAGCTGAACCCCAGCAGCTGGCTCGTGTCTGTCAGTGGGGCTGCTGTGCCAGCTGTGAGACCTCCTGCTCTGCACTCTGCCTGCTCCTGCTGGGGATGACATAGGCAGTCTGCAAAACAAACAGCAATTTGTTAGAGCCTGATGACAAATTTACACGTTGGCTGGGAGTGCACATGTAAGAGGCAGAAAAAGCAAATTCCAGCTGGAAAATCTCACTGGACCTTGTATTGGCTTAAGCTGGGCAAAAGCTCCCTTATATCTTATCTCACAGAGTTGTTTCCTAGGATCCTTGGTGTATTCATTCTGTCTCCAGATAGGGAAAAATGAAATGCTGTCATCGGGTGAAGAAATGAATTGCCCAGGTGATATCTTCTTTGTACCTCCACCTAGCTGCATATCTGATGGCCTGACTACACACAAGTAGTTTGTGTAGACTCTGCCAATGGTGCCAATGGTGGAATAGGTGCCATAAATCCCACAAACTGATTTGTTTTAATAAATAGCTTCTTGGAAGCATAAAGAAAATAAACTCTTCGCTCATAGGATACATTTGAAGTCTGACCTGCAAAGCCATTCCAGGTGGTATATAGCTTGGTGAATCTCTGTTTTCTCTCTTTTGGAGCAAAGTCAGATTGTTTTCACTGTGATGAGCTTTTACTGCTCCCTCAGACCAGATCTGGAGAATGTCTGCTCCTGTAGTGGTGGATGTGTGTCCCGAAGCGACAAGCAACCGTCTCAGAGCTGAACGTCTGCCAACCATTTCCACTCCTTAAGAGAACTTGTCTGGAAACACTCATCCTACCCATTATATTTTTCAAGTGAAATACAAACACACTGCAAAATCATATGTATTTTTGCTGAAATGTCAGCATTTTGTAAGGAAAAAGTCCTGACTTTGCTGAAATTGGAAGTTTCGCTATTCTGCAATGTTTTATGTCAGTACATCTAGGAAACATTGCCTCATGGTATCAGTAGTTCCTGAAGTTGCTTTACTGGGAATCCTTTATTCCATTGCATTTCCCCTCTAAGACAAGAAGGTACTGCTAGACACTACAAAAAGACAGTAACACATTTTTTGTTGCAATGGTATAGACAAAATACTCCATGGCGCCTTTTCGTGTGATATATGTCAACTTTTTGGAGAATCTGGATAACTTCTTGTGCTTAATGGGCTGAGAAGAGATTTTCTGTGGAAGTGACTGTCTGAAAGAGAATTATGCTATTTTCAAAATCAGTACTTTTTCAGAGAAAAAAAAGTCAAAATTCTCTGACTTCCCATATGAACAGGCTTTGCCATTTTCATTTGCTGTGGAAAACTTTTATCAGTCAGGAAAAAGAAAAACATAAATTCCTTATTTCTTTCTTCCAGGAAATTTGTTCATGAAAAATTTTTCATTCCACTCTAGGCCAGGATTGTAATTTTTTCAGAATATGAAGATTTTTGTGGGAGAGATGGACATTTTGAAGACTGGTGAATATTTTCATTGTGCTAAGATTAGGAAAAGGAATGATTAATGTGAATATGAAAGTCATCTGTAATTTCTGAGGACGCTGCAGTTATTCATACCCCTGTGATTTCCAAACTATATCATGAAATATGCTTCATACCTGAACATTGTGGCAAAATATGTGACAGATGTTGTTTGAGAGTGGCAGCTGAATGAAGCATGTTACTCTAATTCACTGATTAAGTGTCTGGTTCCCTATCAGCTTCTGAGTGACTGCCATTGATTTGTGAATTTATATATGATTTGGAGCCTTCCTAATTAAAATGCTGCTTTTCTTTTTCATTCCTGTTTGACAGTAGAGGTCAGCTGACTTGATATTATATTATTTGAGTAGTCTGCTTTATGAATGACTGCCATGGGGAGGTTTCCAGGAAAGGATCTGAATTTTGTCCTCCTGAAAGTCTGAGATAGCTCCTGTTCAGGGAATCTCTATTTCCAAGAATTTTCTTCAGAAAAGATATACACATAATTTGAAGAGGATGGAATATTCATAAAGATATTGATTACTATCTGATGCTCAGAGAACTTGTAATTAAAAAATTGTATAAAATTCTTTAAAATCAATAATGTTCCAGAGATCCCATTGACACTAGAAATATGTTTTTATCCTAAACAATTCAATTCAGAAAGCAAAAAGAGGAAAATTAATTTTTTTCATAGAACTTTACTTTCTTTCTCAAATAACCTTTCAGGTACCCAAAGTCCCTTTGGTGACAGCTTCACTGGCTTTGCATAAGGAATGCAATGAAGTCAGAAGTCCCCTCAAAACAACAAGAAACATGTGCAAAGAATATTCAGGAGCTGTGAAAGTCAATACCAGTGTACTATACAGTTGTTCTTGTGCATTGGAAAAGGCATCAATAAAGTCCCTATTAGCAGTCAGTAGTCTTACATCCTGATTTTGAAGCCATAAGCATAGTAAACCTCTAAAGGGTTATTCCATCTGAAGGATAAATCTGTTAAATATGTGTCCACATTGCACCAAAACACTTTAGCAGTTCCCTTGAGTGAGAGATACTTGTTTGAGCAGTCTATCACATTATATGGATTATATTTTGGGTTGCATAGATAAATTTAACAGTGTTCTTTTAGCCATTGTGTTGGATGTACTACAGATCAGTTTTCTTATGTATTTATTTAATGGGTCTCCATTGCACAGGGTTTTGTCTGATGGAAGAAAATCAGATTTTTAAGAGGCCTGCTTGATTTCTTTAACAGCTCTTCAGTTTGCTGGTCTCTGATATGTAGAATTAAGTTTTCTATTCCATCTTGTGCAGGACTGAATAAAAAAGGGTGAGAAACAGGGAGAGTCAAACTCTGTCACCCAATTAGACCAGATGGTCTTTTTCACTAGACTGTGAATTAACTTTACTTAGGGATGACTGAAAGTTGGTCTGTGCTCCAGGGGAAACCACAGTGTTTGGAAATCTTATTCCAGGCTTATTTGGAAGACAGTTACAAATAGGATTCTTATGAAGAAGGCACTTTGAACAGCATCATGACAATAACATAATTTGAAATTAACTCTATAATCTGCACCTGCCTGTTGCAATTGTTGAAAGAAATGTTGTCCTTTTAATCTCTTCTCTAAGGAGTGCCAGAAATTGAGGATGATGAACAAAAAGATGGCCAAGGAATGTGAATACTCTGTCTTGAATTTGAATAGGGCTGCTTGAACACCTGCAAGTCTCAGCAGAACTTCAGGAAGTCTCAAGTCTTACAGAAGTGTGCTCATGGTCCAACTGAATGTCATGGACAGAAAAGTCCTTCTGTGATGTTTTTTGGGTCAGTGAGTAATCACTTCCCTAAGAAATTAAATTTCTATGGAAAATTCATTTTCTCTTGTTTTACCTCTAACAAAATCACTTGGCATTGAGTAGAAATGACTGGAAGGTGGGGAGAGGCAAAGTAGAATCTTATGAAAATGTGTCTCTTGCATCTCTGCATCCCTGGGTGGAGATGGATAGGCTTCTCTTCTGTTTGCTTTATTTTCTTTTTTTTAAAATAGATTTGCAAAATGCTGCTTTAAAGTTTTGTTTCTGAAGTTGTCTCAGTCCTTTTAACTTCCTTTTAATTTATGTTGGTTTGTTTGTTTGTTTGATTTTAAAAAATATATTTTATTTATTTATTTATTTATTTTACAGACAGAGGGGAAGAAACATATTCTGGATAAGACTAATTTTTGAGCTGTTTATCTCCAGCAAGGTTGGGTGCCTGCCCATCACTGGCTGCAAAGTGTGTAAGTGGCAGGTCTGTTCTCTGTTTTTGCCTCCTTGCTGCTTCTGTTTGATTAACTCAGCAGCAGTTGGGTATTAGCTGGATAAAACTAGCTCTCCAAATGAATATGTTTATTGAGGAGCACAGGGTGAATAAAGAATTAAATTCTGATGATAAAAAATTTGGTGCTTTCCTGGAGTGATTTTTAATCACTCAGTGGAAAAAAAACCCCAAGAAACCCAAAGATAAAGGCAGATTTCTTTCTATGGTGTCTGTAGGAATACTTTAGGGATTTAGGTTCTAATAGAGGGTCACTATTTATATCTCTGGGTAAAGAAGCAGATAGTGAGGAGCTAAACCTGTAAATATATTTAGACATGCATTGGATTGCATCAAACCAGGCACAGCACGTTGGTGGGACCAGGTGAACTGGGCTGGTGCTGCTGCCTTGGCATTGGCAGAAGTGCAAAGCTCTGCCAGAAAAGGAGAATTCTTATTTAGGTTACACTTTGTACATTTCCTTTCTGCTGCTGTGCTGTCAGCAGCCCAGCATTGACAGTCTCTCACAGGGAAGGATTCCATCTTTCATGACTGCTGTAAAAACAAGGCATTTTAAAAACATGAAATAGGAAAACATGAGTTGCAAAGATGGAGGAATAGAATAACATGAAATAAAAAGTTCATATGATGCTTATTCCATAGTCCCACAAAATTAGATAAGACACTATCTGTAGGCAAATGGAAAACTCAAAAAGCAATGAAATGGAGAAAGAAAAGCCAAAAAAAAGGGAAATACATTTATAAACAAATTAATCTAAGAAGCTTTGACGACAATGGAAAAGTTGGACAACATGAGATTAATTTACAAATAAAGTATATTTATGTCTCATGTACCATGGCAAACATAGAATTCTTTCCATCTTTCTGCAAATGGCTCAAAATTCAGCCAGGAAAAGGATGAACTGGTAGGTAAGTGCAAACCTAAAAGGGTCTGAAAACTCAGCAGAAACTCTTTTTTTCTGAATCAATCTGCTTAATATATGAAATGATCAAATTCTTGACATATTTTTCTTAGGAACTAAAGCAATATTTGTCCTCAATCTTAATGGAGAAATACAGTGATTTTTCGCAAAAAAGAAAAGATAAAGTTAGGCCTCTCTTCAGAACAACAACAAAAAAGATAATTTCATGAACAAAACAGCTGTTACAATTGTTATAATTTTAGTAGATATTGATTTTTATTATTGGGCAGTTTTTTTTTTATTTGCAGGGAGTTTAAGGAGATATGTACTGTAGTGTGTGTCAGCTCAAGCTTTGCCCCTGTTTGAATTCCCAAGGAATGTTCCCACTGCTTCCAGTGACTGCATGATTCCACCCAGCAAGGCAAACATCACTGCCTGGGGCCTGAGTCAGATAAGGGCTCTTACAAACCTCATTTGCAAATAACTCACATAAAGAGGAAATTATATTTCTGAGTAAGCAGCAAGCAAGCAGGACACCAAGTTATCTTGACCCTAATTTGATCTTCCTGACGTTCATCACAGTCATCTTTTGGCTAATGCTGTGGTTTGTGTGGTGAGGCTGGTATGTGTGCCCAAGTTCTTTGTGGCTCTGCAGAAATCAGGAGTCCTCTTGGCCCCCCAGGGTTGTGCACAGAGGCAGATCAGACATGAGAAGCTGTTGCTGTTCATGTTTTCCAGGACAGTCATTTTTCCCATTACGAGTAAGAGTAACTTTTCCACCATACAGATAAAAATTGGAGGTCACAGATCTTCAGTTCTATGCCCTTCCTCCATGTTACCTGGGAGCTTCTGCTAGACTCATAGGTGCCCTTGGACCTTGGCTAAATTGCTGTTTAATAATTCAGAAAATTTCAGTTTGACTCAACAAAGAATTATTGCCTTCTATTTTCAGTTCTTTGAGGGAAAACAATCTGCATTTATGTCAGTAATAGAAGAGGCTGCTTACAGGAGGGTTTGCAGTACTAAGGGGTGAGCAATAAAATATTCTCTGTGATTTGTTGAAGCCTTACTCTAAACTCCAGTTATATGGCAGATTAAGCCTTGTGGAACTGGCCCTTAGTCCTAGCCTGGAATTAAGACTGTGAATAAAAATATTTTTATTTATGCTGACTAATCCAAGCAGCAGTAAATTATTGCAAACTTCTTTTGAATTATTCCTCATGGAACTTATTTGTATATTTATCTTGCTCACACAGTAGATTTATTTCTTTTTCATTCTTTTGTTAAAACCCCAGCAGATTAACAGCTGTTGATGGCTCTTGGATCCTGCTGGGCTTCCACTCTTCAGCATGTTTTGTGCTTGTGTACCAGTTTACAGTCAGGCTGGGGCTGTGGTGGGGCACAAGGGATTTGCTCTCAGTGAGCAGGGACATCCAGGATCTCTTTTTTAATTTATTTATTTTTCCATTTTTCTTTAAATCCCTGAAAGACACATCACCAAACAGAAGATTTCCATGAAGGCAGACAAAAGAAATTTCCAACCAAAATGATGGCAAATTTAACTAATTTAACTTTGCCATGTGCAGAAGACATAAGACAGAACTTTTTTTTACTTGCATGTAGTGGACCAGAGTGCATTCCCAGGCACTTGAGTGCTTGGTATACTGAGATGAAGATGGCCTGGGTGGTGCTGGGGTTGTGAGAGCAGCACTGAGTCCCTGGGGAGGGAAGCTGTGGAGCAATGAGAGCCCTGCTTTGGAATTCTCAGCCTAATGAAGAGAAGTAAGCTGGGTGAGCGTGCTGTGCAGCCCAGCAGGCTGGCAGCAAGGCAGTGCCTAGCACACACCATGAGGCACTGAACAGCTGCCTGGGAGAGATAATATTTCATGGGGACTTCTGGAAGCACTTTTGTTAGTCACTGGCTGCATAGCTGCCCCTGCTCTTACTCCTCTCTTTCAGACCTAAGACACGCTTGCATAAGCTGCTGCTCCAGCCTAGCAGTGGGAGGAAGGCAAAAATGCTAAAAATGGCTGCAATGCAGATGATTTATATTCTCTGGGTTATACATTGAAGCAAGTCAGGGCAGAGGTGCTTATTTTTGTCCCCACCTTTCTGCTTCCTCCTTCCCTCACTGTGCTCTGCTCCTCACAGGAGTGACACAGCCCATTCTCCTTGGGCACTGTGAACCATCCCACACACTCTGGGGATGCCTCCCAGCACACTGCTGAGAAAAGTTCTTGTTCTGGCTCAAAATCACAACTGGAAGCTGTTATTTGACAACACAATTTTCCTATGCATAATGCAATATTTGGGATCAGTCATTGCTTCATACTAAACTTGATTTTATTTGATTCTGGGTGATTCCCCCCCCCCCCCCCCCCCCCCTCCCCCAGTGGTAAATTAAAAAGAATGACTGCTTTGGTGTCATGTAAAACCCAAACACTAATAGAAGAGAGTAGTATTATTGATTCTAATATTTCTTTAAAATGTATACTTTTTGTTTCATTTGAAATGAATGTAATGGGCTGGACCACTGGAATTTCTGCATGGTCCCTCTGACTCAGCACTTGATGCCCTCCACTAAGGAAAAGCAGTGGTAACAGCCCAGAGCACCCATTTTGTTAAGCTCTTTTAACAACATAAATAGAGCTTGAAATGTATTAAGAATGAAACTGCCAGTTATCCAAATATCTTGGAAAAACATAGACACGACCATACAATCTTGATGATTATATTTAATAATATGCTCAGCAATATTCCATAATGCAATATTCCTGCAAAACATTCCTTATTATGAAAGATAATAAATTAAGAGCCATGTAAAATATCCTTGCTTAGGCAATTTGAGAAAATAAGGGAATAATTTGAAACATTCATTGCCTAAAGTTTTTGGCTTATGATTCTTGGCATTATATAAGGAAGCCTCCAGACAGTTTCAGCTTGAAAATGTGACACTATAATTTTATTTACATTTTTTACACAGAATAATAGGTGTGTAAGGTAATGCAGAGAGAAACTTCCCTCTCCCCAGACAACATTTGCTTTTCCATGAGAATATGCAATCTCAGGCCATGAGACACTCACACCCAAATAATCACACTCATCTTTAGTTTAACTACTGTGAGGAGTTTTGATTTCTGTGGGACCACACGCAGTAGGAAAGTTGAGCATGGGAAAAAAATTTTGCAGATTCAGACAAAGAATCCAGACTATCTGGACAGAGCCCATAAAACCAGATAGTTCACTGCAGCTAGGGGCCTAAATTGCATATATCTATATGCATGAGGAAAGCTGGCATTCCATTCCATAGTATATTTCAAGCTTTCAAAAATCTGTCATTGTTTGAAGTGGTCACAAACTCTCAAAGTTCTATAATTTTCCCAGGTAAAAAAAAATCAGTGTTGGTATTTTATTATTACCATGTTTTAGATATTAAAACAATAAATAACAAAACCAAATTTTGTTTGAAATAAGATATTGAAACACCTTATATTGTTTGCAAAAGAATTACATGTTCTTTCAAATTTCCTATTCTAGTTATTCAGACTGAGTGTACTGTACCAAATGACCCAATTTATAGGGAAGCTGGGTATGAAAGACTAATGAAGGACTGTCATTAATATTTTCAATGGGGGTGTGCACACTATACTGTTAAGCATAATTAAGATCTTCCTTAGGGCAAGAATACAGATATGGGCATAAAAAGTAGTAGCAAACTATCATAAACAGAGAACAGAATTTGGGCCATATTGGCCCAAGCTGGGGCACCCACAAAGTGCAGGGCTCTCATAGCCAAAGACCCTTGGCCCTACTCAGCACAGCTATAACACTTGCAGGTTATAACATATATAATATGTGTATAACACTCATCAGGTGTCTGCACAACAATTCACTGCACAGTGGAGGCACCTTCACAAAAACCCATGTCCCTCTTCAAACACAATATGGGTTCTCACAGGCTCATTTTCCAAAGATACCCTATTAAACCCATGTCATTAAAGTCTAGATCTAAAGACTAAGTAGCATCATAGCTATCTGTGCATCTTTATCAAAATACTCTCTGGTTTTCCTTCTGGTTGGTGTATAGACCTATTTGAAATACTTGCAGTAGTAGTACTTTGGTCCATATAGCACATCCTTAAATGTATCTTATTTTTCCTGTTGGGTAGATGTTCATAGCCCAGACTGAAATGCTCTTTAGCATCTCTCAGCTGCAGGAGAATGGCCTGGTTAGAAAATATAGCCCTGGAAAATGGGGTTCATCCAACTTCGTTTCAGTTCCAGGTGTCCTACTTCTCAGGTAAACGTTCTGTTTGGCAAGTTAGGGGGTGGTTTTTTTTCCTCCAGCGTTTTCCTTTATTTAATTTCTTGCTTTCCTCCACTGCCCTAAAGAGCAGACTACTTAATTAATGGAAAGGGAAAGATCTGAGGAATTGAGAAACATTGTCCCCAGATACCTAAAAGCCTATGCTCAGATTCAATTACCCAAAGAGGAATATGAATGTGGATCTTTGAAACAAATATCCCAGTCATAACACTATAAGGGATTTTTTGTCTGCTAACTTTCCCTCCCTTCCCTCCATTTTTCTGTGGAAGGCTTAGCTTCCTGGCTCTGCAAAGCTCATGGCTGTGAAACACAAGTGGAGCCAGTAGCTTTTTTCAGCTTGTGAGTTGAAGCTCAACTCACAAAATATCCTCTGGCTCAGCCCAGTGGAGAATTTCTCTTCTATGTGTCTGCTGATTTAGTGGATGAGGTGTTCATGTTATGCACTGTTCCATGAATTGTACAAAGAATAGCACAAGTCAAGCAGCTGTATTGGATCTGTAACTTGTAAAACTGGGTCTAACTTACAGGTTTGACATATCTGCAGCCAAATATAGTGGCCAAACAAATGCAGCAGCTGAAAGAGAGACCAACTAAGCTGATTATAATGAGGGGACAAGGCATGGCATTTCCATCTTTAGCGTGAAGTTCCTTCTTGGGGTTTCTGCAGGTCTTGTCCAGCCAACGCATCTGTGCTCCTCTGCTGCTGAGAGCTGTGGCCTCTGGGTCACTACCAGTGCAGGAGGAGCTCTGAGCATCTGAATAGAATTATCATGTGAATCTTGTCCCAGGAGCCCAAACCTCCCTGAAAATCAGTAGTATTGGCCCCTAAACATCTCAGAGTTTATTTAAAAATCCTTAAGTAAGAAGATGTGGGATTCTGTAAGGATTTGATGTCTGTTTTAACATCTACTTTAGAATAAGGGCTGAAGCAGATGTAAAAAGTGGGACAATAATGAACAAGGCAGTTTTAAAAGGGTTTAAAAGCAGCTGAAGGAGCCTGTGGTTTTATGCATCTACTATGTCTATTTTACCATCAGGAAACTTCTGTGTCACCTTCCCAAGTAGATTTGTTTGATTCAACTCCAGTGGCAATCACCTTGATTATGGTCTGACCAGCATTTGCTTTTCTAACACTACTAGTGTTCTTTTTTTTTTCCTTGAGGAAAAAAAAAATTCTTTAATAATTGGAAGCTCACTGTTGTGGAAAAGCTGTTCACTGTAGCTATTTTTCTCAGATGGCACAAATACTCCTTTTAGAAAAAAGGGATGAATCTTTTCTTTCACAGTTGCTCCTTTAATAAATTATTTGTTTAAATCATATATTTGTCCTCCTCAGTGGCGAAGCTTGTTCCTTATTTAAAACAGGATGACAGGGCTCTTCCACTGTTTAGAAAGGCACTGAAGCTGATACTCCAGAACAGAGCCACCCATTCTTCTGCTGGGAGCTAATTGATTAGCCTTAGAGCTACAGATCTGTACCCAGGGACTCAAATAAGAGCACTTCGTTTTTCTTTTGAATGACTTATTTCCCCAGGCTATCTACATTAGACATGTCCAGGTGGTCTCAAATTATTTACAACTGCAGGAACCTCTGTGGTCACAGGATTATCTGCATGGGGAAGCACATTTGAAAGTCAGTATTTCCTTCTCAGAAAACAGGACAGTCTTTGTTAGTACATATTCCCATTTGAAATACTTTTAAACTAAGCTAAGAGAACCTAAATATATATGTCTCCTTGCAGTCACTTAAGAGAAATTATTTCCCTTAAAAGAAGATTATAAGAAGAAAAAGGTAGGAAGGGACTTGAATGTACTGCATATTTTATTAAATTTTTTATGATGTGCATGAATCCAGTACAGAGACTAATTTAATGCTATATCTTCTGATCAGTCTACTCATCAATTGTCATTTCAGTTGTTGAGCTTATTTGCAAATGTCCCCACAGAAGAGAAGCACAACATGTAACAGAACAGGTGGTGCCTATCCTATGGAGTATCCATTCTCCAACATAGCTGA
The DNA here is from genome assembly GCF_903797595.1 of Erithacus rubecula. Lineage (NCBI taxonomy): Eukaryota > Metazoa > Chordata > Aves > Passeriformes > Muscicapidae > Erithacus > Erithacus rubecula. The sequence goes on along the minus strand of NC_136689.1, from coordinate 12,212,054 downwards.
TGACATTGAGGGCCCAACTTTCCTTCTGTTCCTGTTTTTTTTTTTTTTTTTTTTTTTTTTTTTTTTTTTTTTTTGGTTTTTTTTTTTTTTTTTTTTTTCCTTTGCATTGGTCATTGGTTGTCCCAATGCAAACAGAATTTTAGCTTGTGGCTGTCACCATAATTGACTTTTTCAGTTTTAGTGGTTATTTCTTTCCAGAGTGTCTTCAAGGTTATTCTTAGGTCTTTCTCTGAGGCTGCTGGCATTGCTCAGCTTGGCAGCCAGATGAATGTTTTAAGAGGAAATCTGACAGTCTGCATGTATCTCCTGTAGTACCAGTGCCAAGACAGCCCCTCTTTTAAATACCTATAGAATAGTGTATATACACATTCATAAAATGTGGTAGTCGGGTTATAGACTTGATTCAGTTTTAATTTCACAGTTTGTTTTTGTTGAATCATAGATTCATATAAATTAGAGACGGAAAAGTTGTATTAGGTCATTTAGTCTATCCCACTGCCAAAGCTGGATTGTTCCCTGCAGTATATTTTCCAGTGTTTTATCCAGTACTTTTCCATTCTCCGGGTTGGGCTTACACTTCAGCCTTTTTTTTTTTCAGTTAAGCTTATGTTTTGACATTTTGAGTATTTTTCTCTAAAATTCATTGAATTCTGTCACCCCCCTGAGGCAGTAACAACAGTGATGATGCCTGTTGCTACTTTTCAATTGTTACTTGCTAACTAAAGTTATTAACCCGTGACTGTGCTGGAAATAAGGCCCTCTGTCATACAAGCAGGAGTGACATTGGGAATTTGTGCTTCAATGAGTAAAGCTGTGGATTATATCTGTGAATTGCTAACAACACATGTGCTGTTTATTTGCTATTTTCTTCTAGCTGGCAAATGCTCTTCCTCTTTTTTGACTATGAGTCATAAATGAGGTGTATATTTCCTTGGGTCTCTGTTTAACTGATTAAAATTTCTTAGTCAGTCACTCACTTCCAAAATAGCACTTCATTAATATAAATCAAATATCTTTCTAAGACTAGGCAAAGTTTTAGTGTCTGCACATACACCAAGCATGTGAAAACCTTTTTCTGTGTGGCAATAATAAATACAAAATATAGTCAGAAGAGGTCATATGATGATAGGACCAACACAAAGGAGTTTGTGTTCAGTAAAAGGCAGAGATCAGTGCTGCATGCCAGCTCCACACTTGGCACCAGTTGTGGACAAGGCTCAGGCTGTGCTGGTGCTGTGTACCTGTGTCTCATGGAGCTGAAAAATCCTGGTGGCACTCATCCCTGATGATGCTCAGCATGTGTGCCTGCAGTCCTGCAGAAGGACACACAGCTGGGCCCACAGGAGCTCTGAAAAGCAAGCTCTGACCTCACCATCACTGCCAGCAGGCTTGATATTTCCCTCTTGGTGACAGCAAGGCATCAGCTCTGTCCAAGGCAGAGGGGTCTGTCTGTGACTAATGCACTCGTGTGCTCCCTCTGCTTGTGCCAGACAGCACAGAGGGCCTGGTGCATGGCTGTGCAGGAAAAATCTGCAGAGCTATGCTCATTTAGGTCAGAATGAGAGTGTTACTGCAGTGATTTGCAGTTCTTTAGCCTTTTTGACAAAGACTTTTGAATATAATATTCCTCTACGGTGTTTGCCAGCAGAAATAAGCATTAACATTTTTTATATATAACAGAATTATAGGAGCTAACCTCCCTGTTAATGAGATGTTAACTCTCATTTGTTTTAAAATGTGGTGGTTTCTGAACAGAGAGGTTCTGTGGGATTTAATTAGAGGGAGTTAACCTTTTCCCACTGAAAGGGTGGCCCTACATGCTCCCCATTTTGAGCTTGCTTGTTGTATCTCCATCTCAAACAAATCTCACCGATGCATTAGTTAATGGTTGAAAAATGCTGTGAGGATGTAAGGGACTAGGAAGCAGAGCATTGTCATTAATATACAGAATTGCTGGTCAGGAGACCTGTGTTCCCTCCCAGCTGCATTGCTGATTTCCTGTAGCTGTGTGTGAAGATATTGTCATGCCAATAAAGTCCAACTGAACTATGCATGACCTGGCCATGTCAGCTACAGCCAGCCAAAATACTCAGAACTGCTTGCTAAAGTTTTAGGCACCTTTGTTTAGTAGAATAATCTGAAAAAAATTGTCTTGCCTTCCTATTACACTTTTCTGATAAATTTTTCTTGTGATTTATGGCACCAGAATTGGCATGAGACTTGAGTTTCTATTTCCCTCTTTTTCTTCATTTTTGAAATGAGCATGATGAATGTTTTGGTGTCTTATCAGGATTAAAAACCAGTTTCTCTTAATTCTTTCATGTCTTTGAAATAAAAAGTGCTGGGAAATTGCAAAGCAGATGGTAAAATGCTGTTCTTCCCATCTCACTTTGTCTCTGACACACATCCTGTGCATTCATGAAGATGAAATCCAGCTCTGTAATACATGGTAGCTCTGCTTGTTTAGCACATTTCCTGGCTTGGGTTGGAGAAATGACTTGTGAATAGAGTTAGACCTTCACCCACTGCCATTTCTTTGGCAGGTGACAACATATGAGATCATTTTACACAGCTCTAATCACTGTTAAATCCTTCACAGATACCAATCTAGAGAGTCAAGACAGAGCCTATTTGACTCAAAATTGTGCAAAGGAGACTACTGGTAAACTTACTAACCCTCCCAGTTAAGCCCCTCAAATCCTGTGCCAGGAAATTTACAGAGAAGATCAATTTTAATTTATTTCATTTCTCTGACCCTACTATGTATAACTCCTTCATAAGAATCTTATCACTTCTCTTTGTATTTTCTGGGGTAAAAGTGAAGGAGCCTGGAGGGTTCATGTCAGCCCCAACATGACTAAACTGAACTGTCTTAATCTCTGGACCAATTTGCTCTACAGGCCCCTAAGGAAGGAACTTGTTGATTTTGGCAGTGTTTACCTTTCCTACAAACAAATCCATCGTTTTCCAGACCGGCTGGCTCTTAAAAATCACTTGAGAGCTGAGGAAAAAAAAAACCTGCCCCAGGCTGCATCAGTATTCTTTTTCTTATGTTTGGGGGAATCTTTTGTGTTCTCCACAGCTGCTTGAGGATAATCCATAGAGTCAAGATTATTCACAGAGTCAATAAAAATGCCTGTAAAGTTCTCTGAGTTTAGTTTCCTTCAGTGGGGGGAGTGAAAGCCCCTGTCAAAATAAAAAGGAGAAAAAAAAATAAGATTCTTGACTGAGTTAACTGTGTAACTGTGTTCTCAGCTACAACTGTGGAGAGGAAATGAAAGGACTGACTTGAACCTGCTTGCCTTTCACTTTTGGAAACTACATGCCTTTTTTTTACTGCTGTTTTTTGTTTTATTTTATTTTGTTTTGGTTTGTTTTTTTTTCTTTTCATAGATTCCATACCAATAATATTTAGTGTGACTTATAAGTATCTGCTTTTAGTTATTATGTATCAGGAGTCAAATTCCCTGTTTCTAACCTAAACATGGCAGGTTCAAGTTTTTAGTTATTCACACATATATCACATGAAGTGATGAGAGCCATGTAATATATTGCAGAGCCATGTCATTCACCTCTGACTGCCTGAATTGCACTTTCTCACTAGTTTGTCTCCACCAGAACCAATCACTTAGCAACCAGATATTTAGTGTCTTCTTACATGCACTATTAAAAAAAAATCACACATTTTTTAATAAAAACTTTTTCATCTACTTCCACTGCCTTGAAGCTCTGGAATTCTTGTAGTGTGTGTGTGTGGGTGTGCTCTAATCATTGCTGTAAAGAAAGTGAACCCCACCTCTTTTGTGAAGACAGCAATAATTAGATTTTCAGAATAATTTTTGCTTCTTTTAAAGTTCTAAAAAACTCATGGTGTTCCTTCAAAAAAAAAAAAAAATATTAAGTTTAGAAGTGGGTGGTGGGCTCTGCAGCTCCAGGCTGCTCCTCACTGAGCTGATTGTTTTGGGTCCTGTTATGAGTTTCTAGCCCATTTCTTTAAAAAATTTTGGCACATAAATCATGTTCTGTGATGGAGACCAGTCACCTAAAATGTTTGGGACTTTAACTCTGTCACTGTATATAGCCCAAATCATTACGTTGAAGCTATTAAGTAATGTTTAGATGTTACTAGCACTTATTAGCTAAAGTTTTATTATTCCTTCAATGTCTATATAGTTAGACTCAATGAACCTAAGGACCTAAATTTACATTCTCCTGTGCACAGGCTGGACTTTGCTGCCCTTTGTCTATAATTCCTCTCTCTGAAGAGTGTCATCCTTCACTGATTAGTCCTGCCCACACACCCTTGGCTGCAGCAAACACTCTTTGGCCTCCCTAGTGCTCAGTTTGGTGCACAGTGCACACTGCCTGCTGGAAGTGTGCTAGGGCTAACATGCCAGGGTGAAGGATAGATGCCATTTGCCACAAACAAGATCCCATCTCAGCACAACACACCAGTTGGGGTCTGTCAGCACTTCTGTTTCACCCTCTGATGTGTTTATAGGCAGCAGCCATAGTCCCTCTCTGCAGTGATTTCTGCTGAATTAATAGTTTTTATGCTTGCAGTTTCTTGCTGCTGTTCTTTCACTGCTTTATAATGTCAGTGAAAATAACACATTGGACAGAAACTGAGTGTTTGCTTGTTTATATAAATTCTCTGTGCTCCCCAAAGAGCTGAAATTCATTTATATGGAGAAATTAGGTAGACCTCAACCACAATATGGAAGGTGTGTGAAAAATTAGATGGAAGACAATGGTTCAGAATCTACTGCTTCAAAATTTTTTTTTTTTTTTTGGGTGCATTTTATTCTTTTTGGCTGAGATAGGATAATGTAGTCATGGTAGTGTGGTGAATCATCTCAGTCAGAAGTCTGTGGGGATCAGAGCCATTGTGGAATTGGAGCCACTCTGATCAGCATTCTTTTCATGGTATCATCTGCTTCATTTTCTTTCCCTCTTCAGTCTGCTATGTTTTCTCTCATCTCTTATACATTTCTATCAGCTGAGACTATATTCTGCTATTAATCAAATAGTTTCACCAGATTACCTTTACTGACACTCCATGACTGAGATTTTCTGTTTACCACACTCCCTGCAGAAACCTGCTACTGTATTTTAAACCTATTCTCCAAACCTTGATCTCCTCCTGTATTTATGGGATTAGTGCTTTTTGGCATATCCTTGATAAAAGGCTGAATCACCACCACCACTCACCACAAACAAACAGGTATTACCACTCACCAGCAATCCATAGGCAGTGCCATCCCCCTGTAACCACAGCTAAATTGCACAGAAGTCCCCAGGAGGAATGACAGGTCATTATGATTACTTTGAAACTGTGTGGTTTCAAATACTTCCATAAAAATGTATTTAGCTGTGTGCTTGCAGACCCCTCCAGCTGCAGTCCAACACACTGCTCCAATCACAGCTCAGCTGCTTTCAGACACTGAAGTCTCTGTCTCCAGAGCTTCACCATCCCCATACCCAGTTATGCTGTGGCTCCTGCTCTGGCAGATGTTTGCTCTGTAAAGAGCTGGTTCTGTAAATGGCACCACTGCCTATAAACGTGGCCAGGCTAAGCCAGATCACTTTGGCAGGTTAGGAGGTGACTGCATAGGGAGGTTTGGTTTCACTCAGTGTGCTGGGGAGGAGCAGCAGGAGCTGCAGAAACCTCTCTGAGTGACTTAGCTGCAGTTTGAACCCCCATCCTCGAGCACCACCCATCACCATAACCACAGCAGAGCCTGCAGGTCCTGTGACTACACTGGACATGGACTTGGAGGATGTGGGACATGGGCTGTGCCTGTGCCTGCCCAGGAATAATAGAAAACAGCTACACTCTGAGTGTGCCTGCTTTCTCAAAGCTGCAGCAGGCTGTGTGCTCCAAGGGCTGCAGCCCTTGGCAGGCGTGTCTGCAGAGACGCTGCCAGCTTCTGAATAGGACTTCCAGGTAGACAGCTATTAGCAGCTGCAAAGAAAGCAATTTCTAAAAGTCAGGTATTAGATAATTCTTAAACACCTTAGTAACTGAGAGGAAAAATATACCACTTGAATATACAAAGAAAAAAAGTTGGCAAATGAAGGCTAAACTAATTTCAGAAAATGTCGAGTCAAAGGCACAGATCATTAGCAATGTCCATGCACAGCCTGTCATAACTTGCTTTCATCTCTGCCTTGGTTTTGCTTTTCCTGTAGGAAAAACTGCCTTCAGTACTCACTGTGCTTAAAATTTTCCACAATTCAGTGGAATTTTCAAATTTTCACTTGTATTTTCATAAGTTTGGAACGAATTTTCAAGAGGTGGTGACACAAACCAGTCATGAGATAATTAGCAATTAGACAAAAATTTTATTTGAAATAGGTAAAGCTTATATTTGTCCCCAATTTATTAAATTTAATATTTACTACAATTATGAAGTAAGATATTTTCCTGATATTTTCCTAATATTTAGATGCATATTTCTTAATATTTATCTTCTATGATACTTTTAATTTGTATCAGGAATCAACCTATAATATTTAGCAAATGCAAGTAAAATCTACTTCTAGGTATTTCATTAATAAAAGGATATCTGTTTAATATAAAATTAATTTTTCCTTTTACCAAGTGAAGATATCAAATTTTTGAACCAACCTCCACAAAATAATCAGGACACTGATTTGTCAGTGTCAAAAATGTTACAAGTATCTCCATGAACATAAGGCCTTTATATACCTTTTCAGGTTCATATTTATGTATCCTTTCAGATTTCAAAATTAACTGAAATTGAAGGGCTGAGCATATGTTTCTGAGAGCCATTTCACTTCTGAATACTTAGTTTACAGCCATTGACCAGAGATGTGGATACCAAAATGCTGACTCTAGCACAGCATCTGCATCTAGGCTCTTCCATAAAAATCCTGGTAATAGTGCTGAGGATATGCAGTACTCTATGCCTAAAACAGGACTGTGAACAGGAACTCTTAATTTAGTCACAAAGAAACACTAATGAGTGAAGCATTTTACAACCAGTGCTCCCTCTCCCTGAATTTTAGTACTTTTGCTGAGAACTGTGAAATAGTGTTGTCACTCATGTGAGCAATTCACAGCAAGGAAGCTTCTCCTGCATGCCAGCATCTGTAAATTTTCTTTTGAAAGTGCAACAAGGATCATGCTTTTTCTTTCTAATAGCAGCATAGAGGATGTGGGGAGAGCAATTCAGCCATTAGTCCTGCAGTTAAACTGCAGGAGGCTCAGTCTCTTTGCATAGCTCAGATCACTGGGGGTCAATAAATGGAGAGCCCATTTTCCCAGGGGGGCAGGTCAGATAGTGGTAAATGGTCTCTGTTGCCTTCTGAGAAAGGGAACCCCCATTCTCCAGGCAGCTGGAGAATTCACTTTGGAGAAGGAATTAATTTGTCCAGTTCCTTCATCACAGCCTGTAATGAAGCCTTCTCTATTTTACCCAATGGAAGTTTAATTCAGAAAACCATGTTTAATTCAACATCTATGACTTTTTGAGCCCTTTTGCAACCTGAGTGCTCTAACAACAGGCTTAGAGCCATCTTGCTCTATAACTTTCTCCTAGAAGATCTTTAATACTTTTATAGCAAATGGAAAACCTTTGGTGGGAGGGCTTTAAGTGTGCTCTTCTCTACCTGGATAGCTTAAAATTTAAGAGAGCATGTAGAAAAGTGGTTATATATAGAGCTCAGTATTCTCAGTTTTTGCATAAGCTCTTATCCTCAAAAGAATGAATAGGAGAGGTGGGTCATGTTTAAAAAAAAGGGAAGGATGTTTGTGGAATTATTTTCAAAATATGCTCTTGTGTCTTAGGTGTTGTGAAGAGCAGGTCCTCATTTGTGGATTTAGCACTTTGGTGAGACTTTGACATTGGTTTATTTGGCTGAGAGACATTTGGAGTTTGCATGCACATAATGACACAGAATTTGAGACACCTGGAGAATTTTTATGGCAAATGTCTGTATGCCTCCTGATTTAAATACAACAAATATCTAGGACTTGTGACAACTTCAGTGTTGGACACAGCATTTAGGATTTCATGAGAGCCCTGCTCTAATCCCTTATTTCAATCCCAGACACAGAGTGAATGAGATCCTAAACTGTATGTGAAGTTTTCCCTGCAGTGTGCACACCTTCCTTAGGGCCAGAATGCTTGAGCTATGACTGAATTGTGCTAAAATAGGTAATTAAAACTCTGTTAAGTGAATGGTGAACTGTCCTTCCACAATGTGTGGAAGCTTCCATAGCACACAGCTGGACACCATTTCTAAGGAGAAAGGAGAACAGGTTCACAGGCCAGGAGGAGCAAGTACAAAAAAGAAAAAAAAAAAAGAGGAAGGGTCAACAAATCAACTGTGAGATTTTGAAAGGGGTGATAGTGAGAGATAACACTAGGCTACACATCTGTGATCATTCATTGGTGGACACATGAGGCTGTTATGGGTTTTTTAGTAAGTCAGATGAACAAATGGGCATGTAAACCAGACACTGAGCCCAGATTCTTATGCTCTTCTCAGCCAGACTTACAGTCTTGAGCATAATATTGCAAAATCTGTTTGTTTTGCATCTGGTTTGTTTTTTGACTATCTGTCTGTCTGTGGAGATTTGTAAGACAGATGCAAGACTGTTTGCAAAAGATCATACATACTCTTAGTGTGCTCATAGAAGAATAAACAAGGAGATATCAAAAAAGCCAGATATTAAAAGGAGCTTAGTCAGAACAGGTCACAGCTTTTGTTCTGTAATCATTCCTTCTGGCTCCATCACTTCTATTTGAAGAGAATACTTGCTTATGCCAGCATATTTGGTCTATACAAAATCCTAGGGAGAATGATTCATTCAACCATGTTGCCAGCTGCAGTGTTTTTATTAGTGAGCCTTGCAATATTTGATGGTTTTCTTAAAACATCATATACTAGAGTAACGTGGTTGAGTGAAAATCACTGTTTGCTTTTAAAAGATTTGAAGTTTCCAAGGCCTTACAGTGACAGAGAAAAAATTGGAAAGAAGGCAAGAACAAAGGAAATAAGGAAATAGAGAGAGAGAAAGGAAAGAAAGAAAATAAGAAAGAAAGAGAGAAAGAAGGAGAAAAAGAGAAAGAAAAAAAAAGGGAAAGAAAATGCAAAATAAGCATAAAGTCTATGTTGATGATCTCTTTTCAAGTTTTAATCATGAGACCTGGATGTCAAGAGCTGGAAATATTGCAGGTGTGGAAGGCTTCTAAGTGGCCATTTTCATCACCCTTTGGTCCCTGGGAGAGTCCTGGTTTGTATGTGTGTGTGGGGAAGCTTTTACTCTCTGGCAGTAGGAGCCTCACCTGATGTCAATTTAAAGAGACAGGTGATTTCTGCAAGTTGCAAACTAATGTGCCATAATTCCCCAAGGTATAAATTAATACAAAATATATGTCTAATAATATAAGGTACTAGACAAAGAAAGCTCATCCTGAGCAGCAGAGCTGTAGTGTTGAATTCTTCTGTATTCAAAATATGCAGGCACCTCGAGGGAATGTCTCCAGATGGCTGATTACCCATTAAAATCTCAAACCTTTGATACAGCCTATAGAATGGATCACCTCCCATGAAGAGAGCACTATTTTTAATTTCCTTTATGTTGACTGATATTGGTTTGGCATGGAGTGGGGAGGGGAAGATCCATTGTAGTAACTCCATCCTTAGTAGGTTTGCTTATTTTCATTAGGAATGAATAAATGGGGAAGAGTCCTTCCCAAATTATTTTTATTTACTCAGAATCCTTTTGAAATTGTTTTATTCCTGCTTATAATTGTCTGTAGTTCATTATGTCTTTATGGGCAGCACAATTTCCCCTACTGTTTGATTTCCACACACCTGATGTTAGAGCATTTGGCCTCACATTTTCCAAAAGGATCCCTGCTACTGCAGAATAAACCATGACATTTAAAGCCAAGTGTTGGCTGATTTAGCTCAAATAAACCTTTATAAACAAACCCAACTATACTGTGATAGGCATCCAAGTCCCAGGGGGATTAGATGTGGCTGGATTTAGAAAATCCTCTCCTTGCTCCTGTTCTGTAAGTGGCTTTTCATACTTGATTTTACTTCTGTATTACATGCATGTTTAAAATTTTCTTGTAATTTGCAACCCTGTGAGGCAGAGTTTGTTCCTCTCTGGCACTTGTTTCGTGCTTTGCTTCACAGGGGAACTGAGACTGAACCTTCACTGAGACATAGGCATGCTATGAGGGATTGGTGGTGGGCCAGCAGTTGAGATATAAGGAGTTGAAATTGAATAAAGCTTAGAGGTGTTCATTTTTTTTCTACACCAAAACAAAACACAGAATTTTTTTATTTTGTTCACCTATATTCAATTTATTGAATTGGGAAGTGTTAGGAAGTGTTTCTTAGAGAATTGGAGAAAAAAAAATAGAAAAAAATGAAAAAAGAACAGATTCACAAAACTGGAAACAAAGCAAAGCAAAAGTGACTAAATAAAAATCTGTGACAAAAGGATTCAGCCCAGGTGAGCTGGGCTCCTCTGAACTTTCTGATGGTGGTCCATATTTCCTAGGTGCTTCAGAGAATGCTCATACACTCCCATTGACAGTTTTTGTGGGTGAAAAAGCTGTGCTGCCTATGAAACTGCAGTTTTCAGATGGAGCTTTTCTGTAGCTGGAATGCTTACAGCCTCTTTTCCCTGTGAAGACTTTCCAGTGTCTAAGATTAAACTTCAATATGCCACTAGTAGACTTTTTTAATCTAGCCACCTATTTCTGGGAAACAGATTCATTTGGGATTGTTATGTGGATGGCTAATGGGTTAAAAAGTCATTAAACACATTCACATGCAGGCAGTGCTATTATAAAAGCCTTTTTCCTGAGCTTCCTAGAATAAATTCACCTTCAATGGAGATAATGCAAGAGATTAAAGGCCTGTTTGTTCAGGATAGATTTGTTTCTTAAATGGATTTTCTTGTCAGTGACTGAGTAACCTTAGAAGTGTGACAACTGTTCATATGCAATATTACCTGTAAGTCTGCTGCTCAGGAAGGATAAACTCCTCATGACTTTCTATAGACACTGCATATTTTTGTAAAAGATCAAATCAGCTCTGAGTTACTAAGTGAAAGGGTGAAATTTCTGGGTGAAAATCTATGGCCTTTGTTGTACTTGGGGTCAGACAGGATGGTCACTTCTGAGTTTAAACCTACAAGTGGAACTTCATTAAATAGCAATGTCAACTCAATCCACCCTGCTTTTTCATGTAGGCTCTTTTTTCCTTTCTCTTCTCTTTGGAGCTTAAGCAGATGCTTATGAAAACTTTTAATTAAGTTTTAGCTGCACCCCAAACCTTGCATAATCCCAAGATCACAGCTGACATGTTCATTTGCAAACACAAGATCTGAAAACTAAAGTTAGTCCTGCTTGAAGTCAAAAACCTACTACTACAGTTGAAAGGCAAGAATATCTAGCTAGTCTAATAATCCTTTCTAAAATGAAGGAAAGAACATCGAAGCTCTTGTGTCTATATAGGATATTATACATAGAATGCAGGGAAATGTTTCTGTTGGCAAACACCAGCATACCATTTTTATGATTATGAAGAGCTACTTTGATAGATCTAAGTTTGGAGGAAGTGGCAGAGATGATCTGGGTTTCAATTTTGAACCAGAATTTTAAAAATAATTACAGGCTACTATATCATAGCACAGTAAAATTTTACATCAAACAAAATACTGGACTCTAATCTTGTGCCACAGTGTCAAGAATAGCAGCTTTATCTGAAATTAGATTTATTTAATCTGAAATTAGCTTTACAGGTACAGGCAGAGCCCTCTCCTTGTGAGGTGCAGTGAGATATCTCATACATTTTACCCTATTACCACTTGCAAGAATATGCCACAAGGGATAAGTCTCTTCCTTTGTGTTACTGCTATAGAGTAATGGCTTAGGGACTCATGGCAAAAATGAATGATATATTATTGAGAAAGAGTAATGTTCCTGAAGTGAAAGGTAAAGCTGGGTGTAAAATACTCTGAGAGGAACTGACCACAAAGCCCAATGAGAAATATTTAAAGAAGGAAAGAAAAGCACTGCAAGGAAAAACAGAGAGGAAACTCCATCAGAATTCAGATCAGAGGAAAAACTCCTCCTTTATTTAGCAATGCAGGGTTGGATTAGTACTGGGATGGGATGCCAAAGACTCTTTAAACTAACTCCTCCTAGGAAAGTGTTATGACTTCTAGCATCTTTACTAAGATTTACAAGACCAGTAAATTCTGTTCTGCTCCTGATGAAGGAATCAAACTTCTACTGTGGTTTCAGCATTTCATCACAGAGGTCACCATTGTGACTTTTAAGCTGGAAAATAACTTTCACTGTCTCAATATCTGGTTTAATTCTTTGAGTTGCTTCCTGAAATGGTTCTACCTAGAAACACTGTAGAAAATTTGCCACAGAACAGCACAGAGAGAATGGCTCAGGAAATAACACATATCAAAATAAAATGGTTCTGAGAAGGAAATTCCACTGAAGGAAATGCTCAGGATTCAGGGTGGGTGGCCAGGGCAGTGACATGAGCTGAAAAATTCTGGTTCAGACAGACACACACTGAAGGTAACCATTCATATCAAGCAGGCTGGGGACTTCTAGCTTGGCCCCCCACATTTTTAGACCTCCTCCTTCCTCTTATATCAGGTGTCTAAAAGAAAACAGATATCTAACACAATCCTGTATTTTAGGCAAATGTCAATAATATTTTTTAAGTCTGATCTATCTCTGCCTATGGTAGAAGGTTTAGAACTAGATAATCTTTAAGGTCCCTTCCAAACCAAACCATTCCATGGTTAATGTGGAACACAAAGGAATTTGACAAGTTTCATATTTGCTGTGAGTGGAATTGCCATTTGCTGTTCAGGTGGTTTTTTTTTTTTGGTTTGTTTTTTATTTTTTTAATTTTTTTTTAAATTTTTTATTAATGTCCTCTCTCTCTCCTTACTCAATCAGAACATTTTTGGAACATTTTTAGTATCTATATTTATAAATTACCATCTTCATCTTTTTTCCCCAGGAATCTGAACTAAGCAAAGATGGAAGGAAGTGGGAAGAATACCACCTGGGAAACTTTAAGGGTTGAGAGACCACAGGCTTCCCAGATGAATACAAAACCTCAAGTTGCATTCATGAAACTGTTGTAAGCATTGCCTGAGGGTCAGGAACACATCAAACCAAGGTTTTATTCCAGTGGTTTTGAGGTTTGAGGTGAGCCTTGTGCTGCTCTGGTAGCATCCTGAGGGGTGGAGTGTGGGCAAACTGTGAGCAGGGTTTATTTGCTCCAACTGCTTTATCCTGAACAGGGGAATGGCTATAAGGCAGCTTTACAGTAATGAAAAATGTTTTTCTGTCTTTTAAATGCATATGTCAATGGCATATTTGTTGTTGCTAGCACTAAAGTCTAGAGAATAATAAGAGAAGAAGGACAATATTGTATTATGGGTTTCTATTTCCCACTGATCTGTTAGAAATAAAATGTCATGAATTATTTACATAGCAAACAAAGATTTGTAAATGCTTAGAGGGAAATGAGTTAATTCACCACTCACATAATTTAAACTCTTATATAGTAACTAATTTGAGACCACCCATTTTTAAAATTGTGGTTTAGAGAGATTTAAAAAAATCTTAAGATTGAATTTAAACAACCCCATAATTATTCTGGTTTGGCTCTTATATTTATATTTGTATAAGAACTCTCACTGATAGCTGCCAGCTATTCAAAATAATTTACTTAAAAAAATTATAGCAGGAAAATTGAATACCTATAAATAATTGGTCTCTGTTGTAGATTTTTCCCTATAGAAGACTAACCACCCAAGTATATTATTTGTATTGTAGAAAAAGAAATCTATATTTAATTGATACAGTGTTTCAAATACACCAGCAAGAAAAATTACAAGTAGAAAAGCTATTTCTTTCATCTACGTATTTATTTGCTTTTTATACACCCTTCATATGTATCTTCTGCCCTAGAAACTACATTGAGGAGGTAGAAAATTTTCCAAGAAGGAAAAGAAATTTAGTTGAAATTTTTTTTCCCCTTGTAATTAAAAAAAAAAATCTGGTAAAAATATAAAAATAAGTGTTTAACTGGTTCAGTTTCATGTGAAAATTTCAAAGTACTTCTTGTTTCAAAAATTGCAGAGTGACATTACACTAGAGAAAGACCATGATGGATATGTCCTATTAGCATGTCTTTTACTTCTGGAATGAGAAGACTAAGTTACCTTATTGTTGCATATTCCTCCTGTGAGTGATAAGTACATTCAAATCTCTTTCTTTAGCTCTTCTTTCTAATTGGTTGCCCCAGGTTTTCCTTGTGCTGCTGAGATTTTGATTTTTTTTTTTTAATCTAACAAATATGTTGATAGACTCAAATGAAAGGTTTTATGTAAAGGAAAAAAGATTGTTGCTCTGAAGACATTATTAGGATGAAAAGAAGCTCTTTCCTTTTTGATAATCTCTTCCTTCCTGAATACAGTTTTTATGGCATCCCAAATAGGCCTCAAGGTCACAGTGTGAATAATCCAAGACTGGGACTTTGAACTGGTTTTGAAAACTAAGAAGCTCGGTAGCTTTTTAACACCTCCTTATTTTTCCACATGTCCCAGCACATCTCAGCTTTGGAGCTATGCAATAAAGAACACTCCCAATGAACTTTGGATCTTATATCTAAGCAGTTCCCTTTCTTCTTTTCTTCCCCCCCCACCTCCTTTTCTTTTCTTTTGTTTCCTTATTTTTTAAATTTTTCCGCCAGAAGTCTAATCTTATCATGCTAAGGGCATGGGATGTTCTACAGTTTTTACAAGACACCTACAAATGCGATCAAGTCTGGATTCCCTTGTTCTCTGCACCGACAATCCTTTTTTCTCCTCTTCCCTCTGAGCACACCCCACGCAGCCCCCGGCTCGCTGTCAGATCACACCTGGGACCCTCTCGCCGCCCCCTTTCAAGATTTCTGGGGAGAGATGAAAACGCTTTGAGCGAAGCAGGAAGTTCAGCAAGTCAGAGCAGAGTCTGTGTTGGGGTTATCTGTTTGTCAGGGTGTGTGTGTTCACCGGGGCTGGGGCGCCGATGAAGGAGGGGAGGAGGAACGCGGCAGCAGCGCTGCCCAGCAGATGGAACGGGGCAGCTCCGCACACAGGGGCAGGGATGCTGGGCAGCACTGGGCACCTCCAGGGAAAGGCAGAAAAACACCTTTCAAACTAGAGTGAAATGCTTCACCTCCTGTAGAGCTGCCTGGGAGTCCTCTGGCAGTACCATTGCACACCAAAACTCTCATGGCTGGTGTGGGCATGAAGTGCCATTTATTTTAAAAGACTGGAAAGAAACCATCTGTGAGCCCTGCAGCCCATAGGAACATGACTTTTAGGCCAGACTATTTTGGCATAAACACTAAAAATATTTTAAAAAATAATATCCTGTAGCTTTTGCACTTCCATTATATTAAACTGATTTTCTTTACTCACGGTGGGATTTGAAATTAATTTGTAATTATACACACCATGAGGGGATGAGAAAGAAATGACCTAATTATAGACCAAAAGGATGCCCTACAGCTATCATCCAATTATTCCAACCATCTGAGCTCTTAAGCAAAATGATGGGCTTAATCCTTTCTTGGCCACATCTAGTTGTAATTTGCCACTGAAAGCTATAAATTCACTTTCAATATTCATTCCCATTTTATAAAATTCTGTACTGATATAACTGGGGATAGAAACAGATAATGAGAATGGCTCACAATTACAGATATCCTTCTAGCCCACATGCTCTGTGACAATTGAGTGAGGAAGAAAATCATGACTTCTCTTCTGTGTCCCTCAAATAGCAATAATTAGCTACAGTTAAGCAGATAGAAAACTTTTAAAGTAATAGAAACACCAGAAATGCCCATTAACAAGTGTCCGTTAACAACCTCCCAATTTCAGCATTAACTTCCAGTACAGGCTGAAGATATCATGAAGAGCAACAGTTGTACAGATGTACTCATTTTAATAGTGTTTGCACTAAAATATTGCAACACAAGAGGAATAATAAGATGAAGAAAGGGACATGCTATAGAAGAGGTCAGTTCTCTATAAAGTATCTGGTTGGTTTTGGTTCATTGACAGTTGCATAAACTATTTACATGTTAACACAAAATATATTTTCTTAGTTTTTCTGCTAATTAAAAAAGCAAACACAAACTGTAAGTGGAATTCTAAGACAAACTACTGTATTAAAAAAAAGACAGCTTGGGGTGGGGTGAAGTAAATTTCTCCACCTGGAGGAGGAGGGAGAGCTAGTAGCCCAGTAATGAGGGTGTTCATATACAGTTTGGATAAATTGCACTCAAAAATTTCCTTCTGTTTATCCTCACTAAAACTGAGTTATGAGGATATATTTAAGTCCCTTGTGGAAGTTATAACCTTTTACAGAAGCAGAAATGTACCAGCAAACAAAATCAAGCAGTCTCGTGGTCAGGTGAATTTCCAAGCTATTATTTGTATATTTCTGATCCATCAGTTATTTGTATGGAATGAATCAACTGCAGCTGGTAAGATATGAAGAAATTTACTTTTGCTAACAGGATAGTATTTGGATGAGGGAGGTGAAACTAACTTCAAGGATTAACCTAGTGCAGTACATGAGGGTTTGATGAACAGTGTGTAACTTCTGGGATATACTGAGTAAAAGGAGGTAACTGTCTTCTCCTAATTTTCCATATGGTATTTTAGACCCCTTTAATTTCTCCTGAAAAACTGTATCAGAAAAACAGTATATCAGAAATACTAAAATGATCTGTTTGATAGCTTCAGCTTTTAATTTTATTTTATTTTAGGCACTTTACATTAAGTTAGATAAAATGCCTCATCTGAATATTTTGGCTCAGGCTGATGATAGAGCTTTGTCTTGTTAGTTCTTGTTGCTATATTTTTTAGAGACAAAGTCATCCCTTACAGATTAACTGACTTGTTAACGAGCTGAAATGGGAAACACTAGTTTTGTTTGTTCTTTTATTATTTTTCTAACTTCATCTGTATCTGGAGATAGAGTTCTTATTTTTTTTTTAAATGAGGAATGGCTTCTAATAGTCCTGTTGATTGCTTTAGCAACACATCCTCTGCTTGTCTACTTGTAGGCAGATATTTTGCATTTATTTCTGTTTACTTTCACAGACTAGAAATGTACTTTTGTATCTGAGTGAAAGAAGACACAGAGTTATACTTCAGTATCAATACACTTTGCAGCTATTCTGTTTACAAATTATTTTGGTCAATACCAGGTATTTAACAAGTGTCTGTTAGAACAGACCTGTAGACTGGCAGACCTTGTGTACAGTTAATATCTCAGCTGTTGTTTGCCATCACTGCCTCACTCTGTTTCTGGACTGCTCTTCATATTGTCTGGTTAAAAGCTTGGGAGTTAGGGTTATTCCTCTGTGGATAGATTGAGGGTGAAGTTGTCTCCCATTGAAGCACCTCTGTTCATAAGTTCAAAGCCCTACTTCTTTGAACAAGGGGACTCAAAAAGCCCAATTCTGTTTCCCACCTGCCAGCATGCAGGTATTTTACAGGCAGCCCATGCTCTCTCTCCCAAGATTCAGAGAGGGACGTGTCAGCCAGTGTCTGTTCTCTCCCCAAAGCAGAAAGCAAACATCCATGTTTCTCCTGGTCTGTCTTCAGCCCAGAGAGAGTTGAGTCTCCTATGAGGATTGGGAGCACGCAGGGCTCCTGCAGATGTCCAGGGAATGGAGGCATTTCCAAAACTCTTGGTTTGTTCCCAGGAACCCAAACCAAAAGTCCTGAACTGTCTTATTGCTTCCAAAACTAAGATTTTTAGGAAAGAAAGAAAAATACTTTTGCTCCAGGAACCACCACAGCTGGATGGAAATACAATCTTTTAGGCATGCAAATTCTTCCTCAGCATGTTATTCACCCTATAAACCCTATATATCCCTGTGCTTTTGCAACTACAACTGCATCCATTTTACACATACTCTCGTGGTAAAAAAATAGATAGTGAAGAGAACTTAAGTTACTGCTGGCTCTGACTTTGTTTTGGCTGAAAACGTGTCTGTGTTTTGAATGTTTTAGGCTGAAGTTACTGAACTCTTTCCTACATGCAGCTAAATACACAGTAGATAGTTATCTTCAGTGCAGAATAGTGGTGAGTTTTAGGAAATTAAACTTGAATCTGGACTAGCAGAATTCATCACTTCTGTTCAGAGTTAAACCTTCTGCTTTTCATTGGTAGATTCTCTCACTGCAATAATGACTGCTTCATAGTTCACTTATCTTCTATAGCTTTTGTAATACATGATTCCCATAAGCATCTGTTTCTGTGGACTGGAAAAAATGGTCTCAATATGATATCTTTAAAATATGCCTGAAAGAGAGTGTTTGACTCAAATAGAGCCCTTGTTTTGTTAAGGGTTAGCTGTGAGCAGGATTGCACCTGGTCCATTCTTGAACATCTCCATGGGTTTTTCTTTAAGTCCACTAAAACTTCCTCCTCTCCATGGTCCCACTGCTGTCATTCATTTGAACAACCCCACTGATTTCAAAGTGATGGCTTGTGAGAGGAATTAATTATTTGAACAATGAAGTGATTTGAAGTACTCTGGTGAAGTGGTCCCAGTTTTGTCCCTTTCTGTGAATTCTGAAGTGAATATGCCTTAGCTCTGAGAAACTACATGCTAAGATTGTCACCTGTAATATTTCAGATGCATTTTGTATTTGCTGCATTGTTTACTTCTCTCTGCCTCAGGAAAAGTATAGCTGTGGGTGTATGGGACTGCCATCTGCCTATAATTTTTATTTCTGATAAGCTATGTGAAGAATTTATTTAAATTTCACAGCACTTCCTGCCTCATCTCTTAAAAAATTATCCTCTTTAGGCATTACAGTATTATTCAGTCACCTTCTGTTCTTACATATTTAAAAGCATTTTTTTGTAGTTTTGTAGTCTTCTGTAAAATCTTCATTTTAATTCTCTTATCTATTTTTCCAACTCTCTGATTCAGGTATTGATTTTTTTTTTTTTTTTAAATCCTTTAGGTGTCCTTTTTCATTGCTCTTCTATTTCATTCTGCAACACTATTAAACATTTACTATTTTTGAATGTTTAGAATTAGGTGTAATGAAATTCTCAGTGTACTTGATGCATGCTCATGTATTTTGACTTAATTTTATGCTCTAGAATTAATTGCTTTGCTGTGCTGCAACATAGCTCCAGCTGGTAGTTGTGCCCTGTTCAAAAACAATGTTTACTTCAATTTTTGTGAGCTCTTTTGTGATGATAACTAAAACTTCTTAAAAGGTTTGTTTATTATATATGTCCTTGCAGAAAAACAAAGGAAACAAATTACTGGTTTATTTCTGGTTTAATTCTGGTTTATTTCCTTTATTAAACATCTTCTTGAATGTCATAGCTGTGTTTTTTAAATACCTGTGAGTTGCCACAGCAGAGAAGGTGGGAAGAAAAATTTTTCCAAGCTGTGTTTATGTAATCTAATGCTCACCTCAGCTACAGTTGATACTGTTATTTGGCTTGTCCCAGCCATAACTAGAATAAAAATGGGTCTTTAATTCCAATAGTGGCAGATGGAATAAAGTTGTTCGTTGGGTCAATACAAACCCAGATTCCCAGCATGGTGAAGCACATGCCCCAGAGTAGGATATTTTGTGTGCTGGCAGTGGGAAAATCTCAAATTTCATTGCAATGCATCCTTTAGGATGGCACAAGCAGTGGCACAGAGCACAACTCTCACTGGGACATGAGGATGAAGGACAAAACTGCAAGTGGAAGAATGTAGTCTGGAAAGTGTCTTTACAGCATTTGAAACTAAAGGGTCTCCTGAAAATGATATGGCACAAAATTCTTCAGTTCTGAAACTGTGGGAGAAAGTATATTCCAAAGCTAACTTACTCAAAACAATTTAAATACCCTGATTTTATGATGGAAAATGGTAAAGTAAAAAGAGAAATATCTCTAACAGGTTCATAATCATGTTTCTCTAACTTTTTTTTCCTACTAGTCTTTATTTTTAGAGGAATTGAAATGTTCTTGGGAGAGTTTTGAAAAACTTCCAAAGTCTTGTAAATATTTGAAGGTTATAATTTTTGCTTTGTCTTTCCATCTTTCTGCACATTTTTCTTTAAGTCTTAAAACAGAAATGGAAAAGAAACACAAAAAATTATCAAAATATGATGTGTTTTTATATCCATGAAAGTCTTTAAAACACAAAAAAAAAATTCTGGTACTGGCATTTAATTTAAATTAAATAGTCTATCATGTTTTTATTTATTATATAAATAAACAGCTTCACAGGTTACACAGGAAAAAAAGAAGAAAAAAGCAGTCTCTTACACATGGAGTCTGATTGTTTATTTTCTGTATTGATAGACTAGTGGACTAATTTTATTAAGCCCAACAAAAGAGAGAAAACAGAAATCCACATATCAGGTGTACAAATATGTGATATGACCTTGAACAATGTTGCACTACCAATTGCTTTATCAGGTGCAGAAATCACGGTCTTATACTGGTCCATGTAGGAAAAAAATGAGGAAAATAAATTTTTAGTTCTCTTGTAGGAAGCTATTTTAACAGGACATAAATCCTACTGCTCCTTGTTGAACTTACTCCCTGCTGTTCAAAGGACTGTACTCAGTTCCCTTGGATGCTCATGGTGATATTTCAAAAAGCTCTTCCAAGCAAGTGCTGTTATTGACCCTGAGCTCCACAGAAGTGATGGCATCACTGCTCGAGTCTTTTGGTCCTCTGGTGTTTTCTCCAGTCCCCTTGTTGTTCCATGAGCACAGCTCCACAGAGGAGCAACTCTTCCAAAATGCTGAGCTTGGAAGGAGATGGCTAATTGCAGGAAATGGACCTTCACTCATTACGGGGCATCTGTATGTGCTTTTTAGATCACTTATGATTAGAATTCTCGTGTTCATTGGTTGGGAAAGAATTGTTAGACAGAAGTTCCCTAGGAAGAAAATGTTTCCCTGAGGAACAATGGGTTATCCTAAGAACAAGAACCTACCTGAATTTTTTGGGGGGAATTGATTAAAAGGAGCAGATTTTCGATCATGATGGTTTTGACAAGAAATTTCCCAATTTACTGGCTCTTCTTTAGGAGTTAAGAAAACAAACTGATTTATAGTTCTCATCCACTTACCGTCCTCAATTTAGCAAAAGTATCTGATGTGGCAGGTTTAATCATCGTTCTGACAATTAAGAGATAGACTTTCCCAAAGGCAGTGTCATAATTTTACCTTAATCTTCTAATTATATGGTGTGTATGTGTCTCTGTGCACATTTTGACTCTGATGCCAACTTCCCAAGTACTCTCTTGCTTGAGAGAATGATCTAATGCCTTGGGGGTCTTGATATCTAATTACTGAGAGCTTTCCTATCTCTGCATTGTCTAGACTTCAGTTTTATCTTGCACCAAAAACCTTGGAGATCCCCAGATAAATACAATACTTTGACTAGCCTGATTTGCAGGAAGAACAATTTTATGCTAGAGAGTAGTGAACTTCCTTTGGTTTTCAAGCATGTTTTTTTTTTTTTTTTTCCCAAGCAGTGTAATGTGAAGATGACATGAGGGTGGAATTAATTTAACTAAATGCAAAAGTCTGTGTTTGTAGACCTGTGGTAGAGTAACTTCACGTGAGATTGGGTTCTGAGTGTCTCAGACTTTGCTCATAGGTAGTGTAATCAATGCAGTGACTGCTCTAATTCTGAGGTAGCAATCTAAAATAGACCAGCTGGGTTTTAAGTGCTGAGATTAGAAAATTGCAGAATCTAGATGCTAGGTAAAATAAATGCCATAGTGACTTTTAGTTCAGCAAAATTACACTGTGTTGTACTATGAAAATTCAACATAAATTGCAAGAGAAAAGGGAATAACTTGTAATATTCATTAGCTTTATATGGATATGTTTGCTGTATGCTGAAACTTATAGGAAGTGTTTTTATTATACATTATTTTTTATTTGCATTAAACTTTTTATATAACATTTGGAATTGTGATCCTAAATAAATTTAAAATTATGAACTTTTTAAAGCAAGGGATCTAAAAGAATAAACAAAAGGTTTTCATGTTGAAGAGAGCTCAGAAAGGACAAATATGCATGATTAAGGGGTTTAGAAAACTGATTTATGAAGAAAGATTAAAGAAGCAAAAAATATATACTGTAAGTTAATTGAAGCCTAACAAGGAACATGATAATTTTCTTCAAATAATTGATGCACTTAAACATCAAGAATAGAGAGGAAATTAATATTTGGGTTAATTTCAATAAGAAAAATGTCTGACGTTGAAGTTAAATGTGTTTTACTTTGGTGTTGCCAGGAAAACCTATGTGTTGCAAGAGAACTAAAGCTGAAAGGTAGGATTTATGATTTGTAAGAGGTGTGAAGCCAAAAAATTAACAGAAATAATTTAAAATGCTTTATGTTTAATATTGAATTATAAAGCTTTTACACCAGAACAGAATGATACAACAATTGGTACAAATTGACAATGGATCCCAGTTTATGTGATTTTTTTCTTTCTTTTCCCACAAGAAAATAAGATATACCAGGGAAAGATCTTGGCTGGCAAAATGAACAGCTCAGTGACCCAAGAAGACAAACTAGTTCCTTTTCATGTATGAGTTGGATGCTCTTCAAGCATCTAAGTTGGCCAGCAGTTGCTGACCAAAGAAAAAATGGCTTACTCATGAACTGCTGCATGTCTGACACATTATACAGCTTTTAATAATTAAGCAAAAGCAAGTTCTATATAAAAAAAATTGCCATCATATAGGAAACATAAATGATGTGTTCCAGCACTGTGAATAACCTCCACTGATATGGCCATGAGTGGAACTTCAATTGACCTCATTAAGTGGGTGGATGAAATATCAGGAGATTCTATAGTTTGAAAAAAGGATCTCCACAGAGGTCAGACACATGAAATTGAGCTGGGAGTAGGAATTTACACCTGGATTTACAGGAGGAAAGTAAAAGAAGCTGTGTCCTAGGTGGTGTATGTGCTTTTGCTTCCTGACCTGCAATGGTGGCTGCATTTAGAGCCCAAACCTTCCCTCTGCCATAGGATATGGCTGGTCCTGTAGTAGAAATTTGTTTAAGAGTCAGCTGAAGAATCTTTTTTCTTTAGTCATTTGTATAGTTTGTCAGAAAAGGATTCAAATATTTTCAATCATCTTGAAATCTAACTAATTTACATCTTGGGCTCTGGACATATCTATCTTTTTGATCTTTTGCCTTAAGAATGAGAAATACATAAATAAACTTTAAAGCAATTGATACATGTCAGAAAGCCCTTCTAAAAAACCTTGAGGAATTCAGAAGTGTTCCATTAAAAAAAAAAAAAGAATGTCTTTTTGGAAGTGGAACAGCTTTTTAGCTGTAGCTGTGTGAATTTATGTGGAGAATTTAATTGTAATTGCTTACTTCATGAGCGACGTATAAACATCAGACATGGGAAACATATCTGCATGCTTTTACATTTCACAAACCTGCAACAGGTTAGAGTCAATAAAACTACTTAACTAAAATAGAAAAGTGAGTTTTAAGTCACCACATTGAAATTGTTATTTCAAATCCTTGCATTCATTTAAAACCTCAGCATCATTTAAAAAATAATCTACACCTCTATGTGCTCTGAAGCTTTTCAGGCCCTATAGTCTAGTTTAGGTTGTTCTCAGAAGGAATAACCAGACAGGTAATGTAATCTAATTATCTAATTTAAGCACTCTTGGAATCCTGTAGAGAATGAGGTAGCTTCCTTGTAGCTGAGACCTGGCAAGTGAGGTAAAACACATGGAATTAATAGGCTGGGAGAATTGGGGTTGTGTAGCTAGAACAGGAGACTCTGGGGAGATCTTGTTGTTGCCTTTCAATGTAAAAAGATTGCTCATAACAACAACAACAACAACAAAAGATAAAGAAAGAATTTTTACCAAGGCCTGTAGTGACAGGGCAGGTGCAATGGTTTTAAAGTCAAAGGAGATATATTTAGATTAGAGATCAGGAAAAAAAAAACCCATACAATAAATGTGATAAGACTTTGGAAAGATTTTTCAGGGAATTTAGATTTTGTGGATACTTCATCATTGAAAGTGTTTAAAGCCAGGTTGGATGAGGCTTTGAGCAACCAGGTGGGTTGGAGTAGATTATCTTTGAAGAGCCCTTCCAATCTGAGTACATCTATAAATTTACTCCAATAAAAAAATGAATGTTTCAGGAAGACTTGTCCCCTTGTCCCCCTCCCCCATTTACTTGGATGTCAGGTATTTAAACATCTCATTTCTGAGGAAGCAGCCTTACCCACAGGGTCCTGGCCTCACCTATGTAGCTGGGCAGATGTTCACTCCAGCTGCATGGGACTAAGAGCCATGGAGACAGATGAGGAGAGAGAAACTGTATAGAGCAAGCTGTCCTTGCTTCACAAAACTTTTATGTCTATTTTTCATTAAGTGGTAGAACTAGGAATAATCCTATAAAGTGTATTTACCATCTCATTTTTGTCATTTTTACAGAAAGCTTGAACATTTGCAAAACAGCTGAATAGCCCTTATGATCTATGGATCCCCTCTGGATGGAACAGCCACAGCCTTCAGCTGTGACACTGAGTGCCTAAACTTCACAGGGTGATGACATCATTTGAGTTTCAGTTTTTGTGAGCTAGAGTTAGATATTTCTTTGCATTTACTTTGAGTTAGTGTCCCAAAGTGTCATAAGTTTCCTGTAACAAATATCTGATCTTGGGTTTGGGTTGCAGGCTACAATGCCTGAAGTCTAAGCAGGTGTTGTACTGTTTGGGTCTGTGAGCCACATGGATCCTTTCTAGATCTTCCTGTCAGCAGCAAGGTCTCTTGTTGAAGCCCTTGGACAGTGCTGAGCACTTTTGCTGTAACTGCAGTGTGTTTTGTCCTCCTGACATTTCAGGAGTTAATTGAGATTTACCACGTAATTCTTCAAAGCTGAATCAAGACCTTAGTCTCCACAGTGGACTATGGCTAAAGATTAGAAATAATGTGTCATCTAAAACTTCCAGGAGCTGAAATCTAGAGGCTTCATTCAGCTCCATCTTTAGGGCTGAAGTAGAAGCCAACTGCAGCAGGAATTGGGTTCCAGATCTCTGACTCGGAATGTGGTCTTGGCACTTTGACCCAGTGCCATTTGTATACATATAAACAAAGAAAATATTGATAGTGAGATAATTATGGATACATAAACCCAGGACATTAGGAAGCCATGTTTATAGGCATTTTTTCAGTTTATAACCATACTTTTAAGAATTTCCTGTCTTTTGTTTTAGCCAGACACGTGGGACTATTTTAAAGCAGTTTTATTTGTGTGCTCTGTTTCCTTCATGCTTTTGTTTGAGCAGAAGAGGATGAGGATAAAAAAGCAGTCTCCAAGAAAGGTTTACAAAGTTTATGATGATAGGCTGTGGCAATTCCCTTCTGCACAATTAGGACAATAATAAAAATGCATACACCATATTTTGAAATGTCATTATGACTTATTATGTAAACAGATGATGATAAAATATTGTGAGTCATTATTCAAACACAGTACAAGATAATTGTTTCTTTGGAAACACTGCATTTCTGTTGTGAGCTTTATTTACAGAATTCATTGTAAAAACTTCACAAGGGTACTTAGTGTGTCTTCCCACCATCTCATTTCAAAAATAATGATATCAGTCTCTAACCATGTAAACTCTGAAACAAAAGAAGATCCAATTGTCTTTTTGTGTAAACAAGGGTTGTTTATAGTGCTAGATCTTCACCAGTAAACCTTGATGGAATATGCATTATAATTACTCATTTTTACAGTCTATACCTGTGATATCATAGTCAGTGATTTTTCTGAAACATTCAAACCTAAAAAGATAATATATTTGATATAGATCTTTAAGAACCAATACCATTGTCACTTTGTTCTTGCAGAAAATGAGTAAGTTTACAAGTTCTTGCTTTGAGATTTTATTCTCTTCTATCTGCAGTTACTGAATCACAAGCAGCACAGAATACTGCAAGTGAAGGAAGAAATCTGAGGTGTATCCCAAGGGAATCCACTGGGTTATGTCCAGTTTCAGAACCTCTTACTCTTGGGCAGGACCCATTGTCAGAGATTGTATAGAATTCACTGCCACTGACTGAACCCAAAATTTAGGTGTACACCTCCTAGGAACCTATATATGCATTTGTTCCCATCCAGGGTTCAGATGAACTGGTGAAACACAGGACCATGAAATGGCATAGGATATCTGGTTTTCCTTCAGCAATCACACCTGGGAGTGCCAGAGAGAATCCTGTGTTCTCTCTGCCAGTCTTATGCAGGCTTCAAATGGCACTAGGAATATTCAAGTTTAGGCAATGTATCCACGTGGTACCTAACAAGAGTGTAGAGAAATGTCTGGCTTCCCAGAGAGTGGGCATCTCTGGGTGGTCAGAAGTACCCTGGAGAAAATAGGAGAAAACAGGAGAAAACAGGTTTACTCACCTCAGCAAGTGCAAGGATTGGGACAATGCTGTCTTTAGTGACACCATTTTGCTTAAAGACATAAATCTTGGATATTTGTAAACATCTCAAATGTCTCATTAAGATAGAATTTTGTTGGAGTCTTCCTGATCTTCAAGATTCCTCCCTAGTTTCTAGCTGATCCCATGGAAGTTTAATTTTCTGTCATTAAATTTCTCCAAAAGTGATATTCTAGATATGCACAAAACTGTCCATATCTGCAGCCATTTGGAAGACAGGACTGTGATACCTCAGTGTTTTCCCAATAGCTCTGCAATATGAAAATCTCCTCTGTGCTGTGAGAGGACTGTCCAAACCTCAGTATTGCAGCTGCTCTTGGTGTCTCACTGTACATTTAAATCTGCAAAGGGAAACAAAGGGGATATTCTCCCAGAATTCAATGCACTTATTAGAGACATAAGTCTCAGGATTTCTCAGAAGCAAAAAAGTCCTTTGAACTCTACTTTGCTTAAACCTGGGCAATTTTCTATTCACTAAGAGGGGAGAAAAGGAAAGGAAAAGCTCAGAAACTCCATCTCTACTTGAAGAAAGGTCAGACTCATAAGGGTAGGTGAGCTCTTAAATCTCTGTGTGCCTACTTAATGGAAGCTTAGGTACTGAAACAGGACTTAAAAACATAACTTTGGTTGGATTTGCAATTCTTAGCTTAATTTTTGGAAATAAATCATAAAGTCAGAGAAGAGCAGGGTTAGTTGAATTTCTCTGTTTTTCTAGATTTTACCTCATTGACACTTGTGCCAGAGTTAATTTTGTGGGGCCAGAGAGAATGGTGAACCTGCTTATTCAAGAACAAATGACACAAAAAAAATCAACTAGATTCTTAGCAAGGTGAGAGATCTTGCAGAGCCTGTGAGACACTGGGCATGTAGAAATGCCAGTGCAGTTTTACCTAAAAGCCTTTATAGAAAGCCCCACAACACATCATGGAAATGCCTAGACAGAAGTTGCTTGCTTCATAAGGATTTGAGATTCACCTATTGCTTTTTTTCTTTCATTTTTTTTTCTGCATAAGTTTATAAAATCCTTCAAAATTATTTGTAGGGAAAACATCTCCATTTGGTTCTTATTTTTTAATACCACTTACAATATAATCTAAAGAACATTGTCAAATAAATTTTGCAGTTCTGAAAGAAAAGTTAATATTTCTTTCCACAGTAGTGAAAGTGGTTCTGATTTGTATCATTTGGGAATCTGAAAAGTCTCATTCAGAGCACTGTAAAGGGAGGTAATTGATAACAAATCCATGTTAGAGCATAAGGGAGAAAAAAAATATGCAAGGAAAGAATTCTGGGATTCAGAAGGGCAGGTTTGTATTTACAAGCATTCCAACAATTGTTTTGAGATAAATTTAGAACACCCAGCTGTATCTGGAATTTGAACTGCAATGAATTTCCCTATTTTAACAGAGAATGGAGGAGTAAATAAGTTTCATTTTCTATGCACACATGCATCAACATAGGCACTCAAAAGGACACAAACCATTTCAGAAATCATAGTTTCTTCTCAGTCCAATTATGTGAACTGAATGTGGCTATGCTGCTGTAGTTCTCAGGGCTCTAATTGCACATAAAAACTTCCAAATCATAACACATGTGGTATTTCCACCTAAAACAAAAGGACAATTATTAAAATGTGGTGGCATTTCATGTAGTATTGGCAGGCAGCTTAGATGGCAATAATTTAACACTTGCACCATGAAATTAAAATTTGCATTTCCTCGGTGCACTTCTTCAGACCAACAGCAGACAGTTCTATCCTTTTAACGAAAGTTGAGAGATTTAATTGCTTCAGCTTAACTAAAAAAGCCTTTACATTGCTTGATAACAAAGGCAAGAATGCTGGCACTAGTTTGCAGATGCTTTGTGACTGTACTTTCTACAGTCTCCATAGCTGTGCTTTAAAGCATCCAGTTTTCTGAAGGATATGAACTATCCTATAGATTCTTCCACAGATTCCAAGCAATGTGTGTAAATTCCAGCTGTCCATAAATCATTTTTTTTGAAAGGCAAGCATTATGGCTGCTATAAACATTTCAAGTAAGTTGCCAAAATCTTCAGCATGGTGTCTTTCTGCACAGAATGTATACAAATTATACTTCTCACAAATTCTTCCCTCTTGCAATGATTCCTGCTGCATTGTGTTACTGTCTACAAAATGAATGCTAAAAAGTGAGCTGTAACCCACCAGACACAAACTGCAAAAATGCATTTGATTTATGGTGCAATGAGGACTGGTAGGACAGAATTACCAAATGCTCATCCAGAAACATATTTTTTCCTGACAGTTGAGAGAGCCTTGTAGCTAGAACGTTATCCTGAGGCTACCTATATGTTCATACAAGTAATCAAAAAAATAAACTTTTACACTTGGTCAGACCAGGCTGCAAAGGGATGGTTTGAGGGCCTCTTTTATATCCTAGCAGAGTATTTTGATGTGGGTTTCTCTATGAAAGTTGGTTGGAGGGGAGCAGGATTAGACTGGTA
Source organism: Erithacus rubecula (assembly GCF_903797595.1). Taxonomy (NCBI): domain Eukaryota; kingdom Metazoa; phylum Chordata; class Aves; order Passeriformes; family Muscicapidae; genus Erithacus; species Erithacus rubecula. The sequence continues at coordinate 12,182,983 of NC_136689.1, read as the reverse complement.
ACACACAGATGCATACTGGAAAGAAAAGAGGACTGTAAATGCACAAAATACGTGTAAACCAAAATATGTGTAAGGGCAAAATGGGAAATTAATTCTAGGCTAATATTATTATCATAAAATTGGTTAATTGCCTAGGGAGCTTCTAAAATATTTCTACCTAGATTTGAACTTTTGCTTCCTTCAAGAAAGACTGAGCCATAGTTATGTCTTGATTTCATGATCAGTATTATAGAGGTGTTTTACCACAGCCAGGAACAGATCTTCCCTTTACTGTCTGCAAGGTACCTCTGGAACTGTGGATCTCAAGTTTAGTGCAGTGGAAATTATCCACATCTCTTTATGCTTTATAATCCTTCACTGCTCTGAAATTAAGGGTGAGACACAGCTCTCAGGGGTAAGAGGGAGAGGAGGAGAAGGATAAATCCTCCTACAACCAACCTTTTTGCATTTACTCTTGAAATGGAAAATACAGATGTTGCAGAAGTACACATCTGGGACATTGTTTCCATATTTTTGACAGAGACTAATTCTCACTGCTTTTCAGCTAAGTGGCTTAAAATCAACTTCTCTCTGCCTGAAACTCTGAGAGTTTTTTGAAATAAAATCATGTGAATACATTTGCTGATCTTGCAGACTGTGCTGTTGTACTTATTTCCTTTCTCTTCTCCCCAGAAGCTTTGCAGGATTCTTGTCTGGGTTATAGGGTTTAGGTTATTTTCTTCTTTCACCACTGTTCCAATGCTCCATTTGCAAAGTGTTTAGATTACAGCAGACACGAACTTCCTCTGTCTCAGAGCCAGCCATGAATCAGGCTGAGAGCTGAGACCACTGCCTGTCAGAGGACCTTGAAAAGCTGCAGCTTTAAAATAACAAGTGTTTGACAGCTCAGTTTACAAAAAAGCAGATTGTGACTGTATTGTACTGTGGGGCTATATGTGACATAATAACTAGGGACTTAAAGTTATTCAGTCTTTTTCCTCTTGCTATAATTTCCAATAAATAAATCTCTCTGGGACAGGAGGTCTGGTGAGTTGTACAATGCTTGCATTTTCCTCACCACAGCTTATCCCCTCTCTTCTTTATTTTACATGTTAAAAAACCCCTCGGTGCCTGGTAATCGCAGTTCTGTAATGTTTCCTGCTGAAAGAGACGGGCTAATGTAAAGATAAATACATACATTTTTGGGTTTTTTTATTAGTCAAGGTATTCATTATAAGTCTTCCTCTCAAAATCTCTTTAGAAACTTCTTAATGGACAGAGCTTAATATTGTGTATTTGGAGTGTAACACAAGCAATTATATTTAAGGTTTTAAATGGTCCTTTTGAAAAACTTCTATGATCACAGGATTACTGTGAGTTTCTTTTTTTTTTCAGAATCAGTGGTCAGAGGTTGCATAAATGTGGATTCATATGCTTTGAAAAAAGCTGAAGTGAATAGAATGTGACTACTGGAATGCTCTTCTTTCTCCAGTCATAAAATATGATGGAATGAATGAATAATGACTTTACATTAACATAGTTGCTAAAAGAGACCAGGCTATTTTTTCTGCATTCCCTCTTCGATATAGAAATGGCAAGAATTGCCAACATTTTCTTGGTCTTATTTTCCCTTTACTAATATTTAGGCTTCCAAAGAAACCCGAGAGAGATGCTTACTCAGTTTCATTAGACATTCAAATCCCTTTGCTTTTGAAATCCCATGTCTAATTTTTTCTTCATTTTTTTTTTTCCTTTGAAGACCTTGATTCTTTAGATTCTGTTTACACCAATTTTTACCGTAACCTTAAAATAGACATAATAAATTTATTTTACAGGCAAATCTGCAAGAGTCTCAGTTTAAAAATATTTATAATTGAAAATTAATTTTCTTCATCCTCCTCTGTGGAAAAAAGGATACTGGGTGTGATAGACTACATCCACAAAGGTTGTACTGCATAGTACAGGCATGGATTAATTTTAACTTCAGCTATCTTCAGTTGAGTTTATCATCTTAGGCTCCATCTGTAGTAATGAAGAGAAACAGGCCTTATTAGGCCATGGTTTCACTGACCTGTTTTAAGTGTCTACTTCAGGATGAAATGAATCACAACCTGAACTCCACTGTCTACACTGAATAGATCTCCATTGACTGTCAAGGGAACCCAGAATGATTAATTGTGTTGACATCTAAACTGAGTCAGATTATTTCTACTCTGAAAGTCCAAGTGTCCTTAAAGTCTATGAGAATTTTCAGCCTGGAGGAGGAGAGCATTTTAAGATTCTCATTGTCGTCAATATCAATATGAAGGACCCCTGGAGGTATTAGTTTTCCTTGTGGAAGAACCACAGTGAAGCATATGGTTCAAACTCTGTCTGTTAGCATTTTTGAAGATGATATAGACCACAAAAACATGTCTTATTTCTGATACCTGGGTTTACTAGGTGTGTACAAGGATAGTACTGTAGATGTGGCCTTCAGATTTGATAAATGCAGAAAATAACCTTTTATGTGAAGGTAAGAAGCTAATTTTGCTTGGGTTTCTCACTCTAAGACATTACACAAAACTTAAAATCTTATCTGAGGCTATGGACTAAATAACATTAGAAGGGTGGGACTGAGATACTCTTTCTTTGACCCTTTCAGCTTCAGGTAATGCTTGCTTAACCTAATGGCTTCTGCACATCCACTAAGTGCCCAAAAATATTGCTACTATTGCAGGCTTATACACTAAATCTGGCTAACTAATTAGGACCAGCTATTTTTGCAAGTTTAAGAACTGCAGTACTTTATTTGGTCTTGCAGTTTTATAGCCATATCCTTAAATGTATTTAAGCATCCAACTTCCACTAAAATAGCTGTTGCGATTAAATGGCCTAAATACTTTTGCAGATCTAACCTCTGGATTCTCTTCCTGGCTAAATTCCCTGAGATTTTTGCAGTCAGTACCTCTGAAAGTGATTTGAAGTACTTGTCTACTAGATCCAAGTTCTTGAATTTAATATATTTGGTATAATCTGTCTATATATGATTTTGTATGTTTACCTGTAGTAAAAAAAAAAAAAAAAGTTACCTGTATTTTTGCAGTCCAGGGAGGGATTTTATATACCCTGAAATGTTAATAGGACATGTTTTGAATAATGTTGATACAACAGTAGGAAGCTACACCAAAACCAAGAGGAAACAAAATAGTTCCTAATAGTTCATTTTTTTTTCTTTTCTTGCTTAGAATCATATTATTTTTAGAATACACCTTAAAGGCTTACTTCAAATAAATTTTGAAATGAATAATTTTCCTGGGATTTATTCAATAGTACTTTTCTATCTTTGTCCAAATATTGTATTATTTTTTCTATAATAGTTTTGTAATTAGTTGATTTTTTTTGCCTGAGCTTTACACTTGTGAATGTGGCTTTGAAAATAATTTTTCCTATCCATTAGGAGAGAAACAATCTATAAATATGCCTATGCACTCTCAGGGTTTTAGTGCTTGACAGTTTTATTAAAAGCAACAAGTACACACAGTCAGCATTGTTTCTGTGATGTTACTTGCCCTTGTCTGTAAAATATCAGCAAAGAAAATGAGACATTGGGGTTTCAGTTTGCCAAATGTGAGAAGTTATAAAAACAATTTTCCTATGCAACATATTTATGAAGAAAATGTACTACAAGAAAAAGAAGTTTGAAAAAAATGGCATATTTAGAGCCAATTGCCATAGAAGTTAATTTCTTGTGAACCTTCAAGGTCATGATATTTCTTGTTTTTGTAACCAACCTTTATTAGAAAAGGGATTTCTGCTTCCCACAATCTTTTTACTGCTTTTACACACCTTTTGTATTGCCAGATTTAATGTGGAAACTAAGAGCCATAAAATTATTAGAATTTATTTAGCTGACTTATTTTTATAACTAACTTTAGTAATCTAAAAATGAGGTTTCTGGTTCAAACTGGTCATCAGGTTCCTGTTGTAGTCAGAGAAGGAATCTAGAGAAGAGCAGTGAGCTTCCAGGTCTTTGATAAGTCTGTGCAGACTGGGTCACCCAGCTCCTGAGTCAGTCTAGGTCAGATGAGCCTGACCACTCTCTGGCTATGGAAAGTAAATGCAATAATTCCTAGGGAACAAAACCCCACTCAGAAGAGTAATTTCACTGAATCTTCTACTGATGGATTGAGCACTGAACCTCACACACACTGAATGAGAATTTCTCCCCTCCTCAGAAAACAACTCTTGAGATGACTTACCCTCCTACAGTGGCCACCATCCCCAACCAAAGCTTAAATGGTCCACTGTCTTTACTACTCTACATAATTACTTTTTATTTGTGTCTATTTTTAATATAATTTTTCATTTGTAAAAAGAAAAAGAAGTCTCGAGCCAATTAATTAGGAAGAGGAGAGTCATCCTTAATCTTTCGATTGTGGAAGTAAGAATAAACTATCGTAGAATTAAAATTTGTTTGTTTTTCAGTTTCTGTTACTTTTTTTTTTTGCATTATATTCTTCCCCTTTAACAAGTTTGTAGGAGCATTGAGAGAAAAAAACTGAATGAAAAATAAAATTTCAAGACTTTGAGAAGAGAGAAATAAGGAGAAAAAATAACACTAAAAATAATAAAAAAAAACCCTTTCCCTTCAGTAAAACTACTCTGAAAAGTGTATGTGGGGAGATTGGTTGGAGTTCTGCTAAATTCATTAACCTTGAGAATGTCCACAGAAGTCATAGGATAGGCTACCCAGGACATTGAACTGGGCTTCAGTCTTTCCCAGGGTAAAGCTTTTCCAGCACTTGCAGCACATGTCAATGCAAAGCTTTTCCCAAACTTCCTGGAACTGTTACAGACAAATCACTGGAGACATAAAGAGTATCTGGGGCCTCAGCCAACAGCATTCCTGTATGAATACTGGTATCTCAATTTACTCTTTATTTTTCTTAATTGGTATTATGCAATTTCAAAGATCTACAGCCAGCTAGATTAGGAAAAATAAAATAAAATAAAGCAAGACCTGAGCTGAAAGTGGCAGCAAACCTTCACCACACAGGGGACATAATTTTCTACTGCAAATTCAATTTACTGCAAACCAGTGTACAGCAAAGTCTCTCCCTGTCTTCTGAGATGTAAAAAGTCATCAACCCCCCAGATTATATCTCATCTGTGTTTTGTGGAATGAATGTTTTAATTCACTGGAGCAACAGAATAAGCCACAATTGCATATATTTTAGACTGAGGGTATGCTTCCTTAAAAATGTATCCTATTTTAGCATGTAAATGTCAGCTTCTTAAACCAAACAATCCATAGACTACATGATTATTACTTTATACTTTGTGTATGCTGTCAAACCTTCCAATAGCATTTTAAAGAAGTACCTCAAAGTACTGCTGTTGTGAAACCTTTTGGAGATAATCTCAGTAATCAGGAACATCTGACTCTAAAAGAGAAGGTTATAAAAGGCACAGAGGGCAGTTTAGCATGTAATTGTCTTTTAGAGATAATGGGAATTGGGCATGCTACTCCCGTTTGTACCTCACAAAATCTCCCCTGGAGAGAATCAAGAGCCTGTGGTTATGTGGGATCCACCAACAGAACGAGAGGGTTGCCATGGGAGAAGTTTTACCTTGAAAGCAAATTTGTACAAATGAATAGGGCAAATGTGTGTTGATTTGGCCTCATGGGAGCAATTCCTTAACTACTTTCCTGCACTTTGTGTCCCTGATGTTATCAGTCATAAGAAGTGGTTGAGGTTAGCAGAGTTTGAGAATTTTCCTTGGGCTCCTAACACATTAAAATATTAATAATTCTGTGTGTAGTCAGTCTCCTGCTCCTGCTGATCATTTACTGCAGTTCTGCTGTGGAATACAACATTTCTGGTAATTACAGCTCCAGCCAGACCTGGGGCTGATCCCCTTGCAGCTTTCCCTGCCTTGTTTGTCAGCTGTGCTGGAGAGTGGTGGCACAGTTGGCTCTTGTGTAGCCACTCAACTGTATTCACATCCCTTGACATCCTTCAGCAACCGTGGGCTCTTTCTTTTTGCTTGGAAACATATTCAAGCTTTAGGTTCTCTGCACTTCTCTTTAGAGGATGCTTCCAAAGCCTAGAGGTTTTTTTTCAACTGAACTGAAATCCAGCTCAATATTTGTATTGGAATTTGTTTGTTAGGTTTTTCTATCTTCTAATTTTCAGGACTATATCACCAGCTGTGGTCAGGTGTTCTAAAATATTTCAACATTAAGATTTAGAAAGGTGGCCTTAGTTTTGTCCTGAAATTGCAATCTTTGCATAAATAATAGCAGTACTGTGGAGAAAATGCCAGATGAAAGGATTGATCACGCTGGACATTTTTTGTTTGGTTTTGTCTTTGTGCTGCAGACCTGTCACAGAGTCTCAGATGTGGAGCAATAGTCCACTGCCTGAGGTACACAACACAACAAAGTAGGTCTTGATAAACTCAGCAACACTTACTGAAATCTTAAATAAAAGAAAAAGTCTTGTGGGGACAACCTCTGCCCTCATTTAGAAACAGTGATTCATTGTGATCAGTTACCAAATTTGGCCTTAAACATAGTCCATGTATTTTGACTGTATATGTCTGGTTTATGTATTTTAACTGTGTTTGCTTGACAATAGAGGCAGAAAAGTCTTCCTCTTGAATTTAGTGGAAGTGTTGGCTCTGACCTCTTTTAGAAAAGAAACAGACCAGAAAAAGATTATTGTTTTCTGTCTTGAATTCTGTTATTATTCCTAACTCAAATTGTAATTCTTAATTGCCCTGGTATAATTGGACTGCATGCACAATTATTATTTTTTTTTTAAGTAGAAAGCTCACAAGGTCCTCAAATCAATGAGACTTCTGTGAATACAGAGGGAAATGTAAATCTAGATAAGTCAATACACCCTGCCACTCACTGCTCATTTTTTTAAAGACTTTCCTCCAAACCTTCAAATGCATATCACAAAAGGAAACTTGGATGTGAAATTAAAATACATGGAAGTGACAGGACAAAGAATGAAATGGGCAAAAAGCTGGAATACATGCAAAAGCTGTAAAAATATGAGCAGGGAACTGTGAATCAGGGAAGGAGTTGAAGGAGGCACAGAACAATTCAGCTACTGCTTTTAAAATTGAAATTTTTTTACTGTTTCCAGACTTGCCTACTTACTGAAGGGAGACCCCAAAACAGAGGACAAGCAATGAATATTGTTGATGAAAAGAATCAGGGACAACTGGGAGCTAGACCTGCTGTGAGATTGCTTTCCTGCCCTCAGTTCCAGCCTGCAGCAGTTGGATGTGAGCCTCTCTCTGCTCCAGGATTGCTGCAAACAGCTGGAGGGACACCATCCCCCTTCCTCCCCTCTGCCAACAGAACAGACAGCTTTAAATTCATTAAATGTGGGTGAGAGAGAGAAAAAAAAAAAGTTTTCACTGGCTGACATGCAGATGTCTGAACTGGGAGTTTTTTAAAAATTTTGAGCAGAAAAATGTAGTGACTGACAAAGGATATTCTTGGAATTAGGAGTTTTGCTTCTAGTGTCTCCTCCAGTGTGGAAGTTTGCAGATGCAGGAAACTCTGAAGCAGTAGATTAGAAATATTGTAGAAGAGAGGGTTTTGTGGAGGATGAAGTGAACATTACCAATTTCAAACAAATATGTGATATGGTGGTATTTCTGAAGGCTGAGAGAAATGTTATCTGGTGGTTCCTTCAGCTGAGGCTTAGTAATGGAAAATCCCCATCTTGGAATGCAGAGTGGAGAATAAAAATAGCTGTTGTGCTTTAAATCACACTTTTGGTCATATTAACACCATAAATTCCGATCTCTGGTAGACACGTGCAGATCCGTGGGTGAGCGATTAATAAAAAATCACTTTAATGACTCATCTATATGCTTAAAACAATGCTCTGGGTGAACACTTACTTTTTTCCTTAATGAATTTATAATAGGATTTTTTCTTTTCAAGTTCCAAAGCATATTCTAAATGGATTTGAACTCATATGAGGCCACTAGAAAGCACGTGACATTTGAAAACCAAATTGGTAAATTAAGTATTAAGGTCACAGCAGAACATATACTCTTAAATTATTACATGCCTTATTATTAAAATTAAATTTAATATGAGAATATTACTAATTATACAGACATATTTTCTGTGAAATTCTATAAAATCCATCCAGAAATTCAGTTTGGGTCTTCCTTGTCACAGCAGTTATAAATTTTCTCATTCTGAAGTCAGAAAGAGAACTGGATGACACACATTCTATGCCATTGTATAATGTTGTACATGGGCTCTTTATCACTAATATTTCCATGGTGGAAAGTTTCCTATGGAGCTGTAGCACATCCCCTAGAAAGTCAGGCTGCCTTAATGTCAAGATAAGTAGCAGAGCAAAACACTTATAGGCAATACCTGAGAAGCTTCAATTCACTTTTACAATCTCCTGCTTGGTAACATCAGGACATTCTGGTGCTTGTGCTGCCAAATGACCTGAGTCAGGAATGTTCCTTGGGAACAAACTTCCCAGTGACACCTGTGATCTCAGTCAGGGTTTAAAATAAGAACTGCACAGGACTCAAGCCAGTGTAGAAACCCACAAGCCAAGGAGGCTTGCACTCAAAACACTTAAAAAATGAGTAATTCTCCCTAGTGGGTAAGGTCCCCAAGCAAGCACAGGCAAGAGACACTGGGCTGAGCAGAGGATTTTGTTGGGTTTACTTCTCCTTTAAGCCTTTTGGCACATTTTGCACTATTATTTGTTGTTATCTTTATGTTTTTTTTTTCTTTTTTCTGGTGGAAACATTTAGCATTTTTCCTCAGGAGAGCTCTTTTCCCTGTTATTACTTCAACTCAGAAATATGAAGTGAATGTTACCCAAATCCTTGTATGTACTGAGTTACATTGAACTTCTAGAGAATCTTGGTATGTGTGGGAGGAGATAATTCCATTGTTTGGAGGAGAAAGTATTTTGGTAGCATAAGAGTCAGAGTTGATTCTTTGGCAGGACTTAAAGCTAGTGTCAGTTGCAGGTCAAGACACATAAGATTTTCTTAAATTATACTAATTTTACATTTCTATTTTATCCTTTGTGCTTTTACCACAAACTTAGAGAAGCTTGCAGACAGCTCTGACACTGGGATACCTATGCCTTCCTTCTCCTGTGGTGTTTTGTTGCCTGTTGATTCAGACCTGCATCCAGTTGTTATCCACAGTCAACTTTGCTCACTCACACAGTTATTCATGCTTTAGGCACTTTCACCTCTGGACATTGTAGACATGTTTTCTTCTATTCATATACAAACATAACCCCTCACTCCAACCTAAAACCAACACATGAACAGAAATTTCCAAAAGGAAAGTTTCTTGCTGGATCATAACTATTCTGACATGAAAATAAAGTGCATGGAAATATTTCTTTCCCTTAAAATCCCTGAATGGATATTGCATCTAGTATGAGCTCTGTTTGCTTTTGTGCAAAGACACCATATGCTCTTTCACTTCCAGCATGTAATAATTTTTATAAAAACAGTTTTTCAATACTTTTTCCTCAGACATTTGATAATTGAATTAAACAAGATTCTGAAATTATCTGAACCATATCTCATAGGAAAATGTGCCATGAAGTACCATAACATCTATTTCATATCTTCTACAATTGCTCTTTAAATCTTGGATGGGAATACTGGGTGCTCTACTTATTGGTGCTCATCCCACTGCTATCTATTCTTTCTCAGTTCTGGAACATGCTCAGTTACATCCCAACTTTGCTCCTGAAAAAGCCAAAATGAGGAGGGTCAGAGAGGGAGCACTAGAATATTTGCTCCTCTTGTGTCAGCTCAGGTAACTCAGAGTTCTACCAGAGAGCCACAGGAGACTTTCTTAAAGATAAAGCAAAAATTCCTGTGATAGTCTAGGTGCTAAGAAACACCAGAAATATAGCAAAAGATTATATGAACAGTTCAGCCAGGAATGGAGAGAAAAGTGCAGATTTTGCATGTCCCTCAGATATCTTGAAGCAGAAGACTGAATGTGAATGCAGATGTGAATCACTAGTTTGATGTCATGAAAAAGTGCCAGACCCAGGAAATGCAGTTTCATTTCTTGCTGCAAGAGTCTTTGTTATTCAAACATGCATGTTTGTAATGGAGACTTCAGTGCTATTGCTGGCATTTAAAACTATTGGATTTATTTTCTGACAGCCTTTAACAAGGTGTGATTATTAGTTTGATCAGTAAGCAAGGCTATAAATGTTAAAAAGATTTTCCAAATAAAAATTCTGGTTTTGGTCATCATATTTTTTATGTGACCTGGAGCAGTACATTGGGGAACTCACATTCAGTCAGCTCATGCTGAATTGCAGTGAGTGATCTTCCATGCACAGCACTCACACTACCAGTCCCATAAAACACTAAGCATGTGATAAACATGCTATACCAAGCAAAGGACTGAAAAATAAATGTATTTTTGAATCCTCTTTTGTACTTGCACTTTGGAAAGTGTATTCCTTATTACTTCTTTCCTCTGTTTTATTCAGCCTCACTTGGACTTCCATGCTCTTTTCCACAAAAAATTCAGCAATTTTTTTGGCTATTCATAATTTCAGACCTACACCACAGACAAACACCAACCTTTATTGAACAGAAAATTGTGCTCTAAATGCTAGTTCCTTATGTTTTTACTGTATATCTCACAAGTTTGAAATTATTTATATATATGTATATATGAAATGATGAATATTTTTATCCAACTTTTCCACTGAGAGGATAACCTTGAAGACTGTTTCTGGGTTTGCTATTTAAAGCATACTTCCTTCCTGGGGAAAGTTGTCTGTGGACAGATTATTACTACAATTTTTATCTTAATGCATACCCCAACTCATTTGTATATCAACCTGCAAGCATGCAAGTTATTACCTACACTATAATTTTGACAGGCCAAGATGATGCTAGTCCTGGCTTGAATCTATTTCCAGAACCTCTGTAAGTTTTTTGGCAGTCAGAAGAATGTTGGTATTCAGATAAGTTAGTGATTGGTAGAAGTGTGGAGATCTCTCAAAGTGACCAGAATTCTCAACACATTAGGTACAAGACAGACCATCAGGGAAATGAGTGGAGCACTGCATGTAAGACAATTATTTACTTCATCTTACCTGAAAATTAATGAGCTGTATTAGGGGAAGGTACCATCACAAAGTTCTGTTCTCACCCTGTGACTGTCCTCAGTGGAATCAAGGGCACAGCTTTACTGAGAATATGTCCTATGGCCATGATAAAAAAAACCAAAAAAACAAAAAACCACAACTTCAGCCCCAGAGCTGAAAGTCAGCATCAAAAACTCCACTTTTACCTATTTAGATGCTCCATGGAACCTTTTTCTCAGCAGTGGTTCTTCACAATTTTCAAGGGGTAGATGCAGATTTACCCCAGTCTTTATCAGGCTTATATATTCATTTGCAAAGGACTATCTGTTTTCACTTTTTGGCATTACTTTTTGCCCTTCACCATGACCCCTCTTTCTGATTAAATGTTCCATGATTTTATATGGCCTTTACACAGCCACAGCAAAGGAGCATTTAGATTTAAATAGTTTTGGAGAGCAGGTTGGCTTTCTATCCATCTGCTTCTTCCCACTGGGCCCACTGTGCTGCCTTTCTGCCTGAGGGGTCTGCTGTTAGACCTCTGGCAGAATCAGCTTTCCACAGCTGAGCTTCCTATGGAAACTTGACTTCCCTGAGGAAACAGGGAGAGAGCAATAGCAAAGTAGGGAAACCTTGTTATTTTCTGATGAAAATAACACGGGCTTTGCCCTGGCTGATGGATTTGCCCTGCTCACCCTGCACATCCTGCAGAAAGCTGTCCTGCTGTCCCAGGGGCTGGCACAGCAATGTCTGGCACGGGGAACTTGTGCTGCTGGTTTGTGTGTGTATGGAAAAAATGCAGAGACACACAGCAGAGTTTCAGCACCCATCCAGCCCCAGAAGGTGAGAGGTTTCTCCACAGCAGGTGTCCTTTCTGCCCTCCTCCTCTCACCTCTTTAGATTTGCTCATACCTACTGGAAAATCTGTTTTCTCTTGTTCAGTGCTGGTGTTTCAAGACACTGTAAAGACATTGCATCTGCTTCCTTAATTTATCCTGTAACTTCCCTTGAGGAGTAAAGTCAGATTTTAATCAGAGTTTCAATTTGCAGCCTTACTGTTTGAAGTTGGTCAGGGCTCAGGGACCTCTGAAGCTGAGTACGGGAACCTGGGGATATAGAGAAAAAGTTGCATCAGTATGTCTCACTTTCTGTTTGTATTAAAAATACAAATGTCTTGTCATTATCTGCTGGGGTTACTTTTATTGTGTTTGTCACTGTCTATTACTTGTTCTTTAAATATAAGAAATGAATAAATTTTGTAGGACTTGTCACATTTTATTCAGCCATGAAGACAATTTGGGTCAATTCAAGAGGTAATAAAACAAGTGAGGAGAAATAAAATTTTTCTTGAGAATGATTCTGAAGGAGAGGCAGTCTTTACTGTTCTAACGTTTCTTCAGTGACAAAGCATCTTTCTAGGTAGTTCATTAAACTATAAAAGATCCTAAGTGGTGAATCTTTCTATCCTTTCAGGCATGTGAGACATTCTTAATGACAGGTTCATTTTTGCTTTTGTTGAAAGAAAAAGTAGGTTGCCAAAATGGTAAAGACTGAAATCACATGGACCTACACATTTACACAGCAGTTTTTCTTGAGACATTATTCCCTTGTGTTATTGGTACAAGCTCATATGCTGAATAGGTTGACTCATTCAACTCTGCAAGTACTGCAGGTGACTCTAATAAAGCCGAATGGCTAAGGAAGTTCAGAGGTAGCTACAAAAATGTTAATGAACTGCTGTGGTTAATTACCAGATTCTGGTGCCCATTTCTTGTTCCTTCACCCAAGCAAGATAACATCAACATGTACACTGAAGTGAGAACCACAGGAGCAGAAGCATAGCCATTTTCAAATGTAGGAAGTTTAATATATGAGCCTTTAAAAGATCATGATCCCCATCAATAAAAAACCCAAGACAATCCAATGCTTTATGAAGAAATGGCTTTATTCCTAAAGTAAACTATACAGAAATCCATCTAACTATGAGCTTCATGAATTCTTCACTCAGCAAAACTATCATGGCAGGCAAAAGTCAGAGTCTCTATTTTCTTAGGCTAATTCTGAGCCACAAAGAAACTGCACCCAAAAGACATGTAGAAACAATAGAAAAAGAAATTTTTTTACATAATGCATACTAAATATGCAAAACCACATTAATGACTCAAAGATACTAAACAAGAGAGCCATGTCAGGGTCAATCCTGTTCCTAAAGGGATGTTTAACAAAAAAAAAAAAAGTTGTCAGAGAAACAAATAAAATATAGGTGTTTCAGTACAGTGCTGGCTTAGTATCTATGACTCCTGTTGCCTGAGCCTCCACAAATGGGTGGTTCCTCAGCACCTTTGATTTGCAGGCTGTGTGAAACCATGGCATGACCCCAGAGCCAGAGCAGTCACACCTGTCCATGCTACCTCTCTTTAAAACAATGAGCACAAATGCAGCTGAATAGATAAACTGACTTTATCTCATGTCCCTGAAATGTTTCTCACCAGCTGGAAAACCAGATAGAAGGTTTGGGTGATGCACACCTGTCAGCTGTGAACTGTACCATCAGATGAACTGCTGCTAGTTACATAAAAACCTGTGAACAACTATTAGATGATTGTAGACTTAAATCACTGACATTGAGGAAGAAAAGATTCAAATAAATGGCTTTCATGTGAAAAGTTACAGCCAAAAGAATGGTTGTCCTACAGGATACTGGTTCTGTGCTTATCTTTCCCCCTTCTTATTGATGGGTAGAATGCCTGGAAGCTTAAATTTTTCGGAAAAAAATGTTTTGTTTTGTTTTTTTTTTCTAGCATTCTATATTGTTTCCTTTTCAAAATTACAGCAGTTGTAACACTGATTTATCTTTTTTTTTTTTTTTTCAGTCTGAGAGGTAGTTCTTGTTTTATCAGCACAGCTATTGACTCTCTGGCTTTTATGCCTAAAAAAGAAAAAAAAAAGGAATGATTTTTTTTTCTTTTACTGACCATCTATTTCTTTGACTATTAGGCATGCAATACTTTGACAGTTAGAACAATAATATACCCTTTTATATAAATCCATATGTTACTTAAGGAACTGCTGTTCCTATACTTTAAAATTCCAAAGAAATTTCTCTATCAGAAAAAATTATTTTAGTAATATGCCTAGGACACTATTCAGTGTTTAATGGTTCTCTAGCCAAAAAATTTGAGAGTACCCATTTAAATATACAAACAAAATATTTTCCTGGTAAGAGAAGAACTAGTTTTTTAAGTTTTATTCTGGAATACATATTGTTACTCTTGTTATATCAAGCCTGTTCAAAACCAGGGGATTATAATGTTAATCCAAGACAAGCTGTAGTGATTCAGGCACACAGTCACAATGCCCAGCTAAACAAAGAATTATTGATGTTCACCCTCTAAACACTCCAAAAATAAACCAGGTTTTTTTTTGAAGTTACTTATAAACAGCTTCCACTAGGGCTTCAGTGGAACATGAACTCCCAAATATTTTAAGCTCCAAATATGTGAAAATGAGTCCAAGATTGACTATGAATGATGAATTTTGACTTAGATATGATTGAACTTGAAAGAAAGCATCTGTTATTGTTTAGCATTGTTATTGCTACTTCCATCAGTAGCAAATAATCCAAATTTGAATACACAGAGTTATTGTGCTTCAAATAAATAAAAAGGGAAGATAAGAAGGGTGAACACAGAAAAGTGGTCCCTCAAATCCAGAATTCTAACTGGTAAAATCTTGCTTTAACACAGTATCATATACCAAGGCTCATTTGAAATGAATTGTGTAAATCTGACTAGAAATAGTTGTACATAAAGCAGTATGTTATTTAAAAAGGGTTATTGCCTAGATCTGTGGAAATGTGATGAGATAAATTGTTCTTTTGGTGATGTGAGATTACAAGTGACTACTCCAGCACTCCACTGCAAAATGCTGCCAGCACTGTGGATGTGTGTGTGCAATACAAGCATCAAGCCTCACTGGCCTCATGGACCAATGCTGAGCTTTTTCTTAGAGCTTTTATTGTGACACACACGACAGATGCGGACAGTGCTTTTGTATACACAAATCCCAACATCCTCAGGCAGATTTATTTCCAAACTCTTGTAAACCAACAACGAAAAGCTAAACTTCAGACACCCTTTTCCACGCTGTTTTGTTGTGTTTCTTTCATCACACACACTGCTCAAGCACAGCTCTCAGCTGTCTGTGTGGCTTGTCTGTGCCAGTGCTGCTGGGTGTGGGCTGTGATCACTCCCTGAAAGGGAATTGCCATTTCAGGCAGCAGTGACAGTCGTGGGGGACTAAATGTGTAACTGCTGCAGGTGGCAATGGAGCTGGCATGAGTGGGGAGACAGACTTCACCTCTGAGTTGAAATATCCTGGAAAGAGAGTCTCTGTCCTTCACCACATTCCTCCTACACTTTTCTACTTGTTTGCAGAAAATACTGTACCATACTAGTACTTTTTGAAAAATGAGGAAAAAAAAAAAGACTGCGTATTGTGTGATTAAGAATCAGAGTGCAAAAAAACTATCACAAAACCCAAAGAATGGATATTTAGGTATAAAATGACTGATTTTTGAGAGTCTAAACTCAGGGGAACCCTCTCTCTTCTTTATGATGACAGTGGATTTAGTCTTGATCATGGTGATGAAAACTCACTGTCCATTTCTAGTGAAGAAACAGTATGGAAGAGACAGTACTGAATAATACTGTTTATATACTTGTAATATTGTAATGTAATGTTTCAAAACCTATACTCAATAAATCCTTTTAGATTAAAAGTGATGTGCCCATAACATGTAGTATAGGTCAGATTGAAGACTTAACATGCAAACCTCCTCCTGTCAATACTTCACAGTAATACCTATCATAATCTTCAATTTGTACTGTTTGTACAAGGTGAAAGAATAAGAAGTATAATACCAATAGAAAACCCTAACTTGTGTTTATAGATTGTTCTTTTGCTGTCCTGGTTCATGTATAATTTATTGCATTCTTTTGCACTGAAAAAGCAAAGGGTAAAACACATGTTCCTGCAAATGGGATGATTTCTTCTATCTTATTTTCTCCTTTGTCTCCCATCTTTACTGCAATCAATATCAGGATCTCAGATCACATTTATTCACTTTAAATCTTGACCAAATCTGAAATGAGTTAAGGGGGAGGTGGAGGGAGAAGATTTGTTACCCAAAGAAATTTTCTTTGCTGAATATCAAAAGCCTGCAGCAAGCAATCTGGGAGAGCTTTGAAAGAAGAAGTCAGAGCAACCCTTTTAAACAGAAAGTTTGAGGCACTGCTATCATGTTCTTACAGAAACCAAAATGGTGCTTTCTGTCTGAAGGGAATGCCTCAAAGTGGTACTGGAAAGCAAGAGGTGTGAAAAACAAAACCTTGAGGGCTCAAAGTCAAAGAGACAGCTATGATCCAGTAACTCAGTTGGTTTAATAGGGGAACTCTCAAGGAGTTTCTCCATCAGATCCAGTTTGTACTACTGGTTAATTTCTGTTCTGGTCATTAAAATGAATGGGAGGTTGAATTTAGCAGCAGCACAATCAGGCCAGGCTGAGTACTTTTAAATGTCCTTCTACCTCACCCACTCTGAATAGCACTATGTTAACAAACCTCTTCAGCTTCCTCTAATCCTAAAGGGAATTTCATGTCAGTTAAAGCTCAGTGTATTTATTAGGGCTGCTCATTTTGCATTTGAGGAAAGAATTTCACAGCTATATTTCTAAAGATTTCAAGTTGACTAAACAATGGCAGCCACTGTTGACATCAGGAAGCACTGGCAGCAGACATGCAGCAACCAGAGCTATATATTATGTATGCTGTGTAAACCTTTACTCTCATGCTAAACAGCACTTAAAAATGCCATCAGTGTTATACCATATATTTCTCACAGAGCTCTATTGTATTCACAAATGCCTTCAACAGCTTGCACTGCCATTCCTGGAACGGTCCTGGACAAGACAAAGTTTTAGAAGAACATTTTATCAGTGACCAGATCTAGCAAGCTTAGTAACAATAATTCAAGAGAGGCAAGAGTTAACGCAGAAGGAATGGCACATTTCCTGAAAGACTTCTCCCTTCTGCCATGGACTGTTTCACTCAGACCTCCCACAGAGTCGGCTTTCTAAAACTGTGGGTTTCTTTCTATTCCTAATTTAGAACCCACAGAACACTGAAAAGTCAGATAAAGTATCCTCTCTCATTTTTCTCTCTGTCCTAGTACTATGAGCCCATTCTGAATTTGGTCCTTTCTTGCAAAGTCTTTTAAAAAATCTTGCAATTTTCAGTGGGATTTAAAGACCTAATGCTTTTACCAGCTGCTGCTGTTAAAAAAGCAATTAAGAGCTTCCTCCTGCAGTCTTTTCTCCAAGCAGTGAAAAACAAGATGATTTCTGAGAACCTTAATCCAGGGGAAATTCCTGCCAGGAAAAGTTGGGTAGCAGTGGGGGAAAAAAAAACCCACTCTGATGGGAGCTGGAATAAAAATTCAGACACAGGATTGAACAATTAATTCTTTATTCATTCACTGAATCTGAAGAGACAACTCAGATGAGCTTCGGAATGGATAAATGAGACTATATTTCACTTCTCAAAAATATTCTCCAATTTCTCAGTGAAATAATTCTGTGTTCCTGAATAATCCCATAAGGAATCACATCATTTTTCTGCTGGGTGAAACACTAATGATATGTGTTTCAAATGTTGATTATAGCATTTAAAAGAAAATGGTCTATATTAAAATTTCAATGTCTGAACTCTGAAGACATTTTCTGTAGTGTCATGAAAATGCTTTTAAAGAAGAACATATATTTACCTTAGGACTGAAAGGAGTATAATGGAGAGAATGAAAAGACTCTTAGTAAAAACTAACCACAACCATGTTTTGGTCTACTATCACTCAGATAAGATAAATCCCCAAGGTTTGTTTCATTCATCACTCCATCCATGTTCCTATGCTGTTGGACTTCTACTCTATCTCCCCACTTAAAAATGAAGCATCATGGTTTGTGAAGCAAATGGTGGAGGAGTAAATGAAGGTGCAAAACACTTTCTTGGGCAGCAACAAGTAACCCCAGATTATCTGGTCTCCCTGAATCTGCATTTTTTGATACAATATAAAAGTGAAGGTTAAAAGAAGGACTGTGTTTTTTAACTGACTTTTGCTTTGGCTACCAAACAGTAAAAACCACTAAGGAGGGAAAATTGATATGGGTTGATTAAAAAAATTATCTTCTGATTTTTCACTCTCCAGAACAAAAACTCTTGTTAAATACAACATTCACTCTTTACCATCTACAAGAACAGGCAAATGTAACTGCACATCTGAGAGGACTTTCATTTCACTGTGATCATGAGCTTCTGTGTCCTTTGTTTCCATGTCCTACAGTGTGCTGTGACAGGTTGTCTGAGTATATCCGATTCAGAAAGAAATTGAAGGCCCAGATTTACCATTGTGCTAGAAGAAATCTAGTATTCAATAGAAGCAGTACATGACAAGTGCATGGTTGTGAGTGCCATGCTGGTGTCTGTGGAAAGCTGAAATAGACAAGTACACAAAATTCAGCAGTGTCAATATCCACTCACTGAAAACCATGCAGAATTTGTGAGATGATCTGTTATGTTACAGAATTCAGGAGATTGGGGCAGGAGAAAAGAGAAGGCACATGACAGATATTAAAAACCAACACAATTTGTGTTATCTGCAAATCTGCAATCACAGGGTATATGAAAATGAACATTATTGAGGATGCTTCAAAAGGATTGATAGAGAAATTATAAACCCTTTGGAGTATCTAGAGAACTTGTAAAAACAGCTTAAAAGGTAGGCTGGAAAGAGGGAGGAATGCATACATAATCATAAGGGAATTATACAGCCTCCTGGCAAAAATCTCTTCCTTGGTTGGAAAATATCACAGAATTCAAGTGGAAGCGAAATAAACTCTATCAAACAGCAGTTTAATTTAGCAACAACAACAACAACAACAAAGACAGAATCTAAGCTACTAGAAAGAATGTGAGCTGCTTCAGCCAGTGAAAATTACAGAACTACATGATATCCATGGAAAAATACTATAATGATACCAGTTTTAGCACATAAGAAAATTATTTTCAAGGCATATTACCAGATCTGCAGTTGGGTATTTTCTCATATTTTGAGAAAATATCTATCATTAGGCTTATAAACCTATTCTTTAAAGGGAATAAAAGTTATAATGATAAGGATGTCATAATGAAAACTGTGACAAGAATTGCAGGCCATGAAAAAACAGAAAAGAGTAAAAGAATATAAAAATGAAAAGAAAAGAAAGTTAAGCTCTATGAGTTAATAAGTCAAATCTAGGGCATGGGAGAGGCTGAAGCCTACTCATGGAGGTGAGTGTTGCATTTTGCCTCAAAAAAAAAAAAATAGTCCCTATTACGTCCCACCTCTCTAAAAAGCAAGCAAGTCCTAATGTATTTTTTACATTAAAAAAAAAAAAAAGCAGCTTTGGAAACCCCTCATTAACAAAGCTTTATAATGTGTGCCACCTGAAAAACTTAATGTATTATTTCATATTAATTTTTTAACCACTAAATTATTTCATTTACACAAACACAGTGCTCATGGAGGTATATAAAGACAGGAGATGCACAAATATATGGAAAAACTGAAACTGAACTTCAAAAGGTGATCACTATGACTTTCATCTGAGTGTTGGAATTAGCTGCAAGACTGAATAAAGAAAATGGTATTAGAAGTCAAGTAACAGTCAAGAGAATAATCAGTGACATTATTTAATTTTAGAAAGTATTTGCCAGTGATTTAAAAGAGGCAAGAGATAACTAATTCTAAATAAATGACACTGACAAATGTCAGTAACATGATTTTGGGAGAACAAGCAGTCTCTTCAGACACAGGACATATCTGAAAAACCATACAGTACACACACACAGCTTTCCTCTCTGCCAGGCATGTGCCAGGTTTGCTAAAGAGAAATTATAATTTCTAGATTCTTTTTACTTCTATAAAAAAGTTTGTCAGCAGATACCTCCTAGTGATTTTTATAGTGCACTTGCCAAAGTAATTAAAATTTAGTAAATTGCTTGCATTTAGAATGTGACAAAAAGATTCATATATGTGTTCAGACAAAATTTCTCCCACCTGAGGAACTGGAGTGCTTAAATGGCTGACAAGGGCTTGGGATTCAGTTCCCATTGGCAGAAGGAGAGAAGAAAATAAGGCAAAGTTGTGTGTTGGGAGATGCAGCCTTAGACAATGGGACTGTGAACTTGGGAAGAGATTGTTCAAGCATCCAAGGGATATTATCTTCCCTCCTAGGCTGTTGTGAGAGGAAGGTGAGCCAAAGGCACAGGCAATCATCTGAGACAGTGGGTAACACCAAGTGGCATCTGTGACACCTCTCCAAAGTTCACAAAGGTGTGCATTGGAGGGAGCCAAGAACACTGTATTCTCTTCTCTGTGTAGCCTTCAGCTCCTGCCATCTACCCATCTTCCAGGGGCAGGAGCTCTGTCTGGGAATAGTTGGTACCTGCACTGCTTGGAAAAATAACAAGCTGTTCCTGCTTATTGCATTGCTCTGGGGATCACCCTTGGCACAAAACAAGGTTGCTCTCCCATCACCCCTGCCCTCCAGGAAACTTTTATTCCTTGTTGCTGAGTTGGAGCTCCACCTCCAGATGTGAAGGTGTTTTGGTTGGGGTTGTGAAATATAAGTCAGGCTCCTCTGGGTTTTAGCCTTTTCATTTTTTTTGCCTCTTTAAAGAAAAAAATAAATAAAATTCTCCAATTAAAAGTAAAGATGTTTAACCCTTTCTGATAAAAATAGCTTTTTATTATTACAGTGTAGAAACAGCCTTTGCTAACTGATTCACCTGCAATTCCAGGAACTTGTAGGGTCCATACATGTAGAGAACTTCATAGGACTTGGGATTAAGATCATAAGAACTTGTTTAACTGTCTGAAGGTTACTCATCTAAACTTGGTTCCTGCCATAGCCAGTAGGGAGATACAGTGACTTTGGAGGGTCACACTAGAAATGACATAAATAATTCTTTTCCATGTCTAAATGTCTCCATTGAGTAGGGATGACAGGTTTACACTCAATTCTGAACTTTAAGATGGCCTGGCATGTTAGCTGACAGGAAAAAAAGGGAGCAAAACTATAATAATTTGCAGTTACAGACTAAATAATATATATCACTTTTACATTGGAATGATCCACCATCTGTGACTTAGAAGGTGATATTAGCCAGGTTCCTTCTGAGTTAATAGAATTTACTTCAGCTACTGAGTTTTAGGCAAGACTTGACTTGCAGTAATGCCATTGTTTCTTTACATTGCCAACAGAAATGTCTCCAGTACTCCCTTCAGGGATTTAACTGGTGGTGGTGAACATCATCTACATTTAGAACCTTCCACTTCAAGATGCCAGAATCTCTCATGCAAATGTTAAATCCTATTTTTCTCAGGTCCTTTTTTCATCGTTGAATTTTTTTATGATGCTCTTCTGTGATTTCACTGGGTTTGGTTTTGTTTAGTTAGAACACTTGTCTTTTTAGGCCATATTGAAGTTAGCACTGTGGTAATAGTCTTTCACTGCAAATATGCAGGCAAGATAGTCTCTTCTTTCCTTGCAAAGAAAGAAAATTCATACTAATTTTTTGCAATTTCAACCTGTGTTTATAGTTCAAAAAGTAACACTGTTTCCTCCTTCCCCCTAGAAGCCCCCCTCAGATCTAGTTTACATTACCAGATTCATTTTCATGGATGTTGGGAAGCCATTGGATTCTATTAACTGGTTACTATGATTACAATGCAAAAAATTCACAAGAAAATAACGAGAATTTTTGTTATGAAATAATAAATATATCATCCATTCTGAAAGAATTCATCATGCTACTTTAGTTCATACTGGCATGAATGCAAAGCAACATGCCATAAAGTGGTGCCTCCAGCAACACATCCCTGTGGGACTCTGATCCCACTTTGGAGACTGGAGCCCCACACCTGTTAACCTGGCATAAAGTCATACAGGCATTTGCTTTCACTGCTCATTTGCTTACAACTGCAAGACTTCAGACTCAGGGTTCCTGTAAATTACTGTCCAAGCAGCTGGACTCTCTGCACTCTGTTTCTCACTAGATTAGTGTCTTAGGCACATACATTCATTTTATTTGCTCCTATTTCTCTAACTCTCCTTCCTCTACTGTCAGTGTCACCATTAAGTTCTGTCTCTCCATAACCTCTATCTATAATTTCTATAGCTCTATAACTCTTAGCAATATCATCTGTACCCAGATCTGTAGGTATCAGTGGATCATTACTGGCAGTTTGTAGTCAATGCTGTCTGCAATGACTTGTGGGATCCCTGCAGTGCTGATTTGGCACCTCTCTAAGTAGCACTGCCATTACTCAGTAGGGATTTTGTACAGTACAAGAACCTATAGACTGGCTGAACCAAAGTATTACAAGAGAGTTTTAAATAGAGTGCAGTCAGTGGGTGCCTGTGGCCTCATTTATTTTTGAAAGACTGTATTGATGTATCTCCTCCCCAGAATTCAAATGGAAATCTGGGAGAAGATCCCTTGAAAGACAAGCCAGAGAATGAGGGAGACCCTCTTTACCCCCTACATTAACATTTCAACCTTGCCTCAAGTGCTTAGTACTGAGTTTGAGAACAAGGGAATGGTGTCCTGAGGCTTCAAGGCACTACTTCCCCTTTGTTCACACTTAGGCCATCCTGACTATATAGATTACTGTGTTTCAGCACCAAAGGCTCCCTCATGTCCTAAGGAGGGAATAACTCACATCATCATTGTCTCAGCTCAGCAGTCATATTGGTAATTGACCTTTGGTGTCTCTGAGTCAGGAGACCATGCTAAAAAAGACATTTGTGCTTACCTCTAAGTGCCAACTTATTCATCATGGCTAACTGTGGGCTAATGAGCCCTCAAATCTGATGTGTAGTGCCAACAAACAAGGATAGTGGATTATGAGACCAAGGTTAATAATGCAAAATTTGTGATGGACAGAAATAATTGTCTATTTATTTTTTTGCAAGTCTCTGTGCAGTATTCATAAAACAACAGCAGGAAAAAAACGGAGTGATTTGCAGCATTCAAAAAAGTGAAACTCACAGGAAATTGGTAATGGATAAAGTTTCCAATCCAACTTCATGTAATGACTTGACAATTTGAGCCTGCAAAGTTTTGGATTCTAAATGTTTGTAGTTTTTCAGTGGGAGTTTTTCCCCCGAAGGCAGTCGTCAGAGCTGATAAAAAAGGCTGAGGCAGTCAGTTGTCTAGATGGGAACCAAATACACTGACTTCTACTGAGGAGAGATTTATATGCAAGAATTTCTAAAAGTCAGAGAGAATGGGGAAGTCACTTATGGATGTCCCAGAAACATCTGTGTATCCCAGATCACATGTAAGAGAAGTGCAAGAAACTTGCAAGGTATGCCTTGGTGGATCTGCTCCTAAAGATGAATGATCCCAACTTTTTGGTTCTAGTGGAAGTGCCAAGTTTGCAGTCCAAATTCTCAGTTTGGTAAACCAGAGAACTCAATGGAACAGACTTGCATTAAATGTTTCAAGGGTGTGCTGCAGCCACACAGGGCAGGTTTTAGGCAGGAACATGTGCACAAGAGGAGTGGTAGATCAGGCATCAGCAAAACCCACCTTGTGATCAGAGCACCTTACACTTACCAACTGGCTCATTACTGTACAGCTCTAACAGCAGTGTTCAACTCCACATTAGAGAATGACAGCTGTGTCTGATCAGCATCTACAAGTTTTGGCCCTGTCTTGTAGGCGGGTGCTCATTTTGGCAAACACACACACTGAGAGGAAATGAGCTAAAAATATCAGTGGTTAGAGCAATCACTTATACTGTGGTGCTCTCAAACTAAACACCTTTCTTTAATAGAGTACAACAGAAGAAATTAGAAAGATGGTTGTCTGTGGATAATTTTACAGTCTCTGAGAAACAGTTAATTTTGAAATGAAATACAACTTGATATTATCTGCTAGAATAAATATAGCTTTCTTAATTTTTGAGTTGAATTCTTCAGCTCAGTGACTTTGCAGTCTGTAGGTTTCTGTGGTTTTGTATCTACATGTTTGTCATCTGATTTATGAAATGTAAATGTGACTTCATCTTTTTGCTGATGTTGCATAAATCAGCGAGTTTTGGCTTGCCTATTAACTATGAAGAGGCACCAGACCACAGGTTTGATGAAACACATTCCCTTTTTTTTTTTTTTTAATTTGCCCTCAAGATATTTCAAGAATTTAAAAGTTGAATAAAATAACAGACACTAACTCAGTGTTTTATTTTTCTTTTTTAACTGGATTTGAATAAATTTTCTTCATATTTAGGATTACCTGGATTGTAACACTGCACTCAGCTCAGAATGTAGGATTGGATCAAAATACCAGATATTTGTTGAAAAGACATCATGCTTTCCAGTAGGAAGTGATAACCTGGATGACTAGCAGACATCTTGGTGAGTATCAGCCCACCTGAGATTTAATTTCAGTGTGCTGACATTTCTTGGTGAGTCAGTGTCAAGGGAACCAGAAGAATGAAATTTATTTTCAGTTATTTTTCCATTTTATTTTTCACTTTACACCCAGATACACAGTAAAGTGAATGGGTAGAAGATATTATATTCAGCAGAATGTAAAAATTAATTTATCACATGGAAAATCTGTGATATATTTAATCTTTCTGTGTGTAGTATTTCTTCATAACATTAGTGCAGAATAGGACAGTGTTTTTATTGACAGATATGAGTTCCCATGTGCAAATCACCTGCTTTTATCTTTGCTGGCTAAGATAGTAGTAGCTTACTGTAACAAAGTACTGCCTGTTCCCATCTTACAGTCCAAAAATTCAACAGGTTTTGAATAAATTCAGTCATCAGCCTCTTAAAGTCAGTGGAAGTCAAAGATCTGGTTCCTTGTGAGACTTTCAGTGGCAAATAAGAAGAGCCCAACTTTTAGTCCTTTTCAGAACTCAATGGTAGGCATATTCACATACAGAAAAAAAGACCTGTTTCTTGTGAAGAGAATCATGGACTTGATTAGGTTGGAAGAGACCTTAAAGATAGTCCAGTCAAACTATGAAAGATCCCCAGCAACCCTCCCTGAAATACATAAAGAGTAAAAGTTCATCATGGTCCCTGGTTCATTTGTCCATTTACTTTTTTTTTGTTTCCGTGAGCCAGGAGTTCCAAGAATGGAATTGATGACATGCATAAGTGTGAAATGTCATATGGTTATTTAGAATTTTATTTGGCACCTCTAAGAGAGATTCTTTTTTAAAGAATAAATGTATCCCCCCATTCCTGCCTCCAATTAATTGAATGATTTCTTCTTGCTGGGGTTACCTTAAGCAAGCAGTACACCAAGTTCTTTTTTTATCCACCATGTGTATTACATGTTCATGTGTATGTAAACTGTTTGTTCTTTTTTTTTTTTTTTTTTTTTTTAATGAATAGAAGCTGTGTTGGGAAGGTGGGAGGTCAAAAGTTGACATTTTCCTGAAGAATCACCATGAAAAATGAGTCCATACAGACTGGTGTGGTAAAAAGCTTTATGAATGGTAAAACAGTATTAGAAAGTAACCTGTTGAAAATCTTGTACCATTTTCAGAATGTTTCTCTCATATTAAAAATAAACATGGAATATACAGTGTATTATTTTATAAGCATAACTAAAAATCAGTTTCTCCCTTCTCTAGTTGTTAATCTTGTAGTTATACAAAAATCTTTGTGTCCCCTCTGGTGGTGATGATAGCTCTGAGGCTATATAAAGATGCAGGAAATGTAGCTCCTGGTATAATTTTAAGTGTTACTAATCAAACGCTGTAAAAGAAACACAGAGCTGTAACCATGAATTCTTGCTCTTAAAGGCTGTTAGCCTTTAAATTAAAAAACCATCTGCAGACACTGAAATTGCAGTGAATATATAGTAGAAATAGTTTTTTACAAGTATAATACAACATTTCTAACAACTTAGAGTGATATATGCATGCACATTGAGTGAGTAACTGACATTGGTTAAATGTGGGTTTTGCATGCTATTGTGTATAATCCAACTGTACCAGAGATCCCAGCTGAGCTGTCTTTGGATTAGACACTTCCAAAATACACAACAAGTTATCAGAGCATCTTTATGAGTATGAGTATCTTTATGTTATGAGGACTTTAATATTACAAATCTAGGACAATTAAAATTCTGACCATTTTCTGAGCACATATGCAGCAGAGGCACAGAAAGATTAAATGAATTTTTCTAGCACACATTGCAAAAAAAAGTATGGCAAATTTTATTTTAACCCTGAATATACTTGTTTTTATAATTAATTATCATGGTATTTTTTTCATTGATTGCCTCTCAAGACCTGACAGGATCTTGTTGCTGTTACTCTGTTGGATCACAAAAGTGTTTGCAACATCCCAGGAACTGGATCTCTAGGAACTGACTCTAATTCAAAATGTGACTGACCACATTAATGTTGATAAGTTTGCTATTGATTTCAGTTCATCTCACATCTATCCTGAACAAATCTTTGGGCTGATATATACAGACATTTTAGGAGGTAGGGTTTAGCATGATAACATCTGAGTTTCAGGCATGCACCATTTATTTTTCTGGCCATGCCATTCGTCTTGTCATTGTTCCACTGATCAGGTTATTAATATGTCTAAATGCAAAAATCTGTAATATAGAAAGGCTCTTCAGAACCAATCATTTTAGCCCCATTTCATTAACAGAGAAAAGACTGTGTTTAAACACTCAAGTGTTGCTTTATCCAAAAGTTATTTTAAAACTAAACAGCAGAATTTTATCCCTGGAGTAACTTTTTCCCTCAATTGGAAACAGCAGAGATAGTATCTGATTAAAATATAGATGTCTGAAATATGTGGTTGTCAGTTCACACATAAGACCTATGAAACCTATGAAAATAAAGTCTTAATTATAAAGACAATTCCTCAAAGTTCTGATACAGAGTGAACTTAATACACTGGGAAGACATCATCCATCTCTTGTTTCTGTGGGAAAAATGAACCTTTCAATTGTAAAATTCTGTCCCCTGTGGGGTAGCTGAGGAGTGACTGTGATGTCTGCACTGGCCATGTTTTTGTACATACTCAGCATAGAAAGGATGAGAAATGTTAGCTGTCTATTAAAATGTCACCTGTGTTATTGATGAGTGCTTCATCATGCCATGAGGAGACAGAAACTGTGACTTCCCTGTGGGTTTAAATGCTCCAGTACTTGAGTATATTCATAAAACTTTATCCTCTAATAACATTCTATAATAAAATTCTAATAATATATTCTGTATTCATAAAATATGATTCCTCCAGCAGTTATAACATTATTCTGGCTATCACCTCTTTTCTCTTATAAAGGTACAAAGAAAAACCATGAGGCCCCTAGTCAGATCCACCTGCACCTTCCAACAATTTGTGCAAGTTATACAATGCTTTTTGAAGAATAACACCAAAACAGGAATTATTGACCACTTGGAAAAGAATAGACTTAATCACAAGAGCTGAATGTTATGTAAAATTCTGATTTTTAGTTTAAGAACTCTACTAATGAACTTTTCTTGAAGCAAAAAGAAAATGTCAGCTCTGCCTCTTAGACATCACTGTTAAAGGTCTACTCATTACATTTTGCATCTCCAAAACAAATATAATGGCCTCTCAGGATATACACTGTGGAGAACACTAAATGCTGAAAAAAATGCTGTAAGGGCATGAGAAGGATGCAGACTGGCTGCAGTCCAGCTCCCCATTTGTAGCTTATTGCTCTAAAATTTCCATACTTCCCCTGAGTACAATGAAAAACTGTGTAAAGTGATACTTCTGGCTTTGAATGAACTAACAGCACCAGGGAATTCTTGCAATAAAATGGAAGAGGGGCAGCTTATAGAATTCAATCACTTTTTCCTTGGAAAAATGGATACATAAAAATATTTCTAGAGGTCTGTCTATAATATTTTCTTGGTATATTTAAACCTTGTTTCCAGACATTAAGCAACTTTGCAAAATGTGGATCTGGATACTGGCAGGACTAAACATGCTTTAGACATTATTGGAGCTTTTAAAAGGTGTGGTATGCAAGGAGTCCTATGCAGACCTGCATTTTAAACTAAGGATTTACTTAATACAAATAACAGTTCCTTACTAAGAGCCAGGCCTTCCAACTGAAAGTTAGAGGAAGTTTTGCTCTATTTACCAAGTTACAATCCTCAAAAAATGGGCAGGGATAATTAGCTGAATTAAAAATGAAATGGTTTTTTCCAGAGACAACATATACACATACTTAAGGCTGATATTTTTTGGTAATGGAAAAATTTAAGTTCCTGAAACTCATAAAAATTCCCCCCACATTTTTACTAAACACATAGCAAACCTTATAAGCAAGGTCAGAGCCACAAAAGTGTTTAGATTTTTCCGTATTTTATGCAATGCTTATGAAACAAAATACCTGCATGGTCCTGGAGGATGTGGGCACATCCTCTGGGATGAGTTGAATGAGGTCCAATTCAGAGCCCACTGTGGGGTGTGGAATTCTGCACACAGCCCATGCAGGGGACAGCTCAGACATGCCTGGCTGGGGATCTTAGACAGGTCCAGGATTCCAGGATTCCTGCAAAACAAATTAAAGGGAAAAATGCTTGGTTTAAAAATCTCATCAGTTGAAATTGAAAAGTGTTTATTTTATCTTAATGACAGAAGATTTAATTTATTAAAATGCACAAAAGTAAAGTTCAAATTAAATGGAAAGTCTCTTTCTTCTTCCTTTTTTTTTTTTTTTTTTTTTGCCATGAGCTCATGAATAATTTGTCTTTCTCACAAGAGAAATCTCTCATCAGAGCAAAACTCTATATCCCCAAAATGCCTAATTACAACTTAAAATTGTGACTATGTGTTTGTAAGAGAGAAAACAATGAGGCTGAACCCCTGGTCTGTGTCCACAGCAAGCACTCTGCCCCAGGGACTCAGGACTGTATGATGCTTCTTATCCAGAAGAGGATATTTTATTTTTTTTCTGCTACTTTTCCTCAGCTTGATGTTAAAGTTTTTCCAGCTCTAACTAAATTTTTCCTTTGTACTTGACCTCAAAATATTTATGAGTGAGTGGGTTCTTTTAAAGTTTCTCAATTTAGAGGAATTTAGGGCTCCTAAAATTCTGCTTTTTTTTTTGTTTGTTTGTCTACTAATAGTTAGTAAAACAGTGAATATTTATTGTGAGAGGCAGAATAATGAACTGAAAAAAATCATATTTTGCTTATTCAAATTAAAGTCTAAAATGATGTTCTTGGCATTTTCCAAATGACATAATTCCATAATCTGCAATTTATTGAAAATTATGTGGTTTTGTACATGTATATATTTGTGTGAAACGGTGATGTAATATCAAATTCCTATATTTGGTGTGGGCATTATTTGTGTAGCCATTTATTTCTGCATTTAAAGTTACAAAGAAAGGGAGAAATCCAGAAGCCTTTGCTTCTACTTTAACAATAAATGTGAATTGTGACCAGTAACAGATATTCAGACTTATGTATGAAAGACCTAAGACAAAAAAAGAAGTGAT
Source organism: Erithacus rubecula (assembly GCF_903797595.1). Lineage (NCBI taxonomy): Eukaryota > Metazoa > Chordata > Aves > Passeriformes > Muscicapidae > Erithacus > Erithacus rubecula. The sequence continues at coordinate 12,153,249 of NC_136689.1, read as the reverse complement.
GTTTTAAACTTTGTATTAAACGTCCACCAAACCATCTTAGAGGACAATGAGCACCAGATGTAAACAAGATTTTATGTCGAGAAAAAGACTTTCAACCTGATGTGGAAAAATGAGAGGAAGTGAGAGCTGGAGGCCACTGCTGGGGATGCTCTGAGTGTGGCAGGGACAAGGTCCTTGCAGGGCTGCAGGTGCTCACCCTGGCTTGGTTTGAAAAGCCCTGAGCTTCCACTGACACTGAGCAACTGAAGAGGAGATTGAACATGTACAGGTCACTGGTGGTAGAATTGAATATCTGCATCAGCATTTGAGCTGAGCACTCACAGGAGGGCCACTGGTGTGGGGTGCTGGTGCCCAGTGCAGGGGCACCACTGGGAGAACCAACAGCACAGTTCAGGCTGGGGTTGGTACTGTTAGTTAGACATGACTTAAATGCAGCTTCCTTTTAAAACTTACCAGAGGCACAAAGATGTTTGGGACATAAAAGGCTTAAAAGCATAAAACATAATACATATAACTATATTAATACAATTATTATTTGCTCTAGGGATAAGCCTTTGATTTGCTAAATTTCTCTGGAGTCAAAATTTACAGCTGAATCATAACCCCTCGAAGATGGGGTTTGTTGGTGGAAACTCTGAGACAAGTTTAACTATATTAGTGAGTAATGAGAGATGACCAGAGTAAAAGATCTGGCCTCTGTGCAAGCCAATTTTAGAGGGGTTTTTACAGCATTAAATGGGGTTACACTGTATGGAAGCCAGAAATAATTTTTTTACTCAGCAAACTTTATAGTCTTCTAATGAAGAATCATTGTGTAATGTCCTGGAAAAGTTCCCTCAATTTTCCTAACCAGTGCCTTGAACAAAATTAAATGAGTCCCTATGGAATCCATCTCAGTTTCATACAAAAACCACCTGACATTTTTGTGACAGAATACACTTATTTAAAACACTCATCTTTGTATGGTTAAAGTGGGGTTAAAATGTTTGGAAGTGGACTTTTAGTAAGATGCAGTTTCTTAGCAGACCTATTTCCAAAAGCGGTGGTAGACCAGTTTTTAGGAGTCCTTGGCTGAATTTTAGAAATCTCAATAATACATGCTCTTATTAAGTTTTTTTTTTTTTTTTTTCTTTTTTTGGTAAACTTTACCAATCAGCTACCACACTGTGTAATATTATGTTATATCATTGGACTTATCTTATTATACAATTAAAAAATTTTGATTGGTAATGAAGTAATGAGTATGGAAAAGGCTGAGCAGCACATACAAAGACAATTCTAATTTTAATCAGACTCAGGTAAAATTGTAAAGGGTCAGTATCTCATGTAGAACCTGAAGTTTTTATGTCAAAAGTGCAGAACACAAATGAAGCCTTTCAAGAATAAGGACTGTGGAACAGTGAGGAGGGTGTTTTAGGAGGCATTTAGGACAAGAGGATAAATTTGTCAATAGGTGAAGACCAACTAATTAATTAATGATTTACAAGAAATTTGTAGAATTGGGATCAGCTAAGCTCAGGCAGTTGCAGCAATGTACAGCATCCTTTGCAGAAGCACTTGTGCAATCCTTCCACCTACTGTGTGAGGAGTAGAGATTATTCTGGATTTAAGTGTGACTGTATATCTTATTTTCTCTTGGATTCACCACTCATGCTTAGTGTTATGAATATGCAGTACATGCTGGGCAATGTAAGTGTAGTATTGCTGCTTTATAGGAGGCAATTTTAGTGAAGACAGTGATTTGTCTGACAAAAAAATTGGGCTGGTCCAGGGCCTTGAGCTCATAAGGAATTTTGAAAAACTCGACAGCATTTTCAGCGAAATATCAGGCAAAATAGCATTTTCTGCAAATTAGAAACCCTGCTTATAGACCACATCCAATTACAAGGGCTCTGAATAATTTTTATCAGTGACATTACTTTATCTCCATAATAATTAAGATGAATATTTTCTACTTGTATCACGTACATGCTGACCCACCTCTTACCTTTCAAGCAAAGTCACAAGACTGATGTATTGTGAGACTTTTATTACTGAAATTGCTCTGATTAACCACAATATCTAAACTTTTTTACTGAAAATGACGGTTTTCAAATATCCTTGGGATTTAGATTTCCATAGCTCAGAAATGCATCATCTTTGCCAACACTGAATGTCATAATAGCAGAAGTTCTAAATTCCAAACTGTTCAGAAGCCAAACAAAATATTACAGGCAGAAAAAAAAACCCCAAATCCAAACATAATTATATAGCTGAAGTTCAGGTTGTTTGGATTTGGAATGAGACTGCTTGCCCAATCCTATCAGGGGTTCTTTACAGTTCCAAACCCACGTATGCCTCAAATTCGCTATTTCTATTCTATACCAGCCTGCTATTTTCTGCTCAGCTGGTAAGCAAAAGTTACTTTAAATTTTTTTCTTTGGTCTGCACTTATCATCAATGGTCAGACAACAATTGCAGCTGGAAGAGTGTGCTAGTCCATGTGCCATTCAGGCAATCCCTCCAGGAGAGGCTTTCTTTATCTAGGTGGATATTTCAATCTGTTTCAGAGACCTACTGAGAAAGAATATTTCTCAGTCAGCCATAAAAATAGCAAAGACAGCAATTAAAATATCCTAATGTTTCTAGAAAATGTTTACATTCACCCAGATATGATTAAAGTGACTTAGAAAGAATTTTATAATGTGTATAGAAAAATAAATGTTCCTGATTTTCATTTGAGCACTTAAAAAAGAGTATAGAGGCAAGGAAGTTATAATTTGATTTCCATTTGAGTTAATCCTCTGATACTGTTCATATGTATTTAGGTTGAGATTATAAGAGTATTTTAGATGGAAAAAAGGACAACAGGATTCACAGCAGCTCTTACAACTATTCTAACAAATTATAGAAATGGTTTCTGTAAAGAGGAATCCCTAGACTCTATTTCCAGAAGGAACAATATTCTTTTGGCTGTAGTTCTGCAAATGGCACAAAGTTGACAGCAACTGTTTCTTCCTTCAAGCACATATTTGTGTAGGAATAGAAACTGCTACTCCACTGTCTTTTGAGCATTCCCTGGGTCCTCAGGAGACATTTCATCTTCATGTCTGTGGCTTGGCCATGAAGGATCAATGGCCAGGCAGACTATGGGGTCAAGAAATGTTTTTCTGGGGGGAATTTGGGGAAGAGTGTAAAGCCAATGACCAGATGCAAATTGGGGAGAACTGATGCTGAACAGTGTGGGCACCTGTTTCAAGAGCAGGAACAGCTCAGGCAGCTGGCTGTGTCATAGCTGGGGCTAGGTGTGTTTGCTGTCCAGATCTGCACTGTGCACCAGGCACTGTGAAAGGCTTTGGAGCTACCAGTGTCACCCAATTATCTGTTGGGTTTTGCTTACTCACTAGAAATATCTCTCCTTTCAAACTAATGTGCTAAATCAGAAACTGTTAATGCAATGTAATCCAACAAATTATTTCTTGTGCAACTCTTGTTTTTGATGACAAATACAGGAGGGCTCATTATGAGTTATGTGAAATGGTGTCACAGGTATTAATTTAACATAATTCTAGATTACAGAGACTAGTGCTACTGAAAAACACTTTCTCTGAGTAAAGTATTATGAATCAAGAACAGGGAGTGATATCAAACAAATAAACTAAATGCAAATATCATGTATTTGGGAATTTATGTAAAGGATTTTCCCATGTCAGAGTAAAACAAAAAAAAAAAAAAAACAAAACCCCATAAAGCAGTATATATAAATATTTATAAATTTGCTCTTTGTTCTATATTGTTAATGATTATCAGAGATTTTTTTTTCTGATTAGAGAAAAAAATTAGTTCTAGCTTAAATGCAGAGCAGGTACTGCTGAAAAAACAATAGCACAGAAGGCTTTTGCCTTGCAGTTTGCAAGCTTATTTTCAATCTTCTGTGCCACAAGGACTTTTTCTTTTGTTTCCTCATGAGTGCCTCTCTGTACAAGAATTTTTTCCTGTTTTTTACACCATGTCCTGGTTATGGAGCCTCCATGAGATGTATAACCCAGCGACAAGAAAAACTCATAGAATCTGAAGCCTGGCTTTGCTCAGCTTTTACCATTGAGACCATTTTTTTGTGAAAGAGATTCTGCTTTCCATGATATTGGATTCAAAAAATGTATTTGCTTATTTTTTTCAATTAGCCTGAAAGAGAATGGGAGGGATATCATTCATTACACTCAGGTCTGGAATTAATACCTGTCACTGGTGGCTTTAAAGAGATCAATACTGGGGGGTGGAAGAGGTGGTGTTATTAAAATGACCTGACATGTCTCATATAAATATGTTCACCATATTTATACTGTTTGGACTGAACTTTTCTATACTCACAGACTGCCTCTGGCTAAATTCTTTAGAAAAATTTAAACAAAAATCATTTAGCTAAAGAAATATTCTCTCAACTGGCTGAGCTTGAACTCTTTCCAATTACAAGATATAAACCATCTTCCTTGACTTTTGCAGCTGAAGATTCTTGTAGCAATCTACTTTTCTTTGGAAATGCTCAGCAAACTCCTTACTTAATAAAATGAAGAAACACAGGTGATGGTAATAGGGAGGGGTGATTTTACATCACTTAAATTTTAACCTGCCCACAGGCCTCTGGGAGAGGTTAGAGACTGGTACAATCAGTTTGATGGAGCTGCAGGGAATAGAATGCTTGATTATTTTTGTTTTATTTTGTTTTCAAAGTGAAGTAATAGCATTGATCTACAGATATGATTGTATTCTTCCTGGTCACAAGGAAAAACTGTTTGATTTCAGTCTGACATGGACTGATGTAAAACTTTGATGTATTTGCTAGAGATATTTCTAAGAGAAATACATATTTTAAAAAAAGTTAAATTTTTATTTTTGTATTAATTGATCTCTGCAACCTGATTAGTGAAGATATGAGACCAGTAAATGTGGCTTTGTTCTATTTTATCTTGCACCTCTAATAAAAATTTAAAAATCTCTCTGACATTACTCTGCTAGAAGAAATGAAAGTGAGAATGTTCCATACTATTAAAATGGGTCTTCTTTCATGTGCATCTTCTACAAACATTCACAGCTTCTGTGATGGTGGTACCACTTAACCCAATTTTGAAACCTCATTAACCTCTTTCTTGATGCTTGTGAAATGAGATTTGTTAGATACTCCACACTTTAAATATTTCTCTTCTGTAAAACTAAAAGCAAAACAAAATAAAAGCAGAATATAAAGACTTGGAAAACATCTCATCAGCAATGTGCTGTTTGTTTTTCAGTAAAGTAAGTGTAGAGTATGAACCTCCTGATTTGTTGTTATCTTAAGATCCACTGATATATCCTCTGTACCAATTCTTTGGCTCTTTTCTTTCAGATGAATGTAATTTTATAGACATACTATTCAAAATTACCATTAAAAGATAAACATGAAAAGAGGTTATAAGATATAACAAAACCCCACAGGATTTAACTTTAAGAATCCAATCTACTGATAATAGATAATTTTCTCACAATCTGAGTAGGTGGTTGCTCTCTGAAATGAGCCATTCCCAGTATTTTTTTTTTTTTTTCATTTCTCAACCTTCTTGTCTTTCTCACTATATGTTTAGAGTCCTGCATCAAAGACACATGCACACTGGACTTCTTTTTTTCCCCTCTACAGTATAGGTCTCCAATGGAAAAAACAAAACAAAACAAGGCAGAATGTTTGTCTGAGTAAGTGGATTTTTGAAACTTGATAGAATTCCAGCCTCTCTATAACAAAAGTATCCATCTTTATGGTATACCTAAACAACATCAGACATTCTCAGAGATGCACAGCTTGCTGTAGTTTCCCCTCAGGTATGTTTTACCACAGGCTCTATCAGTACCATGATCAGGTAAAATGCCCCATTTCTAGAGTGAGCTGACAACAGTTAAATTTCAAATTGGACTTTTCCTTTAAATTTTTAAGTCTATTAAAATATTTTGAAATTTGAAGCTTTGCAATGGACTCCTTCCATGAGCATTTTTCCTGTGATTAGGCAGGGCTCCTGATATCCTTGGGAGAACAGGATTTTATTAAATGCCTCTGAAGAGAACTGAATGGTAAATGTGCAGCTGCTAGATTTATGGAGCTGCTGGATAAGGAATACTAATTTTTCCTGGTGTTAATATATTTGTATGATATCCTTCTGAAACACAGCAAAAGTGTGTAGCCTGTACCTCATGCTCTGGTAGAAGAGTTCATGATGAATGTACAGTCAAATGCCCTTAATATTTTGCAGATGCTGTGAACACCAATTATAGAACACTGACTGCAGTGAAGGGGTTAATGATTAATTAAGTATGATGATATGAATTAAGTATCAGCAGGGTCTAGGGTAATTGATGTCAGGTGAATGGGAAACTCCCCAGGATAATGTCAGTGCCAGAGGGAGTGGTGATTAGTGGGGATAAATGCTGGTGTGATCTGCATCTGATGAAGGCAGAGCTGAAATGTTTGTGGGACTGAGCCCAGCTGAGAATAATAAAGGCTTTTCTGTTCCCAACTGAGAATAAAGGAGATTTTGAATCAAAATATGTAAATACAGGTAGAACCCTTTCCATCTTTAGAAAGTGCAGCAAGACATATGCTTTTAATACATATCTGGACAAAGCCTTAGAAAGCAATTCTAAAAGTTCATTGGGAACCATGTAATCCCTGATGTTAAGTAGTTTCAAGATAGGAAGAAAATTGAGATCTATTATTTTTCTCTGTTCATTTCGAAGAACAATGCAGAAGAGTCATCAAAGTACAGATGAAGACTTTGCTGTGTTTCTACTTATTTCCCTTGCAAACTAGATTCCATATATTCTGGTAGAACTTTGTTAATCTTGAGGATCCCAGATGGAAAACATGGGTAAATATTGTTTTTATTTAGCTTTAGATACATATAGCTTCCTATTGTTGTAAAAGCAGGCCTAAGAAGGGCTTGTTCAGACAACTCTAGATAATTTTGATTCATTTGCAGAAAAAAGAAAGACTGTTGTGTGCATTGTAAAATGCAATACAGGATTTGTAGTACATAATCACTTAAGATCCTCTCATAATGTAGGTAATTTACTGAGATTAATTAAGGTTGTGCAAGAAAGCTCAATTAGTCCATTACCTAACTTAAATGTGTTTGAAAATGCTCTTTATTGAGTAACATCTTACATTAATCTAGACAGACAATTCTGAGTCTTGTGCAATTATTTAATATTGCTTTCCTTCCACTCTGCCTACAAGGGGCACAACGATGGTACTTCCTCACTTACTGAAGGCAAATCCTATGAACCCTTGGTGTGAATCAGGGCTGTCAATTTAGTTGACTTGCCAAACAAGAAAAATGGGCAGAAACTAAAACTTCCCTGGGATATCAATAAAGGTTTCCTGTGCAGAAATTTGCAGAAGTCTAACCAGGATTTTAGACAATGAAACCTAAACATAGGTCAGAAAAAAGGAAAATTGATTTTTACTCTGTGGTTTTCCAATCATCATTTTAACGTGATTTTTGGGTGGCTGGATGGCTCATTATTCACAGTAGGCTGCCAACATATACAGTGTCCACTTCTGCATTATATAGGATGGTATCTTTAAATGTAATGTGAAACAATGGAGAATCTGGCAAGTTGCTACTTCAGCAGCGATTGTTCTGGAAGTACAGCTTTACTGCTATATATTGGAAGGGATTCTTGTTGATAACTGTGCATCTGAATAGTGAGATATGTGTAAAATGTGCAATTAGTAATTATTTCATGGTTTAAATATCTATATTTATTAATTTTATAGCTAAAATGAATTGGTTTAAATTAATGAGGGGATTCATCTTTGGAGTGTGCAAAACTTATACACTTTTTGTGAAAGATCTAATAATATGGGAAATGTTAGTTTCACATTACAGGAGATTGTCTCTGTATCTCTCAAAAAATACAACTTTTTTTCCAATTATGTATTAATTTTTACAATATACATAACTTTGCGTCCAAAAATAATGTAATTATTTTTAAACTGCAGGAAATATGGGACAATCCTTGGAAGAGAACAAGAGGTGACTGAATGAGCAGCCATGCAGCTAATGCACCCAGTGGGCATTCATGCAGCCTGGATAATGATTATTTATGGTGTGGCTATGTCTGAAATCACCTGGGTGCTTTCCAAATACAAGGGAAAAAACAATCCTTGCGCCCAGGAAGTGGAGTATAAGAAAACAGAGAGACACAGAGTGAAGGCTGCTTGAGGACAGCCTCAGCAAAGAAACAAGGTACTAAAGCTGAAAACAGACATAACTCATTTCCTTAAGTCTGTTGCTTTATTTAATGTCAATACTTGCAACCATACCAATATCAGTACCATTACTACTAAAATCTTCTCCCTTTTATAAGTATCTCCATTGTTTACCTTCTCTCCACAACCAAGATCCCTCATAGGGATCCTTTGACCCTTTTAGAGCAAAAATATTTTTGGTAAAAAGACAAAAAGTCATAATCCTGAGCTATAAAGAGATAACAGTCTGCAGTTCTAGGGGCTGGGGCAACTTACAGCCACACAGGATTTGTAAGCAAATAAATCTTGTGCAGCAGAAGTTTACCCCACATTCTCAACCCTGAGATTACTAGAGACAGTCTTTAAAATATAAGGATAAACTGAAAATGTTATTCACAGCATGATGTTGTGAAAAGTTTGAAATTCTATGTTTGTTTTGCCCAGTGCCCTAGGGACTACAAAACAATACAGCCTTCAAGTGTTCAGCAGAGTCAAAATATAGAAATTAATATATCCTTTGTGATAGGGGAGTGGAGAATATAATGAATTGGAATGCCTGGTGAGTTATTGCCAGCTGAAGTCTGCAAGAAATGTCACTGATGCAATTTCTAAAGCCTTATGAAACAGCCACATGGATGGTTTTTGGTCAGGGCTGGATTCTCTGGATAAATGCTCTCATCAAATTCTTGGTGTTTTCTAGCTCTGGGCAACAGTGTAAAGATGTCTTAAAAAATCTGGAATGTTTTGCACAGACATACAGCTGTAACTTTATAGTCATGTGGTTCTAGAGCAGATTCACTGCTGAGCCAACAAGGAAGGGAGTGCAGTGAGAGCTCTGGGTCATGCAGGGATGCTCTTGGTCACTGTATTCCCAGTGGGGCAAAGGCAGTCAGCACACTGAGTGGGGAGCTGCTTCTCAAAGCAAAGGACTGGTCTTGCCTCTTGCAAGTAGGTGTCTGATCTGCAATCTGGCAGAGACATCTCTCCTTCTTTCCAGTTTCTTGGTTTCCAGTACTTTCCTGAGGACAGCTGACCTGTTTTTAATAAGTGGAGATAGAGCCAAACCTGTTCTTCCAAATGCAGCCCTAAGGACCTTTTCAGACATTTCCTTAGGTGCCAAAATTGTTTCAGACAGCTAGGAACTCCAAACATTATAGGAGAGTTGCTTATGGGGTTTGAGAGTCATAGGTTTGTTTTACTTTCCTGAATTCTGCCAATCTCAATCTCGTTCAGGGCTCTGGATTTTGGTCTGGACTCTGGCTACAGAATGACTTTGTGCCTGAATGACTTCTGCATCAGGTGTTCTGCATTTCTCTTCATAGTTTAATGGTTAAAACTCCTGTTGGACTCACAGCCCTGTTCCACTTATAAGTCTGTGCTCTATTCTATTCATCAGGGGTTTTATGGCAGAAGCAGGTCAAGAAGGCAGTTTAGTGATGTCAGACACAACGAGCTGTGCTTCTCAAGCGACCTGGAGATTTTACTTCTTTGGGGCTTGTGTGTATAGTTTTCAGGTAAAAAGCAGAGGAGACTAAAGGCTAAGACTGAAATTTGTACATTTGGGATGTCAGATTTATTTTCTCAGCCTTTTCTGAGATAACCACAAAGTTTCTGAACATAATTTTCATGGCACAGAATAAGATTAGCAAAAAGAATGAGAAAATCAAATAGGAGAACAGAATGACATGACTTCATGGAGGAGAGTTTGGGCTGTGGTTCATTTGGATTTGTCCCCTGTAATGGCTCATCACAGAGCATGTTTCTCTATTCATGCAACTCCTGCCTTAATAAGAGATGCCTAAATCATTCAGTGGAAGCTTTGCAGAACAGCAATAAACAAGGTCACTTTAATTTAAATATCTTTCCAGATTTCTGGTGTGGGGCTCAAACACTTCATGTTTTCTTCAAGCTAACAAGCTACTGGTCCAGGACTCTGCAACCCAATCTGGTTAATATCATTACAAGAAAGGAATATATTATGAACTTCTCATTCATCTTTCCTAAAATCTTGGCCACCACATCCTGATATATATTATTGCAAATCTTCTGGGTCAAGTTTTAAAATGTATTTGCAAGAAAACCCCTGACAGTTTCCAGGTAAAGGCCTTCTTACAGCTCTCTGAAAATATTTTTCCAGGTGTAAAGTTTCTAAATAGATCAGGACATCTGTCTGCAGAAAGCTGCTGTGCAGTGGTGGTTTGGGGTGCTGAGCACGTGGTGGGCTGAATTCGGAGCTGTGATGGTGCAAGAATGAGATCTTAGCTGCTTCTCAGATTGGATGAAGTTTTCAAATGAGACTGTAAATTTCATCTGGGAATCCTCTATATCCTGGAATGATACTAATTCATAAAGACTGAGAAATGGCCATAGTAAGAGCAGAAAATCTTTGCTTGTGCCCAAGGATCCTTTCTAAAATAACAGAGTGCTTATATTTCTTTGTGAACTCAAAATAAAAATCTGCCACCACTTAAATGCAAAAGTAATACAGTTATTTCTACATGACCAAAATGTCATGTATTTACAGCAACAATATACTAGCTAATTTCCTATTTGAGAAAACTGACAGTAAAGCCAGTGCTCTTTTTTGACTGCTGGAAAATAATGGGAAGATTTGGGCTTCTTAGGTAGCACAACTTAAGGATCAAGCTACTATGTACTGGACTTTCAATGTGTCCAGATGATTATGCAAAAATATTTGCATATATAAATAATTTTTATATGACTTGATGCAACATAATTTGATGCTGATAATGTAAATGGTGATTGCAAGAGAAACACTTTGGTTTCTTGAGGTGCAAAGAAAATTAAAAATGAGTATTTGCCAAGAGCTAAGTACACAGTGATTTGCCTATACTCTAAATATATGTATGCAAGTATATGCAGTTTATAATATAGTACTGTTTGATTGCTAATAGGTAGTATAGGTTTTCATTTACCTTTTTCTTATTACCTAGGAAAATAGCATTAGAATTTTAGAATATATTCTTCTTGTCACTCTGGCATATCTAGTAATTCTGAGGAAAAAAAACTATACTCATAAGTTATATTGATTGAAGTTGGTAATATCTTAAAATGATTTTCAGCTGTAAGAAATGGCTTTGGACATTAAGTGAATACCAATCAATTGAAACTCTCTAAGACCATTAATAACTAAAATATTAAGGATGATCCAACAACTGCCTAGCCTATTTCCATGGTGGATTTTAGAAAAAGTTGATATTGTACAGTTACAACAATGCGATATTATTTCTAATAAATTCTTATGCCATAATACATTTAATAAGAAAAATTTTCAACAAAAATCCCCTTTTTTTTTCCCATAATAATGGAAATGAGCTGAATACACCTTAGGAAAAAAAGGGATGTTGTTCAGTGTTATATATTAATTTTCTACCTGCTTTCTCACTCTGATTTCAGCACACAGAAATGCCTTAATATCTTCCTCTAAAAAAATATAGTGACTTTATAGAAAATATTAAGCCTTGCTGAAAGGTGAGTGCTATTTTATGAGGAGTACTACATATTGAAGTTTTCATTCTATTAGTTTTCTGTGCTTCAGGATCTTGAATTAGAAAATGGTGAAACATTCTAGCATTGATCTTGCTCTTCTGTTTCTTAATGTGTAGGAGGTATTCTATCCATTCTTACCTCAAATGAATAGTGAAAATATTATTTTACACAATTTGGACAGTGTGCAGTAACATCATAAATGCTATTCTGATATGGCTGAGGTCCAAATTAAAATTAATCAGTTTTACTTGTAAAAGGCTTTATAAATTTTATATAAATATAAAATTAAAGGCTTAGAAAGAATCTGGAAGACACTTGAGTGCATTATACTGGTACTGAGTACCACCTAATACAATAAATTATTTATAATGGCTGAAGTAATTTTTTTCCCCCAGCTTGGCTTCATGGACTAATACAGCTGTCACAGCTGCATAAAACAGTCTTAAGAAGCATCCAGTGTTGCAAAGTATTTTCAGTGATTTAACTTTTCTCACATTAACATAGATATTGCTTAAACATGAAGATAAATTGAAAGCTGTGATTCCACTGACATGAACCTACTTACCAGTCAAAATCAATTCTACTAACCATTAATTAAAAAGATTATTTTTTTTTTTAAGAGGGTGTTTCTCTTAAAACTGTAGGGTGCTGTAATTGTATAAGAAATTGAGAAGCTTTTTTTATATTTATTCGTATGTATTGGTGAATGGACCTTACTAGAAAAAGAATTGAAGGTTTTTTTGGGTCAAATACTGATAAGACAACAGAAAATAAACAGTACAAATCTGGTCTTTGTAGGGAATAATGTTTAGTAGAGGGGTCATTTGCTATAATGAAAGAATGTAAAAAAAAATTACTTTTATTTGGAAAATATTGTAATGAAGAGATGAGCTACATTCTACTTACCTGGCTAAGCATTTCATTGATTTTAAAGCTAAAATACTTTCCTAGTGTCCCACTGTTTTTTTTTTTTTTTTTTTTTTTTTTTTTTTTTTTTTTTTTTTTTTTTTTTTTTTTTTTTTTTTTTTTTTTTTTTTTTTTTTTTTTGGTTTTTTTGTTTTTTTTCTTGTTTAATTTCAACCAAGCTTCATTATTTTGAAGATGGTTCCATTATTTCCCTCAGTTTCAGACCTCACATGGAGTTATTATCCAAGCTGCATGTGTGGAACAGTTATATTTGCCAAGGCTGTCTACCTAGAGTGTTGCTGTTTTGTGAGTACTGATTTCACACATAAAAGGAGGAAAAGGCAAAGTCAAGGAAAACTTGGTTTTACAAAGTGACCACAGGGATGTATCTGTGAAAATGAATACACAGCCTTAACCTCTGAGAAACTGATATTAAAAGGGTTTTGTTTAGTTTGATATACTCTATATATGTATCAGGTATTGCTGTCAGATGGTTTTAGGAAAAAACTGAACTTCATAAATATAGAGAGAGGTATAAATGAACACTGATGACATTCAACAAATCCCACTGAAAGTGTATGTTCTGGTCCAAGTGCTGGACTAAGCAAAAGACAGAAGGGAAAAACAGATTTTTCCAAGTACCATTCCTGAGAGCTTGTCTGATCCTGACATGGGAGGACAGAGCAAAGAGCTCTTACCTGTTGTGAGCTGAACTGGAATAGTGGAACAAGCCCAGGTGTGTGTTTGCAGGCAGCCTGAACCATGCCCAGCTCTGGCACAGCCCTGCACCCTGTTCTCCCCAAAAAGAGACCAGCTCCCTTGGTGTGGCTCCCTTTTCTCTTTCCTGGGACCTCAGGAGGGGGAATGCACAGATGTGCCCTTCCTGTGGCTGATGAATCTGTGCCACAGGGGGGTTGTTGGCTCTGTCCCCCACCACCTGAGTTCTGGGCATCTCCCAGCCCTGCTGGAGATTCTGGGAGCCCCAGGAGGGTGGTGACAGGTGACCTGGCAGCACAGAGCTGTCTGAAAGCAGGGACACTGTACATTTCTTATAACAGATCAGTTATGCTGAGAACTGTACCTGTGCACAAACCATTCTGTTGGGGAATCAGCATGTGATTGTGGCAAGTCCAGAAACAGACAGATTTATACTCCAGATGGTAAAATGGAAGATTTCTGCTAAATGGGCTGTGGCTTTCTGCATGGACTTGGAACATGCCAGTGAGACAAAAGTGAAGGTTTTATGTACATGACTGCTTTTTCTCCCCATCTGGAGGTGAGCTAGCAGGACGAATGAGTGGGAAATGCTCTTGATATCTCAAAAAGCTTCACTGAACAAAAGAAGTTTTGTTTGTATTTTTCTTCAGTGTTGCTAGTTTTGTTGCTATCTGTCTGATAAAAGGTAATAAGCCCTGTGTAAGATTAAAGGATATATAATTTTTACCTCAGTAGCTAAAGTACTGCCAATAAGTAATCTAACACATTATATATCTCTGTCAAAAACTGACTGTGTACTTAAGTCTTTCCAACGGCATGAAAGACAAAAGAACTCTAAATAGCAGAATATTGCAGAGTATGCTTTTGGTAATGAAAACCTCCACTACTAGGATATCTGTCTACTTATCTCTAAGTGGCTGAACTGAATAATACATTTGGATATTAAAAGCTCTGTTTTAGGATAATATTTTTCTTAAATGTTTCTGGTCCTGAAAGACTTAGATTGTCTAAAGAAATATTATGAAAGTGCCTAGGCAAAATGGATACTTAATTTTACTTGGTTACTCAAGTTAATGCTTTATATTTTGAGTATTGTTAAATATTTATATAAATATTAAATGATAAAAATTCTCCATAAATCAAAATATTCAATTAACTGAAGTTTTGAAACCTAGAGGTATTATTTTTCTGGGCTGTTTTCCAGCCTTTGGAACAGGATAGTGCATCTGTGTGCACAGCTGCCCATGTCACATGCTGGCTTCCATTCTTCTGTGTTCAATACCAATATAATGGGGCTCATTTGATAACAGTTTGAAACTATTTTTTTACATTGAGATGAATTACCACAATAAATTATTATGGTTTTCGCTTCATTCATTGTTTTAAACTCCAGGCAGTTTTATATAGAAAGACTTTTCTGTGACTGTTTATAAAACAAACTGAATAAAAGGAATTCAAACCTCTTCAAATAGTATTAAAAACAATTCACTTTAGAGCTTTAGATTTCTGTGGCTTTTGGGAGACTATGGAGAATTTTTAAGGTTCTGTGGTGTAACAGATTTCCCAATGGGCAAAAGCAGCACTCAGGATACTTGCTGCAGCCACCCTTGATATTGAAACAGCATGATGAATGGATGGGACAGTGTTTTTTGGGATTTGACCTTTTCAAGAGGTAGTTAGGTGTAGTTATTTTAAGAGAGAATTCAGATTTTCCCCAGCGGGTTGTGTATCAATAAGGGGAAAGCAGGGAGGTGCTGTAGTGAGAGAGTAGGGAAGGAGATGTTTGCAGCAAGGCTTGAGGAGGCTCAGCCAGTCCCTAACACAGCAACTCAGCACTGGGCTGTGTGATCTGCTCTGAGGAGATTCTTGTCCTCACCTTACCTGCACATCATGCTCTGGGAGCTCCTCTGTCCTTCCTGGTACTGCTGAGGCTCTTCTGCCCACTCTGGAAGAAGTGATACAGATACACTTAGCAATTGGCACTGCTTTAAGAAGCCAAATAGAGTTGCAGCTTCCTGCTAGATGGAACTTAGGAGGAAAGAGTGAAGAGCTATGGGGTATTGAATCCCCTGAAGGTAGGCAGGTGTTTACAGATGTTTACAGGTGTTTAACAGACATGCTAGATGAAAAGATTTTCAAAAGTAAACCTTCACTCCTAATTAATGATATCTTCAGGCACAGATATTAAATTTTTCAGATATTTTCCCATGCCATTATTGACGACATTGTTAGAAACTTTCTTAACTGACAAAATTATTTTGTGCCAGGACTCTGGTAGGATCTGTAATAAACCCTCTGTTTCTCTTTTTATGTCATACAGATAATGTAGGACATGAATAATGAAGTGTAAAGACTTGAAGCTTTCTCTGCTCATTTCTCAAGTGTGTGCACAAAGCAAGTATACAGTTGACAAATTTGTATTAGATAAAATTGAATTTTTCTTTTTTTGAAAATCTTTCATATCTATATGGTTTTGTTTTTACAAATCATTTTTCCTGAGGATAGAAGCACCTTTATGAACCAAATATGTAATTTTGTAGGTCTTTTTACTGTTTTGGTTCTTCTATATAATATTAAAATTTTTTGACTGAAAACCTGTGTGCAATGCCACTTCTCATGTTCCACATTTCCATAGGTACATTTTTTACATTAAAATTGTTCAATGGGATTATAAATTAATAAGAATTACTGTTGAAACAAAAAAACCCCAAACCTCAGACAGCCTCCCTCATGCTTAGAGCTTGCCATTTTAACACTTACTCCATCCCTAAAGAGCCTATAAATGGAAGTTTCAGACTTTTGAAAAAAGATTTTTCATATGAACACATAGGCTATTGATTACTCAAGAAATTATGGCAAAACAAATCTAGTCAATTTTATGAAATTTTAAGGTTGATGAACTCGGAGAAGGCTGAAAGAGCAGATTAATTGGCTGACTGAAAATTGAGTTCAGAACTGAAAATTAAACATTCAGCCACCTGGAGAAGCATGTCACTGAAAAAGAATTGCTGAATAGTTGTCTGTAGTTTGGTTTGCTGCCTACAGTTTGTCAAATGTATAAGCCACAGTAAAATTTTTTTGAAATAATTTATGGTCCTTTTTTGCTGAAGACCATATGCTGCTTAGCCTTGCACAGATTGCTATTGACAGTCTGCTGTGTTTTGACCATCTACATGGAGGAGAAGTCTAGAATGGAATTTTTTATAAGTTTCTGAAAAATTGGTTAATGGAATGGACTTAAAAATGAAGATAATTTCGTAACAGAAACAACATACAAAATTAAATTAGCTTTCGAAAAACAGTGGTTTATTTTGAAAGCAGGGTAGCAAAGCACTGAAAAAAAAGTGGAATTTTGTAGTTCTGAAGCTATATAATTTGTCTGTCTTGTCTTTGGCTTTGAATGCAAGAGAGAGAATATAGTAAAAAGTAATCTCTGAAATAATTGTCGTTATTCTCCTCTTCCCCCTCCTCACATTTCTCATTTTATATTTTTCTATTGTTTAGATTTAAAAAAAAAATGAAGATGGAAATAACCAAAGAAAAAGGGAGAAGCCAAAAGGCAAAACACATAATATTGGACATTTGAAGTAAGACTTATGCAGATTTTCAAAATTAATTTATCTGATTTAATGATTTTTACCACAAAATTTAAAAGAGAACACTCTGAAAAAGAAAAGCTCTCATGAAAATGTTAAGTTTTTAAATCATTAAATAATTTCCAGAGTTCAGTTATGCTTGTTCTGTGAAAAGTGGATCTTGAACAAAGTTACCCAACAAATCTAGAAATTCTTATCAGATAATAATGTCTTGGTCCAGTTGAAATCAATGACAGAAACCCCATTTCCTTCAGGCTGAGATTTCCCTCCCTAATATCACATTTAAAGAAGTGATCAAAGTTTAATCTGTGCATATTCTCTGACTCCATGTATGAAGTGGTTCCTCCTTCCTCAGGTAAAGGGTCATATTTAACATATTTTGGTCTCTTTAATGTGAGCATAATAGGAAAACCAATAAACCCACAAGATTTTCAAGTTATCCTGTAGAAATTTTCATCTCTGGCAAGAGGTTTCCCTGTAGCTCTAACAAAAACAGATAAACAGCTGTTTTATTTAACACAAGCAAAAAAAAAAAAAAAATAAAAAAGAAAAAGAAAAAAAAAGGAAAAGAAAAAATCCCACTCACTTAAGAAGTTTATTCACATTTTTCTTCCAAAGTTTTCTTTGAAAGCCAGGAGATAATTGTAAATGCAATTCCTAAGGAAGTAGTTGTTCTACTGGTGAGAACCAGCATGCAGCCAGGTTAGAGCTGAGTCCTTTCTGCCTATTGAAAAAGTGATCACAGGGCTGACAGCTGGAGTTTACTCAACTGTACAATAAAGCATTCCTATAGGTACCTTTTGTTGTATTTAAAATGCCAAGTGTAATCTTAGTGCACTTTTTTCTTTGCCTTCCTTTTTTCCTCTTTTGAGTATTATATCTTTAACCAAGGAAATGAAAAGAAGATAGATAAGCAAAAGAGATCAACATGTATCCCCAATTATTTAAGACACTCCCTGGGGAAATGATGTTTTTCACTTATTTATGTTTTATTCTTGTGGTTTTGGGTTAGTGAGTGATGAGAAAGTCCAGTAATTACTTGAAGTTTTGTACCATGATGATGGCTTAAATGAGTAGAAATCTGTATGAGAACCATGTCTCTTGATGAGATTTCATGCTGTCCTTCAAATTCTATGTGTCACCACTGCTTGAATACAGGTAGAATATACTTAATAACTGGAAAATAGGCCCTAAAATATTGAAGCTTAGGGGAAAAAAAACCCTAAAAAAACAAAACTTGAAATGCTCTCAATGGACTAATTAAATAAAAGAACTTCCTACAGTTTTGGAAATTATAGTATGTTTGAATAAATTTTGAAAACCCTTTTTCTATCACTCTAGAGGGCAAGTGTGTTTGCCAGTTTATTCCCTATGCAGTTTCCAGTCACAGGACTTTACATAATCATCATTCATTGATCATATTTGTTAGCAATTTTTCTCCAGAATAGGACAAATTTGTGGCATCTGTCTTGCTGTTGAAATGAAACAACCTGTAGACAATCACAGCATTTTGTGATGCCCTTGTTTTATGACAAAGAGGGAAGATATGCATGAGTGGAAGCAGGCATCTACTGTCTGGAAAATCACTATGAGAACTTCAACTTTTTGAATGTGTGCTGTCACACCAGAATATTGTGGATGATGAATATTTTGCCATCATATTTCAGAGGATGCAAATCATCAGCTGTGTGAAGTTTAACAAGGAAAAGTGCCAGATTCTGCACCTGGAAGATTCTGGACATCTGCACAGACTGGGGAATGACAGGCTGGAGAGCAGCCCCGTGGAAATTGATCTCAGAGTCCTCATTGATGGCAAGCTGAACATGAGCCAGCAGTGCCCTGGAGCCAGGAGGGACAGCCCTGTCCTGGGGACATCAGGCACAGCATCACAGCCAGGCAAGGGAGGGATTGTCCTGCTCTGCTCTGAACTGCAGCAGCCTCACCTTGAGTGCTGGGAGCAGTTCTGGGTGCCACAATACAAGAATATAAAGATATTAGAAAGCATCCAAAGACTGGCTACAAAGATTGTGAAAAGCCTTGAGGAGAAGCATTAAGGGAATGTCTGAGGTCACTAGGTCTGTTCAGGAGAGGAGGCTGAGGGCAGATCTCATTCCTTACAAGGGGAAGAGGAGGGACAGGCACTGATCTCTTCTCTCTGGTGGCAGTGACAGCACCAGAGGGAACAGCATGAAGCTGAGTCAAGGGAGGTTCAGCTTGGATATCAGGAAAAGACTCTCCACTCAGAGGTTGGCTGGGCACTGGAATGGACTCTCCAGGGAAGTGGCACCAGTTCAGTGGTCATGACAGAGTTCAAGATTTTGGACACTGCTTTTAGGCAGATAGTATGAATTTTGGAGTTGTACAGTGCAAAGTCGATATTTGGATTTGTGTTCCTTGTGGGTCCCCTCTAGAACATGATATTCTATGATTCTCTATTTTATTTTCAGCTTTACTCTGGAACTTTGCTTTAGGTATTAGGTAAGGAACTTTTAATGCACTTTGTGCTGACTTGGAATGCTCATCACTATTTTGCATAGAGGTCACATAGGGCATAATTAAAATTCACAGGTAACATTGTTCTTTTTTCCAAATGTAGTAAGTATTCATTTTTGCTTTTAGACATCAGGAAGCCAAGACTGTGCCTTTGACCCCAAAGAACATATAGGATGAAATGAAACCTCTTGTTGAAATGAAGAATTACATTTTGGGTCAGATTTCCTTCTCCATTAGCATCAGATGACAGGGTGCCCTTAGTCATGCAAATACAGAACCTCTCTATTTCTTTCAAAACAGTTTCATAGGTGTGGATGGGTGCTTGTGAATGGGGAGATGTGAATTATGTCCTTATTTCTTACTCTGTTTTAAGATGTAAAGCAGAGTGGGAGTTCCTGAGCTTCAGAAGGGCAAGGCTCCTGCAGAACTAACTCTGCTGGTGACATAAGATGACCAGGAAAGGTCTGCCACAAGGCCTGTAAAAACAAGTGTGTGGCTACTGAGGAAAAATGTGTGCTAAAGCCTTTCAAAAAAGGTAATATATGTTTTATTGCAAAGACACCCACTGAGGAACTCAGGTGAGTAAGGCTGTGCCAGCATTTTGGACAAGCATGCCTCACTTATGTCCCTATTCTTCAGATCAAAAGGTTTAAATTCAAACAGTTTACTTCTAATAGAAGTGAAAAACAAAGTGACTTTGTTTGTTACAAAAGCAAAACTGAAAAATAACTTTGACTTCTACACAGACCATTGATTGTTTAGTTTTTGAAATTTAGCCAGGAAATGTTCTATGAAAGAAGTGGACCTGAATGATCATTTAAATGTTGGTTATCTGCAATAGCTGTTGGGGCTGGGTGAGTGTTGTGAAAACCTCATGAGGTGTTGACTGAGCCTAACATGCAATTCTTTCATGAGCTCTAGATCATAAATATTTCACATTTCTTGACAGCTCACAAGACTCTCCTTTCTATTCCAAGTGGGTACATTTTAACTTGCCCACTAAGCCCCCTTGCACTCTAAGCAAATATGGATATAAACAGAATGAAAAGGGTTATCTCAAAAATTAATCTGTCAGGTGGAGTAAATTGGAGTACCCTTTAGTGTGTGGCCCTACAAAGGAGTGCTGACCTGGAGTCCTTCTGCACCTCCATGGTATTACAGTCACTGAAGCTGGCTCTAAGAGCAGGAGAGATCAGATTACAGAAAATTCTGGGTTTATCTGGTATGCAGTGGTCAATCAGGCTGACAGAAAGTGCTGGTCTGGCACAGCCTCTCTTACCATCTTCTTCAGTCTTTGGCTTAAGGCACAATCTATTTTAAAAACACAGAATTCCTGTAACTTTCCTCTCTAGCTCCCATTTCTATTCAGTACACTTACAGGGTTGAGAAAAAAGCCCAGAGAATGGCATTGTGGCCAATGTTTGTCTGTTATAACCAGAGAGGAATGTCTTGAACTTAATATGTTTGGTTTGGGAGATCTGTTTTTGTCCACTATAACCAATTGTCCATTATAACCATGTCCATCATAAGTGTAGTGTGCACTATATAATTTAACAGCAGTGGTTAGTAGAGCAAAAGCCAACTGTTGAGGTTGGGTGGGAAACCTGAGATATTTTGTTAACCAAATATGTCCTAAAATAATCTTAATTTTTTGAGAAACTATCAATCTCTGCATTCTTGGCTAAGTGCTGTTGCTGAAATTTTAAAATGGTCTCTATTCAGCCTTAAATATACACTTCACCAAGAAAAGAAAAGGAATTTTTTTATTCTTTTAAAATATCAGATGCTTTATGTGCTAAGCAGAACCTTGGCATCCTTGACCATGAGGAAAAAAAGGTTAAATTGGGTGGGGAAAAGACCCAATTAGTTTCTGTGGAGGAAAGTTTAACCTTTGAAAATTGGAAATGTAAAAATACGTTGTATTTTATGAATAGAGAACAAATATATAAGACTAAGCTTTCTCATCACAGTTCAAATAAACTTTATGGACATTTCAAGGTCTCAGTAAAAGCTGTCAGAGTTTTAAATTTTTAATTTATTAAGTCTTGTTGTATAAAGGGCAGGGAATGAAATAAGTATTAATTTACAAAACAGTGTATTGCACCATTTTAAATGCCAATGATCTATAAAATATGGAAATTAGCTTGGCTTGAGCTAAGTCTAAATAAATATGTCCTTGCTTTTACTACATGAAAACAAAATGAAATTGGTTAGAAGTAGGTTTTTGGGCTACAGAACAGGATTTTTTTTCCTATTAAAAAAGCATTTAAATTTTACATACCAAAACATTTTCATTACAATCAAAGCCAGAGGAATAGCATGCTGGACTTGTACACCATTCATAAAGCCAGCAGGTGATGCAGTCAATCTTGCAGTCAGAAATTCAGTGGCTGAGGAACTTGCCTAAGGGATGGGGGAAGAAGGCTCTCCTGCCAGTGAAGAGCCCCTGTCTTTACCTTCCAAGAAATACACTGTGGAGACATGATTTTTTTTTTTTTAAATTCCTTATTCCTATACTCCAAATTTGCACATGATAAAACAAGGACTCTCCCAATTTATAAATGAGAGCTTAAGTCATTGTTTCCTTCTTCTTGACTCTCTCCTAGCATCCTGAGACCTCAGTTCCCTGCAGTCCACCAAAGGTCCTTGTTGTATTTCATGGTTTGTGAGTGGCCTGGAGAGGTGTAATTTGGGAGCAGCATGGCTGTGTCCCCATCTGAGGGAGCAGGACAGACACGGGGGTGGTGGAAGGGAGCAACTCGCACAAACTCAGTTTTTGAGATGTACACAGGCATCTGTGTGTACCAAGCAGTTGTGGAACAGAAGAGCAAGCCTCAGGCACAACTGGGTGGTGGCCTGTGAATTTGGCAGTGAAGAGCTGTGAGACAGCTCTGCTGCTCAGGGGTCACTATCCAATCCTCATGTAAACCCTTCCTGAGGGCTCCCTTCTACCAAACTGAAACAAAAAACAATAGTGCCTTTCTAGTCCCCCAGTAAGCTGCAAATAGCACTTTTCACTTATTTTTTTCCCCAGTTTTTCTGCCCTTACTTGTGCTGGTAAGGTAAAATGGATTACAGGCAGTTTAGTACCAGAAACTGACTTTTTTTTTTTTTTTTTTTTTTTTTCCCCCATCTCTGCTGTGAATGGAACAAGACTCCTCTTCTTGCTGCAAAAATGCAGTTTCTTGATGAGAGGTATTATGTAAGTTACTGTAATTACTTAGCCAGAGAACCCTAGGGAGCCCTTCTGAACCACAGCTCCTCTGTTCTTGCAAGCAGAATAAAGTCAAACTTGCTCAGCAGTGAAAGTAAAGCTTTAGAACTGTGAGTTCTGCCCCCATCCTGACTAAAACAACAAAAAACCTCACTGCAGTAAGCTCCAGCCTGTCTCAGTCCACCCAGATATAAACTAACTCATCTACTGAAAGTTTATGACAAATGAGATGCAAACAGTTCCACTTTGGCCTTTAGGGCTGAGGAGAAGTAAAGGCCTGTCTTTGTCCAGTGATAAATGAGATGCTTATTCCAGCATTTTGCTCTGCCAGTGAATTATAGTTGGAACTGTTGGGAAAGGAAAAATTGTGGTTGGAAAAAGGAGTGTATTATGTGTGAGTGACAAAATGTTTGTGCATGTATGTGGGTGTTCTGAGCAGATCCTTATGATGCATGAAAGAATAAGGATGAAGAATGCTTAAGTGTTGCCAAGCTGCCAAGTGTTTATCTCTTCAGATATATAGTTGTATCGACAGTGCTTCTTACTGGATGGCTCCTACAGTAAGGAGAGAGAAGGAAAAAAGCTGATAGAATCCTAACAGAATAATACGAATTTTCATAGAATTAGAAAATATATGAAAAAAAGTAAATAAAGAGAATTTGTTCTAGGTCATGACATGAGAGACAATCTTGCAATTGCAAAACTGTACAAGCTTGGAATTATATCTTTAGCAGAGGTTAACCTATTCAGGTAGATTGGCTCTGTTTCTAAAGCCATCAGCATACATTTGTGTGGTGCAGCTTCATCAGAATTTCAGTGCTTTGGCAGCCCTGAGCCTTGTTTTGTCACCTATCTTCTGTCCTTTGGTGCCTGTCTCTGGCAGAAGCACTCAGCCTACTTCATGGATTTACCTTCCTGCTTCAGAGCTTCACGTCATTTCTTCTTTCTCCTGTTGAGAGAGGTGATATTGCACCTCTAAAAATCTGCATAGCCTTATGTCTGTCTAAACAAGATGAAACAATTGAATTTCCCACCACAGAATACAAATCAGCTATGTCCACTTGGCCATTCTGGCTTGTCTGCTGTTTGGATCTCTTACAGACCCCAGAGGTTCTCCTCCTCATTAAGAAAAACACTTACAATCCTAATAATTTGGCTAAAACTGGAATGCCTCTATATGGCCTACCAGACAGGGAGCATACTCCTAGTTCAGTGCTCCCTGTCCCTTCACATACATCCTCATGAGATCCTTCTTGGGCTCTCCTGACACAAACTGGCAGTTTGTCAAAGAATAATTGTCCCACTCTCCTGAATTTGGAAACTTGTGTATGGTGAGCCTTCACATCCACACATGAACACTTCTGAGTATTGAAGGGTGATGATTGGGACAAGTTTTAAACTTTGTATGACTAGCAGCCAGTGTATCCTTTATAAAGTGAACACCTGTGGTGCCTTCTCCCTTTGGTATCCAGCCCCTTGGCTTTTGCAGTAGGTGTGTATATGCACACAGGCACAGTGTGAAAGATTCTGCTTGCTGTATTCCATAACATTGTACAGATGGTCTTCTGGATTACAAAGAAAATGCCTCTGGCAAGCTGTGCTCTTCACTGTGATTGATGCTATGAGGTATAAGCTTAGAGGTTCTGCAAAATATCTTTTCTCATCTTTCTCTCTCTTTTTTTTTTTTTTTTTTTTTGTCTGCTAATAGGATGGTGTAGCTCAGTATACTTCTAAACAATTGTAAATTATTTGTAAACTTTTTTAGACACCTATGATGTTTGCAATTTGTAATGACTTCTTTAACAGTGACTTGAAAGGGACATCCTAAGACCATTAAATGTTTAACATTCAGGAATGAATGACATTTAACAGTAAAGCAACAATATGAGACCCTCTGCTCCTATCTTCTCCATCTCACATCCTACCTAGCAAAACATATATTCTCCCAGTTTATTATTTCTTCAAAACAGATTTCAGTGAATAGTGAGGCATCTTCTCTGAGCTAGACATAAAAAACTGCCTGCTTCATATTTGGGATTTACCTTTATATGCTTCATATTTATTTTACTTGCCACTTTTATCACTTTCCAAAATGTCAGACACGACATTCCTCACCCTTTTCTTCACAAAGATTTTCAATTGTGAATGATAAATTAGTTGTCATTCAACTTGAAGCAATCTAAAACTTCACTGCAGTAAACATAGGAAGGGTCAAAATAATCAGATTATGTTAGTTTTAGAGTTCAGTTTTTAGTATAATGTGTTAACTTTTAGATGAGAAGAAAAAGAGCTGTGTTTTTCCTCTTATAAAATTGAAAAGAAATTTACTCAGACAACAAATTAATTCAGTGGGTTTTTTAGATCTCTGTATGCCAAATTTTCTGACCCCTAAATGCCATATTAGCAGTTAATGGATGCCAGTTGAGACCATGAGCCTGGAATGGGGTGGTTGACAATTATATCCATGAGTTTTATTATGAAGATCCTAAAACTTCACTAATTAAGCATGTTATTACAAAGGAACATCTTTGAAGTATGTGTGGAATTTTTAAGTTCTTCTCTGTTTACTTCATCCCTGCTCCCACTGAACTGGGTGAAGATTTTTAAGAGAGTATACATGAGACATGTGCAAGACTGTCCAGCTTTCTAAACCCCATCTTGCACTTGTTTACAAAAGAAAATTGAATGATGTTACAGACATGGCATTAGTGGAACTGAAGGCAAATATGAGACAGAGAGTAGAGAATATTGTTTTTGAAATTACCAGTGGCAAAATTATTTTTCTTCTACTCTTAGCCAAGTAATCCAAATTCCATGTATTCTTGCCAGGTGAACTCTTAAGTCAAGGACTTATTTGGGAATAGGAAGGGTTGGGGATTTTTTGGTATTGATCATTTATTTCAGAGATGGTTAAATGGACTGATTTTTATATCTGATCAAAGACCTGTTTTTTCTTCTATTGAAGTTAATGGCTATGCTCGTATTGATTTCGTAGAATGCTGGATATTCTTCCAAATTAATTCTGTGCTAAAATGGGGCAATCTGTTTTTTCATATAAAGTGAGATTTGTGGTCAGGTCTAGCTCAGTATATGCTGTTGAAGACTATGCAGGGTTTCAGCAATCGATGCAAAATAATAAAAAATTAAAAGGGAGAAGCATTCTGTCAATAGCACTCCTGTAACAAAGGGAATGCTTGTTTTATATTGATTAGGTCCTATTAAATAATGCATCATGGCTTCACAACCGTGTAGGCTCTTGCAGGGTTGTTTATTGCAAGCAGTGGCAGTACAGAAATGCTCTTAGTGAGCAAGGAAATCAATACTGTATCTGTAAACACACTTGCAAATATAATCCCATGGCTCACCCTCCAATCTGCAGCTCCCTATTAAATCAGAATAGTGTGAAATGAGACTAGATCTTAAATTCTCTATTTCTCTTTCTGCACCTCTCTGGACAGCAATGGGCTGCTGAGGTGCTTCAATTAGAACCTGATCCATAAGAAACTTGTTTAGTATGCTTCTACTCAAATGTAAAAGTTTACAAATCAGCTAAGCCATTTCCAGCATGCCAGATTTTCTTATAAGGACATATTTTTTGGCAGATTTCATTTGTTCATACACTAAAAGGTTCTGAGAACAATTTATTTGTAAATCTACCAAACAATCCCAGTTAAAAATAGGGCATTTCCAACGTAGTTTATCAACCATCTCCAAGGAGCTAGCTACTGCAACTCTCACCAAATTAGGGTCCCAAAACAGTGGCATGTCTCTGTAAATCTTCAAAAGAGATTATTTAGCATGACTAAGGAAATTGCCCATATTTTGTGGAAGAGTGGTGTGAGTGCCAACTGAAGGTAAAGGGAGTGGGGGAACCAGCAAAATGCACACAATGTATTCACATCATGCACTTCATGTCATTTGGTTTAACACAGCTCTGCTGAGCCCACTGTGCTTAGGTCTGGCCCTTCCCACTGCAGACCAAGCTAAGGGCAGTACTGCAAAAGAACTGTCAAGATGAACCTTCTGTTTAGGGAGTGGTTGTGCATTTATTTACTATTCATCCCAATCTGAGATCCTTTCAAGTATCACAGCCCAGCCCTTCTGAACCAAATCCCCACAATTTAGGAGAGCCATAGTGCTTTTTCCATCATGGCTTTGGTTACCTTTAATAGGGTATGACTGGTCCAGTAATAATACAAAAATATCCTGGTAATTCTTTATGTATATTAAATGCAAGGCAAAATAAGCTTTACTTCTGAAGATGAGCACTCACAGTTCCCCCTAACATTACCAGAAGTAGAGTAACATTTGTAGCACTGGGCAGTTTTAAGAAATTATAAACAATAAAAAATATACTGCTAAACACAGCTGATCATTTTGGACAAACTGCATTAGAGTGAAAATTGGTTTATTTTCATAGACTGGTTCTGTGAGATTGTATCTTCAGAATTTTAGGTTACTGTACAATACCTTATCTGGACAAAGAATGGGATTTATATAGGAACCTAAAATCAAGTGTGTAGCTGATAGTCTATATTTCCCTTGTAGTTGATGGAGATATCAGTCTTGTCCATGAGACAGAAACAATGATATAATGAAGTAGAATAACAAAAGTTATTCATTTATTTGCACCTGACTTTTTTCATTGCCTCTATAGGGAGCCTTGGTGGCTAACCTATACCAGAGGACACATTTTACAATATTAGGCTAACAATGGATATCCTGTTATATGAAAAATAATGACCAGCAAAGGTGTGAGGAGAGCTGCAGAAGGAGGATTTCAAGTTAAAAATAGATGCTATGCAAGAAGTAGTAACAGTTGGAGAAAAAGTCTAGCACTGAACAGTGCTGGTTCATTGGTATAATTTTAAATTCTTCCAAAAATGAAAGATTATTTTTGAGGTTAACTCTTAGTTCAGAGCCAAATTTCAGTCAGAGATTTCCAACTCATTTTGCAATGATTCTAAAAGTATTGCTTCAGAGCAAACTGCCTGACTATTTAAAAGACAATACTTCACAGAAAACTGGTGAGTGGGAACTGGGGTCTGTAATATTTTAGTGAGGTCCATTATTTTTTGACACCTATATAAATTTTATTGGAAGTCATTGATGTTGTTCCTTAATTTCTAATGGGGTCCATATGACAGACATAAAAAAATCAGGGAAACAGGGTGAATTTTAAAGTCCTGAAATGTGTCCTAAATCTCTTTTGGACTAGGTAGCTAGGAAGATCTGGCCCCAAGCCTGGTGGAACAGTATCCAGAATAACATCTCAATGGCCCTAAGCCATGGACAGAGAGAGGGAATGACATCCATCTTCTGACCACATAGACACGCTCTATATTTTCCTCTCTTCCTTAGGAATTTTTCCAGATGGGGTCACTGATATTTAAATTGTGTAATCAGCCGACCATGGCTGAGTGGGGAGTCAGCTTGGAACCTTTACTATAGCACTTTAATGAACACACTTTTTACTTTAAAAGTTTCTGAGAAGGTATCTTCCTTTAAACTCAGTAAGATATTAATAAACAAAGTGCACTTTGCTGTCATGACCAGACCTGTTCATGTTCCTGAGGGAGTTTGTTTAACTCTAGTTTGACAATTGCCATATCACAAGCAGAGTACTGAGAAGCTTTGAAACATGGGTAAAGTCTGAAACTGCAATATCACTGATATGATGAAGATACAAGAAATCCTGCTTAGAAGAAAAAATATCTCCCTAAGAATAACTTTAGCTTATCTCTGTAGTGTAAACAATGAATAATAAAGGCCAGATTTCACCCAGGTCTGGGCTGTACTCTTATCCAGGTGATCCAAAAGGCAAATGGAGTGAGCTGAGAGAGGGACAACATCTAGTACTGAACACATACCTCCTTTGAAGTAATTTTTCCATAACCCAGCTTGTAGATCAATGTATATAGCTCAGTACATAACTTTAAGGGAATTCTGCTACTAGGAAATGCCCAACTGAAAACATTTTTAATATATTTTTAATAATAGCTTTAGAAAAACCTCACTGTAAGTGATATATTTACAAAAATGTATCTATGTTAAGCTTTCATATTGCTAAATAATAGACAGTATAGTATCAGTTACTGGTGTGGTTTATTGCAAATAAAGCTGATCCCTTGCTTTGGTCCTGCAGCAAAAATCCTTTTTTGATAGCTCTTTAAAAAAAACTAATTGTGGGATTTCATCTAACAGAAAGAAAATAACAAGTCTTTCATTAAAGCATTCAATAAGAGAAGTGTGTATTGCACATTTATTTCTCAACTCATGGGTACAAAAATGAAGTGAATTATTCATTTCCATCACAGCCTTCAAATCAAAACATTTCAACATTCCTCACTGACTAACATCAGTGGATCGTGTGAACCAGAACGCTATGTTACAATAACCTCATGATTTTTAGGCAGAAGGATCCTTGAATAATATTTCAGTCTCTGCTTTTCCCTGGAAACTTCCTTACTTTCAGCAGTCCTCCTCTACTTGCCAGCAATGACCTAACTTCAAAAGTATTTGCTGCATTTGAACAAGGAACAAAATTAACTCTTAGGAAAATTGGTGGCCTATACCATCAGCAAGGACTGACATGGGGTTCACACATCCCAACCAGTGCCCTAGCAGGGCTCATGGTCTTTGGGAAGCCTCCCTGGCCAGTGAAAAAGCAGCATTTTGTCCAGAGAAGCCACCTTAGCCATATATTACTGTTATAATGTCAAATTAATGGATTCCTTCTAATGTATTTCAAGATATGCCAGAACTGTGCTTTTTCATTTATTTGCAAGTAGAAATTTTCAGGGTGGAAATTGGTCTTAAGCATGTACAGCACAATGTGATTGTTGCAGAAAGAAGCTTTAACATAAAAACCAGTAATTTTTAAATGTCCCTGCTATATTAACTTACCTAGTGTTTGTTTTATTAGTACTGGGAAAACAGAAAATTTCAGAGGAAAGGAAAGAATGGAATTTCTTGTAGCTTTCAGGGCAGATTTCCTGGGCTTGAGAACTGCTCAGACATTCAGTCAACATCATCCTCTGAAGCTTTTAGGTTTTGGGAGGTACATTTATCCATGGAACAATACACAAAATGAAACCCTGATGGCTTGGAAGGGGTCGGTGGAGGTCTGAAGGTTAACTTAAGCCAAAGATCCTAAGGGAAATTATTCTTAATGAAAACTGACACGTGCATGCCCCTGACAGCTTTAGAAAAAACAAACATATATTTCATCTGAATCTCAAATATTTAAGCTCTGCAACAAACCCTGAACAAATTTTGCACTGAGTAGAGTTAACTGCTGAGGAAAAATTAATTCACACACTTTTTATTCCTACTGCTCTGGTACCCAGTGGAACTGTTTTACATTTATCTGACCCCATGCAAAACCTTTCTTTCAAAACCATTGCATTTAATAAATTTTCATAAGGAGCAATTTGGAGAGTTGCCCAGTCATTGTCTAAAACAAAGTAAGAACAGAACTTTTAATACAACATGTGCATATGTTGGGTTTTCCTGGGATGTACTTTTTATTTCTCACTTTATATTTACATATGTATGTGTACACAAAAAATGGGATGGGAATGCTGGAGCAGCTGCCTCGAAGCCTTATTCCACCACAATTATCAGTCTTATTTTACAGAACTAAGCAAGGGAGATGGAATAGCTTCACCTGCTAGCATAGCAGATGAATTTTTCTTTGTTAAAAAGTCTTTTAACAACTTTCTAGCCAATAGCATAATATTAAAAGCTGACAAGCGTTTGCTCAGGCCAATTAAAAAAGTTATACATACATCTTGCTTGCTTGAACATGAACAATGCTTGCTTGTAATAGCTTAAAACAATGGATAAAGCTTCATTAGTAAGTTTATGTATTTCTACTATCTTGCTTAACATATTTTCCTGAGGCTTATCTTTACACAGCTCACAGCCCTGCTGTTTCTTGTCTTTGCATCTTCAGCATTCTTGTATTTCTCCATCCTGAGATTTGCTTTCACACAGCTTTATGAGAGTATTATACCTTTTCTATTTCACACAATTCCGCCTCTCAGTTTAACTTTAAAGAAATCTTTAAAATTACCTTGTCATCTAATATTTTGTGCTACATATTTTTACTACAGTGTAGTTTTACTTATTTAGCAAAGTAGCATTATTAGCTTTTTAAACAAGGCTATATTAACAAACTTTATGCAATATATTGCTTTTTTGCTTGTTTAAGTCAGCTTTGTTGTTTGTTTTGAACAATAGTTCTAAGTACTGAAAGATTTGGTTGACTTTAAGAACTTAAGGTCATTGTTTGCAGAACCTGCAATGGTCACGTGGGCAGTTGGGTGGGGCCATGTGAACCCGTGACTGTCATGTGACCGGGGGTGCGGGCCACATGACATCCATGGCAGTCATGTGACCGGGGAGGCACGTGACACCCACAGTAGTCACGTGACTGGGGTTGGGGCCACATGACACCAGGACTGTGGCGTTAACATGGCAACCAGCCCTGCATTGTGTATGGATACAGGAGCAAACGTGCTTTAGGAGCACCAGAAGCTGTGTCTGCCTCATGAGTGCCGAGTGGCATTCCTTGCTGTCATGGCTTAACCCCATTCGGCACCAAAGTCCCACACAGGGACACGGGGAGAACTGGGAGAGTAGAAGTGAGAAAATTTGAGGGTGGAGATAGAGGCGGTTTAACAGGTAAACAAAAAGCTGCACACATGAAACAAGTAAAACAAGGAATCATTCACCACTTCGCCATGGGCAGGCAGGTGTTCAGCCATCTCCACAAAATCAGGGCTCATGTGGAACAGTGACTTGGGAAGACAAATGCCATCCCTCAAAATGTCCCTCCCTTTTCTTCCCCAGATTTACTGCTGGGCATGGTCCTATATGGTTTGGGCTGTCCCTTTATTCACCTGGGGACAGCTGTCCCAGCCGTGTCCCCTCCCAGCTGCCTTCAGGCTGGTGGGGTGGGGTGAGAAGCACAGAAGGCCTTGATGCTGTGTAAGCACTTCTTCAGCAGGAACTAAACCATCCCTTGTTATCATCATTATTTTAGTCAAAAATCCAGAACATACACCCATACCAGGTACTGTGAAAAAAACTAACTCGATTCCAGCCAAAACCAGCACATCCTGTACCACTTATTCCACACCATTGACATTATGCTCAGGTCTCACACTATCCCTCAACATTAGCCGTCACCTTCCTTACATCTTCTGGTGTAGAACATGGAGATAATTCCCTTAGTTGATGGACCACTGCTGTGAAAGGTCTGTAAAATGTCCATTGAGTTCATTTAGTCCATGACTTTGGGCTCTATTTCTAATGGTGATCACTTAGGACAGGGTAGGTGGTATCTTATGTGCAGTTACTGAGCACCAAAGGCAATTCGAATTGAGTCACTACTGTATTTACACTGCTTCTTGTAAGGCTTCCCCTCCCTTTGTTCAGGCAATTCCTGCCATAGTGGTTCCTAAACACGCAACTCGAATCCCAGGTTACGGCTATTTAAACATTCTTCTATTATAATACAGCTATTTAAACATTCTTCTATTATAATCTCTATCCCTCATTCTTTTGGAGCAGACCATAGGGTTTAACACTGGAATGAACCCTCCCCTCAGAGGTACCAGCTGTGGCACAGCTGTAGCCATTTTGAGATATACCTGCCCTAATATGGATTTAGCCATGGCCACCAATGCTTTGGGGTGTTCTGCTCCCACGTGGAGTCAAGCAGAGGCCAGTCCCTTTGTCTCATTCCCAGTGCAGCTCCAGTCTGTCCAGTGCAGCAGGACAGAAAGAGCAGTGATGCCGTGGCCATGTGCCAACTCAGACACATTGCCATTGCTGTTATCAAAATGTTCCCTGGCACAGTAGAGTAAGGTGATAAGCAGTACAACAAACACTACAGCAAGCAGTGAGAGTAGAAAGCAGCCACTAAAAAGTATTAGAGGTTCTACTACACACGGTGGCAAGTTAGCCCCATGGCAAGAACAGAAGCTTCTCTACCCATGGCTACCCAGCAGTAACAGCTATAAATTTAACTTAGCATATTCCAGTAAAATCTCTCATTATCTTGAATGTTTCTAGCCTCACAGTGGGTGCCAGAGGACTGTTGATGTTTCACATCAGCTGAGAACTAAGCACCAGAGAGCTGCTCATTCACTTTCCCCAGTGAGTGGGGGAGTTAATCAGAAGAATAAATGTGAGAAAACTTGTGGGTTTACATAAACAGAGTTTAATTGGTAAACGAAAAGCTGTGAATGCAGCCAAAACAAGGAGCACATTCCCTTCTTCCCACTGGCAGGCAGGTGTTTAGTCATCTCCAGGAAAGTAGGGTTCCCATCACGTGCAGTGTTGACTTAAAAAGACAAACATTCCAAATTCCAAACCGTGCTCCTCTTCTTTCTTCTTCCTCCAGGAGTTATTGCTGAGCATGATGCCATATGGTGTGGGATGCCTCTTTAGTCATCTGGGGTCAGCTGTCCCAGCTGTGTCCCCTCCCAGCTGCTTGTGCACCCTCAGCCTCCTCACTGGTGGGGCGTGGTGAGAGACAAAAGGTCCTGACTGTGTAACTCAGTAGTAGTGTAACTCATGCTCACTGTGTAGCTCAGCAGTAGCCAACACATCCCTGTGTTGTCAACAGTGTTTTCAGCACATAGACTCATACTAGCTGCTGTGAAAAAAGTTTACTCTATCCCACCCAAATTAATCCTACTCATATCCCAGTTTGTGTCCACACTTGCAGTCAAATTTCCCAATGAAGTCAGTGGGCTTTACATATGTATAAAACATATGTAAATGGTAAGTGTAACTAACTACAGGTGCATATGTATTATATATATTATATATATTATATGGTGCTCTCCATTACAGAACTATTTAGTGTAACAAGAGGAATAACATGGAGTTTTAGAGATACTATACAAAGAGTTTTTGGGTGTATCTCTCACTAAACATGAACTGGTACTGTTCTTACAAGTTTCTTAATGAGCAGTCTGTGTCTCCTATAACTGAGTCTTTATTATAAAAACAGATAAGCTAAGACAGGAAGGAGCTTGAGAAAGGCATATGTGTCTTTCAGTAGGTAGCTATGACAGAAATGACTCACTAATTAAAAGAGGCTGAGTGCTTCAGGGATGTTACAATTCAGCCCAGACCTTAAGAGATCAGATAGTCTTATGAGATGCCTATCATATTGCTCAATATGCCATTACAGACACATTAAGCAAACATGCTACTGATTACAGCTAATGGCAGTCAGAAGGCACATTTTCATAGAGAAGGCAACAACTGTTGAGTGTGATGTCTGATAGGAGTCACACGGGTTTGTACCAGTTGAGATTTTGCTTGTAATCAGCATGATGCTGATGACTGACAGCAGCATCTTAAATGGCTGGGAGCTGCACAGTGTTTGCTCAGCCCAGCCTGGGTTAAAAGGGAGCACTGTTAATGTTTGCATTACAAGCATGCCCAGAGACCTATTCTAATATCAGGAGTCCATTTTTCTGCCCTATTGAAGAGTTTATTTTTTCCATGGACTTGAAAAGGGTGTGAGAAAAGCAGTTTATTGTTTGCAATTGAATCACAAGTGGAAACTGAGAGAGTTTAAAAGCTTTCTACATTTGATTACAGGAGATTGGATTCTTTCTCACTAGAAAAATAATGAATTATTGGAGTAACTTATCAAGACTCAACTCTTTATTTAAGAGTGCCTTGCAGAAAATTTTTGATTCCTTGCCTATAATTATTTTTGCGTGTAACATAAATTGTCCTTGCCTATGATTATTTGTGAACTAAAATTAACCAGTAGGAGTCCTGAGAATGAAATCCTGGATTACTTGTCCTGTGTGGGCCCTCTAATCACAAGGCTACATAATCAAATTCTCTTTCAGTTCTGAATTTTTTTTCCACATATCAACACAAATTCAGATGGAGAGGTAGAGTCCCTCCTTTACCTGTAATGAGCACTGTTACTGGATGACTACATTTTTTTTTGATCTAGTCTCAGGTCTTCTTAAGGGGACTTGCATTCCTTTTCTGGATATGGAGAGATTTGAGTAGTATTTCACAGCAGCATTGGAAGGACATATCCTTTCAATTAAGGACATGATTCATTTTGCTCACAATAGTGCACTGCAGTGTATATATATATGTATGTGATCTATAGTAGATCTCATACTAATTCCATATGGCACAGTGTAAATTTCTTAAAAAAATTACTATTACTTGGAATTTTAGGCACTGAATTTCAGGCATCTGGAAATGGATATATAAGCATGTAGCATTTACAGAAGAGGAGATAATTAAAAGAATGTTACTAATTCAAATATATTTGACTTCCTATTTAATCTTATTCTTAAACTCACTTTATATTCTACACACGACTGTCAGTAATTCCTACCCAATAACAATTAAGGACATCACCTGCTCTGCTCTGAGGATGTTTGTGGTAAAGCTTACACTGTTTCCTGCTCAACAGCCTCTCCTAAAAGTGTGAGCAGGCACTGCCCCTTCACTGCTGCAACCAACACGGTTTCCTTGCATGTGGAATATGGGTGTAGAGCTAACTTCCATCTTGGCCCAAAACTCTACCTGTGCCCAGTTGGAACTAGATGATCTTTAAGGTCTTTTCGACCCAAATCATTCTGTGATTCCATTATTTTGTATTTGGCTGTGGTGGCTCTCCCCAGGAAATGGGGACAGTGCTGGTGAATGAACTCCATCCAAAACATTTTAATGTTTGAAATACTTTGTTCTAGTGGTGGCTTGAAACATGCTAAAGAATTCTTTTTTAAAAATAATTTTTATGGAACCATGAAGTGTGTATGTGATTGAGGTATTTCAGCTTTGTTGCAGACATAAAGGCTGTTTTCCTTTAAGCTGTGAAATTGGATGATGCTGTTTGCCATTGTAAATAACTCCTCAAAGCCCTTTAAACTAAATTGACTTTAAAAGTTTTTTCATCTTTTCTTAGTAATATCGTCATAGAAAATAGGGTTGGAAGGTGGTCAGTCAGTCCCTCTTACTTCCTGAAGAAAAAGCTGACTGCACCTCAACTGTTCCTGAGAGATGCTTGGTAAACCAGTTTATAACAATGTCAGTGATTGAGTTCCCACAGCTGTTTAAGGTGCTAATGAAAAATTTCTAATTTTAGGTATCTTTATAGTTCAGACAATTGCATATCAAAAATTTAAAGTGATGGCTTGAAAGAAGTGTTTTGAAAATGGGAAAAGGACTCCTCTCAAAAAATTGTAATTTTGATCTTGGACTGAGAAAAATTACATCTGGTTTTGCGACAATCGAAATATTTTTTAGGCTGTAGATCACCCAACTATGAGGCAATAATTTTGTTTCTTACTGGATAACAACTCCCAAAAAACTATGGTGTGGTACAAGCTGCAAAACAGAGCTAATGGAGTGTGCTCTGCCACGTTGTTCTGAACTGTTATTTTGCTTTTCTATATTCTGAGGGACCACAAGTTTCTTTAGATGTTATTCATTGATATGTAGATATGAGCATCTTCAGTGAGCAGCCCCTCACCTCTCAGCTATTAGTGCAGAAAACTGATTGCATTAGTAAGCCTCTGGTAAACATGGGAAAGGAGCTACTGCAGTTAAATAGATTATCTAAACAGATATATGTCTGTGTTTCCTGAATTATACTTCCCAAAAAAGATGAATCATGTTTTATCAAAATTGAAAGAAAATTCTATACTAATATATAGGATAAAGGAAAAGAAGTTGTATTTTTCTACATTCTGATATAATGAACAACTGTGAATCATCTGCACATGGCATTAGAAGAGGAGGAAAAGTTTTCCAAGGAACTCAGTATTAGTGGAAATAATAAAACCTATTTCTTGCTCTAAGCTTTCCCTGAAATTTTGCCTAGCATGTTTACCACAATAAAAGTTTGGCATGTCCTAGGATTTCATGTTTTCTTTTCACATCAGCTCTCTATGAATGAGAATTAACTTGTTCTTAAGTAATTATTTTAGCTTTCCAAGTGGAATATCAAACTATTTTAGACAAGTTGAATCTGTATTTTCACATTTTTCTTGTTTTGTTTTGTTGGTTTTTTTTGTTTTTTTTTTTAAGAATGAAAGACACAAATTCTCCTGTCATCTCCACTGACAACTCTCTATATAAAAAACTTAAAAAATATTTTTCAGAGGTGCGTACAAGCAGGCACATAACCTGCTCTCTACTGAAACTGTAATCACCTATGAAAAAAAATCAAACACCCAGAACAAGTCCTTGTCCTCTTGGGTCTCTTCCATTCTTTGGTTTGGTGTTTTTTTCTTCTTTTGCCTGCATTTGCTGTTTTAATCATACCTGTCATTAAAAGCATATGAAAAGCAGAGAAAGTCAATAGTGCTACTGGCAGTAGATTACAGACCTATATTAGAGAAAAAAGACACCAAAACAATTCATTTTGTATTAGATAGGAGAGGTAAGAGAGAGGTGTACACAGAATCCTTAACCTTTCTACAAGTACTTTCTGTTCAGATAAGTAGGGATTGAAGGTACACACCATTACCAGTTTGGATGTGCTATTACTTTTTCATAAAGTACCTATCTCTATAAAAAGGGCAGACATAATTATGAGAGAGTGTGTTGTCAGGACTGAACCTCTTAAAACCCAGAGAGGACGAGAAGATACGGACCTTTGTGAATTCTCTTTTTTGTTTCTGTGTTCAGTTTTCTCTTTCATGCTAGGCAGTGAGCTGCTGGTGAAGCCATGGAGCAGAAAATCAGAGAAGCAGTAACTAGCAGCCAATTCAGCTGCTAACTCAAGTGGAAATGCAAGCCAACTAGCAAGGGCTGAATGTTGCAGCAAGAGGGGTAAGTGCCCAACAACTCCATGAGAATACCAATGGAAAACATTTGTTCTTGATTACTAGGCAGATGTTAAGGGATTAATGTGAAAGGGAACATTTAATTAGGAAAAATGCTTTGCAGAACAAGTTAGGACATATGAATGGATGAAGAAGAAAAAAACAATTCACCCTAAGGTGTTAGTTTTATGTACTGTATGTCTGTAATGTTTTAATTGTGTAAGAGTCTGAAAGAACCAGAGAAATTAAAAATCAAGGTTAAGGAAACAATTGCCACTTGAACCTCACCACCAAGGTAAAATAAGGCATAACCTGAGAAAATCCTTACATATTTGCTTTGGCATTGCAAAGTATATCAGAAAAAAATAATGGAAATTATGCACATATTTGTAGAAAGTAAAATAAGTCTTAATTACAAAGCCTCCCATGGACAAGCTGTACCTTTATTGCTGCCTAGTCCATCAGATTATTAACACATATCCACAAAAGTAGGCTTTGCTTCTCATGTGCATTCAGAGTGATAGCTCTCAGTGTCACTAACACTGGCCACTCCACAAGGAGCAGGCAGTGTCAGTTGTTTAATTCACAGTAGGCACCGTGTACTTGGATTTTGTCACCTGGGCAACAGTGCACATATTTCTGTTTCCAAGGGCACTTCAGAAAACACTGTCTGCTGCTGTTATAAAGGACTTCCCACTGGACTTTCCCCTCCTTCTGTGTTTCACCAACACATGCTGGTTCCTGTAATTCATATATTCTTGTCATATATTATTTCACTCCTCTTGAAACATTTTTTGGAGGTGTAAATCAGTGAATTCTGTTCTACCCCACTTTAAAGCTGAAACAAGGAACTACAGAGCTAGGTCTGATGTCATTTGAAAATTTTGGTGATAAGTTCATGCTGAGGTATTGTATGTTATGGAAAGTCCTAGAAAAATTGTCAGAAAAGAAAACAATAAGCTCCAATGGAAAGAAGATTCTATAAAAAATATTGTACCATTAAAACTGTCCAGTTCCAATAATAGCTTCTGGTGGTGCTTTTAGCTATCTCTAAATAGATGTACCCATTACACAGGACCACTGTAACTCCCTGTTATTTAGCATCATGTTCTGATAAAGCCATAAAGCTATAAAGCTGAATTTGTTTTAGGACTTATTTGAACAAATAATATGAATTTGTAGGCTAATATAGAATATTAAATAAAGATTCTCATTCTCTACTACAATTAAGATAATGTCTCCATAAGTGTTTTTAAATCCAGATGATACAGAGTTTCAGGGTGAACTTTTTGTCTTACCAACCTACTGTAAGGTACATTCAATGTCTCCTTTCCAGACACTGAATTAAGGCTTGCAGGATTGAGCAGCTCATGCCTCCCTGCCTCTTTGTGGCTGCTGCATGCAGCTAATTCCTCCTGGGAAAAGAAGCAGGCTATCAGTTTGTTTACCATCCAGTAAAGATATCTGGCAGTTTCCTTGCACAAAATGAGCTGCTCTCTTGTCAGGAAGGTGTTTGATCCTCTCACAAGCTCTGCCATCTGTTGAATAAATATAGGCATGTGAAAGTTCAAAGTGTTACTGTGCGTAATAACAGGCAGTGGAACAGTGCATAGGATTGACTGGTGGAATTAAGACATATACAGTCCCCAATTATGCCATAGTTACAGTAGGAACAAGACAAACTCTTTCAAAAAGTCACCCCCTGAAATTTCTATGCAGTAAAAAATAAAAATCAGTATTTTCTACTGGTTATCACATGCACTTCATGCTTAACCACCAATTTACCTCTGCCCACTCCAAATTAATTCACAGTCTGTTTAATTTACTTCAGGACTGGATTGACCTACAAAAATTCCTTAAAAATGCAAAGTTAAATAGACACAGAATTACAATGAGTAGGGTGGGATTTTTCAGTTTGTTTCTCAGTCCCAGGCTGTGAAATTTTGCACAAACTGTTAGTTATTCTTTCATGGGTTTGGTTTTCTCTCCATTACAGTGTACAGAGAGAAAAACACAAATTATTCTGCTGGTAAACAAAATCATCTCTAACCTATATGTAAGTGAATACAAATATTCAATTAGACCTATTTTTATGGTTGATATAAAGTTTTCAGTACTATTTCCAGTAGTAAGTGAAGCAATATCATCAATGTTTAATATAGCTTATGAAGGAATTTTCAAAATTCTCCTGTGTGATTATGCTATCATATTATCAGTGTTTGGTGTTCTAGAAAATGCCCATAGCTTCTTGAAATTTCCCATAATTAAATCAGGAAGACATTTGAACACTTGCTTTCCATGCCCTGAACTGAGGACATGCAGTAGAGATCTCCCATACTGGCCCAAAAACGGCCACTTTTAAGCTATTATGATTTTTTTCTCATTGTATTAAGAGTAGTAACAGACTAAGGTGAGATTAAAAAAAAATATTATTTGTTATGCCTCTTTTGCTTAGTAATATGATATACTAATGTGATTTTAATTGTCTTTTTGGTTTGTAGTTTTGCAGTTTTGGGACAGGGTTGTTGAAGAGATGTGATGGCAGTAGGGTCTCAGCCCTGGGAATGATTGAAATCTCATTATTAGTCAAGAGAAAATAGGAAAGGGAAAGCTTAGAACAAATCAGGTAGAAAAGTAAAATGGGAGATAATTATTAACTGAATTATTTTTTTAAGGTAGAGTCACACACTACTACAAATAGGATTTATGTGACAAGGTAGAAATCTGGAGTATTTTAACTAGTGTAGGACTTTCCTCAAGAATTTTACTCATATGCATTTATGTAGTTTCTAATTAGTTGCCTGTATGTCCTCTATTCTCAAGAGAGAAAGGTACCTCCAGAGGACATTTCTTTCAAGATTTAAAAATGTGTAAAATAGGAGTCATGGATTGCTCTCAGCAGCTGCCAATCTTCTTCCTGTGACTTATGAAGAGCACAGAGGATTTATCTAAACTTACCTAACTTTAGATAAGTTGCAGACAGCCCATGTTGGCTCAGCAGAATCCAACACTTAAATTGCAGCTTATTTTAGTGATCTGATGATTGAAATATCATCAGACTACTCTGTTCTCCAATTATTTCCTCGTCAGAGGAAATGGAGACCTGAGGTGTGCTTTAAGGAATAGTTCTGTCATAGATCACACCTATGATCTCATGATAAAATATACAAGCTGTGGCCTGTGGAGCTTTATCAGTTATTTGCTAATGGATGAGGAAGAGCAGACAATAAGAACTACTAGTAAATTCAAGCAGGAAAAAAACTTTACTGCAGTATAAATGCAGAACAAGTTTTTCTTTAGCTCAGCACAAATTTATAAACTCTTTCCTCCAATCTATTCAACAAGTATTTCAGCAGGCACCAGAAATTCATGTATATCACCTGCATTCTGTCGTGCTCTGAGTACTACTCATGAGAAGTTTGTGATCCCAATTTAAACATTAATTTGCTAAATGACTTCAGCTAGTAACTTCCCACTGCACATTTTCTGTTTTCTCACCTGCACAGATGAAGTTAGGAGGTGTCACTTTTGTAAGATGCCTTAAGCTTTTGAGCTAAAAGGCGCTTTTAAATGCACCACTAATAATAAGATAAACACCAAACCTTAAGATAACTCTTTGCTCTCCTGGTGTGACCAGTGTCAGGATGAGGCCCATATTTTTGATTCAGGCATAAAATATTGATAGTAGTGGATTGTTAACATAATTTAGTCAGGCAGGACTTTTTTTCTCCTTCTCAGATTAAAAAAGTTGATGGACCTTAGAGAAAAATTTATTCCTCTGTGGACTGGCTCCAGTATTCTTCTCTTGGCCAAATTTTATTTGTCTGCTGATGAGACACATTTTTTAAAATATGGTTGTGATGTTATTATTCTTGCAGTAAAATCTTGCATGTTAACACAGGAGACAAGGAGCTGGGAAAACAAGGTTAGTGTGAAGTGAAATATTATAAAATATCAAGCTGTGTTGTTTTCTGTAGCAATTTTTTCATCTGGTTCATGCAACTGTCAACACAGATGACCATCCTTGTATTTTTATTGCTCAGCTTGTTCGAAATGGCTTCTTGGTTTGTGGCTATTATTTGGAATCTGCACTTCATTATGCCAATATTAGCATATGCGATTCACTGAGGTACTTATACTGACCCCAGGGAAATGCCCAGTGAACAATCACTGGGACTGAGTTTGAATGAATAATGAAATGCTAATGGAAAAATGTGGGCCCACCTGATAGCAGCTGAACCTTGTTCACCATAAAATAGGCTGGATCAAAGGTCTCGTTAAAAATTCCTTTCTATACCATATAATCAGAACATATTAAGATTTGAGTGCAATTTTGCATAGGTAGTACAAGTAAGTCTCCTAAAACTGCTTTCTTCAAATTTTATAATTTGATTCTTATTCATAGGGAATAAGGGTGGTGTACAAATCATTGGGTTTCCTTCTCCTTTTATCTATAGGAGACTAGCAGGGGAAGTGTAGTGCCACCCTTCCCTTTCCTTATTTCTTCAAGATTTGTGAGCTGATAATAATTGAAAATTGCTATATTAAAATTCAGTTTACTCAGGGAGGATGGAATCTAGGCATTTCCCTAGTGAATTTCTGACAGAAATGGCAATGATGGTTATGCATGGCCAATTTTATAATTGTCAGTGGTATCCTATTCAGAATTTTGCATTGCTATAGAAAAAATAAATAATATATCTACACACTCTTTTGCAGCCTGCCTGTTGGTTCACACATGTGGGCTTGCTCTTTTCTCACTCTAAGTTTACCATGTTGTCATACCTGGTCCCACACTGCTGCATTATCTGAGAGCTGTGGCCAAGCTTGTGAGTCCTGCTGAGGGGTTGTGTACTGTGGGGTACTCTGGGTTTGTCCCCTACACCTGAGTGCACCAGTGTGACAGCATGGCTGCTGTCTTCACACCTCCTAGGTGTCCCTTTCCAAGCACAAGAACAAAAAAAATCTCTTCCCACCAACAAAAATTGCCCTTCAGCAAGCATGGCATGAAGGAATTGTATGTTATAGCCAACCTTATATCATTCCACTCTATCCCTTACAGATAGGGTTTAGGGGTGCCAGTCCTCCCACTTTGGTGGGAGTCCTGGGAAGGTCACTATTGAAATATTGTTGCTTAGTGTAGTAGGGAAAAGCCCTGGAATAGCATAAAATGAGATTAAAAACTTTTCAAGGTGATTGCAAAGAGACAAGGAAAGGAATGCACCTTTTTCTGAAGGGAAATTAACCAATACACAAAACCATGAAGCACAAGGGAATTTGCTGCATGTGCCAACTACTGGCATACAAGAAGGATTGGAATGGCATAGGTGAGCA
This sequence comes from Erithacus rubecula, assembly GCF_903797595.1. Classification (NCBI taxonomy): domain Eukaryota; kingdom Metazoa; phylum Chordata; class Aves; order Passeriformes; family Muscicapidae; genus Erithacus; species Erithacus rubecula. The sequence goes on along the minus strand of NC_136689.1, from coordinate 12,110,391 downwards.
TCAGATGGAGAGGAATTTGAAGGAAGGACTTCAGTTTCATGCATAGCAGACACTTTTCTCAGCAGACTCCCTTTGAGGCCAGGCAGGAGAGGGACAGTAATGGTACAGGCAGCCCTACAACACCCAGGGTCAGTCGAAGTGACCTGCCATGAAATGAGTTAAAAGAATATCTGCTGCTTAGTAGCTCTTGCTTGTCTTTGCCATATATTACTTAGGTTGTATTTTCTTTAACTAAGCTCTGTGGCAAGTAGCTCTGAAAACCCAAGAACTCTTGAGAGAAAGCTAAACTCTGTCTCTTCTCCTGACCCCCTGGGATCTGAACTGCTGAGCCACTCTGCCCTCTGCAGAGACACCTCCAGCAGCTTCAGGCAAGGCATAATTCAATAGTCAATTTACAGGAGAGAATAGATAAGAGGATCACTGTGCCCCACAGTGGGCTTTCAGCCCTCTGAAAGTTGTGTTTGGTAAATTCAAAACATTCCGAGAATCACTTTAAACTACTGTGCCTCAGTCATGCATGAGACAGAGTCTTTAAATATATTGTCCTTTAGATTCTTAGGTGAAAATGTTGACTTTTTCTGTGAAAATTATTTAAAGAAGAAAATTATGTCAATATATTTTTCGAGCAATTAAGTGCAAAAGCTTCATTCCCAAACCCCCATGAATGAAGAATATTTCTGATTCCACATAATTCAATATCTCTTCTACAAAGGCTGTCAGAGATGTGTTATCATCTCATTCTGATGTCTTTTCCAGAAAGAGAAGGAAAGTAGTCCAAACTTATCCTGAATGTTATCATATTCAACATATAATATATACCATAGAAGTTCAGTCAGTGACTGCTTGTGGTGATTTTTATGATTAGCTTTTCTTCACAAGAGTTAAACAGGCTGCAGCAGCTAAGCAGATGATACAATGATCTCTGGGAGGTATTTTTATTATTCACAAAACTCAGGAAATAGAAGACCAAAATCAAGGTTGAGCTGTTTTTGACTAAGTGTAATTTAGGCATTGCATAACAATAGTGTAATCTGTTTTATAAAAAAAGCATTAATCATCCACTAAAAGTGTTCATTTCTATTGTACATAAGGCATCTGTCTAAATACCAGGGCTAGCACATATCTGACTAAGGTAGTCCATTGCCTTTTTGTAGGAAGTGGTATCAGGTCCAGAGTAATTCTTCTGTGTGCTCTAGACTTTGTGTCTTCCCTCATTATTACCCTTGATAGTATCAAACACCTCATTAACTGATGTAAGCATTCCCTTAACACAGGATTCCTTACACTCTAACTTTTTCTGAACTTAAGCTTCAAGAATTTACTCCTTACCTGTAAATGGCTCTTCCACTACCCTACAAATAGTAGTTGAAGATGAAATGCTGAAGATGAAAGGTTGATGAAATGTTAAAGATGTCATCATCTGAGTAATTTTGAGTTATCCCAGTAAATTTAGATGGTTATGGCCTTGCCTAAGTATCTTCTGATTTGTCCATGTACTTCTGGCTGCTGTTGTGTTCAGCTGCATACAGAACATTCTTGTCAGTAATTTGTAGCCCTCTATGGTTGTCTTTGGGTTATTTGCAGATCTTGGCTAACCCTGTCTGCTAGGGCATCAAACAGCCACTCATTTGACTGGCCAGTAGAGAGTGGCTACTTCTTTTTGTTTGTTTGTTTGGGTTTTTGTGTTTGTTTGTGTTTGTTTGGTTTTTTTGGTTGTTATGTTTTGTTTTTGTTTTAAATCAAAGCTGGGTTAATTTGCACTTTCTTTGTATGCTAGGACAGTTGATAAAGGATGTGCAGTCTGTTAATGTAAAGACTATTCCTTTGCAAAACTTAATATTCTCTTCATTTTACTCAGTTTTTAGAGGCTCCAAATGTAGCAGGTCAAACAATAATTTCAGTGCCTCCTGGTTGTCTGCTTTCTTCCTCTGTAAAATGTTTATATGTCATTACTTTTAATTTATGAATTTTCAGATCCTATAGTGGGTGATTGAATCAGGTTATATTAATTTTTCAATTATAGTTTTATGCAGGCATTTTATTAACTCAAAATGCATCTGGAAATCTTGATAGTAAGTGAGATGTGACTCAAAGTATCCTGATATTAGGGAAGATACATGACAATATTATTTGATCTACCATAGCAGAATACTGCAGAGCATCAATTACATAGCACTCTTTATAAATTACCATTATAATGATAACTTTGGTTCCTTCAATTTGGAGCTTCATTTTTATCATCAGTATTACTGTGCATTGCATTGTGTAAGGCAGATGGTGTGAGATGTAGTTATATTTTAGCTATGTCGTGTAAGAGCAGGAGTAATTGCTATCATTTGCAATAGGAGTTCAGAATGACTGACAAATTAATCTTTTTCCCACTTCTCCAGCCACTTGAATTACATGTACCTTGTGTTCCAAAGTCAGGAAGTCAAAGAAGAATGTGACTCTCCTCCCTCAAACAGTGAAAATAAATGTACTCAAAGAGTAATTCTACCAGAGTGACAGGATTTTTGCTTCCAAACTAAATGGAATTCATGGTCTGTTGCCTAAGATCTGATTACAAAATGTGGTTCTCTGTTAACACCTATCTACATACAAACCATATTAAGTTTAACCTAGTTTTCTTTCTGGGACAAAGGACAAATTATACAAAGCACACTGTTGTGTAACAAATACATTATGTTCTCTAAAAGCTGCCAGTCTCCAATGCAAGCTAGGAAGAATGCCATGCAATACTTTCTCTGGAAGAGTAATAGCATTAAGCATCCTTGATCTTCCTTATTTTAAAATATATGTGACAAAACTCTCACATATAGAATAAATACAGCATCATATGAGAGGTGAGTAGACACACTCTTCCTTAAAAAAAAAAAAGTATATATATATATATATATATATATAAATATGTACAAAAACCTTTGGGTTTTGCAAATATTTTTTCCTTACCATTAAAGCTAAGGAAAATATCTTTGCCCTTATTTAAATAAAAATAAAGAAACAGAAAGACAGTGAAATAAAAATTTCCAGCCTCGTTGCTGGAAGAAAAATTTGAAGGAGTGAAATTCAGAGTCTTGAAAAACAGAACCAGTAAATGGAGAAGAACATGAAATCTCTTAGTTTTAAAAAAATTGTTCTTTAAAATAACACTTCAGGAGCTCATCCTTACCTTCAGTATCTTGGAAGCCTGACTCACAGCACAGGCTTTATAAACTTATGCCAGGGTATTATAGACTGCAAACAAGAAACACTCTTGATTTTATTGTAGCTGAAGAACACAGAGAAAACTTTGAGTAAACCACCCAGTAAAAGAAAATTTCGTAGGAACGTTGGCACAAGTCTACAACTGTTTCAGTCTGGAACAGTGCTAAGATCTTTTATTTCCTGAAATCCTTCTCAGTGCAGTGTATGGAAAGAGTTGGGGGATTCACAGCCCAAACCAATCAAGAACCCGAGCCAGGTACTGCCTGGATGCAGCAACAAAACTGTTGAAAAGACCTTCCATGGCTTCTCCCCTCATAGAATTTAAATTATCCATCCCATGGTGCAAGAGTGCTGCCATATGCTTCCAATTCTATTTTAGTAGGTTAGAATCTATCTTTCAAGAAAAAGACTAGGCTGCACTTTCTTACTTTGGAAAAATGTCACCAGAATTTCTGCAGTGGAAAATCTTTTCCATCCAAATTCCCGTTGAATTCCTTTGGCAATAAAACACATGAAGAAAGTTTCACAGATGATGAAATACATATACCCACAATTTAAGATGATTATACAGTTTAGATGCTTACTTGCTGGTTCACTGAAATATCAAGATGTGTGGACGTTTTCTGTAGAAATGGGTAAAGTCCAAGGATAACCCAAAAATGTAAATAATCATCAACTGAGAGCTTCATTTTCTCCTTTATGCTGCTGTCTTTCCCTTTTTACTTGTCACCAGTTTTGGAAATCACATCAGTTTTCTCAGACACTGCAATGTTTTTGATCATAAATATTCCACTACTTGTACATTCTTTTGATAAATCAATGTATTTCTTGACTTATGTAAGGATGGATCTCAGTCTTGGTTGAAATTCTGTGTATTTCCAGACTCATTCTGTCCCTTTACAAATATTTTGATATTTTGTCAGTTTTTAAATTATAGCCACAACATTTCAACTTTTAAAGAGAAGATCAAGTTAAAATACCTGTGTAGTCTTTATAAAGTAATGGCATCCACAGTTTGTGGTTGTTTTTTTTTAACAAATGGATTAGGAAGATTTTTTCCTGAGATCTAATTGGAATTTTTTGTTTTCCAAGTTTTGTTTTTGTTTCCTCTTGTCTGATCATTGTGCACTGCAAAGATGAGTGTGATCTATGTTGCCTACACCCTTGCATTAGGTATTTTGCAGATGTCAATAAGATCTCCCCTTAGCCCCCTTGCCCTTCCTCTCTGAAGACTGAGCAGATCCATTTCTCCTTTCCTGCAAAGACCTCTGTCTCATAACCATCTCTTGGGTCTTCAGTATTCTTGCTGTGGAAATAGCTGGATCCTTTGTGCTGCATTTCTTCCATAGAAGCTATTCAAACTGAGCACAGAAATGTTCCCTGCACCTCTATTGCACCTTTCCTATGAATTTCTTCATTTAGAAAGCAGCTTTTCTGAAAGAAGTGACAGTGCTTGACTTCTGCACTGGTGGAAGGATTTTCTTTGCTGGAATCTTTTCTCCATAATTTCCTTCATTGAACCTGGAAAGACTTTAGGATCAGATATAAAAGTTCTGAAATTAAAGGTAATAAAAAAATTCAGTGAGACTTTTTCTCTAGCCCAGGGAAGATAAAACTTCTCTTAAGTAGCTAGAAACAGGGAGTGCTTTTTGTAAAAATAGAGAATGGTATGGAATAATAACCCCCCTGTGACACCCCCTGTAAGCTCTATCTGCTGCCAGGCTGACACTCCTGGGCTTCTAGTACCTTCTTTCCATTGTGCCTACCTTAGACAAGTTTGTTGACTATATTTTAGTAAAGAATTTAACTAAATTTATTTTTATTTACTTTTTTTTTTTTTTTTTTCTTTCTGTCATCCACAGACTTCTGTTATTCTACTCATCAGGGGATCATAAAACCATAACCTCCCATCTTATTAACAATAGGACTAGTAATTGTTAATACAGAACACTGACAGGCATAATTACACAACAAATAAGTTCCCATTTTAATCCTTTAACACATAATTCATCTTACTCATTTACTAATCCCCATTTCACAACACAAGTTACATATTCTTTTATTAGTGAGTTATTTGGGCATGAGCATTTTGGTTATTCACTTAAACAGATACTTGGCATTTAATAAGCCTTACATATCCTTTTCAACATCCATGACGAGTGGGATTACAGAGTTTTTTACTGGGATAACACTCTTGCCAGGTTGCATTTGGGGTGTGGAATTTAATCCATTAATCAAGCACCAATAATAGCAGTACTGACAGTACCAGAGCAGAGAGAGCATAAACATCCTAATCACTCCCTGAATTATTTAAGAACAAGAATAGGTAAGCATAATGGGAGATCTCCAAAATTAATTTTTGCCTTTTGTTACATTTCTCTCATTTTTCACCACTTTTGAATAGTCGTCCCAAACAATGCACCAGAAATTGTTCCAGATCTTCTACTGGAATGAACAAGGCAAGTAGAAACTCGAGGAATTCAAGGTTAAGCCCAAGGCAAAAATTACAGCAGAAACTTTGCTTTTCATTTACATTTTTGCTCCATCTCAGCTGAATCAGATGGAGCAACCAAAGCAATCATCTACTTTACATATTTAATAATCAGAAAGAATAGCTTACTCTGCTATGAGAATAAATTTTTCCACACCTGATCCAACAGAGTATATTTTGTGGAGGGAAGATTTTGAGGACTTGAGAAAAAAAAAAAAGCTTTTTTCAAAGTGTGACATTAGCTCTTTATATTATGAGAACTGAAAGATATGATAAAGGATATATTGCATGGCACTGTGGTTTGTGGCTAGAATATGAAATTTTCCAGTAACTTCTAGCACAGACTGATGTCATGTATTAGTGCATAAAAATGTAATGGCTAAGGAAATTTGGGTGAATTTTTACTTCTTGCTTTCCTGACAGCTAAAGATTTTAGTGTCTACTCTGGAACTCAGTAAAATAAGGTAGTTTGTTCTTTCCCTGCACAGACATTCTACCTACACTCAGATGCTGTACATGCCAGCTTCATTCCTCCTTTCTTAGTCTTCCCTAGCAAGGAGAAATGCACTCACACACCTGCAGAGTGTAACTGAGGAGAGTATGCTGTACACAATCTGCCCCTCTGTGCCCTGACCTCTTCAATATTTTGGCCATCAGAACTACCCAAGACTCATCCTTTTATTTAGAAGTAATCAAAGTAAGGTAGCTCTAAAGCTGTGCCTGTCTGCCATCACCCAGACTTTGTGTCTGGGCTTAAGACAGACCCACAGAAGAAATCAATAGGTTTGTGGTTCTTGTCTCTGAGTAGATATGAAATATCCAAGCTTGAGTTATGCTTTGAAAAAGCATTCTGGTTTGGATAATCTTCTAATAATTCTCATTAACAAAGAGAGCTCCAAGAAAAAAAAAAAGCAAAACTGAACCAACCAACTAATCAAACTAGGGCAAGATATTTTAAATGGAATCAGCATGACCAGCTGTATGACTAGTAGTTGCATCTTCCATCATTCCAAGGACACAGAATCTAAATTTGTCTGCACTGGGCAGAAATAGTGTCCAACCATAGCCAAGTCATTGGGTAAAGAAATATTGGCAATGTTAGAAGAGCAGAACCCATTCTAGGAGCTTGAGTCATGTAAATACATCCATTGGTAAGAAAGCATATAATTTTAACTAAAGATTAAATAAATAGGGGACATAGGACTTTAAGTTAGTTCTGTGCAATCCAATTCTTCTTTCCTATGTATAGGATGCCAAAAAGGAGTAAATACAGAGAGTGAATCCAAGATTTCATTCCCAATATTGGTAGATACAGGGATGATAAAAGCTGATACCACCATGGACCAACATTAGCACTTGCTGAGCTCTAATGCAGTCCCTGGATGAAAGCATCTTTTATCTTTCAGTCCTAGTGAGAAACAGTATGGAAGCATAAATCACAGAGGAGATATTCAGAATATATCCCTATGGTCTTAGACATAAGAAAAATACATAGGGCAAAGTGACTTGCTAAAGTCATGAGTGTTCTTTTAGACCCCTTCCCCCCAGATTAACAGAGCATTATTTGAGACAAAAACAGTACAATCAGCATGAATACATTATAATTTCAGAATATACAATATTCTTCATTCTTTCTTTTTGCCATCAGTGGCAGGCACTGCTGCACTGACTTGCTCTTTGCTTTGCCAATGAGTCACTGCATCATCATCTGCATTCCTACTGCTGGGGCACAGTGATAGAAATTGTACTTAATGTTGAGATGGGAGTTCTGCACAGGTATACGACTCCACTGGGCAACCTTCATGCACATATTAAAATGGTAGGAATATTTGCAGTGTGTGTAATTAATAGTCCCAGAATATCTCTCACATATAGATTTTTAGGTACACTTAGCTTTAAGAATGAACCAGTCATTTTCACACTGCATGATTTCAAATTCCCTCTACATCTCTACTAAATTAAAATGTGCATTGTGATAGGTATTCAACCAAAGCTTGAGATCTCATAACTTCTCCAAATAAGTTAATTAAGCAATTTTTCTGTTGGAAAAGTGTGCTTCATTCTACTTTTAATTCCTCAGGCTGCTCACCTTTTGCCCTTGTTAAGCGTGACAGTACAAAGGTAAAAGGAGAAGTATTGCTCTTAAAGATAGCATCAGCATTGCCAGTCAGAGTGCAGGAGGAAATTGTAGCTAGAGAAGAATTTGTAAGTAAGAGTGATTATTAGTCAGACTGTGAAATTTAGGTTTCTTTACTTATTCATCTAGTTCTCAGGTAGACTCAAGAATGCAATTTAACCAATTTCTTGGTTTGTCTTTAACACTTGAACACAATTCCTCTCCTATAAAATAATAAGTGTTCCTGAGTTCTTCATGAAAATAACATTAAAAATAAAGAGCATTTAATTCCCTATTTTTAAGCTAACTATAAAATGACTGCACACATTTTTTTTTTTTCCCTGGGATATGTGACAGTTTTGAATCTGGTTTTTTTTTTTTTTGGTTTTTTTTTTTCCCAAGATATTAAAGAACACTTTCATATAATGGCTTAAAGAGAAAGAATTTATAACATGGTGACATGGTGTCAATTTTTAACTCTTTTTAATTTTTATAATCTAAGGAGGTTTTTAAAACTCAACTAGGTATGGAATTGAGACAGAACTTCAGAAATATGATCAACTCACACAAAATAGCTTTGATATAGCTGAAAGACTTCTAAACTAATCCCTGGTCAAGGCTTTCATATACTCTGCTTGTCTGTACAGATAAAATTAATGAACAGTTCTAGTACAACTGGGATCAGAAGTAGCACGATTGTCTGCATTACCAATATGACTCTCACTCTTTAGTGTAATATTTTTTCAACTGAATTTTGAACAAAGACCTCATTGGATTTATAAAACACGTTCCTGGAGGTGGTGATATGTGATGATATGACACATGTACTTGTGTCTGCAAATCCTGAATTATACAATAAATGAGCACAATTGTATCTGAAAGTAAGGATTTTTAGGACTTTTACAGGGAGTGTCTGACTGCTGCCTTTTTCAATGTTTGCTTTGCGAAGACATGCACAACATGACCTAAAGATTCAAGGGGGAAGTTAAATTAATAACATTTTTAAATGGTTTCTGATTTTTATTTCTCAAACAAAAAATCAAGTTGCTCGTTCTTTGAACTTCCATCAATTGTCAATGTTTTAGTAAGAGTTTTCCAGGACAGTCAAAAAGGAAACCAGACCAGAACAATGGGTAACGTAAGCATTTATCTCCACTACCGTGCATGCTGATAAGGAAAAGCCAAGTAACTGTTCTCTCTCATCTTTTTAATTTTCTGTTTATTACCTCCTGAAATAATTTGCTCCATTTAACACAGAAAATTAGATATTTTGATCTGTAAATTTCCCCTTGTTCTCATCTTATTGTGCCATCTGCTTATTCTTTGTCCTGTACGGAAGAATGAAACTTATTTTTAATTGGTTACAGTTTTCTTTTAGGTATTTTATATCTTTCAGACCAAATTTTTCTGATTCAGGTGCCAATGGAAATTTCCTTACACAAAAGACAGTAAAACTGCTTCCAAGAGAGAGTATCTGAAGTTCAACAGATATTTCATGAATTAACAGACGCAGTATTTGGACACTGGCTTGTTTTAACTGAACCAGGATACAGCTGTCTTCATTTTTAATGAGTTTTGACATATAGTAATAATAGCCCTAGGTGCCTTAACTTTTAGATTTACAATGTCAGATATCATAAATGGACTTGGGTCTCAGAAAGTGGATACACAGCACAACCTGGACAGAGGTCTCTACAGTGCCACGCAGGCACTGGTTACACTGAAATTCCACAAGCATAAGAAAACATCTCTTCATATCCTGGAGGAGCCTTGACCTCTCAGGTGGTCTCAGACCATATTTTCTTGACAGCCTCAAGCTTGGTTTAAAATACACCTGAGTGCCTGCTGTCTTTTGGCTTTAGTAGCCCAGTATAAGTCTAATATGCCCATCCTCAGCATGTGTGGGCTAAAGCACAGTCTTGATGGGTGGGGCCAATTTAGTCCTCTTGAAATAACCTTAAATTCATCATCTCAACTCTGAGATATTCAAAGTGTCTACCCTTCTCTTTGAAATCTATGTCAAAGAAACCATAAATCCAAATGTATCTCTAGATCTTTCTTTCTACTAAATGTATAGATGATGCTATTTTTGACACTAGGACAATTGTTGTTGCAATTATTACTAAACTCCAATAGATTTCATAGGAGTCTTGTGTCTGTGACCATACAATCTTGAAGCAACCATGGCATGACAAAGAGCTGCTCACCTTTGCTGCTAAGTGCCCTTTTCTCAGTTACTCTAAAATGTCTTAGCCCAGTCAAAATGCAAAAAATCATGACAGATGGTGGTTGAGCATTCAAAGTTCATTTAACGTAATCAGTGCCAGGGTTTCTGGACATCAGTTGTTTTTAAAAAGGAGTGAGGGCTGTCTAAATAAACCTGAAAGTGCTGCTTTAATCAAAAACACTCTTAGAATATAAAGCTACTGTACAGCAGTATCAGATTGGTATTTGCTACGTCAAGCAGTGAAAGAAAAATTAAAAATTACTAAAAATTTCTGTCCTGTGTACATCTGAAATAATTCTGATTATGCAAGCCTAAGTAGAGATGACAGAATATTATACATTGGGAGCATTTCATGCTTTCAGCTCTAAAATATTGGACACCCAAAATAGTGGCTTTTCATGCTGCATGCTTCTGCTCCACAGCAAGAGAGTGGATAAGTTTGTAGATCCAAAGGCAGAAATTCTCATTAATTTCTCATCTCAGGACATCCTGTCATCCAGCACTGTTGGAGTCTTTCTCCTTTTTGTGGCCACGAAAGAAGGTTAAACAGTCATTCATTAAGGTCATGAAGTAATGACTCCATTTAGGTAGACTAAGCTGTTTTGAGGTCCATTGAGAATTACCTTTTAAAATAGCTGTGACCACATTACACATGGTGTAGGCCATAGGACACTTCTCCGCTGAAAAGAAACCCAAATAAAGGTTTCACTAGAAAGCCATAAACTTAACACAGGCAAACCCAACTAACTTAATAAAACAGCAGGCCTTTAAAAACAAATGTATAAGGTTCTTGAGGGAATATGTGGTATGCAGTAAAATTCTAGCACTTTTAATACAGAATGATTTCTACCTTTGAGAGTCACTTTAAAACACCCAAAAGTGTTTCAGGAATGCATATTCACCCCATTTGTGTGAATAAAGAATTAAGGACCTCAAGAAAGACATGGAAAGATGGTGATTTTCCAAGTCAACTTCTGCTTTTGGAGATATTGATATAAACAATTGAAAAGTTTGCTTGGAACCCCTAGCCTTGCTCACTTAATTTCAATACATAATGAAAAAAAAATGCACAAAGCACCCCTCTCCCTCTCCTATTGTCAGAGATATATCTGAAATATTAAACTGAGGGCTGGAGTACACTTTCAAGCAGTCTCCTGCTCTGTTAACTCATTAATTGCTAGTATTCTGCCTGGCATGAAATTTTGCTAAGGCTTTCTCAGGCATTCTGGAATGCAAGCCATAAACTGCTTGCAGCACACAGGGTAGGTGAAGGAGAGAGAAAAGTCTTTACCTGCACACATGTGAGCAATACCATTGTATTTGGGATGAGAGAATAGTCCTTCATCTATTTTATTTACCCATCCACAGACTCCCTCACATGCAGACCTGATTTGGCAGGGCTCTCGCCACAAATTGGTAAACATGGAATTAGAGCTCTTCTGTTAGTGGGGGTGCACTTTTTAGCCTAGAAGTCCTGTTGAGAAGCTGTAAGACTGAAACATAGAGCCCTCAAAGAAATTTCCTTGGGCTTTATAATGTCACTTTCCATGCCTCAAATGTGAGATGCAGCAGTGATTCAAAGAACAAGGCTAAGCAGAGAGAACCTGAAGGAGCCAGCCCCACCTTAGTCTTTGGCTTCAGAATGAGCAATTGTTGAACCACAGTAAACAGATTGTGCTTGCCCCATCTTGCTGTAATACAGACTGTACTATGCAAATTATCTTTAGGCCCACACACATACACTAATTAGAACACAGGAAATATCATCCAGGACAATCTAATTTACTGTTTTTGAATTAGCCTAAAATTTTCACAACTTTTAAAGAGTTTCACTGCTGGGAAGTGATGTTGAAACATAAACTCTGATAAACTGATGCTTCTTTTACCCATACATGCTATTCAAATTTGCTTTTGACAGGGTTTATATTTTATAGGTTACATGAGAAAGGTTAGAAAATAAGGGATTTCTTAGCCATTTGGATTTGGATATTTTAGCTTACTGACTGATAGTGTAGTCTATATATTGCCTGCAATATGTTAGTTTTCATAAAATAGTTTGTCAGTTAGTTAATGTAGACTCACTGAGACATTTTTACCTTTCCCTGTAAATTTGCTCACTCTCTTAACAATTCTCTGAGGACTTGCTGGGGCACATTTGGCCATCATTAACTTTGACTGTGAGTTTTATCCCCCACTATCCATGCATCCCTGGAGCATGGATTTGGATGCACACAAGAGAGCAGGTGCAGCTTGGTAGGGAGTGGTAAGGTGGGTGGAAGGTCTTGCCTGCATGGCATGTCAGAAATTATGTAATTTTGGGTGTGTGAAATTTGCTAAATAGGTTTACTACAGCATTAACCTAGTACTCAAGTCCCTAAATGACAATTTTAATACATAGATTCAGGACACTTATAAATAAAAACCCCAAAATCTACCTAATCTGTTTGGGTGCCTCAAATGGCAAAGGTGCTATTTTGGATCTCTAAATAAATTACAGCCTTTCAGACTGAAGGGAAGGAATGGAGGAAGTGAATCTCAATATCATGTAGCAAGAGAGATACCTCAGAGGTAATGCCAAATGTCTTATGCCAAAGTCAGAAACTAGGACACACAAATTAGAAATAGATGAATATTCTTTCTCTTTCACACTCTCAATTCTCTGGCACCCATTTTCTGGCAGGAAGTTTGAGAGACATTTTTTTCACACATTTGGCTCAAATATTCCTTCTCTAACTTTCATTCCAGTTATTGAATGAACTTCCTCTAATTTCCACAGATCTTTTTACATCTGGAGCAGAAGTTAAATGCCTAATTTCTGGTGCTAGCTTAGTGGGAAAAACCGTTTATCCCATCATCAGGTAATCATCATAAAATAAATACCCTTTTGTGAGGGAAAAAACCCTCAGTAACTACATACAGAAATCAAAATACACAGGGCCCAAATGAAAACATAGCTCTGGACCACTCTACAGTTAAAAGAGATGATGGAAAGATAATTATGTGGGAGAGGAATGTTTCTTTGTAGAAGTAGATTTGATGGACTAAGTTAAATAACCTAAAATTAGGACATGGCTATGGCTGGACGAGAAAGAAAAAGAAAATTATATTAAGGACAAAATTAGAGTGTGGATAGTATTTAAAGGCACTGTGTTTATGCAGGAAGATTATTTTTTCATTGTGCAAAAAAAGAAAAATTGTCAATGAATCTGTAATATCAGGGGAGAATTAAATGGAAACTACCATGGAAGGATTTTGGATACACGAGAAAGCAACAGATTATTGCTGGACTTTGTGATGAAAAGAGAGGGAGAAATACTCAAGCTTTATAACCAGGAAACTACAGCAACATGTGTTGGGTTGTTTTGAGGAGCCCTTAGGTCAGATGGCACATTCAGAGGGAAGGAAGAAGGGAAATGATCTGTCTTGTGCTGCAGACATTACGTTCATTTCTGGGAGTATGTATGAGATGTGACAAGTGTGTCTTTGTTGGCTCAGCTGCAGTGATATTTTTGCTATTTTTTGACACTGCAAAGTTTCATATATTTACACAATATATATTTGTGTACACACCCAACAATGTATATGTACACAGATGTTCACATACATGTGGACATACATACATACATACATATATATATATATGTATATATATGTGTATGTATATAAAACAATTATGTATTATATATATATTTTATATATATATTATACATATATATATGTAAAAACCACATAAACATAATGTGCTTTTTGGAAGATTTTTTTTTTTAATATTTAGAAGAATTTTTGTTTATATATATTTTATTTTCTAAACATGTATCATCATTTTTGATTTTTGAGATCTGCATAGAAACATTTAATTCAGATATTTTGGTTAATTTCTTCTAAGAAGATGAATTACATTTGTTCTAGTCCCCGTTTCATTTATATACTTACTTCTACACAATTTTTCACATTTCAAATATATATTTCAGCAACAATAGCTAACTGATTCATAATGTTCAGTTATTAAAGTGGAATTCTTGATGTGCAGGAGTATCTGAATATGCCACTTGACTTTACCACTTACCTAAGATAAAATAATTTTGGGGGAGCAAAAAAGCATATCTATGACTAGTAAAGGAAAATTAGACTTTTGACTAGTTTTTTTTTTTAACAAGTGTTTAAACATAATCAATAGTTTTTCAGAAAAGAATTTATTTTCAAGAGACAAGGACTTCCCCCTGCACTATTTTGTGTCTAGTGGAATGCTCACATTGCTTCTATTCTTATGTTAATTGTTAGGAGAAACCCTGTTTGTATTTTCACTGCTGTAACTGGAATGTCTTGTTCTTGTGTAAGAAGTCCTCAGGATTGTTTGCTTGGCACACTCTTGGGCTTTTCAACTAATGCACAAGTAAGATAAGAATGATCAACTTAAATATTTACATTGGACATTTCCAGTGGTTAGTTCCATTTTGCAGGGGATGGAAAAGACACTGCACGGTGGACTGGAGTGTGTATCTTGAAAGTCTTTCAGTTGTTAATGTTCCCATTCAAATTGTGGTACTGAAAACCCTTAAGCACTTAATGACATACCCCAAAAGTCAGGCAGACTTGTGGATCTCTATTTGCTGCTAATAAAAAAGCATTGGTGAGATCAGAAGTGCTGGCAGCTCAGTGCAGCACATCCCTTTCCATTTCTGTACTATTTTCGTCCTGTGCAGGTCACTACATCTTCCTCCTGAGCACTTTAAATTACTTCAGTAGCAGCAGACTTCACACCAAGCACCTTCAGAATCTGCTTAAACTTAGACTAAAAAAACCAAAGGTGCCTTATTTTTTGCAATTTCTTTGTTAAAGGAGAGATCACATAATAGACACTTTATGCTAAGATTCAAATACCCCATTTGTGAAAAAATCAGCTTGTAGAGACACAGGCAGTGAGTGTGTGGCACCTAGGTCTCTGCAAAACAAAAGACTGTTTTCAGGAAACTGTATCAGATTTGAAATATTTGATTTTTGCTGAAAAACAGCACATTCCACATTGTCCTGAAACACAGCTCATTTTCTCGAGGTAAAAGCTATCAGAAAGGAAAGGAATTTAATTATCAGATTTTAGGAATTGCTAGATGGTGCATTAATGTCTATTTATTGCCAAATGTATTTGAACCATTGAACCTGGGCACATAACCCATCTCTACTCAGAAGTAGTCTGTGTTAAACTCTCCAGTGAAATAATTACATCACTTTTCTCTGAGTTCTGCTTCTTGATACTCTTGTTCATTCTGACTGCAGGAGATGGCTGACAGTGCTCAGCCATTCCTGAGATATTTTTCCATAATTCTCAATGCCAATTTTGGCAAATTTGGAAGAAGATGAAGTAAATGAGGGGTAGTGCTTCAGTAGAAATAGATATCTCAATAATTATCCCAGAAATGGTGTTTACTTCCATTAAACTCAAATCCTTCTGTGCATTCATTAACATCTTTAGCACCCTTCAAATCTGTAATTTCAAAGCTACTGTCTGACAGTCAACTGTTTTCTCATGTTGTATTTTTGTCCTCTGAGAAATTAAATTTATTCTTGCATACAGCAACTCTGCTCTCCTTACCTTAAAGCATGCAATATATGGTCCAATCATTTGAGAGTGAAATACTCTGTATTCCTGTGAAGGCTGCTTGTTACCTATTCTTCTCAAATTACAACAAACAATACAGTATGTCAGGTCCAAATTATGCCTTCAAGCAAGAGCCAAATTGATCACAGCACCATTTGAAGAATTCATAGAGTTCTGACTGAATATAGTGGGTCAGATTGCATTTTGGGAATGAGGTGTTGGTTAGACTTTTGTGTGCCAGCATGTCCTTTGGTGAGGTGTCATAGATGTTACTTCTTGTAGTTTTAGTCTGTTTTTAAAAACTTTCCATTTTTATTCTTGTTTCATTATAATTTTCATATAGTCTCTTTCTAGACATCATAGCTTATTCAAGTTGTTTCTCTTTGGTTCCATAAAAGAGATTCTTATAATTTCTATGTTTTAGTATTTAATTTTTTGTTTCCTCAGCAAAGTGAAATTCAGTAAAGAAACCTCCTTCCTATTACCATTTCTCCAGAATGTTTGACTTATCAGATTGCCTGAATTAATCTTATTAACTAGGTCCTCAAATATGACAGTGATAAAGGTCATGAAAGAAGTCAGATAGAATGACAGTATCTAAGCAATAATAACACCAGAAAAAAAAACCTTTTAATTTTAAAAGACAGATATAAAACCACAAATGTCACTGGTACAAGCTTGTGTGTGTTGATATGATGTATCTGAGAAACCAAACATTGGACATTTGATTCAAAACCTTTGAAGACTTGCTCAATCAGTTAAAGTGATTACATTTGTTTTGAAAGAATGAGGAGAATGTCATGTAAAGCGAGGAGCAAAGCCCATTTTTGAGTGACAACTTTCCATTAAACTTCTTCAAAAGGAAATTATTCAGTCTGAAGAAAGTTCCTGTTTGTTAGACATCATACCCTGCTTACATGGGAAAGACTGCTTACCAGGCTTCTGACAAAGAATAATGCTAAACTTGTCTAGAGATAAAGACAAAATGATGTACTTTTTTATTTTTATCATTTAAAATACAAATTCTTTTATTTTGACAGAGTATGTGCAAATGATAAAACCATGCAGTGACCCAAATGTAGCTATTGATGTCTAATACAAGTACAGAATTTTAAAGCAGGAAGCCTGACTATATACAGAAAATTCAACCAACCAACCAATGAACCAAATACTTTGTTTTCAGGGCCAACATTTTGTCTGCTGTGCTGTCTATGAATGCAGTGTTGTCTTTGCTGAAATCACTGTGGGAGATTCTTTCTCCATGTCCGAAGCTGTGATGCAGAACAGATGCTGAGACATAATATATCCACCCATAAATCCTTAAACTAAAAGCTGTGACCAGTAATACTCTCTGTGCAGCAGTCTGTGCTCATATACAGTTTCCTTACTCAGAGGCCAAATCTGTGTCCCATTCCTGTAACCTTGTGACTGAGAGGTGGAATGCAAACCTGAACTGCTCAGTTCCAAAGGAGTTCTATAAACCCCCTGAAATTCTTCTTTGTAGCTCACTTCTACCCTTAAGTAGTGAAATCAGGAGAATTCAGCTCCTTTCTGGGGATCTGGACAGTTGTGCAAGAAATACAATTACGTGAATTTGTTCCTGTTTGAATATAAAACTCTACAAATTAGGTCTATTCCCTAAGCTCAAATTCCATTATTAAAATAAGTCAGCTGGAACAGGATCCAGTGTATTAATATTAACATGAGAACACCAGGCCTTGTGTGTTGTATCCAAATTCCCAGCGGTGCAGTCTGTACTCTCGGCACAACTGGCAGTTAAATAAAGTCCCTCCTCCCCATTTGCTTCAACCAGCTAAGAAACAAGGAAAATAGCTGATGTATTTAAGGATGAACTTACAGAGCTGGATAATGTTGACACTTCTGTCCTAGACTGTGATCCACTTGGTTTAAGGTTTATGCTGCTAAGTATTAAAAGTGATGATGATTTAAATTAGCAATTCATTGTGAGAGAGATGAGAAAACAAACAAGAAACTGTAAAAACTCAGTGAGATCCCACTTGAAAAAGTAAAAGCAATTCTGAGCACATTTGCATTCACAACAAAAGCAAATGTGTCTTTTTCAGGAATTCTGTATGTGTGTGTGGAGGTGGATAGGTACTGCTTAAGAAAGTGGGAGAAGAATAGTGCAGAAGGAAAAGCAGAACAGCAGAACAGCATTGTACTGGCCTCTTTCACACAATCCACAGTTTTGCAGCAGCTTGTACAAAAAAATCTATGTGTTAAACTGTAATATGTATTTACACAAATTGAGAGTAGCTATAGTGACAGTATCACAAGGATGACATTAAGGTTTTATGTTGTTGTTAAAGAAATGTTTGCAAGGATTCTTGAAGTGCAGAGCTAAAGATAAAGGGTAGGGTTAGCAAGGGTTTTAATTTATCCCTTGAAAACAGTCTAACAGGTATCCAGTAAATATCCACTAAGTATTAAGGCTTTTCCTGACAATACTTCACCTCCTTCCTGCACACATCCAGAGCATTAACTTGACATAATCATCCAGTCCTGTTCAGAGAAAAAAGCTCAGGGGTAAAAAACTACTTTCCAGATCATCCAAATAATAATTGCAACTCCCCTGATTTTCAGCATGGCCTCATTTTACCCTAAATCTCTTCTAGAAGAGACTGTTTTTAAACCACCTTGAAATATCTGTGACCATATTTTTCAAATACTAAAAGCAG
Organism: Erithacus rubecula; assembly: GCF_903797595.1. Classification (NCBI taxonomy): domain Eukaryota; kingdom Metazoa; phylum Chordata; class Aves; order Passeriformes; family Muscicapidae; genus Erithacus; species Erithacus rubecula. The sequence continues at coordinate 12,092,058 of NC_136689.1, read as the reverse complement.
TGCAGTGCTAACATAAACATGCCCTTATCTAGGGCTGCTGAGGATGTATGTGATTTCCTGAGCATATCCTGAGCTTGAATCCACTCACTTACCAGCTGATAAAGTAACATGGCACTTTTGAAATTAAAATAGCAGCATTTAAATAGATTTCTTTAAAACAAGAACACTATGATATAAATTTATTTGACATCTTTTGTTGATTTTTATCTGTGTCAAAAGCAATCCTTGTCATATTGGAAAATCAGAATAAAAAGTAAATGCTCACACAGAGGCAGAATAATGCATAGACTGAGCTGAAATATCTACTGCTGGGTAAAATGACCAGCAGTGAAAGACACAGTAGCTTCACAAAATCCTGTCTAAACATTAAAAGTGGAGAGGAAATATTTAACATAAGATGTCATAACTGGGGAGAAATGGAAAAAATTAAGAAAAATATATATGGAACAAGGTATTAATAAGAACTTGCTGCTCATCATACCAAGGGTTTGATTTTGCTGTTTTTTCAATGGATATTTCATTAAGGTCAATGGAATACAATGTATTTGGGTTTAGTTGCTGTATTAACCATCCTGCATTTTGGGCACTTCCTACACAGAGGTACAGAAGACAGGAAGCATGTTCAGATAACTGTGCTTGTGGAAAATATAAAATCAAATATGAGTGTACATATCTATTTCCACCAGGAATCTAAATCACCATTTGGCTCTGAATCCCTAACATTCAGCAAAGATTCTCATTCTGGCTGCTTGTCCAGATATGCAGATTATTCAAATATTCATTATCAGCCTTTTCCTACATAGATGGCAGGAGACTTGGACATGACACAGACATGAGAGGGAATATTGTTATGAAAGCAGTTTAAAGACTAAGACAGCACATTACTACAATGTAATAATAAGTGTAATGAAGCAGGGCTCTAGGATGGTGTGAATGCATTCACAAATCACTCTTCAAACATCAGTAAATACAAACATGAGTGCCACATGATGAGCTGCTGCTATTTGTGAAGGCATATGCTGCATGCAATTTTTCCTTCTTACACTCAATATCTTGCTCAACAGAAACTCTTGTGAGACAGATCCAAGCAAACCAGCTGTGGGTCTTTTAAATTCAACATATGGGGATAAGTTTGGGAGCATCTAAAATGGAAATTAGCATCTTACCTTTCCAAAGAAGTTAATATGGAAGCTGACATCAGCCTCTTTGCTAATTTGCATGTCAAATTCCCAGTTAGCCTCTTTGCACAGGAAAAAGTCCTATTTCTGTTTGAAGGGCCCCTGAAGAATTCATACCTTCTGTTTTTAAGTGTTTCTGATGATTTCATGTTAGAATGGAGAGAGACATAAAACAGCAAATTTAATCTGAAATATGAAAGCAAGATATGTTTTTGGCAGCAAAATAGTAAGAGATCCTTTTACATCACAGAGTAAAAGATCCTTAATAAAAATTTTGTGTGGGTTAATTAAATAAGTATAGTGACTCATCAATTCAGACAAGCATATGACAACTGGATTTGTTTTTAGCTTACTCTGAAACCTTTGTATCATATTTCACCTTTATGTTAATTACCTAGCATGTTATTTTATATGTTATAATTTCTTAGTTTGCTGTTTGGTATAAGTGCCATTTCACAAATTACAGAATGAAAAGTTCTCTGCTTGGGAGAGTGTGCAATGCACATCAGGCCCTTCTCTTGAACAAGTCTTACTGCAAAAGAAGAGAAAAACAATTAGAGTGTGATAGCATTTGACTGAGGGACAAATCAGGCAGAGATATTGTGGGGTAAAAGCATTAAAGATACATCAGGAAAGAATCCAGGATCTCATATATAAAGAATGCAGCTCAGACTCTCAATGACAAAAAATCTTTTATGGGGAAAAAAAACCAAGCAAGAGACAGACTTTTATATCTCATAATCAGTAACCTCAGAAGAGAGAGTTTAGAAGACTAGCTGAGAGAAACAGATCACTTAGTGGAAATAATAAATTCAGCCGAGGAGAAGCACTGATTGTTAGAATATGATTGACACTGGCTCTGGAGACAGATGTCCTCCTGCCCTCCCAGCTGGAAAGGCTGGCTGGGTGGAGCTTCTTTAGAAAACTGGCTGCTGCCATTGTACAGCTGAAAGAGTGGACATGCAGAGGTAAATTTTCAAAGCAATGTGTTTATTAACTACCCATTGACAAATAGTGGCAATTGTTAGTGAACCTCCTGCATGTCCCTTTGAAAACCTACCCGGTTTGTCCGAGGTGATATCTCACCATTTGTGCCAGAAAAGGTGGCTTACAAGATAGAGGTGGGCCTTTCTTGACAATGGATAAAATGGGTGATCTCAGGAACTCTGTGCCTTTTTAAAAAACCGTGTGAGGTCTCCCATACTACAATTCACATTCAATTTAGGTTTTTTCTTTTCGCACAAGATCAAAGAATTTTTTGTTATGTCATCACACATGACATGGGTAATGAAAGCTTTGAGAAGCTAGAACTGACAGTTTCCAGCATGGCCTCTAATTCTGTAGCTTTTCAGTATTCTCATTTATATGGGAGCAACATGGGGGAAATTATTTAGAATCCTTCACCTGGCAATCCTTGAACTCTCACCATTGTGTACTGAGAACAAGCACAGCCTCACTATTATTATTATGCCTTACCCATGTATACTTACAATGAATAGATCATCACTCTTAGGGTTTCTTCACTAGCTTTGCAAAGTGCTGGATCATTTGTGAGCTAGTTATAAATCAAGTAAATGTGAAGTTTTGAATCCCATGCAAAAATCTGTAAACATCACACAACAAAAAAGTATTAATTCAAGTTTTTAAACGATTCCACTAGCACGTTCTTGAGCACATTGCTGTCTGAACATGTCTTGACTGTCTGTCTGGAAATTAGTTACATCAGATTGGGCTAAATCTCACATGAAACATGACACAGGAATTGATATTATTAATTATAGGGGTTGTTTTTTTTGTTTTTTTTTGTTTTTTTCCATTTTGTTTTCCTCCTTCTTTGTCTTCTGTTCCTGGAAGTTTCTTTAAGGTGTGCAAACAATTATACAAGACCATGCTTAGCAAAACAACTATCATCAAGAAATGAAGAAGTTATAATTGTTGCTACAGTTAAAATTGTGCATTCCACTCTCACACATGGTGGAAACAACTCTCTTGCCTCTATGTGCATTCTTGTTCTCAGTGTCACAGGAGAAAAAAATATGAGGTTATATATTTTCACAGCATCCAACAGCTAAAATGTGATTCAATCAATTACTTTTTGGCTGTGGTTTGGAGGTGTGTGTCTAATTGTGCTGATGAGGTTTGTAGTGGCACAGGTGCTACTTGAATTTTTACATGTGCAGTGTTAAATTGTTCTGGGCATATGTCCAGAAAAAATGGTCTCTGTGCTTGTATTACCTGGAACTGAGCCAATATGAGGTCGTGAATGAGATGTAACTCAGAAAAAAGACTGGGTATATTGTGCAAACACAGTCAAAATAATTCCATTCTGGACTGTGATCAATATTGTGTTGTATTCAAGTAGGTATATGCATTTCTATTCAAATGCCTACAAATATGTAGAAATCTTTTTCTTTCATACCAAAATGGGAAGTCAAATAACAAAATACTTGTTTGAAAATAAACAGAACAATCTGGGGATTAGAATGGTAACAAATTGGGAATTTGAGTGCCATGACACTCAACTTCGACTTTAACATAAAATATAAAATTAATATATACTGATATTTTGCAAGCAAAAGCTTTTGTTTTGTCTCAATTTGATATTCCTCTGTGTCCTTCACAGCTGTTGTAACATGGAAATACAGTTTAATTCCTTCATGGCTTGTTTTTATCTGCACAAGTAGTGTCAACTTCCCATGATAGATAAATTTCTGGAAATTCTGTGAATGCAACATGTAGGAAATTTGAAACCACTATGGGAAGAGTAACAAGAAACCTATAGAGAAGAGGTCTTTAAACAGCTGACAGCCAACTTTGCTTAACTTTGCTCATTTATAAACATTTTTCTTGAAGGAAAAATTACGTCCGATTTTTACATATTTAAAAATTAGGTCCAGAAAAATATCATCTTTGGAAAGAAATATGTGAATTATTTTGGAGGATTGAGTTCAAAAATTTAGGTAACTTGCAATTGTATGTCAGTGCGCAAAGAATGCCAATTAAAGCTTCATTAAAAGCCAAACACAACTTGTCTTTTACAAAGGTAAAAAGAGCATAGGAATCTTGTAAATGCAGAATTGTATTTTCAAATTAATTTCTTGCTTCAGTTAAGTCCTTCAGTGTCACAAGATTGCTGATATAGTAGATAGTTTCATATTGTTAGCAGTATAAAAGATACTTTTGAGATGGAAGGAGCCCTGTTCAGTCACAGACCTTAAAAAATATCCTATTATTACATGGAAGGAAGGGATTGTTTTATTGCAGGTTCATAGCTGAATAGATATTGGGGGTGCTGTTTCTTAACAGTCTTCTAAGACACACATGGGAGAGCAGTTGCAGGGCTGCTGGGGAAGCTGAGTGTATATGATAAATTCATTTACCATATATTGTTTCCTTCTGTGATATGAACACAAGAAGTATGAAGAGAGAATACTTGGTTTCTCACGTTGTTTAAGAATAGTATTATTAATCTGGGGAATGAACATAACCAGACAATCTTAATTATCTCTTTCCCAGTTTTCATCCCATTAAGCTGCCTCCAACAACCTTTCTTTGTAAGTTTAAATTCCTTTTGCAGAGGCTAAATTAAGAATCATTGAGAATCATCACAATTCCATGTTTTTTAATGCCAGTTGCTCTGTGGAAACAGTTTAGCTGCATAATTTGATATAGTCTGAATGTCAGTGCAAACATACCACAAATACTGAGTGACTGTTTAACCAAAAGAAATGTAGAGTGTACTTTGAAAAATTTATTAACAATCTGTCCCTCTTGAGTATTTTTATAAACTGTTTCCCAGTGAAAATGAGATGGTCCCTTAAATTGAAAAGTGATTAATTATACAAACTATGTGACAGAAATGTTTATCATTATAAAAGAAAAACATTTACAGAGCGATTTCAGTAGTTTATAGTAAGGAAAGATAATTAATAGTTTGTTGGTATTCTATGATTTTTCAGTGAGATAATCCATAGCTGGTGGCTTGGGCCATAGTTTCTATTTTTCAGCTCAGCAATCATAAGAAACCTCCACTGGATGGTTTATCTTAAAAGCAGATATATTTCTGTTTTTCATTACTTGGATGGTAAAGAGGAAAGATCTTTGTGCTCCTTAGGAAAACCCTAATGTAGCATGTGGCACGTAGTCCTAAAGTAACAGCAGATATAGCAGAGAGCTTTTACACCACTCTTATCTTGCACTTAATACACACAGAGTTTGCAGAAAATCCCTCATAATCATGATAAGTGTTGTGAAGAAGGATTTTGTAGAAAACAGCACTGTGCTCTGAAAGCTTCAGAGGGCAGGACTGTCTTAGAAGGGACAGATCCCAGCAAGCAGAGTGCCCTGTGCTCCCAATATCTCATCTGACACCACTGTGTCACAGGCAGTCCTAGGTGTCCTGGCCCCTGTGCTGAGGAGCAAATGCCTGAGCATGCTCTGGTACTGCTGGCCAAAGTAACAGTGAAGTTCAAGTCCCTGGCCCTTGCACTCCAGGTATTCAGACTCTGGTTTGACTGTTTTTTCAGAAGGTAATCTCCATGAACACTCTTTTGTCAGGAAAATGGAAAAGGGAAAATAGCTTTTAGTGAAAAATAATAATGATTTTGTCAGTATATGTCACAGTGCTTATCTGTGCTGGCACCATAAACAGGGCAGTAATTAAAGGTTGTCCCCTCCCTTCCTTTTTCTTCCTCTAGAAATGTCACTGTGCAGTGTGATGTGATGACATGACTCTTGATCTCATGAAAGCAGTAGTATTGCTGCCTCATCTTCACTATGCCCTCTTCCAACTGTGCTTGAATTTAGTCCCCCTGTGATTTCAGTTTAAACAGATGGAGTTGGCTAAAAGCTCTTTGAAGACTGGCTTACCTGTTCTAATGGAGAACATAATGAAAGGACCTGTATACTGGTTCAAGAGCATTGCAATTCTGTGATGGTCAACAAATCTGTGATGCCATGTCCATTAATTTAAAACAATGGACAAAAAATGGACAAAATTACTTGTCAGAGATGTCAGAGGAGAGAGCTCGCAGAAAAACAGCAAACTGTCAGTGGTCTGCTTTCAACTAGATAACTGACTGCAGTACTGCCAACGTTTTTGCATGCAGAAATGGATAGCAAAACACAGTTCAGAAATGAACATCAAAAAACATAAGAGGTTCAGAAGCTTCCAGTAGGAGGAAGTATTGAAAATAGCAGAACTTATTAGAAAGATGACTAAAAAAAGGTGAAAAGGTGAGTTATGTTGTATGGAGGAAATAAATTGGGAGCTCTCATTTAGTCTTTACAATAAAGTCATCTGACATAAAAGATCAAGGGGCATTTAATGAAAAGCACCAGATCTAATAAATGAAATACCTTTTCTTTATTACCTTGTAAACACCATTGTAACAAAATGTTACTGAGGCCATGAGCTTAGCAGGATTGAAGAAATAGATTTCCTATGGGAACATATGCCATAATGCTAGCTGGGAAGGCTCATTTTTGGAGGAAGGAAATCCTTCCACTCCTCATGAATGAAATAAAGCCATTGGAAGAAATTTTCACTTTGTGGTCTGACATGGGGCAGTACTTCTGTTTCTATGGAACAAGTTTGTCATGGAGTTAGCTGCTCACTCAGTGATCAGGCCAATGAGTCTTGTGAATTGTCACCTCTCAGATGGGTGACACTGACCTTTAGGTTACACTCAGTAACTAAACTATGCTTCTAGTTCAGCACAAAATGTGACTTCAGAGAAACAGTTTTCATGTTATATTTCAGCAAACCTAGGGACAGTGCTAGTCTTCCTTGCAAGTTACTTCACTCATCTGAGTGTCAGCAACTTTCCCACACTGATTGAGATGTGCAAAGGTGTTTGACCCACCTCCTTCCCCTTTCAGAAACACTTTTATTCCCCCAGTGGTTTATAAGTGAAAAAGTACAAAATTCAAACTCTGAATAATTCTGAGTCAAATAATCAAATGATGACTTGTTAATAATATATATATATATAAGTTATATTGTAGTATATGTATAAAATGCATATTCTCACAGATATACACATAGCTATGTATATACAAATGTGCATTCATTCATAGATATGTATATTACATGTTCATGGGAATATATATACACCCAAAACTTTACCTTCTCTCTCATTTCTTGCATGCCATTAATAAATACAATGAATTTATATTATAGTTCAACTTCATCAATGGGAAAAATCACCTTATGACACATTGACTTTGTAAGCAACTCCTCTGAACACAGGACTGCAGACGCCAAGTGTTGTTTTACAGAGAAAGGGTGTGCAACTTGAATTCAGTAATATTTAGAAAAAATAACTCCGTCCCAGAGGAAAAAATTATTTCTCTTGCAAAATCAGCAGTGTCAAAAAACAAATGTCGTGAGGTGACAGTTACATAGCCTATTTGTTATGTGGTTTATTTTGAATGCCTGTCTTTTAATTTTTCTATTTCTCTAAGGCAAGTCTCTACATGCTAGCTGAGATGGAAAAACTGGGCTTTTTGGAATAACAGTCTAAAAATAAACATTTTTTTTTCCGTCATTTTTTCCACACAATTACCTACAGAATTTGTAAAACCAGTAAGAATCAGAAAAACATTACACACTTATTGAGTCATAAATACATGGAAAGAGAATCCTTGCTTTGAGTTCATTTTGGGTTCAAGCCCTTATTTCCCAGGTGGATGAAATTCAATGAGACCCAAAAGAAAAAAAGAAAAAGGTTGGTTTTAAAACAAACAAGTCTCAGAAAGCAAAACAGTTTAACATTGAATCTGTCTTTTGAGAGCAAAAGACATGCCCAGTGTGCCTATGCCTCCATTCTAACAATTCAAGGAGATTTTGAGGGATGTTTATTATTCCCAGGAATAGAGAGCAAGAAAAGATGTTATGCTTTCTCGCTGCTCAGAGAGACTATGACCACCTGTGATGATGACAATTTGGTTAGATGGGAAGGAAAATGGGAGCAGGCAAGCCAACAGATGTGTGATAGATATAACACGTCCTGCCTTGTTGGTGGCAGGGTGGTGCTTGGTGCAGACTGTGGGACCAATCCCCCCATGTGCTGCCTGGGTGCTTGAGGGTGTCCCTGCATGGGCTGGGCTGGGCTGGGTGGCCTCTGCCCTGTGCATCCTTCAGGAGACCATGGCTGCTGCTGCAGGAGCTGAGCCCTGGCACTGGGAGCTGGGCAGGTCTCTCATGGGGCTGTCCCCATGCCCTGCTCTGCCCTGTCCCTGCCATCCCCCAGCAGGAGAACGTGGCTTTGGTTTATCTCACACAGCCATTCTCCCTTGCCTGGGCAGAGCTTCATGCACAAGATATAGTCTGGGTTGTTGGTTTTTGAGTTTTGGCTTTTTTTATTTAGATAAATGCAGACAACTGCTCCCTTTCTATTTACTGTTATAAAATATGACTTTGTGAATCAATATGCATTAACTTGTTTAAAATCATCATTCTCTATTTTCTCTGCACTTGCATCCCTCCCTTTCCTCTCAAACTGAAAAAAAAAAAAAAAAAAAAAAAAAAGGGCCAAGTTGTCTCTCCCCTGTTATTTGTGTTTTATCAGTTTGAAGAGAACAACTGAGTTGCCATGTGATTTGCTAGCTTAAGTTTACACGTGTGGGCAGTGCACTGTGTCAGATGCCCAACAGCATTATTTCCTGCAAGACCATCCTACAGCTTGATTTTTAATGACCAGGGGTTGCTTCAAAAGCTTTCCAAAAGTCTGTCTGAGCATGGACAGTCCAGCTAAAAAGCTAGATTTTCATAAAGCTCTGAACTTCAACTCAGTGCTCAGTTTACACTTTACACACAGAGAAGGACCTTGTGTTGGGGATGATGGAAGACCAAAAGCAGGGACAATTGTGATTGCCACCCTCAGCCCCTGTAGGCTGGGTCATTGTGGAGTCATGCTGGATGCTTCAGAAGCAAGCCAAAATGTGAGCAGCACAACTGATTTGAACTACTGAAGTTCCTGATCTTGCTTCCCAATATATTCATAATGTAGTGGCTAGATAATGCAGAAAAGGAAAGATTGCGACCTAGGGGAAAAAAAATAAAAGTGTATTTGCATTATCCTGGCTGCTTTATCAGCACATAAGTCAATGAGGACTGAGGGTACTCTCAGGCAATTTATTTTCTCAAGAACTTGAGGCTTTCCCAGGTTCAGGCATCTGGAAATTACCATGTTAGAGCTAACTTTGTCTCTTCTAATGCCCAATGTTGAAAAGTGATGGTGAAAAAGGATGCACACAAATCTACAGGGGTCCAGACCCCTTTGATACTTTGGAAATTATTTTTTCACAGTACTTTTAAAATCTCTTTTATTATTTTATTACCAGTAGTTTTTATCAGTTTGTGACCCAGAACATAAACATTTACAGTCTTCTCCTTTGCTGATTTCTTCTATAATCTGCACTTTTTTTTAGACAAAGGCTATGTCAATGGAATGTATGATGATATAGTGTGAGCTAAGTTTATCATGACAAAAGATTCATCAGTTTGATGTATTAACCCAGCACTGCCTCAGAGGCAGTGAATAATTAGTGTAACCTGGCAATGAACAATATAAACTGAACCACAGAGATGGTTGGTGTTATCATCTTATGTTTCTGTAATGCAGAAAGGACACCAGGTTATCATGATCATAGCAGCAGGAGAGTTTGTAGAATGAGCTCATGTGTAAATAGTTGTTCAAAAATACTGTGAACATTTATGAGGCTCATTATTTATCATTAATTATTTAACTGCAGGTTCCCATGTGGGCAGTGAAATTCTGCTGATTTACTACTTATCAGGAATAAATTACCACTTACAACTTGGGGGTTTCATGCTTTTCCTTTTGTCATCATGAATAAACTAAACTAATAAGACTGTTTCCTTCTTCATATTAAACTGACTGCAGGCAAAAGGCTTTTTGGCAAGTGACCTAATGTGAGACAAAATATAGGATAAGTGAAAAATTGTGTATTTTTATGAAAGCTCAGATTGTTTGCAATAGATCTGAGAACTCAGCAAGGGATCAGTACTTGCTTACATTTACAGTGTGTTTGTACAGATTTTTGAAACGGCTCATCAGCCACAATTAAAGCCAGATTTTATTTTTTTTTTCTGAGGAGCAGTTTCAAATTTTCCATCTAACTGAAGTTATTTTAGCACCTAATTGAGGACCAATAGCAAAATTCTTATTGTGGCATCACTTGGATTCTCAAAACTGCAGTTTAACTGCTGTCTAACCCTCAAGGTGCCTCTGTTGCTGCCAGCAAGTCACTAAAGATGCTACTGGAGGCCACAATAGACGTAAATTCTGATATTCTGAGATAGCTTTCAGCCCTTCTTGATGCTTCAGCCTCAGAAGGATTCAAATCCCACGTAGCCTTCAGTGCATCTTTGGCAGGTCTCCTGACTAGGCAGGCATGACCTGAGGGATGACAGAATTGCACAGCACTGTGCCCGAGACACGGGTGCTCAGAGCAGCACAGGTCATTTACTCACTCACACAAACACGCTGCATGCATGCACACCGAAATTTGGGTAATCCCAAAGCCCAGGAACAGGTGCACTCTGCAGCCAAGAAGGCAGCTCTGATTTGCTTACCTTGGCCAGGATGGCTCAGTAGGCAGCTCAGGGCTGAACCCTGTCAAGACTCACATCGCACCCTGAGGGCACACCTGTACTGCAGCAGTGTGGTGGTTTGTAGATGTTTCTTGAAAAAGTTCTCTGCTGAAACATGGACAGCCTCCTTTGGACCTGGCAAGGACCAATCAGTGTCTGAATTTAATATTGACACACTGTTACACCAATGAGAAAGTTTATGTGTCTGTGAAACACACATGTAAAGACCATAAAACCTCAGGAAAGCTCTCTTTCCCTTCCGAGCTCAGCCTGCAGGCCTGGCTGGGCCCGGGCTGGTGGCGGGCTCTGACGCGGGGCCCATTTTTGGCTGGGGGTTCTGATAAAAAGGGGAAGGGGAGGCCTGCATGGCTGCTAAGATCTTAGTTTCCCCCCTGGCGTGGGCAGGAAGCCCATGGCTCAGCAGAACCCTGCCCTGTCACCAGCCTGGAGCGGCTCTGGGCCTGCCAGGCCTGCCCCGCTGTGGCACACACGGCCTGGGGGAGACACAGCTGGGCCCGTTCCGGCAAGGCCGAGCCTGGGGGAGGAAAGATCATCAGCCCATGGCTGGAATTAAATATAACAAACACCAGAAAACTGCCATGCAACTGTAAACACCAGCAGTGCTTTCTGGCTCAGCCCTTATGATCCTAGCCCAGCCCCAGAGTGGCCTTGGAAGACTCTTTATTGTAAATAGCTCCAGCCCACTACGTGGAAGAAATCACAGGCCCATCCACTGCCTTGGCAAGGTATTAACTCTTTCATTGCTCAGAATGAGACTTGCAGACACTTTGTTCTCTGTTTTGAGTGAACGAAAAAGACCAAGATGAAGATACACACAGAAACAAATGAAAACACCAAGGTCAAACAAAAATGAGTCAAGTCCCAAAATGAGTGAAGGAAGAGAGTTGTAGACTGAAATTTCTCTTTTTTTTAAGCTATGGAAAAGAGACTCTTGTTTTCCTATAACACATAGAGATTTATTATGGAGTGGATGAAAGTTCTAACTCTAAATATGAGCAGAGGCATTTGTGCTAGTGTAAGCAGACGTTGAAACAGCTGTGATCCCAAAAGTTTGAATTGAGAGAAGAAAACCCCACGCTGCCCCTCAGGGAAGAGAAGAAAGACCTTTGTTTCCGAAGATGAAGAGAAGCTTTTTTTGAACTGTTATAATTCCTAAAGTGTGCCCCATAAGTTGACTTGGCTCAAGATAACCATTGTGGGAAGACTGTTAGTTAAGTTAGGGAATTTTACATAATGATCAGATTTCCGTTCTCCCGGGTGGCTGATCACTGTTAACTTGAGCCCACGAGAAAACTTTTTCATGTGGAGAAATCTCCATAGACTGAAGAGAAGTCTTCTCTCCCAAGTAAATTCCTGAAAGACCATTTTTAAAGGCGGTAAACTGACTGATTTGTTTCCGTACATCGTCAGAGTGCAAGAGGAGAAATGTGGGGGGAGGAGAAATGTTCTTTAAGTTTTATTCTGAGTTTTATTATTTTTTCTTATATTTTCTAGTAGTAAAGTGTTTGTACCTTTCAGAGCTTGAGCCTGTTTTGCCTTCCTCCTAATCCCGTCTCACGGCAGGAAATTAGTGAATAATTCTGGTGGGTGCAGTGGCGATTTGCCCAACGCTAAATCTGCAATATAAATGGTGCGTTGGCCGGGAATCGAACCCGGGTCAACTGCTTGGAAGGCAGCTATGCTCACCACTATACCACCAACGCTGCCATGCTGGCTCCCCTGCCAGCTCATCACTGAAACCTGTCAGGACGTGCATGATGGCACACCTGTGTTCAAGTAGAACTGCTCTAAAATTGGTAACATATTCCCAGACTTGGCTGCAAACCTCTGCTGACCCAGAAGGGTGTTGGAACAACTAAACCCCACCTGATTCTCTGACCCTCTACAGATGGGCTCCTCTAATTACTGCAACCTCTTGTGACGGGGTCTTTGATATGTGAAATAGGCAAGTTTTATAAAGACGCTCAATTTTGTACCTGTAGAACACAAGGGTTTGTTTTATCTGAGCCAAATTTGTGTTTGAAAATGTGATGTCGTCAACAGTTATTTACTTTTGTATATATGAAAAATGTGTATATCTACCATGTGCACAGTATACGTATATTTTTACATGTGCAATCGTATTTTTTTGATTACATGTACACTGATAGATACAAACATACACAGTTGTGTAAAATTACAGTCCATCAGATTTAAATCTTTAAATCTCCTGGCATGGGTGAAATACCTTTTTTATTCTACTCCAGCTTTCCATGCAGGGTTGTATAATTTCTGTGTCAGCTACTGCCTATTCTTATGCAATGTTCAAAAGCCTAGGTCACAAATTCATCTCAAAAAAATTTCTCTTACCTTATAGAACTTGGGAAATCAAGGAATAAGCCAGATGTTGCATTTTATTAGCATTATTCACACGTAAATTATAAAAGGTGTATTTTTAGTTTAATAGATGTGTTAATAATAAATCAAATATTCTACTGCTGACTCAGTGGCATGTTACAACACTTAGGAGTGAAATAGCAAGTCTGCAAAAATGAATGCCTACTTATTTAGGATAACTTGCAGGGTACTTGCAAAATATGTTACTCAAAACAACTTTTTTTCATTTGTGGTCGATATTTTTAAATCAAATTTAATTATGTACCTGCAGGTAGAAGTGGCTAGTTTTATGCAATTGCAATAAAATTGTAATTCTTGGGACTAATTATGTGTATAAAATTGTTTGGGTCTTCTTCAAATATGTGTGCATAATGTGTCATAGTGTGCATTGGCAGTATTATTTTAAAAGCAAAATGTGTCGCCAAATTGTACTGAAAATGAGGTTTTTTTACAAGCAGCCTTAAAAGAGAATTTGTGATCTTTTTATTGCTGAATTTCATCTATTTTTTTCATGTTGATCAGAAAGTTTTAGGGCCCTGCCTCCTTTTGCTAAATTCAAAATGCAAAACCTGATGTATGTGATTTTAACCACTTGCAAATACAGGGGTTTTAGCCCATTCTGTACTCACATGCATGCTGATGTGGGTACCACTTTCTTATTACCTGTGAAGACACACAGAGGCCATCCCTGTAGAGTTTATCCTCCCACCACAGTCAAATTGATGTGAAAGGTCTTGCCAGTGGGTTATTTAAATCCTGATATTCTGTTCTGGCTTGTCAAGAATGCAGGGTATAAATCTCTTGGCACTTGTCTTTCTTCACTGCCCACTAACATTTTCTACTGCTTCTGTCTGTCCTCATGACATTTCCTGAAGAGCTTAAACTGAAAGTGCTAATTATTAATTTAGGGCTAGATTCTGGCTCCTACAGCCAGAGGCATGCTGCAGGGAATGCAAAGGGAGTCCAAATTGTTATATGCACGTTCCCTATCACTGAGATCCCCACACATCCACTGCTCGACTCACATTAGGAAACCCTCATGATTCTTTTTAATCAAACCTTTCCACACCAGTTGTTATTTAAGATTGCAAAGAAAAAAATCAGGTCGTTAAAGTTTGAAATTATTTTTTTTCCAAACATGTAAGTACATTTGCTCAGTTTGAACAATAGATTGGATTAATCACTGGTGAGCATAGTTTTTTCACATCACAGGGGGGATTTAGCTCTAGGAAAGAAATATTTCATCATCCTGAAGCCCAGTAAAGCTCAGTGTGATTATGTCAGTATAACAGGTTAACTGAGGCATAAAGGTGAAGTGACTTGCCTAAGGTCATGCGATAGATCAGTGGCAGGACTGTAAATCATAGAATCACGTACAGAGTCATTTACATCCCTGAAAAATGCCTTGTTCCATAAGATTTTCCTACTCCCTCTTGTCAAGTATAAATAGTTTAGGCTTTCTTTGGCAGGCAGAAAGCCCTCTACTCTTTCACTTAATGGATTCCCAAGATAAAGTGTATTCACTGACCTGGCTCTAAGAGGAAAACTCTCAGGCCAAACAGAAAGAGACTGTTTTGTTAAGAACATTCCTTGAATTTCCTGCAACTTCACCATGGATTGACTTACACATTTTTACAAATCTACTTATTTTTTAGGTAGTCAGTTGTTCTTATTTCTCTTGTCACCAAGCCTCTTCCTCCAGCAGTGTCCCTTCCTACTTCTCTGCTGTATGAAATATTCTATCTATTGACAGTTTTTTACTATAATAGACTCTTATCTTCATTTACAGCCACACTCAATGCAGGCTCTGGTAAATCAGAAGTTCAGGTTATGCACATCTTATTACTTGTGATAGAATAATCCCCTTAGATACATTAAAGATCCCTCTGGATTTCACCATCTCCCCCATTAAATCTTTCTCAAGTTCTTCTTCTGAAAACATGTCTGCTCAAGAATTGTTTGAGAGAGTGAAGATGGAGTGAGGAATCTACTGCTGAATACTGTTAATTTTATAATACCTCAAATGCCAAATGTTTATACAGTTTTATATATTTCACTGTATTCTCTCATGTCTCTGCCTTATAAACAAGCCAGGCACCTGCATGGGACTCATTCCTTTCTTTTTCAATTAGCTCAAAAGTTGATGTCATAAAATGGAATAGTATGTGAACATGTCAACTTTTAACAAAAATGGTTCTTCATATTGGCAGTGAGAAGAAAGACCCGGGAGTCTTCTCTGGTATATAGTTATTGCCACAAATTAATGACATCTTGATGGCATAGAGTTTTAATTTTCTCACTAGGAAAGAAAGGGGTATAAAAAAAAGCCTTGAGGAGGTCAAACAAATATACAGTAGGTATCAGAGAACATTCACTATTCTCTCAGTTCTATCCACATTCAAGGCCAGAGGCTGATGGGTCAAGGGCACATGACAATGCCAGGCTCCACTAGAGCAGTTTTAACAAAGAGGTCCACGTTATTTGAATGGTGAGTGTGTGTCTGGGTCAGAGGGGTTTATACATACTAGAAGGAGCTAGAAGAAAGGTTTGATTACCTCTTCCCTTTGCCAAAATTCGAGTTTGAGTTAGAATATGGGTATAATTTTATTTGTTTTGTAGTTTCTGACTGCTACAGAAGGAACTTTGAATGAAATATTCTGGATTTGTTCTTTGTCAGCACAATCTGACGTTTGATTTTCACTCCTGATGTATTATCAGGCCCATATTTATCTCTTCAGGATTAGTCTACTGTAATGATTTATCTTAGACCACTTGGAAAATGAAAGCGCTGCGGAACGGTGATACATGGAACTTACACTGATGGCAAAATAAACTGTTTGTATTCAGTGGAGTTGACTTGAAGCTATGCAGCCCTTAGTATTTTGAAGACTACTTCAGGGATCACATCTCTCCTACTGAGATAAAGCCACAGTTATGGGCAGCAGAACTGCTTAAACTATCATTCTTCTGATATGAATATAAATGGACATTTTCACAAATAATTTTTATAGGAAATCGTTGACTATGGAAATTTGCCAAGACAGGTCAATCACAGAATGCATTTCTTCATGCACTGGTGGAAAAAAAAAAGAAAGGGAAAAAGGACACTTATGGAAAAGAGCCAATTATTATTTTCTCCATGTGTGACTTGTAGGGGGGGAGAGAGACAGAGAGAGGGAATGCTGAGAAGAAACAGGAAGTATTTTTCAGGTGCTTAGTACATCACATAAATAACAAATTGAGGAAATTACTCACATTAGTAAGCTCGGCACCACATGCTCAACTATTCTTAAAATTGTTTATTCTCAAGAAAACAAAGAATAAAGTTTATATTGCTTCTCTTGATAATATTACAAAGGCGGGCTTCGTTCCATTCTTGTAGTTTGAGTCTTACACAATTATTGTCAATGAAGCTCTAAGGAAACTGTAATCCTTTATTCTGTGTGACTTCTTTGTATCAAAAACTGCTGGTTATGGAAGGAATTAAGAAATGTCTGCGCCAGCTGAATAAGTTTGCACGAAAATGCACCTTGCAGCAGACAAAGGGAAAAAATTTGGATGACTCCCCAAGAATCTCATCAGTGGCTGAAACACAGATTAGATGCCATCATTGAGAAATTGCTCTGGGTTTAGATACAGTCAACAGTAAACTTTACAAGGTCGATATAAGAAACTGTGCTGCTGTACAACATGTGCAGCCATTATTTGTCATTTTGAAAGAAGGTAAAATTTTCCTAAGCTACACCAACAGAGCCAGTGATTCAGAGCTCAAAATACCCCTATTTTAATGTTTATGAGGATCATGAGTCCCAGTATTTTTTTCCTAGTGCTTAATATTTATCCATGTTGTTTAATAGCAAGAATTTCCCATTAACGGCAGAAAACCCTTTGGATCATTTTTGTTTAGACTTCATCACTTTTAGAATAATTTGCAAAGTTAGGAGTCTATGGAGAGGAGTTTTCTGATGTGATACGTTCAATTCCACAGTAATTTTTAGAAAGTAAATATTGACCAGATTACTATTCAGTCTTACACAGGGTGTACAGAATAGAGCTACCTGGATTTTTGGAGCTATGGTGAGTTGAAAATACATTTTGACTAGACTAAATTTTTTGGAAATTCAAGCTGAATTGGAAAAATGTAATATCTGCAAAAAAAAAAAAAAAAAAAAAAAAAAAAAAGAAAAACAGTTTGAATTTCTACTCCTCTGTAGCTTCTCACAAATCACTGAACATTTTAAGCTAACTAGATTCTCTCCCCCACCATGAAGGGAAATATCTATTTTTTTACAAGAAAACTTAGTAAATTAAAATTTGTGTTGACTTAAGAGAGGTGTTCTGCTTTTATTTAGCAACTTAGCCACCAATTGAAAGATAACAACTTATTGTCATGACTTTAAAACCTCCAAATTTTACACTGCTCTCCAGTGTTCTGTAAAATAGTCCTCTGCCTCATGTGAGATACCAGGTATCATAATAAACAAATAAAAAATTAATGCTCAGAATTCATGCATAATGATAAAGTTATCCAGATAGGAAATGGAGACAAGCCTCTATTTGTACCAGAACTTCAGTTTCTCATGAAGAGGGACTGACAAGTTGTTATGTCTGAAATCCCAGATGGTTTCTCTGGAGCTATGACTTGCACTAATCTTTAACAAGAGGAAAGCAGAAAAACCCCTTTAAATTGCAGGGGTTTTTTAATTCCCACTGGAATTACTGTAATAGAAATAGCAACAATAATAAATTAGATTCTCTTAGTGCCATGTTGGGCATGGACTGAATATATCCTCTAGAGACACAGTGTGGTATTTGCATCATGTTGTAGTCAGAAAAAAACTAGTACATTTTCTTTAGAAACTAAGCTCTTTTCTACATACTTATGTGTTTAATTAATATATTTTCCTCAAAAATCTCAGATTAATCTGTGGTGAGGCATTACTTGCAAAGGTCTTCTTATTAAAGACTCGTTACTGGTATGTCTGGAACTCTCTCCCCAGTCTCCTCTTACATGACATTTCTGTTCACTACATGAGAATTTTAGCTTTCTTCCAAGCCAGAGCTTTACATGTGTCAGAGCCACTGGAGGGTAAGTTTCACCCTCTACCAGTCTTCCCTCCCCAGTTCCAGCCTTGCCTTTTCTTTGTTCTTGTTATGATGTCTTTGTTCTTGTTATGATGTCTTTGTAACTCACTCTTCTAAATGGCATGAAAGTTAAATTAGGAAGTATTCCCCATTGTACTGCTCTAAAGATGCAGAGATGATGTTGCTGTATTTATGACAGTTTAGTAGGTTTTCCTCAAATTTCAGCTCCTTGTACTTTCTTAGGTGTTGTGCAGGAGGAAGAGCTGTGCCCTTCATATCTATCTAAGTCGGGTGGTGACTGCTCCTTATTATGGTTGCCATTTAAAAAAATTTACCCTGTGGTTTCTGTCATAGAGAAAAACTGTTCCAATAGGATTAGTGAAGGATTTTTGTGGGATAGGATGAGGAGGAGAATAAACTGTTTTCCTTATCCTACAATGAACAAGTCAGCTGCAGTGAAGAAAGAGTCTGGAATTTCCAAAAGTAATGTAGAGTAGGATGTTGCCCTTTGCTGTGCCTTGAAGCTCCAGAGCAATTTTATCTTGTCAAAGCATGATAATCTCAGTTGTGCCTACACAGCATGACTGAGCCCTGACATTCAAAGTTACTCTAAGCAGGGAATCTGTCCCTGTTCAATATGTTAAATGTTGTGCCCTCTGTATTCTATAAATAATTCACCAAGGTTTAAAAAGGAAATACTTTGAAAACTGGTGGGGAGAAAAAATATATGAAAATACTAGCAAGAAACAAAGAGGAATTTAGAGTAGTTCTGCACTGCTAAGATTTATGAAATACAGTTAATAATACTGTATCCTGTACAAACATGTTGATTGACTGGCCTCCCTGGATCTGAGTTGGGGGCCATGGAGAGTACCTTTCTGCAGTCAGTGTGAAAAATGAAACATGTTAAATAATTATAGTAATGATGCAAAGAGTTGGGGATGCAATGTAAAGTTTCATATTAAATCAAAGTCAAAAGTGCCTCTTGGCCTGGCCTGTTAATGCTTTCTGCAACCGTAAAATTTGGCTGCACTTATGCAATACAATACTGGTGAGAAAACACTACGATTATTACCATGCTCTCAGAAGACAAATCCTAAAGCTGAACAACCAAGGTATGTAAAGCAATGACAATTTATTTTCCTATCCAGAGAGAAACACGAAAGTACAGAAAAAAACCACACTCCCAGCCTCCTATGATTAAGAAAACAAGAGAGATGTGTTTTTGTAAATGGTGGAGAAATCCTAAAATGTTTCACCTGGCGTATGTCCCAAAGAGGAAGGCCCAGAAACCATTTCTCCTTGTCTGGTTCTTGGCAGGAAGTTTGCTGGCTTTCATTTTGCCCCATGGAGATTATACTTCTTCATTTTAGGGGAGGCCACAGGGCAACCCTGCTGATAAAAGAAACAAATATCAATCTCATCCTCTTGACGTATGCCACAAGGCATACACAAATTAAAAGCCAGAGTAATGAGTTCAAGGTCCCTAGCGTCCCTCTGACCTTTCTATCCCCCTTCTCCTACAGTTCAGACAGGTAGAGTCCAAGTTTTCACCCCTCCCTGACCCACTTTTATAAAACACAAAAGCATTGTCCAAAATAGTGTGGGATTGTTTCTTCCTAAGGCCAATGATGGCCTTAAATGTTTAGAAAGATTGCGTGCCTCTAATCTTTTTTTGCCTTTTGTAATCCTTTGCTTGCACACAGAAAGGCTCACATAATGCTTTTTGGATGACAGAGTGATCCTGAAGAACACAGATTTTTAGGAAGAACTTGGTATTTTGAGACAGAGAAAACCAAAAACTGTACTCCCTCCATCATCTCTTTTCTGCTTTACCTGCTGTGACTGTGTTACTGTCTCAGTAAATCTGCACAGCTGATGCAACCAACTAAAAAAGGAAGCTGCTGTTTTTCTTTTATTCCTGATAAAATTAATTAAATTAAAGTCTGTGCTTTTCTGAATGATTTAGAGTTATGGAAATCTTAGAGATCTTGTTGCTGGTATGATTGCTGTCTAAAGAGGGTTCTTCTTAACAGATTGTGTTTTGCCTTAAATGCACTATTACTTTGAAGGGCTTGCCTGTTTTCTTGCAGAAACATCCCTTTCAAGTCCAGAAGTGCTTGTCAGCCTCCCAGGAATACATTGTAATATACCTTTTCACCATGCATGTTTCAACAGCATATGGCCTGATTGAAACGTGGAGTTGTTATGTCATAGTGTTTGTGAAGGGGCATGTGAACCTCCTGTGAAATACTGTATTATTAAATGCAGCGTGTCAAAATAATGCAATTGTGTATAGCTAGTTGGTGGTGGTATGAAAATGGAAATGTGCAACTGCTGAATTTCCTCCCTGGTTTACTCTTCAACATATTTGAATATCATATTTGAATATCAATAATATTTACTGATGTGAACTCCCTTTCCAGATCTACCAGGAATTTGACATGAAAGTTGCTGTAATGAGCTGTTAATGACAGACTCAGCATATACTGAAGTAATTGGATCATCAGCATTTTTGATTTATATAATTATTGATAAATAATTGCATTTATTTAAGGTTCAATTTTTTTGTGAGGATGGACAGGATATTTTCAAAAGTATTGTAGAATATTATCAAAGGACAGATCGTGTATCTAAATACTAAGACTCATCCAAATATGCTTTAATTTCTGCTTTAAATTTTTTCCAGGTCTGAGACAGTTTGTAATTTAAGTCTTAGTTTAACATCAATTTTCTAAACTAACTGAAAATTATTTCTGTAAAACTCCTTCACAGACACTTGTGCTTCAAAATTGCAACACTTGTAGGATGAAATGCACTCCTCCCATCATATATCTTGATTGCCAAAGCATTTTATTTTATGACTGTCCCCAAAGACTGAAGCAATAGGATTTATGTCCTTAAGTAGAAGATGAGCAGTGTTATGTGGGGACCACCCCTTTGTGGGTGTTTGTACGAGGCCTGTTCTAGGGGCAGTTTTGGTTACCATAAAAAAATAGATGCCCTTTAGATTTCTTTCTAATGCCTCTTTCAGCTTTTGCAGCACCTTTGCATCACTGTTCTTAGATTTGATGATGATCCATTATTGCACGTCCCATTAATTACTTCAGCTCCAGTTAACTTGGTCAACTATTTGGTGACAAGATTAGTTTGTAGTCATAATATGGAATCAAGCCACTGAAATGGGGCAGTGCTTTATTACAGACTCTGTTTCAGAAACATCTCATCAGTTCATTAATTCTAATTAGCAGGAGTGAAATAGAGAGTGTAAATCATGACTGCTGAGTTAAGGGGCAGGTAATGGTTTATCTGATTGCGTGTCAGAAAAGATAGGATTCACTAAGTGTTGCTACTGTATATCAAAGATTTCCTGTATCCAAAAGAGAAAAATTCAGAATTAACTAGAAAACAATAACAGGAGGTTTGTTTTTCTTATTTTTCTGCTGGGGAAAAGATACTAATTATTGTATAGAAGTCAAAAGCTCTTAAACCAGTAGTAAATGTTAAAATCAATACAAATATGGGAAGAATCCAGTGGAATAATCAGAAAAAATATTGTCTTTACTATGAAGAGATAAGTAGCCTGGCTTTAGCAGGTTCAATGACTCTAGTATATAGAACATAACTAGCAAAAAGAAACAGCCCTTCTGCAATATACATGAAATATCAACCTTACTCCTCTGATTGCCATTCTGGAGAGTAACATATTTCTTCAAGTTAAGGAGAAAACCATAGGAATTGGTGTAACAGATCTACACAAAACAAAATGTGCACTTTTTAATTTCACAGGACACAGTAACAAATTATGGAATCAATGGTAAGTCAAGAAAAGGCCCCGAGTAATCAAGGACCTTGTGTCAATACAAAGCTGTAGTAGGAGTACAGTTAAATCAGAGTGAAAAAGGAAATTGTTTTTAATTCAGTCATAGTCCAAAGTATCCAGATAAAGCTTTTATGACATCATCAATTAATTGAATTTTGTGATGTTAATATTTTAGTTTTCAATATTCCTTTTGTAATTTAAATCACTGACAGGCCTTGGGAAAAGATTCATGGGACTTAAGAACTTTTGGACAGATATTCTATAATGGAATAATGTCCCATTTAATCCAAAAACAATTTCTTTCTCCTACTGCAGGGTTTCTTTGTAAAAGCAAACATTTCACCTTGACCCTTTCTGCTTTAGATTCCCTCCACTGGAGTTGGAGTCCCTTTTGCCTTACCAGGCAATTAAAGGCATTAGATTGGAAATGCTGAATGCTATAGCAAGGAAGACTTAAGACACAGACATTAAACCACAGTGGCAAGTTATTTTGTGCTAGAATTAAGGAAATATGAAATGACATTAATAGCTGCTGCTACAAGAGTAAATACCTCTCTTGCCTGCTAAGGAAAGACACATCCTTTTGTTGTTGGAGTTTGACTCATGGTTAGAACTTCCACATATTGACCACCAATGAATATTTGTCTCCTGTTGCTTACCTCAAGAGTCTGTACTTTAATTGCTGAGCTACTGGGCAGGGGACTCTAGAGAGGAGGGAACTATTTACATTGCTGATTAGGAAAATGAACTTAAAACCTCATCCTCAGTGAGCCCAGTTGGTATAAATTTGACACAAGATTTGACAGGTGCCCTGTGTCCAAGAGCATTACATTTAGTGGTGAACAAATTCAGAAATGTTATATATAATGTTAAATATAATACATAAGGATATAGATATAGATATATAGATGATATAGATATATATAGATATTTATATCTATAGCTATAGAAGCCAAAATAAGGAAATTCAAAGAGTTAGCCAAACACACCTGCTCAAATAGTTTTGACAAATTTAGATAACCATAGTGGAAATAATCAAAACAATTTATGTGTATGTCAGCTCATGGCTGCACTTGAAACAGTGTATAAGACAATTGAACTCTAACAATACCTCTTTTTTTCCCCCACAGTTTCAAATCAATCATATTTAACCAGTGAAGAGGTATTAGTATGAACAGATGGAAATGAGTGATTAATGACTAGCAGAAAATCTTGAAACAGGAAAATGATTATTCTTCAAGTGAAAAAATGAGAGTTAACAATGGTCAAGCTACTTTTATAGCCAGACATGGTGGATTATGTTACAATAATATTAACACGAGAAAGACAGAAGAATTCTTCATTCCTCTTGCTTTCTTTACGAGAGAGGAAATTAATTATTTTCACAAGCTGGCAAAGGAAATACTGGTTCCTTCATATTTTTGAGGTGGAAATGATTAAAAGAAAAAAAAATTAAGCTGGATCCTTCCCTCACATTGCCTTTATTAAAAGAGAGAAAACTGGGTCTAGGATGGGCAATGTGCTACCTCAGTCTTGAATTTCATAATAAGCTAGAACTTCTAACTCTTTAATGAAATGGGAGAAAGCTTGCAAAAACTCTGGTGTTTTGACATGAAATTTACACACAAGCTTATTCTTGCAGTTCCTGTATGAGATAATTCTTTTATATCCACTGTTTTGAGAATACTGTCTTGTCTAATTGCTAGAGCTTTTGCCCTAGTTTCTTATTCAGATTCTCTCATACAAAATTGAAGATAACCTCAGTGCACAATGTGTGCTGGCCACTAAGCTAGAGAAATAAAATAAAATTCACATTCCCATTTATGAGGAACACGGACCAGCCATACTAACTCTTGGTGAATTTAGGTGAGGTTGAAATCCTTTCAACTCTGGCCAATAACTATTCTTTTCAAAATATTAACCTTTTAAAAATAATTAATCTAAGTTGATTATTAGTTTTAAAATCAACTTCTGTGAATCACATTTTTGGGCCAAATCTCCAGGGCTGGTGAGGTACACAGAAGCTCCTTTCTTTCATCCCAATTTGATCAGACATTTTCTAGCTCTAGGAAAGGATGTGAACAATCAGAAAGGCAGAAATGAGGGGCACAGATGGCATGTTGTCCCTCCTCAGAGTGGGAGAAGGATGGCTTTTTTCTATCTGTATTTACATATTAATCTGCTTAATTATCTAAGAGTCCTCATCCATCACATATGCAAAATTTGTGATTATTTGGCAAATTCTATTCTATTTCTACCATGGTGGTAGAACTTCTGAAAATTAAATCTTGAATTGTTGCAATTATTTTCAGAAGTAGGGTTAGCACAGTTTATTCTCAGAAGCAGGATTCTGATGAATGGTTGTGTTTAAGGTCATAGGTATATGGTCTTCACAAAATAATAATGGAAAGATGTCTGTTACCTCATGAAAAATTAGGTGTGCAGCACAGGCTAGAATTGGTTCAGTAAAATTCCAGCCTAGTGTATAAGAGGAAAAGAGGAAAGGACAGATCTCAGCAGGATTTCTGCAACTGAAGCTTATTTAATTCAATGATTTGTTTCATAATTTCTAAGTGATCAACTAAGCTTGTAGAAGAAATTGATTACCAGCAGAAAGTCTATAGTGTCAAAATTTCTACAGAAAATTTAGGTGAAATTCTTTATAACTGTTGATTTGTGCATAAATCAGTGTCCTTGCAAACACCCAAACTTGGTTTCAAGGGAGGTTTTCCAGATGGACATTGGAAAGATCATTTCAAGGTGGAGCGCAGAAGGGAAAGTGAACAGGTTTGTTTCTATAACTCTGATCAGGATTCACCTGGAGCACTATGAGTACATGTTATCCTGGATTTCAGAGTGAACTTAAAAATTTGTTCCACACATATGTTTTGTTTCCCAGTATATCCAGGCTAACCAGTGTTTTCAAAAGTCTCACTGCTTTAAATCCTTTTTTCCTGAATTTAGGATCTCAGGAAAATAAGGTGGTCATGATAGGATAGAATACAGTTTGCTTTTCTGTGGTATTTTTAAAGAAAGAATATAATTTTATAGCATTGATCTTGGACATTGCTCCTCCAAAGGCCATGTAGAAAAAAGCAAAGAAGGCTTAGTCTTGTAAAACATTATCAGTCTTTCCTCTATGAAGCAGATGAAGGTGTTTGAAAAAGAACTGCTTGAAATGCCCACTCCTGATACGTACATTCTCTATCCTGATTTCACAGTTGGACTGAAAAGCATTGGCCACATCTTGAGTAAAAGGCTTCCAGGAATTGAAATTTGTCAGAGCACAGAAAAGACCAGTTAGTACTCTGAGCTTGCCATTCTTTTCCAGCTTTGAGTATGTATTCCTTCTTAATGTTGGCTTGTTCGAGCAAGCAGTGCTTCTTGCCTGAAAGCAATCCTTTCTCTGTTTCTAGGGTTACTAGAAGAATATTAAAAAAAGAAAAAAAAAAAAGAAAAAAAAAACAGGAAAAAAAAACCAGAAAAAAAAGAAGAAAGAAAAAAAAAAGAAGGACAAAGTGTAGCAAACAGCTGAACAGACCAGTACTCAGAAGCTTCCAGGTCTGTTTTGCAATACAGAACCCAAGGGGTTTTGATAGGGTCTAAATTTGGCAAAATCAGCTTTCCCATCCCTCCCTAACTTTATTTTTCTGGCCTCTAACTATTTTTACTCCAAGTTTCTCTCTGTCTCTGTGGATGTCGAGAAAAGATATATGGATGGGAGTCTGGGAATAGGATAAGAAAAGTAAAACTTCCTGGAAAAATTTAATTGGTGTTCTGAAAACAAAGCCAAGAATCTAACACTGTACATTAATATACATCAGCATAAATATATGGGGACTATATAATCCACTAATACATGTTAGTGAATAGTTCTGGCATATTGTCTAATTCACATACAAACCAAGAGCCCACCTATCTTCCATTATCTTAAAAAAACCCCCGACAGTCCAAATCTCTTCATTAAGATGTAAAAAATGAAGTTAGAAAGGATCAGTAGTCCCCTTTTCCAATATATTAGTGCTTTGGAGATGTGCTTTGGCACTATGACATCTACAACACTGCATCATGCAAACTCATAAGCAGTAACTTGATGTTTTTTAAAAGGCTTTCATTTTTTAAAAAATACTAATGTTATTAGCACTTGCATTTGAAAAAATCACTAAGTATCATGAGATAATAAAAAAAAAGTGATGAAAACCAATTGATGGCCACTTGCATATTTCCTTGCCCAGCTGGACTATACTTTGACTTGATGGAATATAAAATGTACAAAAAAACCTGATAGGTCTTGAGCTGCTCAATGTGATTCTAAATGAAAATTAAAACCTCCTTTGTGTTTTAAGTTATTATTTTGTTGAAGGATACATTCTATGTTCATAAAAAAAAGGGTGGCTTTCAGATAAAGTTGGAGAAGTAATTTGTCTCTTCTTAGAAATATGCTGATGCTATATTTTTCATGTTATTTCTACCAATGTTTGGTAACACGAATTAGAAGAAATACATGTATTTATTGCGTGATTTTGATTTACTATGTGACAATGTTTAGAGTTCAAAAGAAATGTTATCAATAAATTTTACCTTCATACACATTTTAAAATAGTTTCAACTTGTGATGTAGATTTATTTTAGAAACTATGTTGATGTTATGACATCTTTAAAAAATCTTAGTTTTTTTTCACTGAAAGATATACAGGAAATCCATCACTACTCGATATCTCTGTAGGATTCTTGCTTGACTGGAGTCAAGTCTCCAGCTGCTGTGAGATTTAATAACACCCTGGTTATGATATCATCCAATAGCAAAACCTTCTGGACAGCTGGAACAATTTTTGCACTAATGCTGTAATTAGATACATAGAATTGTCTTGGTACAGAAAATTTCTTAATGCTCAAACAAAATACAATGTACCACTTACTAGCCACAGGTCAAAGAACTTGTTTCTGAGTCTACCAGCCTGTTATTTAGAAGAATTGTCTGGGAAACCCTGGTCCTTTAGTCAAACCTTAGTTTGACTAAATAGCTTTTATGGAAGACAAAAATACCATCTCCAACTGAAATGATTTTTCCTATTGTGCCACCATATTAATACCTTAAGTCATTAGTTCAATGTTTTTTTTTTTTTTTCCTAGATGTAAATCATTGCTTTAGTTTGGATTGCTCTTGTAACAGATGCTTTAATATACTTTCTTCTTTTAGTGAAAGCAAATACAAATGTTTCACTGCTTGAAACAAGAAACTGCTTGTGAGCAGAAAGACTGAAGGCACATCTGCATGTCTGGGCTGATTATACCCATGTGATTTGCAATCCTGGTCAGTCCAAAAGCTCCACAGCAAGTGAGAACTAGATGAGGCCCTTGTAAGTAGGTCACACTTCTCAAAGATTACCATTTAGACAATTTACTTGATTCATTGTTGAAATACTAATAGTTTTTCAACTATCTTTGATTATTGATTCAGACTGATGGAAAGTGCCATTTGGAATGTGAATTCTTTTAGGACCATAAGATTTACATAGCATTATTGACAAAGATGAATTTGGCCCATAGATAAAAGATTAAATGAGAAGTCCTTGAATGATTTGAAAAATTGAAAGTTGAAAAACTTTTCAAAAGTGTATATTTTTTTAGGAATTAAATCTGTAAATGTTTGATAGAAAGTGGGATCTAAATCTGTTTCTTTAAGTTCAGAAGAAAATAGATGTCTGTGATAGTCTGAGTTTCTAACTGCTACACTAATCAGAAAGGAAACTATTCAAGGTTTTTAATACACTACAGTATTATTTTTACTTAGTCAATAGCTACTTGAATGAATGTGAAATGAGTTAAAGTGATTTGGCTGGGATTCAGTAATGCATGGGAAATACTTAAGATTCAGTCAAGAAGGCTGCAATCAAAATTAATCCAAGTAAAATAAATACCCATCCCCATAAGTGGCAGAAAACTTTGTATAATAGTGAAGAAAAATATGAGTGCAAAAGATTAACAGGGGGGCCTTGAACCAGCTAGCTGTTTTTTTTACAAGGTAGTGTACTCAGGCTGAGGAATGGAGACTGAAATCTAGCAGTATTTTAAAACTGACCTTTGATTCTCTCCACACAGAGAAAAAATCACTTCACTCCAAATTAAGAATCAGTTTTCTGGGGGACAGAGAACAGGGCAATGGAAGTGAAAATGGTTGATTTCACAGTAAATAAACTAAAGAATTGTACCAAGAGAGATAATTAATTAAATAAGATAGTAAAGCATGTTTCTGAAATACTGCACAGAGAAACAAAAGGAAACATCAATGATCGATGTGTAAAACAGAAAACTTTTGCCAGCAGATAGCCAGCATAACCTGGTGATTTGTGACATAATATAATTGTTCATGATATAATGTGAAACTTTTGGGGGTTAAGAAGATTTGTCAAGATTTTTTTTAATTTTTCATCCACCTCTCAAATCTACTCTGTCTCCCACCTTGTGTCCTATCACTGATGTCATGACAGATTCTTGAGTAAGCCCTGCCTTATTTGTGCTGCAAGTGCCAGAGAAAATGGCTTCAGAGAGCGTGGTGGCTCTCAGCATTACAGAGAGTTTGTACATGGATGTGAACTGGGCATTCTGTGTGGAAAACTCTATGCTATAAAACCTAAACATCATGGTTTGATTTCTACAGCTGCATAACAACCCAGCAGTCTTTTTCCTTTCCCAACCTACCAGCTGCCCAACTAAAAATGAAAATTATTTATGTTCCCCAAAATCCAGCTAACTGACAGGCAGTGCAGGAAGGTGCACTGTGCTGTGGCACCTCTAGAGCAATAGGAAATGGGAGATGGGGAGAGATCACAGGGATACTCCCTCTGCAGGGATCAGGGAGATTTCTCGTACCCAAAAATTGAGCTATGAATGCCCAAGCATGAAAGAGAGCTGGCCTGTGATTTTTATTGAAATTCACTACCCCAAAGGATACATATTTCCCCAATTTGTACCCAGAGGTAGATGGTGTGGTGGATTATATACGTTCACCATACAGGAAGCAATCTGATAGCTCTTTGACACAGTGTATATGTACACTAGTTTCAGGAGGGTAAAAATATAAACTCACTGGAGTCACTGATTTCCCTAGGTAATAGAGTTATTCAGAGAATATTAGTTGACAGCTACACCCACTTGCAGTCATCAATCCTGCAAGAGCTGGTATGGAAGTTTAAATGCCAGTATTCGTCTCTTTCTCTCCCCTAAGTCTTCATTATAATGTATCTCCCTATTTTTTAGAAACTTAGTCTACTTTTTTGGCAGATGTGACAGGCAGCTGTAACATTGATACCATCAGTGCTGTTCATCCTTTTTCTTCTTCTTACAATGATTCTTAGCACGTATTAATTAAAAGAAATAGGAAAGGTGCAAACAATTTATTTAATGTAGTTAATTATAAGGAACTAGTGAGCTACTATCAGATAAAATATGCTTGGGCAATTGCAATTTGACAAATTTTAATACAAATATATATTTTTTTCTTTGAAGCATAAATGTGCTTCTCAAAGTTTTCTTTCATTAACCAAAAAAATATTTTATGCACACAGGCGAGAAGCTTGAACAAATCTTATTCAGCTTATCAAAATATAAAGACACTCTGTACATCTAGGACTTACATTTTTCAAAGTTCAATGTTTAGGCAGGGGGAGGAGCAAGGATGAAGAAAAGGCTTTGAATGTTTGTAAGAAATGGGTTTCCTTTGCCTTTCATTTACTTACCCATTAGTAGCTATTAGTAACATTTAAAAATATGGTTTATAAGATAAACTTTTGAAATATTATGTGCCATATGCCTAAATATGCCACAAGTTAATTAAATCACATGTGTAATTTTAAATAATTGAGCTAAGTACAGCCAGAGAGTTCAGTGGGACTCGTAATGAAATCCTTAGCAGAGTATTTAATTACCTCCTTGTGCGATGCAACAGAAGAATATTTGGTCTTGCAAAGTGATCTAAAGGTCAGGAGATTCATCCTGCATTAGATGAAAGACAGTGCCAGGCAGATGAAGAAATACACATAAAATAAGGAGGTAGCTTAGGAAAATGAATGCTTTAGCTGATGTTGTGTGGTAGGGCTGGAAGTAGGAGAGAGATGGTTGCTAATGATGTAAATGATCATTTCACGACTTTGCAGTTCACTTACAAACAAACTGAGGTTGGAAAGGTATACTTATATCCACCTAAAATGAAACACACCTTGAACAGTGTGTTGTAAGAGCTGCTCAGAATTTCAGCTCATTTCTGTTGGGAAAAATATTTTAAAAAAGCCTAGGTCCCATTTAAAATACTCTTGTCTTAAAATTTAAGTTTGTTTTTCTTTTAATCATTTGGAATTATGGGAATTAAAGTGACACCAAATTTGGAAGAAAAGATCTTTCTTGATTAAGAGGAGAAGACATGAGCAGCAGGAAATTCCCAAAGAATGGGGATTGTCTGAAATTGAAGGAAAATATTGAATGCTTGCTGCTTTTTGAAGAACACCTAATTTCCTAGGTTCCTTCCCATTTGCAGAGCCCCATATTAATGCATCTTATTGGACCACTGACCTTATTTTTCCAGGTGTGAGAACTTCCTATTTCTGTGAGAGTTAGTCCATAAATTCCTCAATGCCAAAGAAGGAGCAATGTCTTTGCTGAAGACATGAATCATGGAAACTTCTGAGCTGGAAGTTCAGCTCCTGGCTGGTTTCAGCTTCTGGCTCTGCACAGGAACAATCCCAAAAATCACATCACTTGCCCAAGGTTGATGTCTAAATGCTTCTTGAACATTGTCAGGTTTGGTGCTGTGACCATTTCCCTGGGGAGCCTGTTCCAGTACTGAACCTCCCTTCCTGTTAAAGAATTATGAATTAACAAATTACTTGTTATCCAGTGGAGATTCTGCATAATGGTACAAATTGGAGGGTGATACCTTTTTAATCAAGGGAATATGTTCTGTATTAGGCCTTTTACTCTGCTCATTGCCTCCTTTGTACCATGATCTTTGTTTTGCTTATTCCAAGTTTCATTGGGTGTTTGACTCTAGTGCAGTGGGAGTGGGTAGCAGGGTTGAAAGATGATCCTCATTGAAAAATTATGAACCAGGATGATCATCAGTTATAAAAAGTTATGCATTTTTGCATTTCATTACTGTAAACTGGTGAAACTAAGGAAAACAAAATTATGTCTTCTATGTATTTCCACAGATTCATAGGAGGTAAAAATTCTGTAATTGAAATTGTGCTTGCATTGTCCAAAATTTATACATTGCTGAATCTGCTAGTTTTGCTACCTGCTGCTATCTCAATGATTTCAAAACATTCACTAGATTTGCAACCACCATAAATAGAATTTCCATATATTTATATAGTACTTAATTATAAATACATTTCTTTCATATTAAAATAACAAAGGAAAAAAAGACTGCTTTGTGGCACAACACAGAAATATTCTTCTGTTCATGCCAATTAATTGCACCCAGTATGTATAAAGTGTCAGAAAAGTGATTCAGGAAGGATTTCAGAAACAATTGATTAAAGACCAAATTTATTTTGATTCCCATAAAATGCACTGTCTATGATAAAGTTGTAACAGAAAACTGAAAAGAAATAATATTTTTATGGCAGAAGTAGAACAGAATCATGGACACATAGGAGAAAGGTTTGAATTTTTCAGGAAAAACTATGAGAAATTAATTCAGATGAAGATGTGCACTACATCAGTGAGAAAATACTTTTTTTTACTATTGGGTAATGCTGAAAAGTGGAATGCAAGCAAGAAAAAGGTGAAGATGGTGAGGCAGAAATTATGAATTCATAAGTGTAAGGAAAGGGAAAATAAGATTAAATGACGACAGCTTTGTTTCCTTATCTAAATTTTCAGATGTGAAATTGCTACCGAAAAGGATTTTTAAAATAAATCCTTATTTTTGCTGTGCCAAAAATTATTTCTGATTCTATGGAATGGAAGTTTCTAGAATTAGCAGATTCTTTGGAAGTGCCTGGTATAAGTACATGAGTGTCCCTGGGCTCGTGTGGCAGGAAGGTGTTTGCATGCAGGTGTGTGGCTGCTGCACTGCCATACTCTGTGCACCAGAGCAACTGCACTGCAATTAGCAGAACTCAGATGATTAAAACAGCTGAAAACATGGTCCATATATTCATAGTGCAAGTGTGATGTCTGTAATAGCATAGCCTGCTTTAGGCATGTTTTAGCTTAATAAACAAAGCTATGAAAGGAAATGCAAAAGTGTATTGCCATCACAGGCTTGGAACTACTGAAAGGCTGTTCTATTCCTTGCATCATAAATATCACTCATATATGAAGCTAATCCCTTTGGACTGATGCAGTATGGCAAAATAAAAGGACCTTTTTGCATTTAGTTGAAAAACCTTAAATACCATGCAAAAATACAGCATTAACGTTGAATTTTCTGTTTTTAGAGTCAACAAGTTAATTCTGTTTCTTAGAATTTATCCTGCTACTTTATTGCCTTTGGAAGCAATTTGAAAGTGTTGGGTGCATAATAGTCAATAAATCATATGAGGGAAGAAGAAAAGCACCTTTGTTCTTGAACAAAATGGTAAAGGCTGCAAAATCCTGCCTTTTGTAAAGGGGGAAAAAAAAAGAGGAAAGAATACACCAGAAAATAAATAAAAAATAAAAAAATTAAATAAAATAAATACAGATTTGAGATCTGATAGAGTCAATCTGCAAGAAGGTTGAAGAAGAGAAAAATTATTCAAATCTCTCTGTCCTGAGCTGTTGATTTCAGAAAGAGACCGTGGTTATATTCACAACAGACTTCTTCCCACTTAACTCTTATCTTTACATTACGTTATGTCACTGATGAAATACAGCAGCTCATGCAACAGTCATCAGGAAAGCAACATTTTAATTGCAAGTAAATGCAAGTATGTTGAATCTAATCTCCAAAGAGCAAATATTTACCAAGAGTTTATGATCACAGATAGACTTGTAGAATAAACAAAGTGTACAGTATCAGCTTGTCTACATATGTACTTGACTATTTTTTATTTAAAAAGCATTAGACTACTGAATTCAAGGTACAGCACTGGCTCAATACAAACCTTCATTGCTCTCCTGCAATGCTAAGGACCACACACAAAAAGGCATTCTTATAAGGGAGAAACATTTGCAAAAGAGGCTTCAGGATTTGAAGACTTTACAGAGCTTTGTAATATCTTAAATAAACCATGTATATATTATGAGCTTTATTTCATTAGTTGTGATCTGTGGTTTGCTGTGTCTTTGTAGATGAATTTCATACTACTGAAAGAATTAAAGTTCTTTTTGTCATTCAAAACAGAAAAAAGTTTATGAAAATTATCTGCTCTTCAAGTTTGTTGAAAATTGTATGACCAAATTATTAGTATTTTGAAGATAAATTTCAGTACTGATTATCATGTATCATGCCACAGATGTTATACAGTACCTAACTCGAGGGAAAAATGGACAGTGAAAACAGGCACAATGAGAATTAAATTGTATATTTGAGAAAGTTGGTCTTAAATATCTTGTACAAGCATAAAATATACACAAATTGAAATGACAAGGAATTTGCCTGTCTGCATTTAAAATACTTGGTATAGAAGAAACTCTTGAGACAGCAGTAGCTACATTCATCCCTAATAGTGATCTCATAAGATAATCATATATTTTGGTAAAGAAAATTACTTTTATAAAGCCTACTGATTTACAGCAGATTATTGAAAATGTGCTACTAGAGGAAAAGGATTGAGTATTTAACAACTTAAGGGGAACTGCTGTGATGTAGTTTTGTGCTTTCTCTGAACACTGTAGGTAAAGTCTTCTTCAAGGATGGAAAATGGCAATTAAAAAGTTGCAGTTTTCTCTTTGGAAAAAAGACTAAATCCTTATCAAGCTTCTATAATTAAGGCTATCAGCAGATTGAAATCTTTCTAATGCAACGTGACATTTGACTCAGGATCTTATTATTGTGTTGTATGGAAATAAACAAAAATAATCAAATAAAAACCAGATATTTGGTGGTTGCTGTAAGAAAAACATCTCTCCTATAATTTGGGAACATAAAATTGCATGGCCTCACTGAATTCAGCAAGACACTCAGAATAACATTATATATCTGGCCTTTATTTTTGATTCTTGAAACAAAAGACCAATCATGACAGAGAATAGGCAGATTTAAGAAAGAAAGAGGTATCATTTACACTTTCTTTTCTCCATCAGCATGTCCATCATTACTATTTTCTTTCTCATTGGACTGAGGTTTTCCTATATGATAAAAAAGCTAAAATTCAGGTAACAATGAGTAAAGAACAACTCTGAGAACTTTTAACATTCACTCTCAATATAAAGCAGTTGGATACTAATTTACATGCTAAAAAAAAAAAAAAAAAAAAAAAAAAAAAGTTTTAAAAATCAACTATTCTAATGTAACAGCATCCCAAAGTGAATTTCCCTCCCCCTTGGATGCATTTATATGATGACTATGCTGAATTGTGCTCCTTTTATTCAAAAGAACACAGGACTTTTTAACTTCAAGTTTTCCCTTCAATGCCACATCCACTTCTTGGAACAGATTGGTGAGGAGGAAGAACGTCAAAAATTCTATTACTCCTTGATAAGAGTGGCATGTCTCCCTTTAGCATGATGCAGCTCCAGCCACCTCTCAAATACTGTCCCCAGTACAGGAGTTGGTGTTTTGTACAATTAAGCCCATAGTTTTGTGTTTGTGTGATCCAGGGAATGGCAGTGTCCAGAGTCTGTGCTAGAGCATGGGAGATCTCTAACATCAGGATTAGAAGCCTCCTAAACAAGGCTGTTTGCAATTTGAAAAGAAAATGATTTTTGAGATTCATGCCTTTTCAACCACAGTCATACTTCAAAGACCACAGTGTTACACCCACATCTTTTGCACACATCTTGTTAAAAGAGTCAAAACCACCTGGCAGTTTCTTCATGTGTGCCTCATCAGATTACCTGGTCCTAGTGATGAAAAAGGGGGTAATACCCAGCTTAAGTTTGCTAGGAAATAGAGGCAAGACACATGCACTGCTAGTAATGCTGCTGCTATAGATAATGTGTGTTCTAGAATCCATTATGCAAGAGTCCAAGTTGTGCTTGCAACTCAGACAGTGATTTTAGGAAGAAGATATCAATAATAAATGTGTCAGGATCTCAGGACCTATGGTTTTGCTGTGGGGTAATATTTTCATGATGGTGTTCTCCCATCAAGAAATGGGGTTATTACTCAATATATATTTATCATAATTGAGGAGATGTCTTTTGTTACACAATCTGTTGACTGTCCTGACTCAATACTTGTGAGAGAGAGTTAATTGTTCACTTTGGCTCCTTCCACAATGAATTACTGTGAGCAGCAAGAAAAAGGACAATGAGATTCCTGCTTCTGTCCGAATTACTGCAAGCTACAAATTTAAGCTAAAAATCCTGTTTGTTCTTTACCTATTCCTAGATAAGATTCCTATTCCCTCTCATTCATACCTTGTCTGTACAACCAGGCAAGAACAAGTATACTAAACAGACACTGGTGACATCAGGAGTTTTTAGCAAGGTTAATTACTGCTAGACTGTATTTTCCTGCATCATTAGTCACTTCAAGCCCTTCAGGTCCAGGCAGAGAATCAGAGGAGCTGGCTCTGAGCTGGTGTCCCGGGATTCACCAGGGTGCTGCCAGCGCAGAGGCACCAGGCAGTCTGCTGGGGCTGCAGCCCAAGGGTGGCAGGGCTGCAGCAGGAATCTGTCATCCCTCTCTGTCAAGCGCTGTCACTTCCACCACACAAACTCGCAGATGATGAAATCCAGACTGCGCCGTCTGAAGGCACGCTGTGCCTGTCGCTACTCTTTATCTCCACCTGCTGGGGTTATTCCAATCCTTCCCAGCTCCAGCCTC
Source organism: Erithacus rubecula (assembly GCF_903797595.1). Classification (NCBI taxonomy): domain Eukaryota; kingdom Metazoa; phylum Chordata; class Aves; order Passeriformes; family Muscicapidae; genus Erithacus; species Erithacus rubecula. Next base: position 12,056,038 of record NC_136689.1, on the reverse strand, counting down.
CTTCCCAGAGGTGGAAGTACAAAAGGCAGAGACGCGGTAAGCGAGTCCTAGTGGTGACTGTCACAACGCTTAACTAAAGATGCATAGAAAATTGTAGATATGGAAAAACATTGAAACTCTAGAATGCTGCAAATGGATTTTCCTGGCTCAATACATTGCCTTGCACTTTGAAAGTGTCTTTTGTGTTGCTATGTCACAAAGTAATAGAAATTATGAGATTTTTTTAAAATGAAGAATCCAGTTCAAAGGAAAACAAAAAGGCAGATTTATTTTTCTGTTCGTGTTTGAGAGGGATGCCAGGTTCTGTTAGAATTTTAAAGTACGCCTTTCTGTTATGCTTTAGCACTGTTAATTTTCTCCTTAAATGATAAAAGATAATGTTCTTTTATAGAAATTTGCAATGTTTTAAAACAAACAGTAGAATCATAAAGTGATGGAATGATTTGTGTTTGAACTGACCTTAAAGATCATCTGATTCAATCCCCCCTGCCATCATGGGCAAGGACACCTTCTACTAGATGAGGTCAAAGCTCCATCCAGCCTGGCCTTGAACACTTCCAGTTATCCTTGAATACATGATGGGATGTCAACAGCTTCTCTGGGCAATGATATCTTAAGAAAACTATATGTTTAAAAACAGTATTTTCTTAACAATAGCTTAAGAAAGACTGAAGTTTTTGTCAGATCTCAAGGCTTGGATAACTGGATGTACAGGAGTGTCAGTATCACTATTTAAAAATAAGTAGGAGAAAGACATGAATTCATTAATAAAGTATCGTATGTATGGAGCTTTGAAAAAGAAAAAGTAAATGGAAATAATGAATTTTTCACATACTCTGACAGTGAGATATCTGTAGTTTATTTATCTCTTATAGAAAAGTGAGTTCCATTGCATAGGCTCAGTGTTTTAAAATTTTCCTTCTCCTTTGCTCATACATTTTTTAGGACACAGTTCTATCATTGCAGAAGATACCTGCTCTGAAACATGATGGTCATAAAAGGAGAAGTGATCTAGTATTGATGGCTGGGATGAAGAGAACCCTTTAATCCAAGCTGCATATTTTCAGTTAGTTCAGTGGTGTGGGATTAACACCAATAGCTTCAACACTGCCTCCTGCCTGGGGAGGTCCAGGTTGTCTCCTTCATAGACCCAGGCACTAATACTGTGTTGTTCCCTGCAGGCAATATCATCCCTATTGTGTCTCACCTGGGCTGGATGTGAGAAATGCTCTGAGGACACAATGAAGGGCTCTCAAGGCTTGGCACTGGTTGATTCTACCAGCTATTGGGGTACTTGGGGTGGCACACTTAGAATTATGATCAGGGATGTAGATATCTTCAGAGCTGAAAAAACGATGGCACAGCTAAATGTATGGATTACCAAAGTCTGCAAACATTACAAAACAAGTGTCTTGAATGATGTCTTTTAGTTGTGTAAATAATATTTAGACCTGTGGTCTAAATCCCGTAGGAAGTGACCTGAGTTTGGCATTGAGACTGTGGTAGTGTTGACATTGTTTGTTTGTTTTTATGAGGAGGAGGTTGGGTTTTGTTGATTTTTGTTTTGTTTGTTTGTTTGTTTGTTTGGGTTTTTGTTTGTTTTGCCTTTTTTTAAAAATATTGCTTAATAGGAGAGATGTCAATGAACCTGCTTAAATAAAAGCAGCTTTCCCAGGATCAGTACTTTGTCTTTGATAAGGAAACACAGAAAGCAGATATCAATGGTTAAGATATCAACATCAGTGAAGAGATCATGAATACAGATTTTCAAGGAAGAAGGAGAATTTTCTGAACTTTTTCATCTTGCCAAAAAAAGACAAGAAAATTTGGATACTTGAGAGACTATAAATTAACAGAAAGTGGCAGATACTGTTTTTTCCAGCATCACAATTTCGATTAACTCAGAGACTAGGGTTCAGGAGAGATCATCAAAATTTTTTGTCTTGGGATCTGAATCTGTAGTGAATTAAACTCTTTAGGAGAACAAGTTCAGCTAATGTAGAATAAACTATATCAATCAATCAATTTTCTGTGATCAGGAAATGTATTGTAGCACTCATGCATGAGATATGCAAGTGTATTTTTCATAGCACATCACTCATACACTACAGAACACTTTTTTTTTTGTATGATGCATCATTTAAAAACCAGAATCTGTAACGTGATGCTACAGAAATTCTATTAGCTTAGATGTATTCACAGCTGTACAATGACTTGGAATCTTCAGAAAGAAATGTTTAAATAAGTGCAAAGTTTTCCATTGAAAACCCCTTCATCCTATATAAAATACACTCCTAATTATATGAAAATATTTCAATCTATAGATATTTCAAATTTCTAATAAACTCTGATATTATATAGTTTTATAGGGCATTATAAGGTATATACATTGTTTATAAAACTTTAGCAACTACTGTAGGTATACTAGCAACATTATTAGCTTAAATATATGGCCTCGGTAGTTTAAAACTTCTTTTTTACAAAGTCAGACCTTAAATGTGTTAATTTTGTGCATAACTAAAAATATGACTAACCAAATCTGCTCTTATTAGAATAAAAATTGAAGGATGGGTTGAGTTTCCTGAACTTAGACATCCCTTTATTTAAGTTTTGTGGTGTTTCATGCCTGATCTCCATTAGACACTCTTGATTCCTTGTTGTGTCCCTGATGTCTTGTGTTCAGGCTATAAGATCAGATTTTACAGATGATTTAGAAACTCTCATATAGCTCTGGTGCTCATATTTAGGCAGCTGAAGTCACTGCTGTGTGCACTGTTAGGCCATCAACCAAAGAAGGATTCAGTTTAATACAGCTAAACTTGGGGAATTATTTGTAATCTGAACTCGTTGTACAGTCCACAGGGATCAGTCATTCAGTTCAGTTGCCTAGAAATAGTCACCTAATATCAGCATGAAATGCTTTAGAATCTCTCACCTGATTTCCCCATTTTGCTCTAGAAGAACATGGGTTTTTCATGAGTCATGTGCTGATCCTCCATGGATCTCTTGGATTCTCCAGGGCATCTCAAATTACACTAGAAATCTTTGTTTCAGCAAACTTGTCCAGTCCTTAGTTGAGTCAGATGACAGACTCTGGAGTTACCCCACTGACTGGATGTTGGTCTCCACATTGAGTTTCCTATAGATCTCCAGACACCTTGGGGAGAGTACTCACATCTCTCTGCCTCCTGCTCTGGGCAGAGTCTCACCTCCTATATTTCCTTCAGAGGTAATGTAGATCAAGAGAGAGTAGAGGCACATGGCATTTCATCTGGAGGGAGCCTGGGTGTCTAAAACTAAGTGAAATGAGTAACACTAGAAAGTTGTGGATCTCAGATTCCTGGTGCTATTTCCTTTCTAGCAAGAAACAAGAAAGGAAGAGAAGTAGGCAGAAAGGCAGGAAAGAGAAAGTGTGTGGGGAGAGAAAGAGAACAGAAATAAAAGAAAGAGGAAGAAAGAGAGGGAGGGAGGAAGGGAGGAAGGGAGAAGGGAGGAAGGAAGGAAGGAAGGAAGGAAGGAAGGAAGGAAGGAAGGAAGGAAGGAAGGAAGGAAGGAAGGAAGGAAGGAGGAAGGAAGGAAGGAAGGAAGGAAGGAAGGAAGGAAGGAAGGAAGGAAGAGGAAGGAAGGAAGGAAGGAAGGAAGGAAGGGAAGGAAGGAAGGAAGGAAGGAAGGAAGGAAGGAAGGAAGGAAGGAAGGAAGGAAGGAAGGAAGGAAGGAAGGAAGGAAGGAAGGAAGGAAAGAAGGAAAGAAGAAAGAAAGGAAAGAAAGAAAGAAAGAAAGAAAGAAAGAAAGAAAGAAAGAAAGAAAGAAAGAAAGAAAGAAAGAAAGAAAGAAAGAAAGAAAGAAAGAAAGAAAGAAAGAAAGAGAAAAAGAAAAAAGAGTAGGCTTCTAACTTGCTAAGCATCTCCCACACATGAACACTTGCACACATGTGTGAATATGCATGTGTGAATATGAATGTGTGTGGGTATATGTGTATGTTTGTGTGAGTGTTTGAAGTCAGCATTAATACAGGAATGCATCTACTGTTTAGAAAGAGAAATAAACACTGTCAAATCATTCAGGATGTGTGAAAGCACTGACCCTGTGTTTATGCCCTGGAGCTATTTATTTTGTCTTTATCCTTTGTTGAATAAATGCCTTCTGCTTCCACAAGGAACTAAAGACCACTTAGCTAACTGAGATCTAAAACATTTGTGTTTTTATCTGCACTGTGTTTTTTAGAAGTATTTTAGTGACAGGAATACATTTATCATTTGCTACTCATATTATAGTGCTCATTAATGTTCAGGATTAACATTTTTTTTTTCTCTATAATTTAAATGCATTGGTGTTGAGAAGAAATAGAAATTGGTTTGAGTAATTGTGCAGATCTACAACTAATAAGAACATCTGGAATGTCATGAATATGATAGATACTGACCAAAACTAAGGTTTGCTGTGTTGGAACAGAAATAAGAGTAAAGTATTTGCTGTAAAGTAATCCAGAAAAGGCAGATGCAGAGAGACATATAGATATAACCTGTCCTTCAACTATGCACATACATGAGCTTACAAGAGGGAGTCTCTGCTGTCTCATCTATATGCAGGTAATATTGAGACAGCGTCTTCCATCCTGTAGTCCAGACCAAGTAACCTTACACAAAAATAGAAAAAAAAATATTTTGTATGAATATGTGAATAATGAAATCACATGATCTTATCAACCTTCTTTTCTTTCCTTTATCAATTATAGGCAATTATTTTTTTCAGTTATTATATTACTGTCTTTGTTTCTTGTTTTGCTACAGAGCAAATTTGCTGTAGGTGTCAAAGGTAACAGGTCTACCAGGAAGGTAGTAGTAAGGAAGCAGTAAAGCTGAGATGATATCACTTTTATAGCATAATTATAGTTGATGGGAAAAAAAGAAAAGAAACCTAAAAAATATATTTAAGAGATGCTGAGAACTAAAATTTATGTCCCATAATAATCATGGGCTCTATAGGAAGACACTGATTTTAAGGTAAATTCTCTATCCCTTTTCCTCTCTTTGCCATGTTCCACAGGACAATTTTCTTTCTCTTTTCCCCAGGCTGAAAGAACCTCACCATCTCTCTGCCTCTCTTCTGCCTTCCTCTAATTACATCTCCTCTACTCCACAGTCACCAACTATCTTTTCTTTCAAAGTTGGTCTAATTGATAATATATATCTAACTAAACTCTGAGTCATTGGTCTCTACCAGTATCTAGTTTTTAAAGTTCTTTCAGACCTGAAAAAGGGTCTATGTGCCTGAAAGCCTGTCTAATTTCTCCAGCCACACCAGGTGGTAGAATAAAAGGTACTGTGTCTGCCTGCAGACCTTGCCTTGCTTTGTTAGAGGCCCCCTATGGAGCACAGGTGTGAGTTCAGAATTCCCTCTACTTGAACCTGAAGTGCTGGGGAGCAATTTTTTGACAAAGCATTATGACTCATTAGTGACTCAGAAACTGAGCTGGCTCAGGCAATCCCTGGGGGATTTTTATCAAGGCATTCAATATGATTGATTCCCCTAGTGCTGAAAGCAAGAAGTTCCTCAAGGTACCTGGCGACCCAAGAATGGCTTAAATTGTCCTCCCATATGGCTCAGTTCTGGCTCTGCTCTTTGAGGTAGTTTGTGTCCCCTTAAATGCCAACTTCTTCCCATTTTCAGGTTGTTTTTGAGATATGGAAACTGCAGAGAGCATAACAAATAGCAACAATAACATCTAACACTGAAATTGCTATCCAAAGTAAATTTGTTACAGCTCTTTGGGACGTAATGTAGGACTTAAGAAAAAGTAAGGAATTTATAGTAAATATAAATTTATAGAAATATAGTTTATAATAAAAATAAAATAAAATAAAATAAAATAAAATAAAATAAAATAAAATAAAATAAAATAAAATAAAATAAAATAAAATAAAATAAAATAAAATAAAATAAATATCGCAGAACACTCTAGGTCCTCTTTCCTTGCTTTAAACCATAGAATAACTGTCAAAGCCTGAATGCTTTTTTTGTTTTCTTTCAGAAGCTATCAGAACTGATTTAGAAAGTGCTTATTTAGCAAGGAAAGAAAATTGTTCAGCTAGCTCTATAACCAGGGGAACAGTTATACTTGCCTTAATAATGATCTCTTTTAGCTTGCTAGTAAAGAAAAATAAAAGAGTTAGTAAAGGGAAAAAAAAAGGTATAATAATACTCATCCATTTCTGCTTAGAGGAACTATTATTAGTCTGGAGGCCTAATCTACAGGCTTTGAGTTTCCACCATGTTTAGACCACAACTGCTGCAGACTGTCTGCAGATTCAGGGCCTCTGTGAATCCTCTCAATCCTCATAAACTGGCTGTGGTTTGTCTGTAGAGCTGTACTGTGAATCCAGACTGAGTGCGTTCCTGGAAAATGTAGGAACTGAAATACTGCTAACTCTGTTCTGAGGGACCTGCCAAAAAGAAAGGAAACACAATCACCATTTCACAATTTCATTGCTCCATTAAATCCACCTCTGCAATAGTTAGGGTGACTTTTCTGAAAGACTTTTGTGAAGAGAAAATACAGATTGTTAAAAGGGTTATAAACATAGAATTTCTTCTGTTGTTTTGACAACAGCAAGTGGAGAAAAAACTAGATTCATTTTAAAATAAATTATTGTCAGTTGTTTGTATAGATAAGCATATTTTTGGCATTTTTACAGATAAAAAATCAATAAAATACAAAAGCCTTCATAGGGCTCAATGTACATTGGACAGCCAGTGAATGATGAGTCTTATGAAAGTACAAATGTATGTGGGTCCTGCTGCACCAAGGTTTGTTTCCATCCCAGCCCATAATCAGTATGAGATCTAGCTGAGACTAAAGCTATAGCAGAATAAGAAAAAACAAGGATTTGTTGAAATAATTAACAAATGTTTTCTACTCAAGTATCACCTGTTTTTTTTTTATTTTTATTTTTATTAATTTTTTTATTGCTATTGTTTTTTGAAAGAAAATGATAATAAAGAGATCAGCCTTTTTTCAAGCAGTAAAAATATAAAAAACATTTTTTTCTCACCTAAGGTTAACTTTATTATGTTGGTTTCATGCCTTGTTACTAGCCTGTGTTTTCATTCTAAGGTGTTCCTTTAAGGAGACTGCCTGTGTTTCTCTTCACTGCATCATTGTTCTAACCCCCCTTGCCAAAATTAAATTGATGTTCCAGGTGTTCAAAGCTCCATTGAAAGCACACATTTAAATTCCTTGTCACCTCTGAAAATTTAATTTTGGAAAAGTCAACTAGAAATAAGTAAAACAAAAGAAAACAATGCTATAAGATAATGAAGATTCAGACAATATTTTTTGAAGACTGAGATGCCTGAAAATGTGATTCTTCTCCATCCATGCATGCCTGTGTTAATTATCTAAATGAGGTCAGGGCAAGAAACTGAGAATTTTCATTTTACACAGTGTTTAATTATTCATATTTCTTTGGCATGGTTTTGGTTGTGCTTATTAGCACTATCTCAGACAATGCCTGGGTAAGGATGAGGGGACAGCATTCCCCGAGGACAAACCAGTGAAATCATCCTGTTCTGGGTGTGTCACAGCTAGTGACACATTTCTTGGCCAGCCAACCTTCTGAGCAAGAGGCAGGGAGACTCCTGGCAGAGCCAGCCCAGCTGCAGCAGCTGATGGCAGGAGGGGTTTGTCCATTACCTGCTTTGCTTTTGCAGTCAGAGTTTCAGCCTAATTTCCTGCCTTTCAGGAAGCTTCCCAAACCATTAAGGGGAAGATTTTGAGAAAGTGAGCCTTTGAATTATTTTTTCCAGTTCAATCCATGCATTTAGGTAGTCAGGAATGGGAATTCAATGGCTGTGGACGAGCTGGGACTCCTGCCTGTTGTCTGGGGAAAATCAAAAGAGTATTCTTGGGATTATTTCATTTTATGGTGGTTTTTTTTTTTTTTTTTCTGTACTAACTATCTAATGGAAAATTTATATGTAAAATGAAGTATGAAGAGGGATTTAAAACCATATAGCTCACAACTCAAAGTCTTTTCTCACTAGACTGCCTACATTGCTCCTGCCCTTCTGTTCTTGAACACATTGCACAGTATCTCCTTTCCACCTCCTGATATTTCCTTATAGCCTTGAAATGAAGTCTGTAAAGGTCTATTTTAATATACAATGTAGAAGACAAAATTGAATATAAGCAAAATAGACACAGTTTTTCTTTTCTGCAAACCCATACATGTCTGGTCACTTGATTTTTGCTAAGTTAGCAGCTGGTTTATTTTCTGTATTTTATTATATTGCCTTGTGTGCTGGACTGCTGTGCTGTCTCTCTGCAACACAGGTTACTTTGTCATGTTAATATAATATTGTGTTAAAAATGTCCTGAAGATCTGCATAGTGAGAACTCCTAGGAGAGTGGAGAGAGGAAAAATAAAATCACACACTTTCACAGACCTGTGAAATGAAGTCTGCAGCTTCTGGCTCAGGGTATATTTCTCAAACAAATCTGCAATAATAATTTCCATTCTGAATGCACTCCCAAAGCAATGTAATTATTGGCATCATTTCAATATGCATTGAACACTGATGTTTAATTAATATTTTATTAATTTTTGGTGCTTAAAGCCAGAACCTGGAAGACTATTTTAATTGTGGGAGCTGTAGAAAAAATGTCTGAGTTTCTGAGGTTATATGTACACACTCAGACACCACAGTGACCTGTAGTTTTGGAATGCAGAAATGCACTATGTCATTATTTTACAAGTGGTAAATGGTGGGAAAGTTTGCCAAAGTAATAAAATATATATATATAATCAATAATGCAGATAGACAAATGGAGAGAGGAGGGCAGTTACTCACCCAAATCTGATAAATGGACAGAGTGGTTCTATATTAAAGAGAGTTTAGACTGTAGTACGTGTGTAAATGAATTGCTATATTATGACATAACCTGCTGTAAGAGTGCTTAATTTCCTTCTGTGAAATGGAAAACCTTCTTTTTCCAACTGCTACTTAATTTCTGATTTTAATATATGTATAGCATCTGTACATTAAATCAACAGAGTTGACCATGTATTGCTGTTTTGCTACTAATATTGTTAGTATTTTTTTGTATTTTTTTAACCCAGGAGTTTGATGCTGCTTAGATCAAGGTGGATCATGCAAACTGGATGTGCATTAACTTATTTATAGATGCAGCCAATAATAAAGAGTAGGAGAACCTGATGAGACTGAAGGAGTTAAACAGGTGTCATTATCCCTGTGCATCATTTGTATTGCTGTAATACATTGATGTGACACAAATCCAAATTTTAATTCAGCAACAATTTATCTTCTCAGGTGTACAGGCAAAGCAGGTTTCACATTTTGGATTGAGAATTGGATCTTCTCATATTTCTAATGTATGTGAAGTTATAAAGAAAAGAAATGCTGCAATGTGACTCTGGAAAAGTAAAAAAAAAAAAAACAAACCAAAAAATCTGCTATCTAATCACTAAAACTTTTTTTTTTCTGTAAATTAGAAATGAAGTTATAAATAAACATATATTTTTAAAAGGTGCATGTTCAATAGGAATGTTTTTATTTCAAGATATTTCCGCTTTCTGTAAATTGCAATTTTGTTTTTCTATGCTCCCACCTCCTTGTAAATTTCTCCTTCTCAGATGCTGCTAAATAACAAACTACAAACTACTCTTGTGATCATATGGAACACACACACACTTAAGGAAATCTTGAACTTGTTACTTTTATGTGTACTACCACAGTGTAAATGCTAGAGTGCATTGAAATTACTTGCTTTATTCTTGTATAGGCACCCTTTAGATCCTCTTACCCAAAAACATTGGGTGCAGAGTTTCAGGGCTTTTTTCCTGTCACCGGAAAGGAGAAAATAATGTTTTGAAATACTAAAGGTTGCAGAGTTTGACTTATTCAAATCCACTGGAAAAGGAGAAAGATGATTTTTACGTATGGACCTTCACCACAGAAATGTTTTCCCTTATGCCTGTAACCTTTCTGCTGAGTTTCACTGATTTTGTGTTCTGAATGCCATTTTACTTTCAATGTGTGAAAATTCGAACAGTTGGACTTGATTTTAGTTCAAACCCCAAGTTTAAAATTAAACATTTGTACAGTGTTATCTTTGCTGTCAACTGCCAGGCAAATGGCAAGATGTTACACACTGGGCTGTGCTCCACACATTCACTGCAAAAATCACTATTCTCCCTCTTTGTGGAAAAGGGCAGGAATTCACTCTTCTATAAACAGAAGCTGAGTTTTGCAGTGCCAAACCCAGAATTAGCAGAGGCTAGAACACAGCCAGGTTATAAGAATTTTTTTTCCGATAGTTTTTTAAAGCCAATTAAATAAATGTGTTCAGATATTTTCATGAATCTGAGCCATCCTTTGCTAACAAATTGCTCTCTGAACTTATAAGGAAAGATCTGGGTTAGGAAATATATTTTGTCTTCCCAACAAATTGAACAGAGCTGCTGAGCAGTGCACTCAGAAGTGAGAATGGTGAGCTCTGCCACTTTATTGAATTGTTTTGCTTCCTACTCATTTTTCCTTGTTTTAATCAGCAAACCTTGTCCAGCATAATTCAAGTTATATAGACTGGGATTCTTAAATATTTTCACAGGACTACAGGGAGAAAGAGAAGTCAATTTTTTGATAATGATTCAGATGCCAGAGAAGATTAGAACATGAAGAAGAATGCTGGAATGGAAAATTAATTTGAAGGCATTACAGCAGTTTTGAGGAAGAGGTTAGGGAAAAAGTACATTAATTTTGAAAATAAAGCCCTCCTTCACAAGCTGAGTAATACCTTGTCCTACTTTTGCCTTCATATCTATTACAAATTGGCTTTGACTGCTGCATAATTTTTAGGGTTAGAATAATTTTTTCTGCTCCCTCTTCTATCACTTTCTAATAAAATATTAAGAAAATTAGACTCATCACTGTGGCAAATTTGACAGTTTTAACGAGGAAATATTTCTTGCCTCTAAGCTCTAATTGCAGCAAACTGAGTTTTTAAATACATGGTGAAGCACTGGAACAAGTTGCCTGGAGAGCTGGTGGATGCCCCATCCCCAGAAACTTTCAAGGTCAGGCTGGATTGGGGTCTGAGCATCCTGATCTCGCTGAGGATGCCTGTGGTCATTGCAGAGGGAATTGGACCAGTTGCCCTTTAAAGGACCCTTCCAACCCAAACTGTTTGGTGATTCTATGACATTTTTCTATTGTCATGTCCTGCATTTCTTTATGGTAGACTACTTTGCCTGCCCTCAAAAATTCCCCTTAAAATTTACCATTGAGGATGATTTGCAGGAATACATCTTGCTTTAAATGCTGTGCTTTGAAAAATGTGCAGGACTTTTGGTTTGCTGGTCGCCATAATTCTTCTAGTTATAAAGAGTGCTGCTGAGAGGTTTTATGAAGCATTTTACGACCTATGAATATCTAGACAATTCTTGAAAAATGAAAAAAAAAAAAGTTAATTTACTTGAAGAAGAATATTTGTTACGATGTTCACAAAAATTAATTCCATTATTGGTTTTGGAAAAAAAAACTGTGTTATTTTGTTTATATTTGCTTCCTTTATATGTATGGTCAGGACATCTACATCTACTGGTGTGTTTTGTGTAAAGCAAAGATACTGCTTTGGTTCAAAGGATTCCTGATTAGAAATTCGTGGAGGGGTACTGAAGCCTTGTTATATGCTCTGAGCCTTAGGGATACAAACAGCAAAATATCTTTTACCTAAGACTTCATCAATTATTATTACTATTGATGTATTCATTTTATGAGGGTAAATTATCTGTCATCATTACTATTTATCCCATACACCTATCTACCTTCAGCTATATCAGAGATCCTATAGGATATCTGCACTTATGTCACTTCTGTCCTTTGAGCAAGAATAATTAATTTTTTTTTTTCATATTGGCTCAGTCTTCCTGGTATTAAAATACAACACTTCCTAGCACAAGCAACTTATTGTTGTCTGCCAGAATAAAAAAATAAAAAACAAAAGCAAAATTTTGGCAGCAGCAGTAGTAGCTAGAAAGGAGCTAAAAATAAGTTTATCAGTGTATGACTAAACAGCCTGTACACAGAGCCTGTGCAAAAAAACTCTACTCCAGATAATTAATACTTAACCAGTTTTTGACCACTTAACATCATTTTTGCCATTATTTGGAGCTTTTCTAGCACTAATAAATGTTTCTCTAAGGTGTGTATCAGGTTCCAGATGTGCACAAACACATGACATTCTTTTAGTTCTCTATCCCTTTTAAAATATTTTAAAATATTTTCTTTTCAGTAATTCAGTTATTTTTTTTGTGGGTTGATCTATCATGCAGACAGGTTTTTCTCTTAAATTGTAATGATCTGCTTAGAAATAATTTTATCAGCTGCAATTTTTATTTTTTTATGTGCATAATTTCCTGTTTGTCTGAATTGCACTTCATCTGTAATGTAAATGCTCAGTCACTGAATATGGATTTCTTCTAGTCTGCCCTCATTCTTACTATCCTTAGTACCTACCTAGTGTTTTCAGCAAATGGTAATTTTCCTCATTTTTCCAGAACTTGAGAACCTTCAGAAATATGGTCAATTGCAAAGTGATTGTGGCCTTTCACTTCAAAGGCAAAAATTAGCCATTCATTTCCAACTTTTGTTTTCCACCTTTGAATCAGTGTGCTGTGGTGGTATTGTTCCCCAATTTTTTCCTTTGTTCTTCTTGCTGTTGTCTCCTGTCATTCTTTTATGTGTGCCTGCAGAGTATGATTTGATGTAGTGAAGAGCTTCCTAAATTGTTCTGGTTTCTCCTGTGGAGCTGAAATAGCAGGTGTTGAGTTTAAGTTTTATAATGTTAAAAACATTAACATTATCCTATATTAATGACTTCTGTTGTCATACAGGCCAAATGCTCTTCACAACAGAAGCTTTCTTTGTGCCTCTGTTTTGTCACAGGAAATCTTAAAACTGACCATAATGAAAGTGGCAGGAAATTCTAATATTGGCTTTTGCTTTCCCCAGTTTGAAGTCATATCTAGTTTAGGATTATTAAACTCCTGTTTTGGTTCCTGACAGCCTCCCATTCTCTCAAATGCTCAGAATTCTGGTGTAGATTGTGCATCAGACTGAATTGAGCTCCCTCCTCTGTGTGTCCCCCTGAGGTGCTGAGCCAGGCTGGGTTTGCTTAGCTGGAGTGGTGACAGCAGGGCAAGATCACTTTGCTTTATGGCCACTTGACCTTACCTGTACATTCTTACAAAACCAGAAAAGAGCAGAAGGAAATCAATGTCTTTCTTTGTGAATTACTGTAGAGAATAAGAAATCAGTCAATTCCTTCTTCCACACCTTTTTCTGTAATTCCTTGCTGCTGTTCTTCTTTTCCATGTCTCCTTCTCACCCGTCACTTTTATTTCCACGATACCTGTCTTGTGTTTCTTTTCCCTCTGCATTCCTGCAACTTAAAAAAAATTAGCCTTTGTTAAATTAAGCTAACACAGATAACTTCCTCACAGCTGCTTTGCTCACTTAATTTCTAATTTTTTGGGTTTTTTGGGTTTTTTGGTTGGTTTTTTTTTTTTTGGTGTTTATAGATGTCAGCAGTTCTGCAGCAGTCTGTGTTTTGGCACACTTTTGTGTCTTTTGCTCTAAAGAAGAGGGGTGCTGAGTGACTCCCCCATCACCAAGACTCATATGAGAAGTCAGGTTAAGTAGGACCATGTTGGCTGATAATTTGGCTGTCTGGGGAATTAGAAAGGAAAAAGCCAATCTGACATTACATTAAAGAGAAAAGTAATTTCAAGATTCCAGAATGGATTAAGGTTGGAAAATCAATTTACTTGGATTAGAAGTAAGTGTTGTGAAAAACATGTATTTCTAAGAGGAAACCTTTGTTTACTTTTGACTAATAGTTTCAAACTTCATTAAAACCTCATTATGGTTATTTTTAAAAGAGTGATTAGAAATTCCTGGCTAAAGGAAAATATACAAGGCCAGAAAATATCTGCAAGCAATATCTGCAAAGGCACTAAGCTTCTATTTTATCCACTCACTGAAATCAGAGCTGAAAATTAGATTTTGCTCAGATAAGAGCCACTTGAAATAAGAGACATCACGGGGACATTGCCCTCTGACAGAGTTTCTTTTGCAAGATGGGAATTTGGTCTGTAAGAAAATCTAGAGTCCTTATAGACATAACTGATGTATGATCACCCTGCAAAATTCACTGCTTAGGAGATTCTCATACTTGCAGCCTTGCCAAAGTATGGAAAAAAGGAATAAAAGAGCCTCCAGTAAGGACCTCTGCAATGGACTGCTGAATTTGTTGTGATCATGCCCTTAACACTTCTTTGATGAAACTTTCTGTGGATGTCACTGAAATTTGGACTTCATAGGATGTGGAATCAACAAGCTGAGAAACTAATTTTAATTAGCGACCTTCATGGAAAAGAAAGTTGCATATGCAAGCAACAGTCAGGCAAGGAAAACTGCATCTCTCCTTTGATGGGAAATTTTTGGGAAAAGGTTGCTAGTGAATAATTATGATCAGCTGAAGACATTTTAGAAGATGGAATAACAGGCTTGGTGGAAAAAAGGGGTTAAAGATTTAATTCACTTGATATTTGCATGTGAAGGCTTTAGCATATGAATAAGTGATTATCTTGATCTTGCATAGCACACTTTGTGTGCTATGTCTGAGTAGGATAACACAGGATAAATGCATGTGGGGGCACACCATTCTACCTCTTTTATTGTGAATCATGGTAACTTGGCAGCAAACCCTACATTTACTATGAGGATACAATATGAAAAAAAGGAAGAAAAACAACCTTCTCCCCCAAGTTTGGTAATAATACATTTGGCTTGTTCACTACAGGTGGAATTCATCACTTGGCAAGCCAGAACAGTGCACATCTTCCACAAAATCTTGCATTGTACCTGCCAGCCCTGGGCTTGTGTCTGTGATACCCCTGCCATGTCAAAAAGAACCACATATCCCAGCAGGAATTGTTACAGGCTTGGCAACGTGACACAATTATTCTGTCCTGAGCTTCCTTCCATGAGATTTCCCTTTCAAGTATGAAAGACAAGTGGAGAATTCCTCCATGAAACATGCTAGCATTAAAGATGCTGAGTGCCCTCCTCCATCCCAGTTTGAGGTCTACAGAAATCACTCAAGGCTGTGGGTTAAATATGATGTCATCAACACAAATGTTTGCACTGCCATGTCCCTGAGATAGACTAACCCTGGAATACAAGGTTGTAATTTTATTACTATTAATTTATCCAAGATATTTAAAAATATTTTTTCTCCCACTCAAAATAGTTGATAGGAAAAGGTACTTTTTCTTCTATACTTCATCTGCATCTAGAGAAATATTTTCATCAAAAGTTCAGTATACACAACATGCTAGAGACTTTTTGGATTCGTTTTTTTTCCCTCAACACATTGGTGTTCTAGTGGCATTTAGCAATGTACACAAGTGTTTTTATTGATTTTCCAGCATGAAAATTTAAACAGAAAATTTTCCTAAATTAATAATTAATGCTTTTAATTGCCTGACTTTCAAAAAGTTTTCAATAGAAGATTTTGAAGATACTCAGGTTTCAACATATGAAATAAAATCTATACTTTTGCAGTAGTTGTTTAAAAACAATGAGCTCCACTCATGTACTCCAAAGTGCATCACATTTGCTGCTGCAAATTCTGACAAAATGAAGCAGCTAGTGCAAAAGAATTCCCAGAAACTGGCTGATATCTTGATAAAGGTGATACCCAAGGAGTAAGTGAAAACCAGTGATATTTCTCATTTTGTGAAAGGAGAACAAAAGAAAACAAAAGGAGACTAAGAAGGCATGATGAGTATTAAAAATAAGCCAAGGCTTGATGAAGCCCTTAAAAGACTGTGACAAGCAATGGAATGTTAAAAAAGTTAATTCAGTGAAGTACTTGGCATTTTTTTTCCTTTGAAGATGAGAGACTTGTAGAGCAAATAGGATTTAAAGTGTTCTGCTGCTCACATAGAGCCTTGCCTTGTGGCATCTGTTAACAATGGCTTTTTCCAGATTCAAACCCAGCCATTATTATAATAGAAATTTGTATTAGCTGCTTTTTTGATTAGAACAAGGCTTTCTCAGTGACAGAGAAAACAATTGAACACAACCTTTGATGGGGCAGTGTTTCCTCTGAGAACACCATGGGATATGAGGTCTGTTTCTGTAGCTTTGAGTTAATTGCACACAAAAGATTGCAGGAGATGACATTTGTTCAAAATTTTTGCTGGCATTGCAATCAGAGCTACCACTCCTAATTAAATTGGAACATGTAATTCTGCATGGAAAACTGGTTATGCCAATGCATATCTTAAAACATCTTGTGGTGGCAGATATGAGAAAGAAGACACAAGTATAAGTAGCAAATACATGAAAGAATTCTAGTCCATATCAAATAGATTGCCAAGAATACATTTTCTGAAATAGCTACAATTTGACTTCTCCTTAATTAAAAAGTCGAATTGACATTACATTTAAGCAAATCTGAACATTCTTGGCTATATTCAGCTTTGATAAAATGACCTCCTAGATTTCACTCAAAACTAATAAAGCAAGTAATTTGTGTCCTTTGGGCACCTGTGAATGAATGTCCAAAATCACTGTCAAAATTTATATCTGCAAAATCAATAACCTGTATTATTATTTTAAGAAATAATAGAATTTTAGCCTGAAGCATAAGTAGAGAAGGTTCTTTAGTAACTGATACTAAATGAAAGAGCAAAATTCAGAATTAAGATGGGTTGTATCTAGTCTAAAAACAACACATTAACTTTCGCATTTAAATGTTTTCTTTTGGAAATGAAGGAATTAAAAAAAGAATTAACAGAACGTTTCTTCTTCAGTCAGGACACTTAAATTTTTAAAAGAAATTGTGCTCCTTCAGCCAAGTAAGAGAAATTACCCTGCTCATTCTGAAAATGTAGCAGGCCAGAAGCTGTCCTTGTACACTAGTAGAGGATAAAAGGATCTAAAGTGAAGTATAAAGGAAAGATAAAAACAGGAATTGTTTAATAGCATTTTGTCAACACATCAGTAGAAAATGTTGTGTGTCACAAGAACTCAGAAACGAGACTCCAAGTTTCTTGAGGGTCTAATCCCATTCAGAACAGTCGTCACTGCCACCAAATAATTTCATAAAACATTAAGGAAAATTTATTGACAATACAGAAGGCTACAAATAGTAACAACAATAACAATATCAATAACAATAGCAATAATAAATAATGCAACACTTATTTTGATGTAAGAAAATGCAATCTTTATTTTGATATAGAGGGAAAATGGTTTGTATATAGAATGTCAGGATGTCTTCTGTTCCTGGAACCCATTTAGTTGCCAAATTTAATAAATGTACAACAGATTTCCATCTAAGCTTTCCACCTGGGACTCAGTCTTTCCTTCACAATCTCTTTGTTCCAGATATTATTTCCCTCTTGCACCTGGTGTAAGCTCCTCAGAAGTTCACTGTGCTCCTGGACTCTAATCTGTTTTGTTTCTATGAAGTGACATTTTCAATAAACTAAAAAATCTCAATTAACATAATCCAAGATGCCATTACTTATTATACTTAGACAATCCACTTCAAGGCTTGGCAAAAGAACATGGATTGGTGAACTCACATCAACTTTAAGAATATTAAATCATTGTTTTCTCTGTAGTTTGCAAATGGTGGTGATCTATTTCACCACTTTCCATATTAATACTACTTTAATTAAAAAGAACAAAAAAACCTGCTCTCTTAAGCATTGTGAAACCTCCTTATGTACTATTTATACCATGTGTGCTGCACTTCTAAGATGATAATAATGAGACAGTATTTATTTGGGCTAAATTTTTTGAGTGAACAGACTTTGAAATAGATATTAAATCTTGTAGGCTCTCATCCCCTACATCCCCACCACTAGCCAATATTATGTACTGTCCCATCTTAAAGTCAGGGAAAAATGTGCCTCATCAACTATTTCACTTTAATAAATCATGAACACATTTCAATAATGTTTCATTTAGAATCACAGCTTTTCTACCTCCTAACTTCTCAGCTCCTGTTATGTGAGGGTGACCAGGAGTCCAGTCCCATGGATATTTGTCTATTCCTTTTTGCAGCTGCCATTCCTCCCAGTCAAGGCCTGTGTGCTTTGCAGATCAATTTCATTTATCTTCACCCATTGCTATGGTGAACAGACCTCTCTGTGCTGAGATGAGTCTTGCACTTTTCTTTCAGTATTGTTTGTTCTTCCACGTCTTGCCTCTAAATATTGAGAATCAAACTTCTAAAACACAGAGAACTGAACTACCTTGATGGTAGTTCAAAAGACCCTTTATGAAAATACAGTTTAGCAAATTTACTCTGCAGGAAGCTTTGAAATTTGCAGGCTGGACCTGACAATAATCCTGAACTTCCATTGGCCCTTTCCGTAAGAACAGCTCAAATTACTTAATTTTGTGGGTCAGTGTCTTACCTCCATCCTTCTCACCAAATCTGTGGGAACAAATAGATCAGAAAGCATGTTTTGAAAGTAGGTTTTCAGTATGTTTTTGGTCTGTCCCCTGAGCAGCCACACTGAGAAGGGAATCCTATACCTGTACCTATCTCCATTCTGAGAGTGCCCTGTGACAAACCTGTTCCAACATCTGTCCAGACCTGGGGAGAGTTAAAAAGCATCAACTCTGTAAAGTGTCAAAGAAAGAGTGAGAAAAGCTTCACTGTGATAATGCTCATTAAAAAATCCATGGGACTTCTACTATCTCCTGGATGCTGCAGTGTGCCTTTGCTTCCTTCTGTTCCCATTAGAAATCAGTAATAGTCAAATTAATTCATTCATCATTACACTTGTATGAGGTGGAAATGCACAGTGTATTTTTGTCAAAGGCTTTTATAGGGAAAACTTTTGTCAAATGATTTTGTATTTTCACAAAAGATTTTCATCGGTTTAACAAAAGAGAGAAGAAACAAAAATTCTTTGGACCAACTAGAAAGACAATTACTGTTTTTACTTGGAAACAGCTTTTTCCTTCAGGAATGCATTTTATATAAAAAATATTTTCACAATAAACCAATTTTATCAGATAAGATGGATGCTTTCTTCAATAAGGTTACTTTTTTTCTAAAACAGTTTGGGATTTTTTCTCCAATATATGGCAAATCTATTCTTAGACCAGCTGTCACAAACTCAAATTTGTTGTTTACCTTTGTTTTTCATTATTAGAAAGATTGTATTATAATCAATATTTCTTATTTACTTTTGTCTTTTCTTAATAGTTAACAGACTTCTTGTTTCAGGTACAGTGAGAAGACAAGTCTCCCTAAGAAGATCCTGTACAAGTATCTCACAATCCATTTTGTCAAAGAGTTAAAAGTTTCCAATTATACTATGGTGTGGCTCTCAGAATACAGTGTCAAACCACAAGAATCCCCATTCTTTGGATGATTTAATATTGTTGCAATAAATAACCACACAAAACAGTCTAACTATCAGTAGTAAAAAAAGAGCAATCAATACAAATCTCTGTGCATGTGTGTAATTAATACCTCTGCCACTTTCATGAGAGTTGCAATGTACAGTGTCATCCTGTAAGAACATTTCCCTATGGATAAACACATTTGCTCACAATTTAACAGTTTATAAATTAAAGGCTGCTGCAGGGTTGTCCTCTACAGGGCACACCACTATCAAACCTAAAACACAAGCCTGCATCTTTTGAAAATGTAGTTTATGTGAAAAAATACCGTTGGTTTTTAATTTATCTTGATTTGAGATTTCTCTTGAAAGCAGCTTCTGTAGTCCCCAAGAGCTTATGTTCATTTCCTAAATAAATAAACAAATGCAATCACAAAATGACTTTTCATGAGCCAAATCATCTTTTTAAGAGTGCTCATAGGAAGAGAAACATGTGGATAGAGTTGAATCACCATACATTTATAGCAGACACACAAAAAAAATTGTGCAAACAGAAGACTGGTTAAAATGCACTCTTTGGAGCTTTGCAGAATACATTATGGCCAGCAGCACAGCGGCTTCTGCTTTAGGTATGTTACAGTACAGCACAATATATAGCAGTGAGGCAGGAAAATGCTAATGGTGGACACATATACACTGAATTAATTTCTCAAGGGACAGTTCTGTTGAGCCCAGCACACTGAGGCGTCATTCCTCCTAGACTTTGGCTAATTAATGTAGTGCAATTTAAGGAAAGGTGGAAAGGATCATATTGATAAGTGTCAATAGAGTACATTCAAAACATCTATTATTTCTCTTCTGTGTCCTTGGAGGCCTGAAAAAAATCCAAGTCCAGCAATCACTTATAGTTAATTGCTAAGCAGAACACAATTAAAACAAAAATATTAAACCCCCGCTTCTCTTTTGTTGTTGTTTTATCTATGTTCCATTCCCCCCCACCCCCCAGTCTATCAGAAGCATATAGAGAACCAGGATACACTATTGTTAATGTATTAATTGCAAAATTATTACTTCAGGAGCTGGAGCATCATCTAATCCATTTAGATATTCGAAGAATTGTTGCTTTTAAGTAAGTGTTTTGTGTGTCTGATTGAAGGATGCTGTTGAAAGCAATGGTTTCAAGTAGAAAACACTTTACAAAATTAGGATACCCTGGAACAAAAACTGCATAGTTCTAAATCTTTCTACAAACTCAGATCCTATGGAAAAAGAAACTTTACTTGAGACCTAACATCTAGATATTTTTTTTTTTCCCAAGGTTAAAGAGTCTCCTTTTGTCCTATGCTTTTACTGTGGAGATTTGTAATGCTTTTTGTTTAATTAAGTGACAGAATAAATTGAGCAAGGCGATCAGGAAGTGTTTTGATCCAGATTATTGGAATGGAAACTATACCCAGCTTTCCCAGTAACTTGTAAGCCAGCATCCTTCTCCATTAGATCTGACAACTACAATTTGCTCTGGAGCTCCTGATGCAGCTTGTCACTACCAGCAGGCCAGTATGTGCATGGCCAGGGGTTACAACATACTGATTCATTAGGCTGCAACCACGAATCTGCCACTTCAGAGAAAGGGCCCATCCATCTCCTACATTTAGCTGTCATTCCTACCATGAATGTAATGCTATTACTGAGACAGCCAAGTCCATTGCTCATGCCAGATGTTGTTAGGAATTCAATCCATCCTATCTGTGAACACTGGTCCCTTCAAACAACAAGATGTTGAGTGAATTACATATTGAGTGGTGAGTTTTTTTGGCATTTAATTATCCAGCTGAAAGGAACATGCTTAATTGTTACTGCGGTTACTGGTCAGCAACTAAATAGAGGAATTTTATGAAGCAATGGTGGAGCAATGGCAGCTGAATAAATGTTTCACAGCACTGCAGTGGCCATGACAAAAAAAAAAAAAAATCTGTGTGTCTTTTCTGAGCACAGATGCCTCTCTTGTTGGGTAAAATGAACATGTTTTATTTTGTTTTAAAGTGAGAACACATGCCATTATTTCAATAAGGCAAATTCATGCTGCTCAACCTCCAATTTTGGCCCTTCAAGTGGGATCACTGCCAGAGTGTACAGAGGTAGTAGCACAATGCCAGTTATTCAACACTTTCAGAAAGCTGTGCTTGGATATTCATGAAAAAGTCTGTGTACAGCAGAAGGAGTATGTAATACACTTGGAGATGAGCTGGTCCTACTCAAGTCCAGAGGAGTAAGACACCACTCACTGCTTAGGTATACAAGGCAGGAAAAACCAAGACCATATCACACACCACTTCAAAGCAGAACTCTGAAACTGGAACAAAGTTAAGCCTCATCCTTTCATTAGGCTGATTGAAATTGTCTACATTAGAGAAATATTCTTGTGCTTCTGTATTTGGCTCAAGCTGAAGAAAGAAATATTACAAATATATGTGATATTTTCAGTCCAGGCAAAAATGCTGTGTATCTCTGATAATGTTCAGTCCTGAAATACACTCAGCTGTATTTCAACAATAAAGCTTTGAGGAAAATGCATCAGGGCTTTCCCTATGTGGAGATTCATTCTTATTCAGAAATGCAAGAAAGCAAAATAAGCAGTTGAAAAGGCAAGAGTTTATTCCCCTGGATTTTTACTGGGAAATAAGACACATGCGCTATGACAGAAGCAGAATAAAGCTAAGATTTTCTGAGAGTAAACATGCACATTGCCTTTGGTTTGTTTTTGTCATTTTTTGTTTTTTAATCTGGTTTAATGATATATTCTGGAAGCCAGGAAGTACTTGTCCCATTCATACACTAACAAGTAAGTGATGACTTTTTCATTTACCAACTTTACTTTGTTGCCACATAGAAAGAAATTATTGATGATCTTCATATTCCTTTGATGAGGCCAGTTAGTCTAACATTGTTGAAATTACCATATTTAAAGGAGAAAAACAAGTGCTCAAACTGACTACATCTGAAGATTTTTCTAAATTATTTGAACTAACATTATACTATGTTTAGTGATGATTTATCACAGCCTTTCAGAGCTTAGACTGAAGAGGAAGAAGCATTTTGTGGAAGATTTATATATATATATTTGCATATCAATATCATTACTTACAAGGGCAATGTCATAGAACTTGATCTAATCCAGGAGGGAACTTTTTCTGCTCCTGCTTTTTGTTTGCTGAAACTAACAGCCTTCAAAACTCAAGGACTCCAATTAGCAGCAATATGTGGCTCTGTTAGATTGGTGCTCTTGCACATTCAGACCTAGACTTAAATAATTTCACAAATTCCAGTGGATGTCACTCACACCAGAGAATGCTGCTGTTTCTTCTACCCTAACACTTCTTTCAGGATCTTTGTACAAAAAGTAGCATTGTAGTCAGCTGTGTCTGATACTCCTGTATAATTCTATTCTTCTAATTATTCTTATTTTAAGCCAAAGCAATAAATGCTTGAGGCTGGCCACATCTAGGGGCTCTGGTTGCTCTGTGAGTTCACCACAGCTTTGTAAATACTAAAACACTTGACAACTGACTCAGGGGTCCCCTGCTAAGACTAAGACTTAATCTGTTGACAGCCTGATGCCTGACAAAAGAGTGGGAACAGGTATTAATAAAGGTAACTATTTAGGGTTAATAATCCATTTATACAGTGCCTTCTGCAAAACCTGTTCTTGCAAGCTGGAAAGCAGCCTTAAACTTCTTTTCTTTGTGAGGTTTAGACCCATCAGGTGCTGAACCATGACAGCTTGTTACTCTACACAACACAGTCCACAGTGCTAACTTTATATTTCAGTTTTAAAAATCCATAACAAAAATCAAAACACCTTAAAAAAATTTTGGTACTTTATATAACTGCAATTGAATGAAGTGCACACAAGAAGTGTATACCTGTTTCCACAGATTTCTCAGTGTATGAAGTACAACATTAATATCCACTATGAGCTGACCTGGAATTTGGCTTCACTGAGGGTCACATGCAGATATTTGCATATTTCATATTTAAGGTAGAAACAGGGTCACAGTAAGAGAGGGCTACAGTTCACAGTGCAAACAATTAGAAATAATAATTCTCCCAATAAGCAGAAATATAATAATATTAATATAATAAGACAATATAATAAGACAAATACTGACAAAAAAAGTCCCCCAAGTAAACAACTAAAGACTAAAGAAATTGAATGGGGTAACTATATAGAAAAGTCAGGTAATAACCCTTAGCTAGAATCTAAATATGATTTATGAAAGTGGTATCCTTCAGTGGAAGGAAAAGAGGATGTCCTTAAGCTGTGAACAGATTCTGCCAAGTAGGTCTAACTGGTTTTCATAGGGACTCAAATTGCTAGGTTTCCCAAGTTATTCTTGCATCCAATAAATTATTTACAGATTATTCACTCTATTCCAATTAATCTCCCAAATGTAAGTAGAAATTAACTAATAGTAGTGTCATTTGAAACTGGTTTTAGGAAGTTTGAGATTTAAATTTTAAAAGAAGACAATTGATGATTAGCCATACCATTTTTTATAGCTGAGGTATTTTCTATAAACTTTTCTAGAAAAAATTGGATTAATCTGGTCAGCTTTGAATAGAAAATATTAAGTAAGATTTTATTAATCTATGTAACCTTATTCCACACAATATTTTATATTCTTATTGCCAAGGAAAAACACTTGAATCTTATCAATTCTTGAAGATGAGGCCATGGAGAAATTTATCCTGTCACATCTCTAGTTGGCGCTAAGGAATGGTTTCTGAAGGAATAGAGAGGGATTTTATCCTATTTCTAAAAAGCAGTGTGGAAATAACCGATGTTATTGCTGAGAAATGAGCTGAGACCTTGCCTGTGTGGGGTGTATGGGTCCATGTAGGAGCACATGGCACTGGTTCCTGTAGGAACCCTGTGCAGGAGCACAGCCTCTTTTGTCCTGAGGCCTTGGAGAAGGCTTCCAAATTTGAGTGAAGAAGTTAAAATCATGGCTGTGTAGTTAAATAGAAGTGTGCGATTTCCCATGGTGAAGGGTTTTAAATTTGAGGTTTTTATGATATAGCAATAGGCATGGGACAAGATGGAGGATTTTGGGTGGTGTCTCTTCAGTGTTCTTCCTTCTTCTTCATGGTTTCAGGCAGTAGTTTCTGGTTGGATAGTTAGTGCAGCACTGAGGGTCACTGGAATTTGATTATTGGGTTAAAAGTATGAATGATATAGATGTTATTTCTCTATTGGTCTGTTTAGCTTTAGGAGACATTGTAACTAGATGGATTTCTCTCCATTTTTGCTCGTTTCTAGCTGGTGGCTGGAAGTGTTGCTGAACGTTCTGTACTTTTGATAAGATTCAATAAACAACCAAGCCCAAACAAGAGAAAATCTGTTTCCTTCATGTGGTTCCTAATCCTGGCTCTGAGTGAAGACAGAAGAGGCCTGAGACAAGCCACTAATTAAACAAAACACCCCTCACTGTTACAGCTGAGACTGAGCTTTAAGCATGGTGAGCACTGGTTTTATGTGTATTGAGTAATCTGACTATTCTTCTCCAGGTACTTGGGACTGATGCTTAGACTGCAGCTTACTGAATGAAATCTGCCCCTGCTGACAGCTGATGGTGTAAGTAGCAGAGGGAAAACTTATTATGGGAAAGGCTGCTCCATCAAGATCATCTACCAGGCCTCTGCAACTACTGGAGGAAGTGTATTTAATGAAGCATTGGAATTAGCACCTCAAGTGGAATGTCACAAGTGGAATGTATCTGTGCAGTAAAACCTGTTTTAGCTGGTTAATTCTTGAATATTTGGTTTATTTTCTTTTTACTGCAAAGTGTAGGGGCTAAGGTTTCAGCTATTAATTAGAAATAGGCCAGTGCATGAAGACATAAATGAGAAAAATTGGTGATTAACCTCAGTCTTACAGTTATGCATTAAGGTGGGAAAACTGGATTTGTATATTCCATTAATAATACCACTTGGTGTTAATCACGATGTCAATTTAACTCTCAGCCATTTGTCACTTCATTAAGGCTGCAGTAGGAATACAGTTATGGTTTTCCAGAGCCTGACAGCACTGTGGCAATTAAAACACGCTTGTGGTGGAAAATGCCTGTGTTTGCTTTTTGTTACAGAGTTCATATTAGCAAGAAATTGTTGAAAAAAGAGCAGGAGGGTGGGCGGGTAGTGAGTGAGTCTGAGGGCACAAAGGAAAGAAACCTTTCAGAGAATTTTCAAGGAGTGAGAAAATGTATTCAAATATATTCAAGGTAGCAGTGGCTAAATGGCTACAGCCCAGATGACAGGACTGCAAGTGGTTCCCTTGGAAACATTCTTCTATTCAGAGAAGTAGAAGAGTGTAACTGGCTTTTAGGTCATGCAGACCATCTTTCCACTAATGCAAAAATATAGCTGAAAAATTAAAAAAAAAAAAAAGATATATATATATATATAATCTAAAATTAAATTAATAGATAAACACAATATTTTCCCACTTTAAATCCCAAGGTCTTGCATCATCAGATGAATTCTTATTCTGCCCTCCCTACTTGGTGCTGTATGTCACATAAAATTAGAACATAAAGGTTGTTTTAAGTTAGGAACTTTTATCTCCCCTTTGGAAATGTGGGGGTTCACATTATCACAGGCTCTGTTCCTTCGATCTGTGGATTGTACCAAATATGTTCTTTATCTACCTACCAGCTACAGTGTTTAAATAGTCATAATACAGAAATTTAAAATATATCTCAGATGATATGTTGCTGAATTTGGCTTTGTATATGTATTTAATAGAGGATTCTAACACTTAGAGAAAATCACAAGCTGAGATAGAAGAAAAGCCCTTGTGTTTGCTGAGGTAGGTTTGCTTTGAGCAATCTTCCAGCTTTTCTTCAGGGCTCTAAGAATGCACCTCAGTTCTAAAAGAAGTGGTACTCACTGAACAGGATATTTATTAAAAATTACTTCTACCCTTCTTAGTCAAAAATTATTAATAATCACAAATCTTTCATAAATAAGGTAAACATTTTGTGTGTGCATGTGTGTGACACGTCACTGTTATTGGTTTAGTTTTATTGTTTCTGAAAAGATCCATCCTCTGGGTGCAGCAGAGGGCAGGAAAACAAAAAAAGGATTCAACTCTCACATCCTGGATGTACACAGTAAGTTTCTCTAGACAGGATGAGGTACCTGAGGACAGGCTAAATTAGCCACTATGGAATTCTTGTGGATGCAGCTGGGCTGCTGCAAACAGACACCTGAATTAGTTCAGGCACCTTCCCCATCACTGCTGGCTGATAGCTTACTCTTCAGCACCTGTACTGTCATTATATTTTTCATTTTGAGTGTTTAAGCCTCCCTATAGCTGTGTAGACTGAAGGAGGATTGTTTTCCGCTGTATTATATGACTTCATTGAAGTCTCACATCACTTATTTATACTTGACTTCCTAATAATTTCTTTTTCATATTCAAATTATCATCAAACTAGACCTCATTTCTGCTACCTTTACTGTATGTGAGCATGTGGTTTGCTAAGAACAGAAAACACCTGTGCTTCTTTCAGAATGTTGTGCCTTTGATTTTTCTTGCCTGAGTACATTGACTTGAGTGATTATTTATCTTGGCTCAGCAAAGCTCTCTATTGATATAAAATTCATCCAGAGCATACTGCAAAGCATAAGGATAAATTCCAATTACAGCATAACCTTCACCAGTTTTTTCTCCCCATCACCATTTGACAACCACTATGTTTCAGGTCTAAGTTTTTTTTTCATGAGGAGTGAATTGTGTATGGGTAACAAAACACAACACCAATAAAGCCAAGGATACAAATGCCAGGGTCTTCTATGAAAGCCAAACTTCCTTTTATTTTTGTGGATATTTATGAGGCCAAGATCCATCAAAAGCTAAGCATGGGTTGATTTCAACAAAATGGTTGGTACAAGATACTACCCACACTTCATGAAGTGAAGTAAAGTAAAAAGTTTCATTCATGTTAAAAGTTTCAGACATGTTAAGACATCAAAGTAGCAGCTCAGAAATGACAAATAAATGTAAATGTCTTACACAGTAGAAATGAATGTAATCAGTGTCTGTCCCCGTGTGAAAAAGAGGATTTATACTAGTGTCTGTCTTGCCATTGTCCATGAAAATGTGTGCTGGCCACAATGATCTGAAATTTCCTGGCCTCTCTTCTCTGCATCTACTTGTTCCCAGCCTTTATTGCATATCTCAGCTCCTTTAAAGCAACTCTATGGCACCACTTTGTAGACTGAACAAATTATCTGATCTGAGACTGCTTTTTTGAGGGACAAAATACAGGGCAGGAAGAAAGAAAAATAACTAGTGAGAGAAATAATCAAATTTAGCCCTCTGATAAAATGGAATTGCACAGAAGCAGAATTCTGTAAATATATGAAAATTTAAAGAAGCAGAGTCACTTGCTAGTGAAGTTGCAAGATTGCACAGCTGAATAATGCTCATGATCTAGAAATGCCCTTCCAGTGCTGGCAATGAGAAAGGTCAAATGTGGTGCCGTTAAAGGTTAAGATGGCTTCACAGTGAAAAAGAGATTTTAATACTGAGCCAGTAAAAAGAGAACAGATTTTCTTTTCTCAGGCTGTGCCTTAATATAAGCATTTGTAGATTCTTGCTGGGTGAAATCTTAAATTCCATCTAAATGAAACATTCATCTACTTGACAGTTTGTGGTGAATTGCAGCTTCTGTTTTCTGTCAGTATGAATTATGCATGTTTGGAAAAAAGCTTCCAAATTTCAATTAGTGAATCTTAATTTTCTTTCTATGACCAGATGGACTTTGTTAACAAAAGGATTGTATCTATATCTAATGGAACCTCAAATTGTTTTAATCAATTTCAATTGAGATAAATATTTGAAGCATTAAACCTGTCTCAACCATTTTTTTAACAAAGTCATTCTGGATATCAACAGCACACTGCTCAGTTTATTACTTTTTTATCCAATTAGAAAGCAGAATCCCTATGCACTAATTGGCAAGTGCATAAAAGAATCTACATGTTGCTTAAGCAGCAGAGACGCAAGGAAGTTTAATTAACTTGTAACAGGCAATTTGTAACTAATTACATTTGGTGTTAGATGGTGCTGGTTTACTGGCTTTTAGGGAGGGGAAAATTCTTGTACAGCTTATTCCAAGTCCTAAAATAGATAAACCATTTTTCCTACAGTAATGCCATAAGTCTTATTAGTGAATATTTTATAGCCTTTTTGACCTGGTTAATGTCTCTAAACACTACAGTACTGAACATACTGGGGACTGCATCAATTCTCATTGCATTCAACAGGAGACAAATATTTATTTTAAGACAGCACTTTTATTAGAGAGTTCAGTTACTAGGTTTGTTCAGTAACCTCAACACCTTCAGCAGTTCTCTCTCTTGTTTTTGAAATGCCATTCAGAAAATATGTATGGTGCTGTAATTTAACATGCATACCTTAATTCTTGACATTTTGTTAAAGCACAGATTTTTTTTTTTTTTGATTTTCCAGAATTCATTCAGCAGATAGGGAAGATTGTGAAGATTTTCTTGGTGCTTCAGTAGTCAGAATAAAGAAGTATTCATTTTGACCGGATATATGCTTTTAACATATAGCCTGGTGGTACTTAGATTTACACAGAGTCACTCAAAATTATATTTTAATGTGAATTTTTAAACTTAGACATTAAAATTTTTCATTAATTCATTGCCCAGAATTTTTTTTTTTTTTTTTTTTTTTTGGTTATGGATAAGTGCAAAAATTAATATCTCTGTAACAGCATTTGTATGTGTAAGTGACCAGATAAATATTTACTGCATTCTTTTGGTAAGACTGCAGAGTTTAAACATTGGCTCAAAGAGATTTAATGATTCTCATGTTCTGTAGTGGCCTTTATGAATCCAGTACATATCCTTGTGTTTCCATTACATAGATAATAGGTCTATAAAGGACATGAATGACAAATCAGAGAAATCAGAATAATAAAGACATATCCAGGAAACAAATTAGAGCAACTGACAGTTTCTTAAACTATAAGAGTGTTTTTTAGTGTCTATAAATCACATAAGATTAAAAAGACTCCTTCTCAGACAGTTCCCTTCAGCCCCACTGAAATAGTGCAGCAGATGAAGAGGGATGTTTGCACTGCCAATGCTGAACAGTTTTAGGTTCCCTACACAGTTAACAGAGCCTGTTCACACAGTTCACATGTCCCTGCAGTGGGTCTGGGTGAGAAGGGGTTCACAGGGCTGTGCTTTGCACTGGTACCTATAGAGGTGCTGATAACACACCAGTCACGCTTAGAGGTGATTCAAAGAATTGAAGAGGGAATCCTAATTGCTGCCTAGTTCAGGTATTCTGAATAGCCCCTTGAAAATATCCACCTTTTTCACAGACTGTAGGGAGCTGAAACACTGAGGTCAAGATCCTAAAGTCAAGGGATGTGATTTCATTCACCTATTCCTAATAACTACCCATTGTGACAAATACTATAGTGAACAGGTGACAGAAAGATTTCTCTGGCTGTACAGAAGATGTTAAAACATTATTTCTCATAAGGAGAATGGTAAAACCACAATGAAATACTTTTCTGTGAGACATGTAGGTCACCTTTTTAGCTATTTTTACTTTTTTAATATTTGCATGTATAAGAAATCAATAACTGCATCAATTCCCCTCGGTTTTTCATGGCTGTATGGTTCACTTTGGGTTTTTAATGGGATGGTTGCCCAGACTAGTGTAGTATTTTGTCTATGGTGAGAAAAATTCTCAAATCTTTTTTGAAGATTAATAACATCTGTTACAGTTTAGGATTATATGGAAAGATATTAATGGATTCCCAGCATGAATTCCAGCTAAGTATCAGTTTGTGTAAACAAAAATGTGACAAAAATAAAAGGAACACCAAGAGCAACACATCTGTTTATACAGCTAATGCAAACGACAAGTACTTTAGAACAGTAATTTAGGCTATTTTTCAACATTTCCTGCTTGACACAGAACCATATAAGACATGACAGAAGCTCAATCCAGTTGATGTGACATACACCAGCCCTTTCTTAAGGACAACAAAGCCATGAAGCACAATCTTTCAAGGTCTGGGAGGCAGTGAAAAGCTCAGAATCGGCTGCTAATTGATATATTACTTCTCTGTACACAGGTTCTGAATGTCTTGCAGTATTAATCACTTTTTATTTACTCAATATGCATCACCTCAGAAATAAAAAGTGATCTGAAATTGATGATGAAGAATACTTCTCCTACTGACTGGAATACCAAATGGCAATCCAGCCCTGAGTGTGCTGTTGTAACAGGAGCAATTACAGGTTGTATGGCCTTGGCAGGTATGAATGACCCAGTCAGAAATAAAAGTTCTTGTGTGTGTGCCAGGCACTCACTCAGTAACTTGTTAGTTAGTTTTGCTGACTTAGGCATGGTTTTGTAAAGATGTGGATCTGCTGCTTCCACACTCCTCAAAGTAGTTCATGGGAATATTGAGAATCTTGTGTGGAACTGAAGCTCTAGTTCTTTGCAGATTCACACCTTGCTGCAACTGTCTATGCAACTGTACTTATGTATCCTAAGAATAATCTATTTAAAATTATTAAATTAAAAAAATTAAACATGGCTTTGGATAAATATTTTTAACATTTTCACTCAGTATTTTAGTGATTAAAATATTTTTGTAATTCCTAATACATATAATAGTAATCAATCTTTTATTTGTGCATTTCTAAGAGAAAAATGTGTGTGCAGAAATGCTTCTAATGCTATTTTTCCCCCTTTGCATATTAGACCATTTTGTGTATCCAGATATCTTAAAATTAAAATCTGAAGAGTTTTTGATTTGGGTCTCCAAGGTAAATTTGCTGTAAATCTAGGGTGAAAGGTACCATCTATCTTTGGCTTTATTAATGTTGTTATTGTTATTGCTATTTTTTTTTTCAAGTTTTTATTTGTGCAGCAAATTAGTAAGCATAAGGTAGATGAAAATAAGAAAGTATTTATTGGGCAAGTACAGTAAATGAAAGTGGTGATATTAAGATACCTTTTATTTCCATCCAGCATGAAGCCAGGCCATTTTATCAACCTACCTGCTCAGAGTTCTTCCATGCATATGTAAATACCTAATGTAACAAAAAAAATCCCAATTCCTGGTATCAAAGACCTTGATTATGTGTAACAATGAGGCCAAGTTCCTAGAGGAGCCCCTTGGCTGTGGCTGAGGAGCGTTTCCCTCATTTCTCCTGCTATTCCCAGGAGGACAGGGGTGTGTGTGCTGTGCAGTCACCTGTGCAGGGGCAGAGGGTGTCTGAGCACCCTGTGCAGAACAGGTGTGTAAAGCTCCATCTGGGAAGGCCTTGTGGGATGTGATGCCCACAGTGATGAAATTGGGGCATGTGGTTTTGATTGCAGGTTGTACATTACAATAATACCCAACTGATTTAAGACCATAGCCCTGTTGATAAAACACTACATCAAAATTTCAGAGAGCTTTCTTTCCTTGGCCATGGGCATTCTGTGGGACTTTACTTCCCAAATTTGCTTCCTTTTTTTTTCCTTTCATTCCTACATTTAACTATTGACTCAGGAGACAGAATCCCTTAATTGAAATATTTCATATAAATGTCTCTTTTAATACAAGTCTGCTTATAATTTTATTTTAATACAAATCTGGTCTTGATTAGAGTTTCTAGACACTACCATAGTGTAAATAAATAGTACAAGGAAAAGTTAGGATTTAATTGATTACAGTTTATAAACCCATTTTTTGTGACTAAATTTTGCCAGAATCAACATAAGGAAGGGTTGCCAAATCCATCAAAAGTTCTGACACTAATTAGAAGCAGATTTTATTTTTTAATTTCTGGAAAAAGAGAACCATGGTTTATTACACATTTTGTATCAAATGTACAGCATATCTATTTTCATTATGAAATCATCAGATAAGCACAAGATGTGAGCAAGGTTGAAAAAACACATTGAATGTATTTAAGTTAACTACTATTGAATAAAATAACAATATCAGAGCTGGAATGGCTGATCAAGTTCTGGCCTCTTGGTAATATATAAAAATCAGCCTGGCACAGAATTTATTATTAGCCAGTAGCTTGGGGTATTGGTAATGTTAACTGCTAGGAGTCCTGTTAAGTATTGGCAATCATCTGAATTTTCACACAGGCTAAACTGCAGAGAGCATTAGCATTTATTTTACCCAAAATTGAGCCAAACAGAAATTCTCTTTTAGGGAAGTTCATCTCCTTGTGAAATGGGGAATGACAAGGAGGGGAACTGTGTGATGAAGTTTGATGTGCTTCTCTGCCCTTCTTTGGGAGTGTTTATGAGATTGGCTCCTTGGTAAGGAAAACTGTCAAAGGGCAAAATTTACCAGCAAGAATAAAAATAGCTGTAAAAGTTATTACACATGCTAACATTAGCACAGAACATGATTATATTTCCCTTAAAACAGGAAAAACTTTGAAGGATCTGTCAGACAATGAATCTCGTACACAGCAGAAGCAATAGATATGTTCACATTTTTTACCCAGTCAAGAGCAAATCTTATGAATTTTTTAGGCAATAACTGACTGAGACCTTCATTTTGTTTGAAAAGCAGGAGATAAAGAGAAGGATAGAGAAAACACCACTTTGTGGGGTCCTGCACCCACAGGAGCTTCCCAAAGATGTAAATTTTCAATATCAGCCATGGGAAGAGGTAACTTGAAAGGTTTATCCTATCTGAAGAGATTCCCCTGTTGTAACCTCAGAACTTCACGGAGCTCCAAGATACTGTTTTGACAGATGTCTTTTAAAGTAAATCACTTTCTCACAAAGACTGTTACAAATTAAATAAACCTTGATTCACAGGAGCTTCTGGAAAGACAGTAAGTGTGTATTTTGTTAACCTTCCAACATCTTGGTTACAAGACTTGCTGCAGCCACTCTGCCCAATCACAAAACAAAGCAGAACCACAGTAACACCCTCTGCCAAGTGTTGAGAAGTTTAGAAACAGAGGAGCCAAACCCACAAAGATCCCTCAGGCAATGCAACATGCAGGACAGACAGGTACACAGACATCTGGAAATTTTAGGAAGTGCACCTTTAAATTTTATAAGTTTATGATCTGAATAAAAAATAAAAAAAAAAAAGGGGGAGGGGGGAAAGTACCATTTTCAGAGTAACCCACCTAATTACAGTTTGAACAAATTAAATTTCAGCCCAACCTGAAAAATTGCTAAGTAGCTTCATCCAAAAATGAATGAATGAATGAATGAATGAGTGAATGAATAAAAATTAATGAGTTTTAGATTTGTTGCAAGATTGGCAGTAATAGTAGTAATGATGATGATAGTAATAATATTAATAATAATATTAATAATAATAATAATAATAATATTAACAGCAGCAACCAACACAACAGCATTGCCTTCCTTTGAATATATTTATATTTTACTGCAATTGAGTGTGGTGCCCATTTGTTAGTTGGGAAAAAAAAAATCAATCTAGAAGTCATTTTATCCCTAATCTATTGAAAGTTTTATCCCTTCATGGAAAAACTGTCCCCATTTTTGAACATAAGTGGACAAAATATTGTCAGTTTTTATTCCCTGCAGATGAGTTCTTCCTGTACAGATATTCAGTTTTAACACTCCATTAAATTTTATGTATTGGATTAGACACTTTAAAGGTGCCTTACAAATTGCTTACCCTGAATGGGTCCACAAGTGATACCAGTAAGGGCAAACCTGAACTAAACACCAGCTCTCACTGTGCTGGGCAATGAGGAATGTTAAAAACCTCAGTGATTACTCAGAGCTAGTGAATGTAAGAATGAGCAAGAAAACAAATCCCAACCAACTGGACTCTAAGTCAGCTAGTGTTTTTTTTTTTCAACAATAATTTGAAGTAGAACTTTGTATGGATGAATAAACAGGGGTTGTGTGTCAGTAGCCTCCTTGTGCTCAGTCCTAACGTGGAGAGGTTTCATATCCTCTTCTGGAGTAATTAGTCAACATAAACAAATCTGCATCATAGAAGCTAGTTCAATATGCTGTAATAAAAGTGATTTTTCTTAATCCATAAGAGGTTTCCAAAACAGTAGATAAAATCCTCTAAAATTAATCAAAAAATGTTTTAAGAAAAGCTGAGTGTAGCCCAACATTTGCCAAAAGCTACTCAACTTTTTATATTAGTGTGCATAAAATGGTGTAAAACAATGATTTATCTTGTTCTCAGGAAATGCAACATATGCAAGATAATTAAATGTGTGCTTTTATAACTAAATTTATCAATCTGAAATATCTGTTCTTGAGTTGTTGCTGAAATAGAGCCTGTGCAAGAAGTTGCTTTCTTCAGTTGCATGGTCTTTTTCTAAATGCAGATAAAGATATTCAGCTTGGCTAAATGGAAATACAGCAGTCCTTGATCTCTCCACAAATGAGTTACCTGGAGTAATTTCTTCTTTATATCCTACTTGGAAATTGACAACAAGGACAGCAATAAATGTTAATTATCTTACCATGCTTGCTTACTCCTGCTGGAAGGTTTTACATTCCTTTAGAGAGTCCACAAGCCTTGGCATGGATTTCTGGGTTTATTTATATGAGATTATGAAAACTGGTAACATGCTTGTCAGAAAAAGTGTAAGTTACCATATTTTATCTTGTTTAACAGGCTTGCTATGTCTTCAGATTCATTGTGGGGTATGCTAAAGATGATTAAAGAAATATTTTAATTGCAGCTTGAATTCAAGCCACTTCTTGCATGAGGTACACTGCAAAAAATTCACTGTTTAAATGTAAATTTAAAAATTGTGAATTACTTGAAAATGTCTTTTTCTCTAAGCACAAAATGCAGTCACAGACAATGCACATTATTTACTCTGCAAATCCATCAGTTTGGGTACTGAAGGAACACCCTGGTGATTCAGCTGATACCACAGGAACCCTTTTCCCCCCCTGTACTATTCTTTAGAATACCAGAAATATTACTTGGGGCTGCTCACCTTTAATTAACTCTGTAGTTTGGATCTGGCACTGCTCCCATTGAATTTTCTGCTAGTTTCACAGTGATTCCCATCACCCAACACTGGGTCCTCATGTAGGACCCAACATCTGTGGATGGAGCTGCCTATGGAATTTAAAAATGATGTGCTCTGTCAGTTTTTCTCAGGCTTTGCCAGCAGCTGGACTCATGACCCCTTAGTGCTGGTATGTAGGCTTTGTAAAGATCAAGAATGACCAGCAAGCCTTTGGCAACATTCATTAAACATTGGGAATTCAGGACAACTGCAGTGAATCCAGGAAACCCAGTTTAAGAGGAAGAGATTAATATTATTCCACATATACTTGGCTAGGTTAGATATATTTCTTTTTTTCCTTCCTTAATTGAGGCATTTCATACAAATTCCATGGAAACCTCCATTTGGTACAGATGGGAAACTTGCAGAAAAACCCTATTATTGAGAACTTTTTGAACTTTCTTGTAAACAGTGAAATGAAAAATGGAGAATCTCCAAGCTTTACTTTTGAAGCCTGGTGGATTAGTTACTTTTGAAAAAACTAAAAAAAATTTTGCAACCAAATATTTTGTTATAAGAGATATTTTATGTCCCCTGTTGTACATGAAAAATCAGAATAATTTCTGAATAATCATTGCTTTTGTTCCTTGCAGTGTTTATGATCTTGTGAAATTTGAACTATCTCTTGGAATTGCCAGTAAAGGAAAGAACTTCAGTGATTAAAAATGGATAATAAATTTTGAAAACTGAACCTCCCAAAACCTCAATGAATTTTCCAAAGTATTTTGAAAGTGAATTTGAAAGTGAGCAAGCAAAATTGGCTGAATTGTAAAGACCAGAAATAATTAATCAAAAAGGTTGTATCCATTTGCTGACTCTACTGTTCATGACAAGAATCCTAAAATTAAATAAGATTTCAGGTCATACCAAAGGAACAGCTGGATAACACTTGGAACACTGAATTAGTCCTTTTTCATTGCTGAAAGATTTAATTCTTATTTCCTTTGAATATTATGTCTGGAATTCTACAGCCTTAGCTGATGTTCAAAGATTCTGTACTGTAACAGATAATTTCTTGCATTAGTATGGCTATGGGGAATTTGAATTATAGACGAATATCCAACCAACATCTGGTCCAAGTGATACAAAGAACTGTATTTTATAACCCACACAGTGTGAATACCTGCTAAATTGCATTTTCTGCTGAGCAAATTATATTTAGTTTTAGATTAGCTCATAACTTTAATATATGTTCTTGGTTTTGTTCACTTGAAACTGGGGCAAAATAATGTTTGTACTCTAAGTCTCATTTTCATCACCTAACATATTCTTTAACTTTCTTTGTTCATTCAGTCTTATAGGCCATATGGCTTAGTTACAAAACAACTCACATTGTTACATTTTCTTCGTGATTTTGCCAACCCTAATTATTCAAAATTCAATTTTTTTTTTCCTCCTAAGTAATGTTATGTGTTCTGGAATATATGTGTAGTGAAAGGCACAAATAGCTTTTTTAGGACTAAAAGACATATCAGTATGTTCAGGATAATGAGGCTGATTCAGTAAGACTAGACCTTCAAGCTACATTTTCCATTCACATTCTCCTTAAAACTACAATGACACATGCATGAGTGAACAGCAAAGAAGTGGTTAATTCACTAGGAAAAGAAAGAACAGCTGTGGGCACCTTATGAAAAACTATGTTTGACCTGTCCATCATGAAGACATTTGTTCTTTAGTGCTGCAGGTGGCAGAGTTACTAAGAAAATCAACTTAATTCAACACAATCTTTGGAATAACTTGTTTTCTTGATAGTTTTCTGAACAGTGCACCTCTATGTCAAGTCATGGTCGTTGCTGCAATACTTAAAGATCGTGACTGGGAATCAAAAGATCACTGCAAAGAGCATTGTGAAGGAGACATTATGCTCAGCATCTTTTAGCATATGCAAATACAAACCACAATGTAAGATTAGGACACAAGTGAAAGAAGCATTTCACCATTATAGAAAGCAGTACCAATAAACACACTGTTATTACTAGTTCTAAGCTGTTATCCATACTTTCTAATAAC
Organism: Erithacus rubecula; assembly: GCF_903797595.1. NCBI lineage: Eukaryota > Metazoa > Chordata > Aves > Passeriformes > Muscicapidae > Erithacus > Erithacus rubecula. The sequence continues at coordinate 12,018,458 of NC_136689.1, read as the reverse complement.
TAAATCTACTAAAAATCTTTTTGCTGACATGTATTTTCTAAAAGTTTAAAAATTGCTTACAGATTTAATTTTCTTTATCTTGTATTTCACTGAGAACTAGGTCGTTCTTACTATATTTAAACAGGTCCTCAAAGAGAATTCTTATAAAAATCAGTGATAGTCTACCAGAACATAAGATGGTCAGTTAAATACTGCAGGAAGTAAAGCTCCCACTTATCTATAGATTTGGAAAATGTATGTTTGAGAAGCTTATATGTTTCAGTCAGGAAAAGAGCAAATTGTAATTTTACTTGACCATGAGGCAGGTAGCACAGGATAACATGTTCCTTAGAAATGGCTCCAGTGACAGCAGTGACAACTAGCAGATCTTTTATTATTCTTTTGCTACTTAATGGCTGACTATCATTCTCCTTTCTCAATCTGCACAGCTGAGAAAAACCCACTCACAGTGGTAGGAGGAGTAGACAGAATATTCAATGCATCCACTCGAATATGAAGCTAAGACATAGCTTGTGTGGGCTCCTGGATCCTTTTAGACCAATGACAACTATTATAGTTCTGATATCTTCAGGAACTCCCAAAAAGGGTCCAGGCACCACTGTGTGAGTTACCAGTATATTGTGGCCTTAGTGCATCTGGTCATGAACAGAGGAAACAATTGAGACAGCTGAAAATGATGGCAAACTATGAAATTTTGTATGGTAGTTGTACTTTCATGCCTCTCCCACATGAGAATTTTGTGATTTGTATTTTGGATTAAAACAATGAACAGATAAAAGAATTCAATCTGTCTGAATAATTTTCCTTGACCAGTTTTGGATGGAAAAAGCACCAAAAATTAATCCTATTTTAAGTAGAAATTAATTTAGTGCTCTTTACTGCATTAAGCAATCATGCCAAGAGAAATGTTTTCAGTAGTAGTCCAGGTAGTCCAGGGCTATCCAGCTCATAGGTTTATCCTGAAATAACTAGAGAGATATAAAAGTGTGTTTTGAGCCAGAAGAATAAATTTTGGTTATGGCTTTGTTTATTATTTTAACACCCAATGGAAAATCCAGAAGATAATCTGTTATTCCAATGTGAAAGGTGTCTGTCCTAAAAAATGTATCCTATAAACTGATAGAAATAACCATGAAACATATGGCATGGTGTAACTTAAGAGATCTAATGTTTTCATAGGTATAGCACATTTGATATGATATCTGTCCCCTAAAAATTAGAAGTTTTGAATTTCATTTAAAGAAATGAATTTTCATTCTATGGCTTTCTAAGAAAATATTTATATTTTGCTGCAGCTTTTGGGGTTTGTCTCTTGGTTTTAAATTATGTTTAAATTATGTCTGTGTTTTGGAACTAAAACTCTGAAAGGAAAACAGAATAAAAGCTATAGTAATAAATAAAGTGAGACTCGTGTACTGTAGTTGATGACATATATTCAAAGAAAAAATATGGTTAAAGCTTGGAAATTATTGCAATTTCATTGTGGTCATATGCACAGCACCAATAATGATGAGGTTAAAAGAAAAAAAAAAAAAAAAGATGTAGATAATAGGAAATGTGCTGCTTTCACACAGGTGATAATGAAATTCTTTAGACCTCTGCAGGTGTAATTTAGTCAATTAGAACACAAATTGAACAATTTCCTAATTGTTAAAGCAGATAACTAATATTAAGTCTGTCCCCTGAGCCATCCGCTGAAGAAAGAAACATATAATTATCAGCTCATCAACCTAAGGGCAATTTACCCTAGCCTAGAATAAACAGGTTGTAATTCTCTGTATTCTAGTAGCGACCAAGTTAAAAATAACTTCTTTTGTGTGAGTAATGGGCAGTCATTTGTAAATAACAGTCCTGGACAACCTTAGGATTACTTTTCATCATTCAAAAGGAGGCACAAACAAATTGCTTAGAATCTAAGTGAGGATATTAAAATAGTGTGAGAAGAGCTTTTCTTTTCAACTACAAATGTTAATCACAAGTAAACAAAGTAAACAAAGATCTCATGAGAACCTGGTCTGCTATCAGGTTTAGAGAGACAAAAAGGAGCATTATCAGGTATCTTTTTGTTCTCTCAAGGTACCTGTTTAATGCTTTTTACTTTAATATTTTCTTCATATGTGGGGTGGGAAGAGTCAACACACATACTTCAGCTCACATATATATGGATTTATTTGGTATCCAGGACCATTAACTTGGTCTCCAGGACCTCTGGAATAACAACATACCCATCTATTAAGTCTATTGGTAATGTTTAATGGAGGTCACAGCTCTGTGAACATATAATGATGTATACCTTTCCTGATATACCTTTACCATGTTGGCTATAACTGAGTGTTGAGATTCTCTTGTAGTATTGTTTAAGATAACAGTTGCATAAATATAACACAACATAAAGTAAGATTGGTCATATAATCTAAAAACCAGGTTTTTTCTTACCTCATGTAGAATACCTATGGTGCAGAGGCTTTTGCCATCCAGTCATCTTTCATTTCTGGGGGGAGAATAAGCCTCTGTAGCTGTCATGTATCATATCAAGGACAGAGATTTCATGAATGCATGTTATCTATTAGAACTTCTAAAACTCTCTGTTCAACTCTTACATGGCCCTGTTAAAAGCAAGAATACCCACTGCTTCTACATTTTATAAGCTGCAAACATCATGGTCCAGCATTCAGCTGTGAATACCAAGGTCACCAAGTTACACTGAAGAATCTCCTTTTCTTCACTCCCTGTTCTAGTTCCATTTCCTTCAGGTGCATGATGCAGAGAAGTATGTTTGCTAGTGCAAAAAAACATTATGGGTGGAGAATTCCAGATAGATGTTCATTATATTTTCTTCATTGATTCTTAATACTATTTAAGGAGTTGATAACGGATAGGCTTTAGACTTAGAGCCCAAATAATTTCTCAGTTATTTTCATGCAGTCTGAAATATATTAGTAACAGTAATAATCAAACAGAGAATGCCTAAAATAAGTGAGGATAAAATGGTGAAAGGTTTCTACTTTTTCTTAATTCTAGTGAAAAAAATCGTACATGCTGTTACATCCTGTAATACAGCTCTTCAATATACTTCAAATCAAGTCAGAGCTTAGGTGAACTGTGACCATTAATTATTAATTAGTATTAATTAATTAATACTTATCTCTTTCTGGAACATAGTACTTACAAGTCTCCAAGCATCTTGTATTTTAACAAAAAGAGAAATTGAGGATTGGGTTTCATAGGCTCATGGAATCATTGAGAGTGGAAAAGACCTCCAAGATCATCAAGTCCAGTATTTGACCAAACACCACCTTGTCAAGTAGACCATAACACCTACTGACACAGTCAGTCATTTCTTGAACACTTTCAGTGATGGTAACTCTGCTGCCTGCTGGGCAGCAGCATTCCAGTGCTTAACAACCCTTTTAGTGAAAAAAATTCCCTGATTTGTCCAGCTGAGCCTTCCTTGGTGCAGCTTTAGGTAATTTCCTCTTATCCTGTCGCAGGTTGCCTGGGAGAAGAGGCTGACCCCACCTTGTTTGCAGGCCGAGTTCAGAGTTCAGGCAGCTGTAAGTCAGCAAGGTGTCTAAAATATCTGTTCAGGTATCTAACAATGTGTCTAAGCTCCTGTTACTCTCAGTGGAGCTCAATCAATGCAGTCACTGGGTTGGTAGAGTTATTCAGATCACCCTGAAAGAGAACCTATGCTGGCCTAGGCATAAACTCTCCTAGCTAGTGCACAAAACTCACTCTGACAATTACTGAAAGATGTGAAAACTGCCACCTGAATCTTAAACACGTTTGGATCTTGAATCCCAAACCCCTTGCATTAAAATGGGAACAGCTGCATGTTGCATATGTTGAATGATGGTGGTGAGTTTTTAAATCTCCTAGTCCTGTACTAGGATTTTGAAATGCACTAATGAAATGAATGAAAGCACAGGTTAGCTGAATGGCACACAGCTTCATTTACACTTCAGTTCTCCTAAAGATATTTTAACTACCTACTCACATTAAGTAACTAATTGCAATTCCCAATCTACCTCATTGGCAATTCATTTGAAATGCAAGTTGGTAGTGCATGCTTTACTATTCACTGGAAAACAAGGAAGCATTAATCTTGCTTTATTTGTACCTGTGAGATCTCATGCCAACATTTTCAAGTGTAAAAACTTGTGGCATATAAATTAAGCTTAGCAGAAATAAAAAGCCACCATTTGATGGAAATTTGACATTTCCTATACATGCTGGTCCCCAGGCAGTTTGTATAATTTCTTTGTCTCAGTGCATTAAGTAACTGTATTTTCAACCTGAGTTTTCAGATGAATGTATGCTTAAAATACAGAATGTTGAGGATGCTGATTTCAAATGGCTAAATGTTGAAAAATTATGTTGTCAGATTTATTACCATCCTGCTGCCAGCTGTTCTTAAGTGGAACCTGCAGGAGTTGCTTAAGCAGAGCAGGAAAAGAAAGGGTGAGGAGGAATTTAGTCTCATTAATGTTCTTTACATTTTTAGAAATCAAAAAGTTGCATATTTTTATTTCCTGACCACCGTGAAGACAAGAGTCTAAAAAAATGATATGTTAAATTCTTCCTTTCAGCTGCACATGGATTCACAGAGAAGATATTTAAATAGACTTATTAACCTCTCCTGTAGCATAAAATGAAGGAACACTAATTCACCTTTATTGTAACTCTATGAATATTTTTTATGGCAGTTATTAATTTGGTCACATTGATTTTCCCATACTTGTTCTGCTCTTTTCTCAGCTGTCACAGTAAAGAAGTGGTTTTTTATCCTAAAAATAATGTTGAAATTTTTATGTTTGATTTTTCACACCAGTTTATGACATTAACTGTTGAATCAGAGATATATATTTATTTCCCACAGGACAGACTAAGAATAAAAACCTTAGGGATTGTTTTTACCTTTTTCTTTTGCTTTTATAATCTTTGCTCTAGTGTTGTAATAAATTAGCAATAGGCAAAATAAAGTTGTGTAGAAAAATACTTTCCCCCCAGTAACAGTAATTAATACACTGAGAATGGAAAGCAATACAATAACTAGCAAGTCTTGTGTAGCATGTAGGCTAATTATTTTATTTAGATTCAATTTCTTTGGTGTGTGACTAACATGAGCAATACAGATTACTCTGGTCTTGTAGTTTGAATAGTTAAGAAATCAAGAAGTGGAGTAGTGACCCATCCACCTCTTCCCTCAACCCTTTTTTTTAATTATTTCTCTAATGCATTTTATTTAATACATTTTTGAAATTTTTACTTGCACAAAAATATACAAGGAAGCAGGAGTTTTAGAATCTTAAGAATCTTCTTCTAAATCCTCTATGAAAAAAAACATTTTTCCCAAATATAGCCTTTTAGGAAGTACTTGATTGTTCTATCACTTTTCATTCCTTTGGTTTATTCTTCAAATTTCTTTCTTTATCTATCCTATGAGTCTCTACAGCCTAGATCAAAACATGATCCTTTCTCTATTTTGACAGTGATACTGTAACAATTTTATCTTCTAATCTGTGAGCAGGTGAACATTCAGACTCTTAAAGAAAGAGCTTTAGAAAGCTCAATGGAACAATGCCAGTAAAGATTTGTAATGTTGCCAGTGTATACTGCCAAGAAACTGAATTTTGCTATGAAGCCTTGAACATGTTCTACTGGTCACTGAACTTCTCCAGCAGAACTTGCACTTGTCTGACAGGTTACTGAACTATTGATTGGCCTCCAGCTGGACTTTGTGCCTCTGATCACAACCCTTCAGCTCTGCAGTCCAGCCAGTTTCCAACCCACCCCACCACTCTCATATCTAGCCCAAATTTCACCAACTTGTCAAGGAAAATATTGTCCCAGAGAGTGTTGAAAACTGAAACCCTTACAAAGTTAAGGCAAACAACATCCACTGCTCTACGTGCATCTACCAAGCCAGTGATTTTGTCACCAAAGGCTGTGATATTGACCAGGCATGATTTCCAGTTTCTAAAGCAGTGCTAATTGTTTCAAATAACCCTCATATCCTTAATTTTTGGAGATGTTTTACAGAGTTATGTGTTCTATTCCCTTCCCTGGGATAGAGGTGGAGCTAATCAGCACAAAGTTCTCTAGATTCTTCTTCTTGCCCTTCCTGCAGTCAAGAGTGACCTTTCTTTCTTCCATTCCTCAGGAATGCCCCCAGACCACCGTGATCATTCAAATGTAATTCACAGAATTATCCATGGAAGATTTGAAGGCACCACAGTGGGTTGTCTGGTCCAAGCTCACTGCTGAAGCAGGGTCATCCTAGAGAACATGGTACAGAATTTATACCAGAAGTCCCTTGAATATCTTCAATGAGGGAGATTCCTCAGCTTCTCTGGGCAACCTGTTCCAGTGCAATCCATCACACAGTAAAGAAGTTCTTCCTCATATTCAGATGGAACTTCCTGGGCATCGGTTTCTGCCTGTAAATTGGAAGGACTTTGGCATTGTCCAACTCCTCGTGGGCTGGGGTACATTCAGTCAAGTTTTGCTCATTCTTCAGACTTCCAAGAACACACCAGTTTCTTCTTTGCTGTTTTCTACACAACTAGCTTGGCTGATCATATTTTGAGCTCCATGCCTTTTTCCTTGTTGCTAAAACTTGTACTTTGTTTTAAGCCTTTTCTGTTTAGGCAACACATTGTATTGTATGCATCTTGTTATGAGCTCTGAAGACAAATTCTATTAATTAGAACTAATTGTTTTACATCAGAGCTAGCTGTATTTCAGCAGGTATCACAAATGGCTAAGAACCTGAGCTCCACATCAGCATTGTTTAAAAATATCAGGTTTTTATATATTATTTACATATATTTAATTTAATAATAATTTTTCACATACAAAACTAAGTTATTATTACTATTATTAACTGTGACAGGACACAAAGAAAGCTAGAAATTCTGAGTTCCCAGATGCTAAGAAGAGCACCAGCAACATTAATCATCAATACTATACCAAAACTCATGGGCAAGCAGACTCTTCAGACAAGAAACAACCAAGGGATCACCGTTTGGTATGTAACTAAAGTAGAAGGCTGAAACCAAGACAAAAGCACTTTTTCGGATATTCAGACTGCACAGATAATGCAGAGCTCTGGATAGTATGTGGATCTAAGTGAACACATTTCCTGGAATTTATGGGAAAATGACACAGGTTCCAGGTAATTTTTAAAACTTAATATGAAAAGACAGTTTTTCCTTCCTAGTGAGCCAAATCACACACTTGATTTCATAGGAGAATTTCTACTGTTTCTTGTTTTTTAAGTGTTCCTTTAAAGTTTTCTGGTGGCTGGGAGGAATCACCCTCGGGATTAAAATGTTTTTTATCAATCTCTTTTCCTGCTGATGAGAAATGTCTTCTATTAGGGAACACCTTTGCTCCTCACTGCTCCATCACGTTTGCACAATTATTACCTCTGGTTTGAGAAATTATGCCTTCTCGCATCATGGTTTGTAATTTAGGATGCCTAATCCTGTCACTGCTAAAAAAAATCAAATTCTGCTGAGTGAATCACCAGGATTATTTTTGATTTGAATAAATCTTGACAGTTACTGGTTTGCATGTCTAATCTGATTCATTGGCTCTACTCTGGTTGCACATGCTCAATTAGAAACAAAGAAAGAAACAAACCATTGAAGCTCACCAGTTAATATGTGGAATATTCCTTCAGAACAGTCAAAAGCCTTCATGTGGTATTTTTCCAGAGCTGTGGTAGACCTCGAACTTTGTGCCTTTAAAAAATAACTCTGAATTAGACAAAAGCAAAACAGTAGAAAAGAGAGCCCCCAAAAGCAGAATTACTTTTATATGTATAGTTCTTTGACAAAATCTGATCACACTGGCAATGGGAGCGTGTTCTTGACATGATCAATTTTATTATGTTAGCCTTAGGACTTATAGGATATGTTTGTAAATTGTGAGGCTTCAGGATCAGATGATAAATTCAGTAATTATAAAATCCTGGCAACCACTGAAACCCTTTCAACTTTCTTGGTCTTCTTTATCAATGAGCATTATATATAGGTAGATATTACAAAATTTTTTTCTCTTTTCTGACTTGACTATTCTGACTTTATTGAGGAATATTTCATGGAAAATCAAGTAGGATGATATTTTTCAGGCTGCAAACAGAAGAAAATCATGTAATAAAATATTAGAGTAAGTAAATAAAATTATTAGTATGCAGGAGTATGGATTTTACTCATATTGATTAATATACTACCCTGGGAAGCAGATTTATTGATTAATGGGGCTGTAAATGTGAAAGCACACTGTTTTAATCAAATAAGGAAGCAAGGGACACAGAAAATTAAAATGCATAAAGAAGGTCTTGGATGTATTTTGTAGTCATTCATAGTTTTCTGCTGGTGGAATAAAGCACAGTGTTAATTTTTATTGTTTTTGAGCACTTATGTTTTTACTTTTCAGAGCAGTGATAAGATGTTCCACTTAATGCTCATTGGTTGCAAGTTGCTGTGCTTGCCTGGAGAGCTGAGTGTGCTGTGCTTGCCCTGCACACATGAACAGGATGTGATGTTCCACCTGCTTGGACGTGGCTCATGCCTGATCAGCTTCAAGGTTGTTGCTGCACAAGCTTGAACAAATCAGCCATGCTGCTCATGTGGTTTAACTCATTCTGCTCCGTGGCAGTTTTCCATGCCTTATCACAGCATGACAAGGCAATGTGACAAGACATAAGATTGATTAACACAAGTTAAAGGACAGGTATGTAAATAGAATCTGCTCAGACTTACAGTGGAGAATAACAAATCCCTTCTTGGAGTGGCTCATCGCTCTCACTCATATGAAAAAATCAATATTGCATTAGGTCAAATTAAGGGTTCACTCCAACAATTATTTCAGATACTGATCAGCAGAAGAGGGATTTAAAGCAGGAATAAATTTGTGGCACCCACAGGCACGTGATGCTGCCACTGATGCCTGACTCACGGGGACTGAGCCTGCCCTGAGTGGACTGGAAACTCCATCTGTGGATCTTAGTGATTTGGGACTGGAAGGCAAGCAGTACCTCTGGGGACAGTAGGACAGAAATCTGGGACACTGTGGGGAATTCTGGCAACTGTGGGAATGCTTTTGGCTCCCTGTTCCTAGCCCACTTCCATAACTGCCCAGCACCTTCAGTTTCCCAGACACCTTCAAGGAGCCTTGAATGCTGAATGCTGTGTGTCCACTGCTGGCTGTGCCCTACCTGAGGAGCAGGAGACCCCTCTGCTTCCTTGCTTTTTCACTTTTTGTCCTTTGATTGTTCCCTTTTTTCATGCATTGTCCTCAAAAATGACTTATCTTTTATGTGAAGTTTATTTTCAACCTTTGAAGATCTCTCCCTTTTGGAGGGCATCTATTGTTTCAATGAATGAAATGGTAGCTTGTGATTGCTGGAAATAGGTGGGACATTTTCACATGGGCAATGACATATATGAAAATGTTTCCTCTTCCTGACTATAGCTTGTTTCACTATCTCTTGTTTCACTACTGCACAGCTCACAGTACCTTGGTTTTTTACATCAGCATTGTACTCAGTACAACTGTGATGGCAATTGATGGCAGCAGTTCAAACAGTTTTGAAATGATGGAAGCTTACAAAAGTAAAAAGTGAAATTTATGTTTACTCCAGCAACATTTCCAAATCATCAAAATAAAAACCCTAAAACTCCATGTTTCAGAATTTTTACTCTTTTTTTCTTTTTTTTTTTTAAACCCAAAAAACTTAGAAAAATATTAATACTAATACTAATTTTTTTAATTTCATGAAACTGTTTCCTCCCAAGCATAATTGCACAAAATATTAAAATATAATTACTTAAATATCAGTCCACAGTGTGATGGTTCTGCTTTGAAAGTGTTTGATTCCTTTGCAGTACCAAGATTTGAGAAGGATTATTATTATCCTATCCAGATTAGAAAAGACAGCCTATAAGGGCACTCAATATAACTCTATATTTAAAGTCCAAACAATATTTTTAAAATCAGTGTTAGCATATCAAGAGGAAGTCTGATACATATTTCTGAACCCATGTAGGTAGTGATTTTGACTCAGGAGGCAAAAATAGTACTTATGAAAAGCATAGGAAGAAAGTGAAGCTTAGAATAAAAATTCTAAAGTTCCATATAGAAAAAACTATATATTTTCAAAATAATTAAACTAAAACCAGTTTAGTCTAGAAATCTCTAAATTTAGATCAATTATTTGAAAATAAACATTATCAGAATTTTCTTTCTGTTCTAATTTACCAGCAAATGGATTTTAGTCTTGAAGCTATAAATTAGAAAAATTTATATAATCTACATGATATGGCTGTGTCTAGTTTGTCCACATAACATCTCCATGTGATTGGATGAAAACTATTAAAAAATTACTTCAGTTTGGCTCTTGGGATCAGTGGCTATGTCACTAAAATTTTTATTTCTCTCATCAGAGATTCTTAGATTTGCTTAAACTGAAATTAACTGTGTGCTGATCTAACTTTCCCCCTCTTAATAAAAGTGATAGCCATAATCTACAGAGTTCCAAGAGTGGAACTGAACTGTAAAAACAGGTCTCATTCAGATTTAGGACCATGTCAGCCATTTATGGCTTGTGGCAGAGGTGCAGCTCATTTTTTCTGCCTCTTTTTCCCATAGATTTTTTTCACCTACATTTCTCTGTCAACAAAAGCCACACCAAAGTTTATCGAGTCTGAGGTGACTGACTGTAAGGAGACCCAGAACTTACAGCAGCTAGCTATAGGTAGAGGTATCTCCATAGGTAATGTATAGGATGCAGTATAATGGAAGAAGTTGGAAAACACACAATCCAGGCTTTCCAGGGGGCCTGGGGAGATGCAAACCCCTGATTCTTGTAAGTTTATCACTATAAAATCATCCTGTATTATTTATACTTTAAGTCAAATGTCCTGGATACTTTTTATTCAATGCATGCATTGTCCTCATCTGTAACACTGGCAGTGATACTTCCCACTTCAATAAATGCTATAAATGGAAGCTGCTTCCTGAAAAGAAACTGCACCAGGGGACTTTATGCCCTAAATTTTCTACAAAAAGAAGTGAAACAAATGCTTTTTACCTTGAAAATGTTGCTTCTTACAATAATTTCTCAGCACATGATTACAAATATAATTAATTTTCCAAGGGATCACAGGATAAATCAAAGAACTGTTTAAACCATATTGTTAGTTACATGAAAATCCTATTGAGGGAAAATCAGATGTTGAAGAGAAAAAAGTAATTTTGGGTCACATTGTTTATTTTCAGTTACTTTCTCTTGCCAGTTCAAAAGGAGATTTGAGTTGCTTATTCAGCCCTCTTTCTTAATAAGCTATCACTCTGATTTTCAGTAAGAGCAAACAGATCTTCTTAAAGAAAACTTTCTGAAAGTCAGAAACAAGCACAGAGCACCCAGAGGCAAGAGGTCTGTAGAATCTTTAAAAGGTAGCTGGAGGCAAGAGCTAAAGCTCTGGAATCAGATAACCAAAATCTCTAGCCTGACAAATAAATGTTTAGGGGATAGACTCAAAAAAATATACTCCACAAAAACAACCAAACCTAAGGCTGAAAACTCCCCCCAAACCCCCCAAATTGAATTTATTCCATATTGTTCTTAATATTAATTCCTTGTAATATGATTGTTCCAGAGACTCCAATTTGTATGAAAACATTGGAGAAAGGGTTTTTTGTGCCAGTGAGCTGGATCATCATTATCTTTTCAATGCTTCCCTCAAATGATGGTGCATTTACAATTCTGATTCAGATTGTGATTTTCACAAACTGAATAATATAACAAAGGTAAATTGCTTGAAGACCATGGATTTGCTGCTTCTTCTACAAAAATAATAAATTCATTTGTGATCAAAATACCTTAATGGTATTTTGGGATTTAGAGAGTTTGAACGGGCAACAATCTCCTTAAAATGGCCATAGGAAAAATAGGATTATACATCTGGTTAACACCTTTTTGTGATGCCTGATGTAATGAAGCCTTCCTACTAGAAATACTCAGGAAAAGGCTGACAGATGTTTGGAGGCAAAGCTGGCAAAACAATTGCAGCAACTACCTCTGCCCTATATCTTGTTTTCCCTTTGTGAAAGTTTTCTTCAGATCTGGGTTATCTTCCTGTTGCCTTTGTCAGAGCTCAGAGCTGGCACTGCTCTGCTCTAGGCAGGGATCTGTCTCAGCCTTGCTGCTGTCCCCATGGAAAGATTTTTACTTTGGATTTGGACTAACCTACCAGGCCATTCTCATGTTGGATGGAGTTTTTTCACATCACTTACTGAGTTTTATTGAACTGCTGCAATAAATTTTGTGAGTAATGATGGCAGGGCTGAATTTTCTAACCTTGCTTTTCTTAAAGTCAGTTTGAAACCTTCTGTATTTATAATTTTGAATTTATCGATGTTTTAATGCAGGAAACTAATCTATTCAAGAAACTATGAAGATCAGAAGCTAAAGGTTATTTGGATGACAGATGAGCATATGCAATGTTGAAAGTCCCAAAATGTAATTTTTTTTCTCAAAGTTGTGAAGCTAAGTACACATAGCAAACATTTCAAATCAGTAGTAAGAAATCTTTATTTGGATATCTTACAGTATATATTACTGCCTAAAGAAGGTACTTCAATTTTCATAAGCAAAATGAATTAGAACATGTCCAGAATTATTTACTGAAAAATTTTGCATACCTATTTAAATTTTTCATGTGTAAGAAATGCTCTTTTATTGCAGCTAATATTCTTTGCAAAAATGGGTCAGCTCTAGCTAATTTATCAACTGATAAAATTTGAAGAGATATTTAAAATTTTTCAAGATTATTTATGATACTTTGCTAAGAGTACAGTCTGTTACATGTCCAGATAAGCTCTTTATAATAGAGTATTATGATCATGAATGGCTATAACAAGATAAGACATTAAAATCCTTAGAGAAATATTCTAAGTAATTTGAACTGAAATATTCCTCCTTATATTTTCAGCCCTTAAGTGAAATAGTTACCATAATCATCAACTAAATCAAATAGAAGGGAGAGAAGTACAAGAAAATTAAAACCGCAATAAACCAGTAAAACAGAATTGCACATGACTGATGACAGCTGGAACGAGTGCATCCAAGAAGCCATATGGAGTTTCTCTGTTTCTGTCTTTCCTGGTAGCACCAGGAGAGCTACTGAGGAGCAGCTGGTTTGGTTCTGCTGGAGCCCAGTAGGGGCTGATACTATCTGTAATCCTGATGTGGGGCCCAAGGGAGAGGCATCACTGAAATCCTGCTGTCCTGAGCAGACATCTGTGCACATAACAATGAGAATATGGTATTTAAATTGGCTCCTGAAGATTTGTCCTGTTTCTTGCCCTGTCCTTTTTTCCACTCCAGCTTGCTATGAAGTGCATCATCAGGGTATAAAGTGGGTTCCTTCTCTTCCCCTCTTTGCTGCCTGCACAAAGCACAGCTCCTTTCAAGCTGCATTTGTTTGCCACATACTCACCTTTCTCCACGTTGGGGGAAATTTGAACAGTACTCTGCATATGTTTTTCCCATTATATGTTTTCACAGGAGAAATATTGATTTATCAAATCTGAAGGCTTTTATACAGACATATTTAGCACAGTGAAAGTTCCATTAGGAAATTTTTCTTAAAGCAATTGTGGTTAGATAGTGCTTGATGACCAGCTGGATTGATCAAAAGACAATTTTTATTTATATTTTTGTTTTATGTTAACCAGATGATTCAGGAGCAAGAATTCCTAGTGACTTCATGACTTAGTTCAGCTGAGGGTGTTTTCATTCTGGTGAAGAATTAAATTAAGTTAAAACAACAGCTTAAAATCTTGTATTTTCTTAGACTGAATCTGTGGTGCTCCTATGCTACTGTTTACTCCAAAAATAATTTTTTATAATCTTAAAAAGTAAGAAATAAAGAATCACTATATATATTTCATTTTACTACTTTATCAGGTGAATTATTTTCTCCCCAAACCTTCTAATTGCAGAAATGTAAAGAATAACTGCTGTGATAGCATTAAAATAAAAGAAATATTGCTTTGCTTTGCTTTTCCCCAATATTAAATTAATTTCTCAAGGTAAATTCTAAGAGAGTGACATTTAGTGTCAGCACTGTAGAAACAAAAGCTGCCCTGCAATTGCTAATCTATTTCCTTCATTACTGCTGATGTCCTGAAATTTGTGGAACACCAGAACTGACAGAAAAAACAACCCATTTCCTCCAAACTTTCCTGCTGAATAATTACTTCCTATGTTTATCTGGTTGGTATAAGCTTCCTGTGGGCAGTTTCCATAGGTTTTCCTGTGCATGGGTTTTTTTAAGGACTCCAAGAAAAAGCAGTATTGCCAAGTACCTCCTCAAACTAAGAAGCTGAACAGATTAACAGGAGACAGAAAGAGCTTTAAATATCTCTGAAAGATTTTCTTTTGAAGATTTAAGACTATTTTTACTATTAGTATAGTCATAAAAATTTACATTTCATTCCGTTTATACAGGTGGATCCATTTTGCCTGTTTACTACTGCTTTTGTAAGCAAAACAATTTTTAGTCTTCTTCCTTGTGTACACAAACTCTTTATTTCAACCAATTAATTCTGAAATAAACTATTGTCATATTTAGATATGGGAGAGATATTTTTATCTTTATGGGAGCTTGAAGAGCTCAACATGCTCTCCTTTTCAGCTGTGCAGGATGAGAGGAAAGCTGCACTCCTCTGCTGGCATGCCCTGGACATCAGCACAAAGTCCCCAGGGCTTGGGGACATAAACCCTCCAGTTTTCCCTCTCTCCTGAGGCATCCCAAATTACACAGAAGACACCCAGTGCAGATTTGGTGCTTCTGCACACACTCCTGACATCAGTCATTTTTGTCTAGATGTCACCTGTCTAGTCATTTTTCAAGGAACCTGAAGGACTTGATCTCATTAGACAGTCCTTGATTTATGTATCTTGCTGTTAATGTTGCTAGCTGAGTGTAAAGAGGCTTTTCAGTAACATTTAGTAGAATTTTCTTTGCTATGTATTGGCCTCCAAAGTTTGTAGGTTTTTTTTTTTTTTTTTGTTTATTTGTTTGTTTTGAAGAGCTATGGCTTCTTAGACAAATGTAAAACAAATGGCTCACCACTGATACAAGAATCTCTATATGTGACAAAATTTCTTTGGGATTCTCCAAGGAATTCTCTGATAAGTGATTAGATCTTCCAGTTGGATGAATCTTTATGAATGGTAGAAGGTTAATTTGGCTGCTTATCAGATGATAGACTTGAATGTTTCCAAACTCCCAGATATTATTATCTTATTAGGTGGGAAAATCCTTATATCGGTTTATGGAGATAAATGACAGACTAGCAATTAGTTCAGCTATTTATGTTAATCCTTCATCAGAACAAGATTTCCAAGTACAAGCGGAGTTCACAATTTGTCATGTAATAGAACAAAAATGTAATTTTGCAGTATCTTGGCTAAGAAAAATCTTTCCTTCTTGGTGGAATGAATAATTTTCTATTATCAGAAAGACATCCATTATTTGGAGCTGTAACATATTTTCTAAGTGTATTGGACTATGTACATACTTGGCTTCAGGTATTACTTGAAAATAGTATTTTACTGTAAATTAGTAGAACATTCTAAACCTTACTAGAATATCTATGTGGAAATATTCGGTGATACATTGCTTTATGTAGAAGAAAAACCATAATTCTTTCAGCAACATATCCCATAGCAGTTTTATTGAGTTCCTAAATTGTGCTGAATGCATTCAATAAGGCAAGTTTGAATCTGTAGCAGGGAATATTTTCTTTGTGAAGGAAGCTCTATGATAAATGGGCAGAGCTGAATCAATCATGAGAGAAGGCTGTGTGGGCTTCATCCCCTGAACAGTGAAGGAGGCTGGAGGTTTCTGTACTGGGGAGAGGGGGTCACTTACATGATGAGGAATGACAAGATCAGTTCCTGAATACTTCCAGCAGTGGGTGGAGCTTCAGCAGGGGCAGTGTTTTAATTAGAAATTTCTACCCTCTGTCCAGCACAGACTGGACAGTGCCCTCAGACACAGGAACATTGAATTGCCCTGCACAGGGCCAGGACTTGGACCCAGAAATCCCAATGGGTCCCTTCAACTCAGCTTTTTTGATTCTTTGGTTCTGTGGAATCCTAAATATGCAAACTTTTAAAATTACACTTCTATTTAAAAGGGTGTGTGTGGGGGGAAGTATCTCCTTCAAATTATGTTTTAATTTAGGGAGCAAAATCTTAGTGCAAGTGATTTTAATTAAAACACAGTTATTGCCAGTTCTTATCTTTGTGTTTCTATTAAGAGGATAGAGTGAGATACCATTGTCTCAAAAGAAAATTGAAACTCTTGCCTAATTTTAACATTGTGTAAAGAAACAAATGTATTTTAATATTTTAAGCATCTAGACTTGAACAATGGATGAATCTCATTAGTATCTGGAGGATTTTTCTCCTATTCCTCTTGCTGACATTTCTCCTTATGATATCATTTTAGCAAACCTTTATCTTTAAACACAAATACCCAGGAAAAATGCAATAGTGGCTGGATTTGATATAAATCTAAAAATACACATATCTGTCATTATGACTGAAGCCTAAATAAACAATACAAATTGTATGGTGGAACATAAGATAAATTTCTGAATTTCAAGGTTGTACTTGGTTGAAATACTTTATATGAAAAAAAAAAGAAGAAAAAATCAAACAGGATTAGAAAAAATAGGTCAACTGAATCTGGGATTTCAAACATTAACATCCATCATTCATGGTTCATGGTTATTTCATGGGGTCATTACCTTGTAAGACAGCAGAGCTTATGTTGTTTTGACTGCCTTTCTATGTTAACATATTTGGAAGTCTTTCAAATTCGACTTTAGACCTGATTTACATAAGTTTATAGTGGTTTTTTCCGTTCTGTTATATCCTGTACTTTGGCACTCTTGTTTGAGGAATATGTTGCCTTTTTATCAATACCCACACAAAGTAGCTTAATGTCATCCTTCACTATGGTCTTAAATGTGTCTTTCTTGGATTAGTAGTTTTTTTCTGCCTTTCTCCCCCTTTTAGTTCCTTTTCTCTAGTTAAGTAACAAAATGGATGTTCTGTAAGTATAAATATGTTTACACTTTACCATCTGTGCTGTGAAATCCCCTCCACAGTACAGGAACTTTCAGCCTTCTTCATTATTCCCCAAATGAAGCCTCTTAAAAACACACATATCATAATTGATTGACTTTTGTCCACTTATTATACAATACAGGAACCTTCAAAACTGTTAACTGATGGGGTTTTTGTGTTGCCTTGGCTAAAGTGACATCCAGCCTGAATAGTTATGCCTCGGCTCAGGTATGCTCACACCAACCTGTTCAGACCTTGTTTGTACAAATGAAAGTATTGGGATGGAAATATTGCTGTCTAAAGTTATAGAATGACCACAATGTTAAGAAAAGTCACTAGTGGCCACCACAAATGTTGCAGAGCAGAATGAGTTAAATGATATGAGCAGTGAGTTTGAATTGCTGAAGATTGTACCTGCAGCAATTGTGAAAGAAGCTCAGGGTAAATTGCCTTGCATATTCTGCAATACCTCCATGGTATCATGCATAGATAATTTCCATAGTTGAGATAATTGTTTACCTCCTACTTCATCAGAACCACAGGAACTTGAAATTCTGGAGTTGATTAAGACAGATGTTTGCATATACTTCAACTATAGCAAATTAGAAAAGTGTAACAGAAATAGTGACCCATACTACAAGATTAGTCAGGATGTTACCCCAAGTCATTGTTATTCCACAATAGTTCTTTGTGGTACAATCAAACAGTAACATTCAAAGGCTCTGTGTATCATGCACCCTCAGATTCTCTCCCATGAAAATTGCCTCGAGGGATATTTTTGATTTGTGGTGATCCTGCCTGGCCTGCTTTGCCTTTGTGAGTGATTGGTGGACCTTGCAGAATTGGCTGCCTCCCAATGTTAACTCCTAATTTAACCATGATTACAAATCACACACATAAGGCAGATCAGGACCGACACAAGCGTGTGCTCCATGAGGTTACCAAATGTGACCCAAAAGCACAAATTTGGAATCTCCCACTTGTTAGGGTTGCTTCAATTTTTGCTCCAAGATTTTCAGCAGTCAAAACTCTTGCTAGCTTATGAAAGCTTTGCTGTTCCTTCTGGTCTTTTGACAGATGATGACGCTGTACACCATGCTACTTTTCAAAATCATGCTGCCATAGATTTTTTACTGTTAGCCCATGGTTATGGATGCCAAGATTTGACTGAATACATAGTATGAATTTATCTGATCATTCTCAATCCATATATGCTAGCATTCAGAGGTTGGAAGAAGGTGTTAGGAAACTGCCATGGGATGACAAAGTGGACTGGCTAGGTCAGCTGTTCCAACCTTTGAACATTTCTGGATGAGTCGAAAGGTTATTGTGATTAAGAATTTACCTACTGAGAATATATTTGTGCCTTTCATGATTTTGCCTTGCTTATTGCCATGTATGCACAAAGTGATTAATAACAGAATTCGGTGCATGTTATATGTAAAATAGAAAGGGGAAAATGTTGCAGAGCAGAATTAGTTAAATAATGTGAACAGTACACTTGAATTGCTGAAGATGAGCAAGAGCTATGAAAAAAATTGTGAAAAAGAACTGCAGAAACTGAGAAAGATGGAGAAGAAATTGCAAACACTGTGTTCCCCTACCAAAGAACAGAACAGCCTGCTGTGATAAGTAATTGTGCAAAAAAGGTGTACATTATCACCTGATGTACACTAAATTTCATGTAAACAGAACAATTAGAAATTGTTAAGCAAATCTAAAACAGTATAAATATCTGTGCCTTTTGTCAATAAACATCCTTACATCATCACACTGCTTTCAATCACCATTACATAAAAGTTAACCTATTATAATTAATACAATTTATAAAGTCCAATGTTTAAAATAGGAACCAAAGGGTCTATTTCTTGTATGAATTTTCTTGAAAGTAGATGCTGCTTGTGTACACCCAAAATTTATTGATTTCCTGCTATTTTTGCATAGTATTACAGTAAATGGCTGAAACTATCTAAATAAACAATTAGTGCTTTAACTATACTGGTAGTATAATTAAGGTATAGTTACTGGTAGTGTAGTTGATTTCCTATTCTACATGCAACATGAAAATAAACTTTTCTATTAGTTAAGCTACTTCTATCTCTAGAAAAGAATGAACCAATCGATGATTTGGCTAAATGATCATAAAAACTTTCAATGACTTTAAACATTTTGGATCTTCCATTAAACTTATGATTTAATAGTCAATAAAAAGATAACTGGTATTATGAAAAGAGTGAGTGGGATTCAAACATTAGGTGAACCACTGGGGAAGTAATGCTTTGCTTCTGTTTTCATGTAATCAGCACACTGCTGAACAAAAAGCAAACCCAAGACAGTTGTGTACATCATGGCAGATGTAGAACATTCACTGTGTTTCTATATAATTAGTCAGACTGATACCAGACAAGTTTTACATGACTGCAAATGGAAATGGATAAATTATTTTCACAATTATCTCAGATTATTTCATGCTCTGCTGGACATTATTCATGACAGTTATGAACCTGACTGGGATCAGAGGTGAGGTGAGAAGATAATTCTTGTGGTGCCTGGGTACTCAGGGATTCACCCGATCATTTTGCCAGCTAATAACAATGAGGCTGTACAGGCATTAAGAGACCATCAATAAACAGTTTTACATCTGCCTGCAAGTCTCCTGCTTAAGTCTGACATGCTTCCAATCTGACTCTGCTGTTCAGTTATTCATAAAGTTTGCATGATTTTTTTAAATTTAATAACTCTTCTCCATCAACACATAATAATTTGGGACTCCGAAAAATATGACAGCACTACCTCCAGTCATAGATCACCTTGGGAAACACTGAGACTTGGACAAATGTAGACCACCATGTTGAAAGATATTAGCATAAAAAGGGTCTTAATTAGATAGTCTATGTTCCAGACAAGTTCATCAGCCTAGGGCTTTAAAACATCAGTGTTTCCTTCTCAGGGAGGCATTTGGTAAAGAAAAATAATGTCTTCTTTTGGGTAGGCTTCTTCCAAATATGTTCTGAAAGAGGTGTTTTATATAATATAAAACTTTTGTTATATTATATTTTATATAATGGAAAACTATTTTTTCTGAATTGTCTGATTTAATTCTGTAATACTCGCAACATTTTAATTAAAAATGCTACAGGTTCAGCTGCTGGTTTGCGTCTCCCTCACTTTGAACATTTGTAAGGAAAAAAGGAAATTTGCAAAACAGATCAGAACTTAATTTCTTATCAGGAAGCATTTAATACATTTAATAATCCTGCTATTACCAATCAATTCAATGGAGTTAAAAATATGACAAATTTGGCCTATATATGAATATGATCCCTATCGTGACTTTCATTAAGTTGCCTTCACTATGTGTGGCAAAAAGTTCTGGGGAAAAGATTCTGAGAAATGGGCCATTCTCGTGTCTTTTTGATGATCTCAGAAGTTGAAAGATGTGAAATATTGGGTTTTTTTAATGATTACTGCACCCTGGTTGAGAACTAAAAGCTAAGACATGTCCTTTGGAACAACATCAAGTATGCAGTGTTTTCTACTCATCTAAAATGTTATTTGTTATTTGGGTATGTTTCAACCCACTTTGTCTCAAGGCCTGTGTGTTGTTTGATACTGCTCTGTGTACAGTAGATATAGCATTATGTGGATTGCAAAACAGCTCTGAGCCAATGTTTTAAACTGTGGTAGCACAATAACCATGAGTTGAGCACCAAAGAATGTGGCAGTAACCACAAGCTATAATTCTGGCAATTACAGCAATGATATTTTGAGAGACTGGATAGCTGCAGTGGTATTTTTATGTTACCTCTTAAGGTATCCCTTCAAAGTTAGCTGCACAATTTTGCTTAGCTGGGCCGGAATGAATCTTTAACTAACACTGGAAAACCCAGCAGGATGTTCAATTTCTGCATCTTCCCTCTGTTCAGTATGTCAGTGCATGGAAAGGACATGCAACATCAATAAGATGATATGCAAGGGATCTAGAATTTGACAGTGCTTTTCCTTTCATTATTTGTATATTTATCCTAAAGATTTTAATTATGTCTCATTAACAAGGACAGAGAAGGTAGATATCCTGGATTTTGCCAAGGAAAGCAAAAGAGCTAGTGTTTTTCTCATAGTTGTACATATATGAGGCAGGAGAAGAGAAGCAAAACAAATACTATCACTTGAATTACAAGAGAGCTTCATATATTGCAAATATATTTAGACAATCAAATCAATACTTGAGGAGAAGGTGCTGCTGTCATGTGTTTAAGGTGGTAAAACACTTTAGTCTTTTCATGGTAGTTTGTCCATAAAGGCAAACATTGTGTCATCTAATTTTGGCTTCAAATGATCAGACAGAATAAAAATGAAATAGCACAATTCTGTAAAAGCTTCATTTAAAGTGGTGTCAGTCCTCACTTTTGAATGTTTGTGTATTAGCTCGTGGTTATTTGTATCATCCATTTTATTCATGCTGCACCTTCTGCCTCTCCTACCAACTGTACCACCACCACTGCCTCCCCTCCAGTTCCATTTGCTGAAAAAACTCATTAAAAAGTGCTGCTGCTTTCCCCCAGGTGCAATTACAAACTTGCTTTCATCTCATTTTTTCTCACTCAAGAATTGTGACCACTAAATTTGAGCAGTTTTTCTAAATTAAAATCTCTAGTGAATCATCATGGATAGACTGTTAAGCATGATACTAAATCTTAGCAGATTTTTAAAAATAAAATGCAACATCGATCTATTAATTGTATATATTAACCTGATATTTCATTTTTCATTGAGTATGCTATTAATAACCTCATATACATGTTGGATTTTTCCCCTCTGAAGCTTGTTAAAATAAAGGGAATCATAATATATTTTGTTATATTTATTTTGACCAGTGTATTTTGCTGTTTTATGGTCTAATAATGGCATGATGCCTCATTTTACTTGAGAAAACATCTAATTGTTTTTTTCCTCTTTGAGTATGTTGTATCATTTTTCCTCTGATAAAAGTTATACGATTCAATGGCATGAATATATGTGAATATATATGAGGATGATGAAGCATAAATGATAACACTGCTGAGAGAAAGTGTAGGATTCATACTTTCCATGCAAAAGCACAGATGCATTTTTCACTGAGGTGAATTAGAAGATAAACTGGTTTTTACTTATGTCTTTTGTATTGTATATTCTTCTAACTGCCTGTTAAGTACAGACACATGATTGGCTTTTCATGTAGTTTTCATATCTTGTTTTGTGAAAGTCTGGGAAATATCATGTGGCCAACACTAGTGTTCCACCTGTAAAATTGGCTTGGGATTGAGGATTTGAAAACTGATGATTTTCCTTCCTGTAGTAACAACAGGTTTTTTATTTAATCACAGCATTGTTAGTTTCTATTTTTAGGTGTTGCCTGAGTTGAAATAGAACCAACTTTGTTGTAGGTGCAACAGTGTTTTATAATTTACAGATATGTTATTTTCTTCAATATTGTTTCTTAAATTTAAAAATACTAAACACACAGAGAAACCCATCAGTGTTGAATAATCATAAAAGTACTGTTGATATGAATCTTGCTGTAAGGTTTCATATCTTAATAGAATATACACTCTAGGTAGCGTGTCAGACCTCTGAACTCAGTGTTCTTGCCTTGAATTCTGTTCTTGCCTGAACATTCTGACATTACTGAAAAATCCTGTATGATTTTTCAGAGAGCAGCAGTCCACAAATAGAATTTTTGAAGCAGCCTTCTGTTTCTAAACAGCTTTTGGCTTTTGAGAGACATATATTTAGAAATTGCCTTAAGTGCTGTTTAAAACAAACTTTTCCCTCTAATACCTATAGGATTTATCAGTAAGAATAAACTAACTGAAACTGTCTGCAATGTCTGAAAAGAGTAACTCTTCCTATTAATTTTCTTCAGTGCTTTGAATTTTGGAGGATACCTTTAGGATCTCCTGCTGTGAAAGAGCAACTTGCCATGTCTTCTCTTTAGGTCTACAGGAAAACAATCACTTTATTTTGGGCCAGAATAATGGAGAGTCTCTCCTTGTTTTAATTACAGCAAAAAAGATAGGGCCAATCTCATAAATAAATGAAATGTTAATTTTTTTAATGTGCTCTATTTTTTAGTAGCAGCAAATTCAAAGTGAAGCATCAATATTTGTATGGAGGCTTGATTTTATTGAAAGTGTCCTTTGTACATTTATGTACTCCTTCCAAAATCCTCTTATGAACCAGCATGGTACTGAATTTGAAAGAAAAAATTATATCCATACATTATGATCCATTATATATCATGTAGACAATTTTATATATCATAAAGGCTGGCAAATTCTTGTTAAGTGTGTAGAGTATATGACTTTTTAACTGTAAAATGTTCCTTGGAATGAAATACACCCAGTTAATCCATCTGTCTTTATTTTATTCACCCACTGGATCATATCCCTCACACACAAAATATTATTTTTTAAATAAGCAAACTCTTGCTGACAAGGAAGACCATAATGGCTCTGCAAGAGACAATGTGGTCTGCTGTGCCAATAGTCTGTGTGCTTTGTAGCTACTGAATTACACACTGAAAGAGATTTTCGCTTCAGGGGCTTGAATGCACATGACAAGAATGTCTGCTTGCATTTAATGAAAATTGTTTTATTTTCTTAAGTAAAAAAAAAAAAGGAAAATATCAATAATTTGATTTTTATAACAAACTGAATTCAAAATTCTTCAAGATATACATATAACCTTATTCTTGGATATAAATTCTGTCTTTGTTACTCAGATGTTCTATTTCTGATTTATTTTGAATCCTGCATAATAACACTGTAACATTCCAAAATGCACTCAAACCATTCCACAGCAGCATTTCATATCTACACCAGACAACTCAAAGAAACACATAGTGAAGCCAGACTCCAGAGTGTTTATTTTATAAAACAGCTTAAAATAATTGGTGATATTGTTTCATCTCTAATAGGTCTGAAACTTGATCTGTTTAATTACTTATAAAATTCTAACAGAGTTGCAAAGTAAGGTAATCCTCGCTAAACTATTTCTATATTAGTATGATCCAATATTTCTCTCCATTTTTTCTCTCCATTCCTTCTAACTTATAATCAATCTCCAAATGTCCCCTGTTTAATAAATGGCCATTCTTAAAAGTTTCTCCTGAAGTCACAGGAACCTGAGTGGCAGTGGAAGTTACTGGAGTGAACCAGAAATAAAGTCAGATCTATGAAAAATGCAGTTGAAATTCCCAGTGGATGCAGGAATCTGCTGTGTTCCCAAACCTGATTATCCTTCTCCTTCATCTGATCATTCAGGACCATGCAGACTGGGGAAGGTTCTCCCACGTGATTTTCAGAGCTGACTGGAAATTTTGGAGTAGTTTATTCTCCATGAAGATGCCTTTCTCTCTCTGGGCAGGGGAAAGAATCAGATGCTCCCCTTCAAATATAAGAGCTGAAATCTGTTCAGTGAAACTCAGTTTCCAGTAGGAGAATAAGAATGACATCTTTCTTCTAGTGCCAGATTAATGTTTACCTCACCTCACTGAGTATCAGAAGTAGAACTCATGTAGTAGAAAAGCCTTGGAAAAAAAATACCATGAAACAGCATAGGAGGGATAATGGAAGAATGTGAAGTGAAATTTAATTGCAAATATTTAGTACTTTGTTTAGAGTAAGGAACTTGTAAGTTTTGAAAATTTCCAAGCAGAAATCCATTAAAAGATCTATTTCTTCTACTTAAGTATTTTTTTTCCAACCAAAAAACCCATTTATTTCATGCCTTCACATTTGTAAAGAAACAGGAAAATACTTTTCAGGAATTTAATCATTTTGAGAAGAAGTAAGTCAGCTAAAATTAATTGTTCATCTATAGTCTGTTTTTAAAAGAGATATATAAATACTTATGCTCTGTTTCTCATGTGAAGTCTCTTAGAAAAAAGAAGAAGTTTCAGGTGGAGGTGGGAAGGAAGAGAGATGTTTTGGGCTTGATTTGTAAGATACAGCAGCCAAATCAGCTTCACTTATATGTTAGGCAACTTTTTTTTTAATTTATTTTTGGTGTATGAAACATAATGCTTCTTGTGAGTTGCTGGTAGGACACATCGTGCCGTGTCTGAAAACCTATGTTACATTTTAACCCTAATCCAGCAAAAATAAAAATTCTCCATTTTTGTAACACCAACCTTGGTAATAATTACTTAACTTTTTAGTCTAAACAGTATTTACATAATTTATTCACAAAGACACAATGTAACATTTTTAATGTTTCTAGAAACCAAAGTGGTTCATCCTTTCTTTTAGCTATAACATCACAAAATGAAGATGTGGAACAGAAAGAAGTAATAGAAGCAAAACTTTTACTAGACTTTCAAAGAACAGAAAACAATTTTCTGTATGAATTACCGTAAATGTTATTCATATTGATTTCACATTTATTTCAATTTATCCCCCAGAAACAGTCCTGACCAAGACATTGACTTAAGTAGCTGATATTGTAGACAGATGTTGGCTCAAATCTGCTTGGATTAGTTTTCTTGCAGAAATTTACAGATATGGACACACTATATAGACATCTAAGTTTTCAGAAACTAATGTGTTACAGATACACTGTAAGCTTTTCAGGCTCTGTGTTTGAAAAGGTTTCTGCATTGTGTCATTTCAATTTGCCACTTGAGAGCAGAAAGGGGGAAATGAAGTGTTACTGTCACAATCAGCTACTAGAACACATGATTTAATTTCTACATTAAAAGGTCACATTCACAATTCCTGATGGTTTTGTTTTCCGAACTCAGAGGAAATAAGGGAAAGGTGCTATGAGTTCTGAGCATCTGGTTTCTGTTTCTAACTTTCCTATATTTGTAAAAGTCGTTATGTACCAGTTTATAGGGCTAAGGAAGAACAAATGATACGACAGAGTAGCCAAAATGAATCATTATGTTTCCCTTCTAGTTCCCATTGTTTTTGGAACTACTGTAGGGTCCAATTTACAATTGCTTAAATACTTCTGGCTTTTCTTGTTCTCTGAAAAGGAAAAAGATAAATAAGGACACTGTTCATATTATGGTAGGGAGGTAGCAGCTGATCTTGCACAAGGCTGCAATGACTGCAAACCCTCTCCACTTCCTCACTCACTTCCATCAAAAGCCATCAAAAGCTTTCAAAGAAGCAAGGGGTTTAATAGCACAAAAAGGTGGGAAGATGGCACTTTTCAGTTTCTGTTGTGATTCTACAAATGTTTCTCCTAATGAACATATTTATTTTTTTGCATCAGAGTTGGTATTTTATATTCAAGAAGCTACAAAGAAGATCAAACCTTGAAAGCACTTTGGATTTTATACTGAAACACTGAAAAATGTGTATATTTTGTTCATTTAATCTATGTTATTTGAATGCTACTTGCCTCTTAAATAATCTCATTCATTTCTGTGGAATCTACTTTGGCTGCAACAGGGCAGGTATGAGAATGTAACGAGGTCTAAAGTCCATCCTTTGGGTCTGCTACACCTGAAGTACACTCACTATGACTTAGTTTGTTATTAGTCTGGTTGAGGATGCTCAGCCTCTTGTCTCTCCTCAGCCTGTTGGCTACTTCATGTAGCTCAGCAGGTTTTACATACTCTCTCTTACACATTAATTATCTTCATTCATTCTGTGGTAACATAAATTAGCTTAAATAACAAGATTATTAAGAATAAGGAAAAAAGTGTTCACCCCAGTAACATGCAAATTAGATTGCACAATTTTTTCTAAAATCATCTGCATTAAAAGGTGTTTGTATGTGCTTAGTGTTCCACTATTGACTAGATCTTGAATTTGGAACATTGCTCATACAAATAAAGTTACAAAAGTGAATAAATCTTTCCAACAATCTGACCCCTGGTTTCAGAATTTTAATAGCAAAAGTCCAGATGACTACTGATTAGGAAAATTCAATATATTCTTTCTTTTGGAAAGAACATGCTAGTTTGAAAGGAGTATTTGCTTTTCTTTTTATTTATTTTAGCCTTGGGTAGCTTAGGTTAAAATTCTGTTTTCATTTTACCAATCTAATAAGCGAGATAGGACAGTCTAAAGTAATAACAAAAGGGCAATACCCTGAGTAAAGAATCTGTGTAGGGTGTAATGCCTTCTCTAGGAAGATGGCCATGAGTACTGCTCTTCCAACAACCTATGCCCAAGTTCATCTGCAATATCCTACAGACTACAAGACTTCTCTGTTTGACTTGGAGCTTACATAGTTTGTGGTTACTTTATTTACTCAGTCTTTTTAATTTATGCAATTCTCCCACAGGATAAAAATCTCTTGCATCATATACAAGCAGCCACCACATACAACTAAAACAATGTTTTATAACATTTAGAGTGAGGGTTTCAATGAAGAGTTCAGCTGAACACAGGGCTTGAATTAGGTTCTAACGTCCTCCACAACAGCCTATGCACTGTAGCAGGACTGAACGGGAAACTGCAGTCCAGTTTGACCTGAGTGACTCTGAAAGATTATAGAAGATCTAGGAAGAAAAATAATGTATCATGACCCATCAGTGTAACAGGGAATAAACACAGTGCCTCAATTGCTGCACTTGTTGGTAGCTGAACTTCCTCCCCTTTTTCTTGTGTGAATGTGGCTGCATCTGCAGCAAGAGAAAGTCACAGCAGGACATCTCCCCATGTGTGCTGAAATACCTCACCATGGTTTTGAGGCCACTGCAAAAATACAGCCCCACATTTTTTGGCCCAAACAGGCAGCTTTTCTCTCAGGCAGCTCTTCCTGAGGTGATACTTAAAGGAGTATGGGGACATTTTTCTGACATCACATCTGATCTGGGTTTGACTAATTCCCCATTTTTAATCCATTCTTGCCTTAATAGTCCTCAGTTTTAATGTTATATTCCAACACCCCTCTATTCTACCAGGTTCCCAATCTATTCACTCAGCAGACCCCATGAGACAACTGAGATGTTGGCAGGAGAGGTCCTGGATTAGAGGAATTTATTTTCGGTCATGCCTGTGAAGTGTCAGTCATGCTGTTAGCACTAGATAATCTGAAACTGGCAAATGTGAGGAAATTAAATTTAAAGCTGGCACTTGATCTTTAATTCACTGTTCTGCATGTTGTAATGATATAATTTTACAGCAGTGTGAATTAAGGTTGGAGTAGAATCAGACTTTAATCTGATTTATCTGGTTTTTGTCATTTTAATCTAGTTTAACAGCATGTTTAATTTGGAAGACTTTTCTAGTCACCTTAGGGAATTGCCTTGTAGTACATTGCAGCATTTGATACTGAAATCTAAAAAAAGATTTCATCAGGATCTCTTTTCTTTGACCTGATAGTACTTACAGATATTACCACATATACTGGAATACAGTGTCTCTGCAAGAGCCATAGTCTGATTGAACCTTGGGCCTTCAGCACTGCAAGCAAAGGCCTCAGCTACATTGAAGAGGAACTTTTTGAAATTATTGTTAATGTTCTTGATGTCAAAAACAGACAGCAAAATGATCACTAGCACTAGAGTAATATGCTTACATTTTACAGATATAATTCTGCCCACATTGCTTTCACAACTAGAGTTTATTCATGAAGTAAGGGCTCAGTATATTTTTTTAATCAGATATTTTCCTGGACAGGCTTTCAGCTGACCTCAACAGAGCATTTATTTACTAAACTTATTTACTTACCACTACATTTTTTCCCCCCAGATCTCACTGTCAGTACAGTGGTTAAAATCCTTACCCCTTTACCATGCTGTATTTTAATGCAGTCCATTTTTAGATGGACAAGTAGAAATCTGCACATTATCCATACTGGATTTCTGTCTGATTAGGTAGTTACAGCTGCAGCAGCAGAAGGAGGGTGATAAGCAATATTCTAATACTTTATAATGTGTCTTGATCATAGACCTTGTCAGAGAATGTATTTTATCACTTATGGACACAGTGTTTTACTTGAGCTTGGATCCCAGAGCAAAGGATTGTAAGAAAATCTGTGCATCTTGCCAGAGCCCATCATGCTGCTGCTTTTGGCTTCATGGTAGCTAAAAAGCAACAAGAAATATCAGCACAACTGGGGACCATAGCCAGGGTCACTTATGATCTTGTACTGGAAGTACCATGTGACAAAGGACCTTTGAACAGGAATAATTCCTCTTTGGTCTGTGCCCTAGAAGGAGAGAGACAACTTTAGAAATGAATGGGGACTTCATAGGCTTCACAGACTGAAATTATTTAGTGAATTTTTCCAGGAATGCCTTAAAGCTTCAGGTATGCCTTTTTAACTTGGGGATTAGTTCCAAACAAAGGAACAGAACAAAATTTTGCATTTATGTAAGCTTGGAATTATTCACCAAGGCAAAAATGGCTGTCTCGTTTCAAATGAGAGCTACGACCTGACATTGAGCTGTACTATTTACCTCTGAACACAACAAATTTCTATTTAAACATAGATTCAGGGGCCAAGTATGAGAATGTTGGTGTACATCCTCTACTTCCATGATTCAAAGGCATTTTGTGCCCTCTGGTGACCATTTACTGCTCCATTTTGCAAGATTGCCCTCAACATTTTGGGTGCAAGGACTGTACCAGTACTGTTGATAAGATTTTCTAGTCATGACAAAGACTAAACAAGTAGTTATTAAAAAATTATAAGAGCCTCAAAACAGAAGGGGGATGTCTATACACTCTTTTGTACACTAGATTCATGTGCACATGAAAGGTTTTCATCTGAGTTATTCTAGGTTTCCCAATTCTATTTTGACCTTGTAACCAAAGCATGTAGAACTGACCACATAAATTTGGGAAAGAGTTATTATGAGCTTTCTAATATAACCCCTCAACACAAAAGGAATTTTGTCAAAGTACAAAAATTGTGCCAAAATAATATCATGTCTTATGTTGCAAAAAGTAAGATAATTTCCATACCAGAAGATCATTAAATATCTCCAGCTTTTTATGTATCAAAAGTTGGAAAATTTCATTAGGCTCTTATAGGTGAAAATCTTGTCCTACTGTGTCTCATGTTTGAAGGTCTCCCTTGAAACAATGTGCAACCACATTTGGAAGTGAATTATTGCCTGTTTCAAACAGTATGCAGAAAAACAGCAGCAAACCAAATAAAGAGGAACAAAATGGCTAGAACTTAGCTGGATAGTTGGAGTTGTCATCAATACTTTTGCAAAAGTTGTCATTTAGTAATAAGAACTTACTTATTCATTTCATACAAAGATAATGTAAAAGCATATGGCATATTGTCATACCACATTGGGCACTAATCCTGTACCAAACTGGACTTCCCCCCTGAGATTTTCTTTTGCCATCCAAATACTGCCCTGAAGTAGGAGAAGGAGTCTTACCCACAACACCATGACTTTTCTACCACTGCAGTGTTGTATTTTTACTGGCAGTAGCCCTGATTAGAAGTCTGATATGTTTCTCTGTGGGCAATTCAAAGCTCCATTAGCTCAGCTGGATGGCTGCTGCTGGTTTTGTTGGGCTTTGGATCACGACCTAAAAGAAAGTGGCCTTACATATTAAGGCTAACAAAAAAAAAAAAAAAAAAAAACCCAACAAAACAATAAAACAAAAAACCAACTCAAAACAAACACAACAAAGTGTGCAATATCTGTTCCCCAGTCTGCCATGGATATACTGTTGCCTTCAGGGCAAACTTCTCAATTTGAAAAAGTATCAGACTATTCAGTTGGGATCATAGTAGTTACTTACACTAGGAAAATATTTGGACAATTAATTAATGTTTGTAGAAAGTTTGTAAGTGTGTTAAAGATGTTAGAGAGTGCACAAAATTTTAGTATTTTTAGCAGGTCTATTTTTAATAAATCCCCCTTGATCATAATTCATTATCCCTCTGAGATTTCATCCGAGGGTTTTTAGTCAACACTTTCTCCTGCAATCCATATTAATTAGCAACATTGGTCTGTTGGCTCTACGGTATTTACCAATTTTCCCTCTGGTTTCAGAGCACTGCAATTAAAGCATTCCTAAGAGAACTGGTTAATGAATTGACCTGAAATGCCTTATTATAGATCCTACTCAAAACTTACTTTCAAAATACACTACAAAGTT
Organism: Erithacus rubecula; assembly: GCF_903797595.1. Lineage (NCBI taxonomy): Eukaryota > Metazoa > Chordata > Aves > Passeriformes > Muscicapidae > Erithacus > Erithacus rubecula. The sequence continues at coordinate 11,987,228 of NC_136689.1, read as the reverse complement.
TTGTAGAGTTTAGCTGAAAATCCACTGGAGCCTGAAACATGATTCCCATTCCCCAAAAGACAAAAGGCAAAGAAGCACAAAGCATAAAATCCAAATTTCATTCTACCTGTGTTCATAAATCAATCTCAGAATGTACAGCATTACTAAGAATGGCTCATGTTAGAGTGGCTTCTGCTTATGCAAAAGATTACTTTCTAATCCTCCTATTAGAGGGAAGAAAATATATTTCTACTCTCATCTGAAGCTCCAGTGACTTCATTAAAGTCCTCATTACGGAATTAACATTTCATTCTTTGTTTATTTTTATCACCATTTTTGATCTTACTTACCCTCACCCCTGTTTGCTGATTGTATACAAGCAACACAAACAGGAAACTTTTAGAAGCACCTTTCTTTTTCTTGTCATCAGCAAGACTATTTTTTATTTTTACAAATTCTGGATGTAAAACTCTGGGTGTTATGGGGGAAAGAAAATATAAAAAACTTGATAGAGATAATCTTCTAGACTTACACACAATTTGTAACACAAGAAGCTTGGTTATGCAGGTCTTTTTCCTTCTGAAAATTGTCCAATTAAAATGAATAAACCCCATTATTTTCAGTATTTTTTCATATTCTTGATTGTTCTTGTAGAATAAGGAGAGGAGCAAACACAAGTTTATGGAATTTCAATGATGGAAAAAGAGAAAGAGTCATTCACGGATAGATTTGCAGAGGGGTTAAAATAGTAGTAATACAATAAGTAGACATACATTCTCTTCATGCTTTGGGCAAAGAGATAAGAGAAAATTAAACTCAGCATGGGAACACACAATGTTTGCTGATTAATTTTATTCACTTATACATTAAAGTTTGAATTATTATCAATGCCAATTGACATTAGTATTAGGACTGATGTTGTTTAACAACTTTGCCACAGACAAAGGATCGAGTGCACCCTCAGCAGATTTGCTGGTGACACCAAGACTTTTGGTGTGGGTGACACCCTGGAGGGAAGGGATGCCATCCAGAGGGACCTGGACAGGCTGCAGAGGTGGGCACAACAAACCTGAACCTGGACTGGAGCAATCCCAAACACAAAATACAGGCTTGGTGAAGAATGGTTTGAGAGCAGCCCTGGGGAGAAAGACTTGGGAATGTTGGTTAATGAGAAGCCCAGTCTGACCCAGCAGGGTGTGCTTGCAGCCCAGAAAGTCAAAAATGTCCTGGACTTCAGCAAGAGGTGCATCCAGCAGGTTGAGAGAGGTGATTCCCCCACTCTGCTCTGGCTTTTTGGGATGCCATCTGCAGTACTATGTCCAGCTCTGGGGCTCCCAACACAATAAGGATGTGCTGGAATGAGTCTAGAGGAGGCCATAAGGATGATCAGAAGGGTGAAGCATCCCTTTCAACAAGACAGTTGAGGCTGTTTAGCCTGGAGAAGAGAATGCTGTGGGGACACTTTATAGCACCTTTCAGCAGCTAAAGGAGGCTCCCTAGATGGCTAAAAAGGAACTTTTATCATGGGCATGTAGTGGCAGGACAAGGGATAATGAATTTCAACTGAAAGAGGGTAGGCTTAGGTTAGTAATAAGGAAGAAATTCTTTACTGTGATGGCAGTGAAACAGGTTGCCCAAGGAAGTGGGTGTCCCATCCCTGGAAGTGTTCAAGGCCAGGTTAGAATCTGGTCTCTGTGTCTTTGTCTGTGGCTTGGGAACTGGCACCAGATGATCTTTCAGCTCCCTCCCAACTCAGATTGTTCTTTGATTCAAATGTAATTTTAAATATTATTCCTTTGGTCTCTGCTCAGGACGGAATCAATTTTCATTTAATTGTGTAGTTATTAAATTGGATCAATGTGTGTAGCTAACTAATACATTGCTTTGGTGCTAATAACAGATTCTATGGAAAACTGGAGTTTTATGAAAAACTGGCTGATACTTGAAGATGATTTCTCTATGCAATAATCTGAAAATACCACATACATTTATGGTAGCCTACTGAAGTGGTATCATTTTTGTATAAATAGAAAAATTCTGTAACAGTACCCATGAATTGGAGGGTGTCCAAGAGTATGTCATTTTTCTTAAGCATTACTATAAAGAAAGTCTTAAGCTTTCATTCACTGTGGCTCAATGTTAAAATGTAAGGATATATTTTAAAATTGTCCTAAGTCAATGAATTAAAAAAACTGAACACAGTTTTCAGAAAGATGAACAAGAAGGTGGTACCTTGTGAATGTCAGGCATCACATTCAGAGCTGAAAACAATGGCTTATTTTTCCTCCCTTGAATCCACCCAACAGTTTGTTCCACATTTACATAGCTCAGTCCTCTGAGCTTGAATGTTCTTCACTAAATCCAAGAGAGTTTAGACCTTTCTTGAGTCATAAAAATAACTCAGCAGAGTAAACTGACTTTAACTTGGAGGTTGGCAGTGCAATTCTAGTGAGGTGGATTATATTCCTTGATTTCAATAAGAAAGACCCATATGCTTATAGTCAGATACAAATTGATTGTGGTGGTGAAAGTCATAGTTTTGTGTGTAGGTTTGAAGACAGCATTACATGATTAAACCTGATCTGCTACAAAACCTGTTTTATATCTGTGCCTAGAATCTTGTACTGAACTAAGTTTTATGTTCCAGAAAGGCATGGAATAGTGACTGTGAGCAGAAGTGCTAAAACCATAAACCCCACCACTTCACCACATATTAAGCATTTTTTACTTAAGATATGCTTTCTCTATTCAGTGGAAACTCATTTTCCAGAACAGATTTGAAAACATGTAGAAATTATTATTTGCATTTTAAAAAAATAAAAAACAGCTATCTGGAAATGGAACAGATATAATGGCATAATAATAGGGGAATATTTGAGATATCAGGGTCCAAGAAGAGATTTCTCATTTACTCATGCCTTCTCACTACTTTCCTAATTGCCCTAAGATTTTTTTTTCTCTAAGATCTGAAGATTATTAATTTGGTTTTAAGACGTAGCAAAAGAAGGTCCCAAAGCTAGACATCAGATTTCAGTTATCAGATTAAATTTTTTGTCAATTTTGGCTTACCATAATCTTTTTCATGCTACTGAGCAAGGGCTCAGTATGAACATCCACAGTTTAACACCCAGCAGTGGAAAGTCATCAAGTGTGGTATCCATTAGTAATCCTCAGAGCTGATGTTCTCCACATCTGTGCATTAAAAGTATTTCATTTTACAATGTGGTAATTCATTTTCTCCAAGCTGAATGGTGATAAGCTTTGCAATTTTTTTTTTGACCTGCTGAACAAAAACAGGGCCATAGATTTCAAGTTCATGAGAGAAGCTACAAAAGGAATTTAAATAATTTAGTATGAAAATAGTTAAATGATGCTGTCACTATTTTTTTATGTCTCCTCCCTTGGGAAACTTTTCAAAAAAATAACAATTCAGCTGAGGAAACTCTGAAATTCAAGACGCAGGAAGAATTATTTCAATTGCATGTTGGAATATTCATTCTATGGCATTGTTAAATATTTCTCATTTTATTAATTGGAATGACCCCAAGAAATAGAACCAGTGACTCTTGAATTTTCCAGAGAATGAATCTTTTTATTTGAACTAATGGTAAGTTACCCCCAGAAAATTGAGTTTGTGTTCATAATGAAGTTATGAAATCTACTGCTGAATTCATTACATTGGAACAACTTTTATTTCATTATAGTAACAAACACAGCAAATTAATTTTCTCAACGAGGCATCAGTATGTGTTTTTAATAGAGAACACTATTATGTGTGAACAATTAAAATAATTTACATTTGGAGAACATTGATTATGAATGATGTTATTATTCCATTAATGCAGCAAAACCAATCAAAACTGAATGTTAAAGAGTTGAAACTGTGCATTTAAACTAATAAGCAAATTACTTGCAGATGTAGACAGGAGTCTGGAACTTTGGTATGAAATGTTGGCTGTGACTTGCACATTCGATTAGTAAATTTTCACTGTCCCTTAAGGTCTAATTAAACACCACACACTGTACCACAGAAAGCTCCATACACATAATTACCCTTTGTGGGCTTGCTTATCTATTTAAAATATTACTTTTGTTGTATTTAATTATGCGTGAAAAATGATGAGCATCACTTTATCTGTGTAATCTTATCAAATAATCACCCTGCCTATCAAGAAATGCCAACATTTTAATTCTTTATGAAGGAACACAACTCGAGGATGTAAAATCTCATTTTCCAGGAAACCATAGTCGTTTACATGATGTGATTTGTGTGCATGTATTTTTCTGGCTTTTTTTTTTTTTTTTTTTTTTTGCCAGCAACATCCTTTTGGATAAATGATTAGCTGTATGCCTTTGGATCTTTTATTTTTTATTGAAATAGGAAATTAAAATCAGGCAATCCTACGATGTAATATGGATACTCTGCAGTCGAGAAAGGGAAGGTCTCTCTACAAATGGGATTCTTGCTTCCTTTCAATTTCAGACTCATAAAGTTTTTGTACTTCAGACTCAGTGTGACTGGGGTTAAAAAAATTACTCTCATTTGCAGGCAGAAAAAAGCTCCATAAAATTATGCATTGATCCAGTAAGATTTCTAATATTGTCCTTGAGGACTTACCTTGCCTGAAGGTTTTCAGCATAGGCTTGCAACAAGACATAGTGAAAAAAGATAATCAAAGCAATAATAATTCTGCTTAATAAAAATTGTGTACACTGGCATTTATGAAAATAACCTTCCCAACCTTGATGGATAACTCCACAGAAAGGCTGTGGCTCTACCACCTGATGTTCCCAAGGGAATTCAGGTCTCATCATAGTATCACAGGAAAATGGGCTGGAAATAAACCTTTGGAGTTCATCTTGTCCACTGCATTGCCTGAAGGCAGGATCAATAATTCCTGGCAGATGTGTGTCTGACCTAGTCTCCATGAAATGGGTACTAGAAGTTTTTTTAATCTTTGTATGTTTTTAACTCTTGCAATTGCCTGGAAGTCAATAAGGTAACTACTCATGTTTCTTGCCCAAGCTCCCTTGCATCACTTTGAGATTTCTCACATTTCTTCAGTGTGAATCAGATTTTTGCTTTCTTCCAGTGATGTCATTTAAGTCTAGGAATTATAATGAATCCTCACTTCATTAGTCAAATAAAAATGATATTGTGGATGGTAAGAACTCTATAAACTCTATCTATAGCAGAAAAGAATGTGAAAATGAGTAGACTATTATGAGTGGACCCCAATAAATAAAAAATAGATTACCAGAACCAAAGTAAGTATATGAAAATCTATGTGTTCTTTTTTACATGCAAAACCAATATTTATAGTTTAGTGGATAAAAAATATTAGTAATTTACTCTGCCAAGAATAACAGTACATTTTATACATACTCAGCCAAATTATACAATAGAAAGAGAAGAGATTTGTCTGCTATCTCTAGAAAAGATGCTTTTGAAAAGCAGATCTTATTTTCACAGATGTGGTTCCAGTTTGCAACACATCTGTGCTGGCAGCATATGGAAGTTCAAGAAACAGCAACTTTACACCCACAAACCACAGATATGTGTGAACTGCTAGTTAGGTCTTTCATTTGCTCCTCCTTCTCCTTTTTTTTTTTTTTTTTTTTTTTTTTTGATATTAATTTATCCACTGCAAAGTGTACTTTATTTGTTCAGAGTGTTGCCATATTCTTCCTTCAAGCTGCCATGGGATGAGGAAACAAACAGAATTTAGAGTGAGATTGGTCTGTAATCACTTCATACAGAAAATGTTCTTGGCAACACTATAATTTGTGTATCAAGGATGTCACTTTTGCATACTGAGTAGACTATTAGTGGGGCTATATTCTGACTAGCTGTGAGATCATGGTAATCACAGAATTCAACAAATTACTTTTCTACTCCTCATTAACTTCAGCTTTTGCCTGGATTAGATTGAACCAGCTGTAATTCATCTAGGCTTTGGTCTCCTTCCTGCTCGGAGAGATAACTGATAACAGCACCATCTGCATGGAACAAGAGTTGAGACTTCACTTTCAGTTAAAGACTGTGTTTTCTTTTGCTTTTTTATTTTTTTCTTTGCAGACAGCAAAGCAACACCAGCTGAAATTAATCTTTATAATGAGTAAACAATTGGTTCAGTCCTTGTGAGCACCCAGCTGGATTAGTGGGACAGGAAAAGATTTACACTAAGTAAATCTCTAAACTCTCTACACCACACAGTCAGAGAAAAAAATAACTGTTTGTGTGTGATGCTGTTGGCACTTGCTTGCCTGGTGGTCACATCTGCACCACTTTTGGCATTGTGCCAGAAAGTCAGCTGGGACAAATTAGTGTCCTCCCACTATGTCAAGCACAATTCAGCTCCCTGTTTGGAATGGTTCTTGAAGCAGGAAAATATACAAATGTGTAATGAAAACAAGCATAGAGAAAACATTTATACAATAAGGAAAGTTTTTTATCTTCCTAAATCTGAAAACAAAGCAAAAATAGTTCTTCCTCTGTTTCTGTCTCAGATTAATAATATATTTGTCATTGTGAGTTTCTCTCACAATTTATTTTAATAACATTTTTGTGATAGACTGAGACCATGCAGCAATGACAAGGACATTCTTATGTCAGTGATTGCCTCACAAACCAGCAAGAAATTCTTTTTCACTAGCCCAGGTTGCAGCTGAATAAATTCAATAACAAAGTGAGCCAGACAGATCAACTCAGAAGTTGATGCCAGAGAACCTCACAATGTAAAACGGAAATAAATCACTTTCAGAATCAATGGAATGAATTTAAGATAAACTATCTTATCATCCAGTTGCTCTGGTTAAAAAGCTAATTAAAGATAACTATATGGTAATAATTTCCTTTGCTACTTTGCAATCAAATTTTATGAAATACAGTCTCTAAAATTGTTCATTATCTCCCAATCTGTGTGAATAATGAAAGTTGTTCTGTAAAATTGCAATTTGAATTTTTAAGTAACTTTCCTAATGTCTTGAATTTCAAGAGAGTTTGTGTGACTAAAAGTCAAGCACAAAATTGCTAACTATTAAATATCACAACGACTACGTATGCTAATAAAATTGATAGAAATTAGTTGCATTTCCCATTCATTAGAAAATATTTATTTATCCTAATTCAACAGTTTCTATCTTCCCTATCCTTCCTGATTGACACATATAAAAAACTAGAGAAAAAGGTCATCTGTTAATTTCTAAATATTTGTCTAAACTAAACCAAAGTACATATAGTAAACTCTAGTAGAATTCAGGGCTTTGTCAGAAAATTTTTAATCAGTTTCTACATGTAAACCATTATTAAGAAACTGATTATTAAGGTAAGAAGACTTAACAGGAAATGGATTGTCTTTCTAAGATTTTTTCTTCAATGGAAGAGCTTCATGAAAGAAAGTTAAAAATAGTTTTCATGTGAAAAAATCTCTGTCTAGGGCAACCTGAAGTAAACAGCTGTTTTTTACTCTTAGGTCTTTATCATCTTCAGGAGACTGCTAAAATCACAAAATGATGTGTTTAAAGAAAATAAATCGGGGATTATGATAATTTATGAGGTCACATTTTAAATTCTGTGTTTAGTTTTGGACCCCTCACTACAAGAATGACATTGAATGTCCAGAGAAAGACAGTGAAGTTGGGGAAGGGTCTGGAGAAGTCTTATGAGGAGCACATGAGGGAGCTGGGGATGTTCAGCCTGGAGAAAAGGAGGCTCAGGGGGAAACTAAATTCTCCGTAACACCATCTGAAAGGAGGTTGTGCCCAGGTGGGGTCTGTCTCTTCCTCCAGATAAGAAGTGATAGAACCAGATGAAATGGCCTCAAGTTTTTCAAGGGGACATTTAGATTGAATATTAGGAAACAATTATTCACAGGAGGGCAGGTAAGCACCGGAACAGAGCAGTGTTTAAGTCACTGTCCCTGAAGGTTCCTAAGAGATGTGGCACTTAGGGACACAGTTTAGTGTGGACTTTGCAGTTCTGGGTTGACAGTTGGACTTGATTTCAAAGGTGTTTTCCAAACTAAACAAGTTTATGATTCTATATATTGCTGACAGATAGATTTTTTTTCCTATTAACAGGTAGTTAAAAGCAAATTCTACATCTCCATATGTAAATGTCCTAACAGTGAGCCACTTCAAGTTATCATAGAATCATTAAGATTGGAAAAGACCTCTATCCTTGATAGGTATCAAGGGATGTTCTGGCTTGATACCCGAATCCAGAAAAAGTTGTACTCCTTTCAGGTTTCTACCACTTTCAAAGGAATTGTTTAAATGGCAGTTGCATCATGTTGTCCAGCTCATGACTCTGGGAGGAACCCTGCAGTTGCTGTCTGCAGAGGTACTTTCTTTCTTGGATGAGATCATGGTGAATATATTCTTGTCTTCTTAAAATTGCTCCTTTTATCTAATGTTTTAAAACTGTATCCTATTTTCTGCCTTCACATTGTTTTCCTACTGTCTTTGAGCCATGTTGGTTCTTGTCTCTCACAGATTTTACATACTTACTTATTCTTTGTCGTTGTCATTATCACATCAATTTTCATACAAATCTATGTGTTTGACAGTCTTTGTTTTTATCTTTGATCTGGAGTCTTGGAGACTTTGAGCACATGAATGTGATAGGTGACTTGAGCCTTTATCTGATGCAGTTAGGGTTCCTAATTTCTGCTTCAGTGGAAAGGCTGTTCCCTGACTTTATTTTTAAAGTCTTACCCTGATGGGTTGTTCACAGATAGGTTCCAGATGTATTCTTTAAAACAGTTTCAGATGATTTAAGTTTCAGATGATTTAAGTTTCATTCCTTGCATTCTGCCTTTGCTATTTTTAGTCTAAGTTGTGCATAGGAACAACAACTATATAAATATTAAATGTGAAATGGTGCATTCAGTCTTGCTAAGCCAAACATTGGAGTAAAGTGTCCTGTGGCAGCTGTTAGCCACTTTTCTTGTCTCAGCTTCCTATCTGAGTTCATGTGAAGCACCTCAGAGCAGAATAAAAGACAAAATAGAAGGAGTTCCAGTAAAAGAGGCTGTAAGCCCTGCTAGAGCTCTCTGTTGTGGCATGTGTCTTGTTCACACCGTGGAAGAGCAGTCATGTAGTCGCCCAGCTCTGGCAATCCTGCTGGGAGCACATCCCATCCAAATGTGTGTGTGAGGCCAATTACTTTTCTTAAGCCACTGTGAGATGCTTGGAGCCAATTGGAAATGTTCTTGGCAGTACTGGAGAAAGACTTGGATTTGGATAACGACAAAGATGCTGGCAGGGGTTTGGGCTTGAGGAGACAATGACAGGGTTGTCTCTAATTGCAAAAGAACCTGGATTCCTAATCCCTAACATCCCTCACATCCCTTCCCTGCAGAGAACTGACAGCTGTGAAGAAAGGATGTCCCTCCTCATTTTCACCAAATGACCAGGCAGATATTCACTCCAGTGCTGTAATAAGATCCCAAAGTCACTTGCAGTCCCTAAGAATATCAGTGTGATTCTTCAAGAGAATTCCTTTTTACTTCAGAGAAATCTGGGGAGCTGATCACCAAACACTGCAGAAACAGCTTGTCAAGGTTTCAAAGTTTGGATCCAACATATAGGCTGTGTTAGAAGGAGGTCATTCAGAAAGACTTTAGTAGTTTCCCTTGCTTAAGGGATGAGGAAAACCTTCTTAGTTTGGTGGTTACATACTTTTCTATTTCCTTTAGGGGAGGGTAGCCTTGACAGATAAAATAAGGGATTATTTGTATGCTTCCTTTCCCTTACTAAAGACTCAGACACCAGTTATCAAATGACAAAGGTTAAATTCTAGTGCCAGGTTTTTCATGACAAAGAGTAAAAAGTATAAAGAATAAACATTTCTTCAGTACTCTGCCTGAATCTGACCTACAATGCACAGAACAAGAAGAGCAGCTAGAATCAGAGAGAATTTGTGAGGGTTGGACCCTTTATTTCTTCCTAAAAGATTCATGTATTAAATTTACAAGTGGAAGAAGTTATAACCGCAATAAGCAGCAGATGAGTTAGGGTAACTAGTTTTGAAATCCTCCTCCAAGGTCACATTATTTTAATTTTCCAGTGTTTGGAAGAACAGCATCCCTATAATTTTGATGAATTTTGAAATAGTGCAGCTAAAGAATAGTTATGTTTGTAGGCGAGGTCAGCAGATGGGACAATTTAGAAAGTGTGGGAGTGGAAGGAGATGGGAAGCATCATAAAATTACTGCTGGATCCTGCAACCTGTAGTGTGAAATAGGGCATAGCAACATGGAGGGTCTGTTGTATGGTTTGTAAATCTGTTTTATAGACATAAATGTTTTCTCTGTGAGGAAAGAGTTTTGTATAGGGTCAGTTCTGTGATTCTTTCACTGACTTCATCATCATCATCCCACAGACCACTCTGTGATCAGTGAGATGTTGCTGGTGAAGAAAACATGGAAAGGTTGACTTTAGGTGATAGACTGACTGTACCTTTTCTCTTTTTTTCTTTTTTTTTTTTTTTTTTTTTTTTTATTTTTTTTTAATAAGAGAAAAAAAGGGCATTTGTAAAAACTTTTATAGATAAAATATTTTGCTTTGTGCTTTTTTATTTCTTTTAAAGTCTAATTTTAATGCTGCCTTATATAAAATACAGAAAATTAGAGCCAAATGTTATGTTGGTCTTTGTTTGTACAATGAGTTGGTTAAAGCCTAAATTTCCATGAATTCAGAGAAAATCTCTGACTTTGATCTGGTGGGGGGTTATCTATAGTACCCCATAATATATGAGACATATTTCTTATGTGATATTAAAGATCAATTTATGATTTTCAGTTTCTCAGCTCTTTTTGGAGAAGAAAAACGAAGACTGTAGAATTACTACTTTATGGTCAGATTATTTTGCAACATCTTCAGCAAAGAAACTAACTTGCTATTCAATGTCAGATACAGATATTCTCTATGTAATCAGAACATATATTAATTTTGTCTAGTTCTAATGGCTAATACAATTAAGAAATAAAAAATATAAAACTATTAAATGTTGATTGTAGTTTTCTAGATTTAACTTAAACATAGTCAACCAGAAAAAGCAGACATATCATCGTCGTCCTCATAAATAACTTTATGCCTCATTCAGACTCTGATATTTTTGTTTATAACCAATAAATAAATAAAACCATAATAAAGATTTACAACTGAATAGAGAGCATTTTGTTGATTAATTAATGATTTCATTGAGGTTTATTAATGACTCACTGCAACATTCTTTGTTCAGAGATACGGTTAATTATACTTTTTAGGTAAAGATAACCTGGCCTTACAATTATTCAGAATCAAATACAGGTGAACAAATGTTCAGTGCATTCACACTTTAAAAAAGATGGCATTTTATGGGAGGTGGAATGCAGGAACTGAACCTGTTTAGTACCAGTCCAGATCACTAAAACTTCTGAAGTCTAGTCTATAATCAATTTAATTTGTGTCCTGTTAATTTTATGAGGATATGATATACTTTTATTATTATTATTATTTCATTATGACTTCCTTAGGACAATTATATCTTTTTCATTCTTTTTTTTTTTTTTTTTTTTTTTTTTTTGGCACTTTTTTTTTTCTTTGACTTATTTCAAATATTTTGTTTTAATAATGACAGAATTACAAGTTAACCATTATTCCAGGGTCTAGGGAGCAATGACACACTGTTGACACTGTGCTTGTTTTCACAGAAATAAGCAGCAATAAGTCAATAATTACCTAGGTAGGCTCTCACTAATGTAATAGATGAGGCACCACATATCTGGCAGATATCTTCTAAAAGCTAATCTATTTTACTCTTTTTTATTTTCCCCAAACTGGAATTATAATATAAATAAATCTGCAATCAGGTGGAAGCAAACTCATTTGAGGCCTTTTTGATACTTAGGAGTTAACAAGGTTTGACTGTATAATTTACCAAAGTTTGCAAACTTTTACCTAATTAAAATGAAATAGGCTGATGCAGGAAGTCTGACAAATGCTTCTTAGCTTGTGTTCTCAACTCAAACCTAGACAAAACTTACCAAATCAGGTATAAATTCTCCTTTGTGTTCCAGCTGTGACTAAAAAGCCAGATTAGAAATAAGGAATTTATCCCACGTGATGCAGAAATAAGGATAAAATGAAACTTATGAGAACTGAAACCAACTGTTCTTCTATTGCTGTTCACTGAGCATAGAGTGACAGATGATACTGATTGAAGAGGCTCCATAATTCAGATTTAATGATCTCTTATTAAAACTGCTTAAGTATTCAACAATAAGACATATAGTCATCATGTCACAGCACTTTTCTCAGAAAACAAATTTCACCTATAAGTAAGAGGGAATAAAAGCCAGGAAATTAGGACTCAAGGAAAAATATTGATTTTAAAATACTGAATTGAAAGCAAAAGATGTGTTGGTACCTGTTATTATACCTCTACAATGTTATTCTGTCTACTATAGCTGTAGATGTTCTGTGAAGTACTTTATATTTTTTTCAAATAACTAAATTGCAATTCTATTTGCAGCATAAAACTGGCTAGAGAAACTGGTGGCTGTGGGGGAAAGGGCAGCTGATTTAGCCAGTGACTGTATTATAAACACACCTGGTGCAGCAGAAACTCATCTTAGCAACAGAAGAGTCTTGAAACATTGGTGCTGAAAAATGTCTTGACTATACTGAGGAACAGGTGATATTAACATCTGTACTAGTTTCAGGAGTATCACAGACATCAGCAGGAACATGAAATTTGTACTCATATTATAAATCCCTCTGCTGTGCTTTGTACTCTTTCCCTGTTCAGATTCATGCCTTCATTTCTGGCTCCTAAAGATCTCTTCAGTGAGATCTTTATAATTAGCCACTTTCTATGATATTAATCTTATTTCATTTAGAAATTTTATTTATGGATGATTCTATTTGTTTCATTTCTTATTGTTTTGTTGTTTGTTTCTTTGATTCTGGTTTTGTTTGCTTCTGTTTTTTTTTTTCTTTTTCTTTTTCTTTTTTTTTATGTGCATGTTTTCTGTTGGTTTTGTTTTGTTAAAGTATTTTTTCCTTTTTTTTTACTTCCAATGGAAATTAAAAATAGAATAATAAACATTCAAAGTATCATGACAATAAGACAAGTGTTCTGTGGTTTAAGCCTATTTAGTTATCTGCAGTCCCAGTGGGAATTAACTTTTTCCATTGTTTTCTCTTCTCTAGTTTCTTTTGAATTATTATTATATTTAATTGAACTTCATGTATTTTCATTTTCTTCTGTCATTCTTACTCTTTCTCATTTTTTCTTTCACATTTATTCTCGTTTTAGGAGTACAATTTTTAATATGCCAGAAAAAACATTCAACACTTCACTCTAATGTTCTTGAAACACCTTTTTCTTCATAATTATCTGTTTTGTAGAAGTTTCACTTTTATCCACAGATTGCATCCTAGACAATTCTTTCACTTTTTTTTTTTCTTTTTGGTGATTTATCTCTAAAACTTTAATTAAACAGTGTTTCTTTCACTAGGCCTCCTTTTGTTTCCAGAATAATGAAGAAAAGGTCAGATGATACAGAAATTCTCTATTGTATTTTTTAAAATAATGGTCTTTTTAGAGCAGAGAGGAAGTTTTCCTGCTAAGGAAGATATTCAGGCTGTGTTGAGCACCTGCAGCTCCCACTAACTTTGGAGGAATGTGTTCATCCTAAACATCTCTCAAAAATTATCCCAGTGCCCTTCCACTGCACTTCTCCAGCCTGCCAAACACAGCATGAATCCAGTGGAAGAAAAGGGATTTACCTTGAAACTGTGTGGATTCAGGAGGGAGGAAATAGGGAATGTCTGTTAGCAGAATGTGTTTGCCCACTTGATATTTCCTCTAAAGTTATATAAAATGTTCATTTCATACGACCAATTTGCTGGCTATGGCTTATTTGGAAAAATTACAGTAGTTGGTGCTAAATAGAGACAGAATGAAAAAAGTGCAAGGAGGGAGTTAAAACTACATAACACTGGTTAAACCCAAACAACCCATATAATTTGGTACAGAAAAAATAAAGAAATTTTATTTTCAGCTAACAGTTTACTAGGGATTTCTGAGTCTCTATGAAAAATGACCCTAAATATGAGATATACTAGTCTCTTAGGTGGAAAAATTTGCCAAAGAAAACTTATTTTATCAGGAAAAATCAGAAGTTGTTGCCCAGGCATTCAGGAATAGAACTGCAGACTCTGCACTGAGTGTCAAACAGCAAGGAAAAGAAAGAAAGGTCTACACAGCTCTCAGACAGTCCCACTGCCAAAATAGGCATGGCAAGGGGGAAGGTGAAGTGTCTTGAGGGAAAAGTGGCTAAAGCATCTTTTTTAATTTTAATTGTTATTAAATTGTTATTAAATTGTTATTAAATTGACATGCAAGGAATAAAGAATTCAGAATGCCTAGATTAAAGCTATCTGAATAAAATGTATTTTCTTACTAGTAGAATTATGTAGAAAAGTTTTTTTCCCCTGGGGTGCTTATGAGCCTTGCTGTCTTTGAAAGCCAAGAGACTGATAAAAGGCATCAGTGTAAGGTGTACTGCACATCTTCAGCTAATGCAGTCATGAGACCCACGTATTTCCTTATCAAGGTATCAGAAATGTGATGGTTTCAGAAGCACTAAACTGGTCATGGAGCAATTGAAGAAAGGGAAACTGGTATGATGACTTGCCAGGCCTTGCTTGAACTTGTCTAGGCCTGTTTTGAATTTTTCTTCCTTGTTAAGCCATAACATCTTTCCAAAGAGCAGCTGTCTATTCCCTGACTTGCCTAACTTGTGCTTATCTTCCAATAATATGATATGATGCAACACTATTTTTCATACCTGCATTTGCAACAATTTTAATGGCATATGATTTCTATTATATAGACAACTTGAAATAGGAGAATGTTGACTATTTGGTGAATGCTAATATAACTGGTATAACTGGACTATTCATTCTAACTTCTTTTGCATTTTATTTTGATTTTAGAAGGGCCAACAATAAATTCTTCCCTTAATATAAATGGCTTCCCATAAATTGAGTTAGAAATTAAGACATGAAAATTCAGTAACTTCAGTTACCAATAATGGTAATTTAAATCCACTATATGAGAAACTGATCTCTATTTTTAACCAAAACAACTACAAGTCAACTTGATTTGCAGTGAATTTGAATTTTGTTCATGCTCTATAGTACAATTTCCTTTTACTGAAAATGGCCAATGCTTGAAGGACAAACAAAAATTTCTGTAGCCCAGCTGATGTCTGATAACCAGACTAGTTAGAGTATTAGGTATCAAAGTAATCAAATTCTAAATTAAATCATAGCAAAACAAAGGTAAGAAAACATATCCAGTGTACCCAAATCTGTTCTATTAAGCATTTAGAGTTAATCCAATGGAATGTTGGTATGACTTCTAAAGTAATTTAATTTTTATACAATAAAACTCCAATTTAAGAACTATTCAAGAGTCTCTACAGAAAGTTTTGATTAAAATAATGTAATTATCAGTATAGAAAGCTACATTAGAATAAGGAAATCTCAGAGCAGCTCTGTCTTACTTCAGATGCGGAATATTGAGCTGAAAAACTTTAAATCCAAATTAACTTGCACAGAAATGGACACTTTGATAACAAAAGGAATTAATTATGAGTGATAAAATTATTTTTGTGCACTTATTTTTATAAATTCAATCTTAATCACTCCTACCAATATTAAGATGGAACTTTAGAATTGGCTTTCCTTAATGGCAGCAAGAATTGCAAAAAAGAAAAAGTTTTTCCTCTAAAATGACTATGTATTTTGAACCTGTGGGTCTCTTCCAGCTTAGGATATTCTATGATTCTATGATTCTATGATTCTATGATTCTAAAACGACTGAGCCTGACTGACCAGGGATAGACCATATCACACAACACACATGCTAAACCTCATACAAAAGTCATTAAAAATTGAGCACAGAGAAATGCCCACAATCTCTTCAAACAGTGCTCCCCATTTCCATAGAAGTCAATTTCTACATGGAAATGAAAGAATCAAGTGGCTTAATTACTCATTTTTCTGTGAGCCTCTGGGATAGAGAATGTTAGTTTATTTAATGCATAAATACCCCAGAGTCATTTCCCCCTTATTTATTTTCCACTACTGCATCAATCATACTCGTTTGACAGGGCTCTGGAAAGCATAATCTTTTGGACTGACCATAAAAAATGAAATATGCCAACCATTTCAGAAGGTGACGGGAAAAAAAGTAATCCCTACACAACTAAATGCAAGCACCCTGTTACAAATATTTCCATGTGCATATTTCCCTAAAGATGCAGAACTTAGTAATTCCCTGTTATTCTGCTCCCCTTCAGCCCTTTCAGCTCCTAGAAAAATGGAGGTGGAGTAAAACAGAATCTTGGACTCCAGAGCAATGTTTAAATGTTCAGCATTATAAAGCAAAAATAAATTATATAGCAAGGATAGATAAAAAAGACAAATTATTTCTGTAGCCCAAAACAACCATGATCACCTAGTCTAAACCTGAAACTTTTTCCCTATAAGAAATAGTAAGAAAGGAAGGAATAAAGTGACAAAATAAATCTGTATGTTTTACTATGGTTTTAAATTTTTCTGCTATAAAAAAAAAATCCTATTCTCAATCAGGTCTTTTTGTTCAGCCTTCACAGTCAAATCTTCCAGTGATGTCTTCTAAAGTTAGATAAAGGCTGTGATATGACTGAGGAATCCTTTGGACTTACAGTATAACCATATATTTCTTCCAGACTAACTAAATTGCAATCTATACTCTGTGGAGAAGCACATGGCCAGAAAACTGGACAAATTTAGTGTTGGCAAGACCTAGGTTGGGGTTTTTTTTCATTTTAATATATTCTAGGTTCCTACAGGCTGTTGGACTGCACCACATCAATTATGCAATTAGCCAAGGCCTTGAGCTGTAAACCAAAAGCACATGTGGCATGCCCAGGTCCTCAGCAATGACAGGGGTCACCAGCAGTGAGCCAGGCATGTCCCCTGCCAGAAAAGCCACAATACTGCACCTGCCTGGAGCAGCCTTTGTAGCAAGGGTTAATAGAGGTTAGTGTGCTGATGCACTAAGGAGCTGAAGATGATATTGCAGCAAAAACAGTCACATGTCCAACTTATTTGGTGTAAGCCCCAACAAGGAAAACCCTTAATAAGAAAGCAGAGAGCGTGTCATTCCATGTGCAGTTGGAACTCTTTTAATTATGACATGGTAAAACACTCCCTCTCAGCTCTAAGTATGCAATAGGCTCATAGTCAACAGATTTGTTGCCTAGTGAATTAAAACCAGATTAGGAAATGCTGCCATTGCTCATTATTCATGTTCTGGTAAGACATAATAAGGGTTAATTTGATCTGCCTGTCCATCAAGTGCTACTGGAATCTGTGTGCATATGTGTGTGTGTGAGAGAGGGGGAGGCAAAACAAATAATCAGGACAATTTTATGCAGAGACCCTGATTTGGCAGTGTGTGTCTATTGCCTGAACATACACGAATGTAAGAGGCTTTGCATTTGAGACTGAAACACTGATGTCAGATTTCAACAGATTTCCACGTGCTTACAGATGTCCAGAAGTGTTTCCAGAATTCTTTAAGCAGGATAAGACTACTCTGACATTGGAAATGTGGCCCTCGAAGTTTATCTGCAAGTTTTGGTGCTTAAATCCTTTAGGAATCTCATGCAGCTTTATGAGCTGAGATGCAGGTGGCTGCCTTGCAGAGATCAGCTTAGCCTGTCCCACTTCTCTGTCCATACACTTCAGCTTCCAGCTTTCCCAGAGCCGGCAATCCTCATTCAGTGCTTTTTCTCAATTCAGTGGGGGCCCATCCAGTTCTATCAGACTGTTTTAAAATCACCTTCTTCATTCTGTAATGCCTTAGAACACAGGATGGTGAGCTCACAAAAAAGATGAAATTAAGACTGGAAGCTGAAGGAAGAGAAATATCATTCTTATAAGGACATCCACACTTCCTCCAGGCTGACTTCTTTACTGAAGTTATTCAAATTTCCTAACCAGTAAGGTAATTATTTTCAAATGCTTGTCAGCAGAATTTCAGGTTCCATGGAATTTTTCTGCAAGGGAGTATATATAAAGAGTAACCATTTTTGATGATTGTTAAACCATACTCTGCAGCAACATTGGAAACAACTCTCACTAGGCTTAAGTTCATTATGCATGTCTTTACTAGAAAAAAATTATGGTGCCTTCAAATTAGCAGGAAAACACAAAAATAATTACAATAAGGTATGTATTTTTCAGAAGTGATTATGGTCAGTGAGTCTGGTGTGTACCATATTAACTTCTTCTTAAACTATAAACCTACTGGTTCAAGGTCAAGGCCCTGTGCAAAAATGTTCCACAACAAATGCACAGAAAATATGGTTCCCAAAAGGAATGGTTTGCTGTGCATGCTCCACATAGCTGAACTGTGAGTCTGCACTGCAGCACATGTGCACTGTATGTCACATGCACTCAAAATAGACACTGCATCATTCAGCAGAGCCCTCTTTGTTTTGTTAAATCTTACTTGTGAATTCTCTTAACAGTATGTCCTCATGAGCTGTTTCCAGAACATTCTAAATAGGATCTCAGCTGGTTTTGCTGACTTTTAAAGTAAAATATAAGAAAATGAGAGAAGACTCAATATCCTTACTACAGAGTAGCTGTGCATGACAGACTTTCATTCAAGGTTGCAAAAAATTTCATCTGTACCAGCACTTGTAAAATGGTCAGGGTATGCAGAGTCCTGGGGGAGCTGCTTTGGAGATATTCATTGCTCAGAAAGGCTCAGGACTGATGGATGTCTGACCAATATCAGGTCTTACCACTTTTCTGATTACCACTGCAGGAAGCTGAAGACAGAGGATTTGAGAATGAAAGAGACATGAAGGTCTCTCTGATTAGAACCTCTCTGTTGGCACAGAAGGGTTTCCACCACAAACTTGCTGAGATTCCTACATGTTAAGAGTCACATCTGTTTGTAAACAGGACATTTTCAGAAGTGAAATCACAGATGCCCTAGAATGCCCTGGATTATTCATAGGATATCCTCGCACCATGTGAATTTTTTGAGATTTTGTTCTTCTAAAATGGTTTGTTGGCTCTATTGGCTGTAGTAGAAAACTTTGCACTGCATATTATATCACAAAAACGTATTCAAGTTTGAGATTTAGTATTTCAGGGTTGTGTTTCATATAATCCTCTTTCAAAGTTTATTTTTAGCTATATTTTCCAAGTAATCTTACATTTCTTCAGATGATACTGAGAAGACAAAAGCAGTATTTGATGGAAAGGACAACATATGTTGTTTTTTATAACTTTTTCTACATAGTTTTTCAGATATTAGATAAAAATCTCATCTTCAACATAAATGCTGGAAAGACTATTCCTTTTACGAAAAATGAGCATGCTTATTTCATCAGATGTGTGCTGTCAGCCAGTCTTTTTTTTTTTTTTTTTTTTTTTTTTTCCAATTGTGCTGTTATCCACAGTCCCCTTTCTGAAGGTTTTAATACTTCTATTTGGGATTTCTTTTAAACCGCTCAGGACGTTGGAAACATTTCACTCAACAGTACCTTAGGGTTTTTTTTCAGTGTTTAAAAGCAAACAAGCTTCTAATTTTCTAGTAGCCTTGGCTACTAGAGACAACTAGGATGCCTCCCTCAGTATCTCTTTGCTGTGCTTGAGGACAGGTAGTAGATCCCGGAGGCAATCTGGGAGCGGAGGGAAGCAGGAAAGGAAGGAGTGAGGCAGGCAGGGAGGTGCTGCCACCGCAGCGTTGGTGGTATAGTGGTGAGCATAGCTGCCTTCCAAGCAGTTGACCCGGGTTCGATTCCCGGCCAACGCAGCTCCATTTTGACGCCGTTCCCAGCGGGGTGTAGGTGGTGCTGCCATCCATCCATCCCTCTCTCCATCCCCAGGGATGGCGAGTGCCAGGAGAAGCGGGATCCTGGAGATGTAACAGGGACGGGAGGGGTCCCGCAGCGGGGGAGGAGCAGCGCCCACACCCTGGGTCCAGGGGAATCCCACCTTGCACAACATGATTCTTCCAGAGTGAGAGCAGGGCTTGGTAGGGGCTTCATCGACTCGGAATTGCCTGCAGGCAAAGGGAGCTTCGTTTGTGTGGTGAGAGCGCGTCTGGAGCAGTGCTGGTGTCCAGGCGTGTCCTCAGTACTGCAGGGGCAAGGGAATGCTGGAGAACCGTGAAAAGCCCCCAGGGATGGTTGGAGACTGGCATTTCTGCTATGAAGAAAGAAGAGAGGGCAAAGAGAGGGAATCTTAGTAGTATGAGAAAATACCTGAAGCCAGGATGGAAATAGAATGGAGTCAGGCTGTGTATTGTGGTGCCCGGTATCAGGACAGAAGGGAATGGACACAAACACATGGAAGGTCGTATCTGAACATCAGGAATGCTTTTCCATTATGGGGGGACCGAGCACTGGTACAGGTCGCCCAGAGAAAAGGCTGTGGATCCTCCATCCTTAGAGATTTTCAAAGACTGTCTGGACATGGCCCTGGGCAAGTAAGTGTTTTTGCTTGAGCATCAGGGTTGAGCAGATGGCATCCAGAGGTCACTCAAAACCTCATCCATTCTGTCACTCTGTACATCACACCAAGCGAGAACTGAGGGCAGAGGACCATACAAGACGTGAGTGATTCCTCCTGGAGTGGGAGCAGCACCAGGTGGGCTGAGGCAAGGCAGCCAAGGGAAGGTGTGTTACTCCAGCAGAGCCAGAGCACTGCATGTTTACAAGTGCATATACACTACGATTCACTATAGAGACGGATCTGTGCTTTCAGATGACACATCAGAGTCTAGAGTTAGGTACTCCCAGCCAGACTCCCTGTCTGAATGCCCGGTCAGGTCTCTGAGAGGGCCAGTCAGTTTTGGTGATGTAATTAATCACTGTCAATCCCATGGCTCAGAATCTTGTTATACCTGAAACCTGACTCTTGACAATTCTTTCATAGAAAATGTTCTATCCCAAAGCAATTTTGAAATAATTTCTAGTATGTTTCCAAAAGCTGTTTATATGACAATTGCAGACAGGACCTATTCACAGAGTAGGCTGCAGTGAATGGAAGAAAATGCAATTATAATGAATGCTCACTTATTTTGTTTCAGCCTCTCTTTTTTTTTTTTTTTTTTTTTTTTTTTTTTTTTTTTTTTTTTTCCTTCCTCAAGCAGGAGATAATGCACTCATAGGTTTATAAAAATCAAAAGAAGGAAAGGGCTAAAAGAGCTGAGCCCTTTGACAAGTTCTAGCCATTTGCACTTCACAGCTAAGAATGTGTAATGACTAGAGTTCTTAAGATGAGTGGAGAATGGCAGATACAGCCTGTGGAAATGTAGCTAAAATAGACCAGATAGATTTACAAAAGGTTGATATTTGGAAGAGGATGAAATCCTCTGTCCTTCTCAAAGAGAAGAGGTTCTGGAAGGAGTGGATGGGTGCAACTCCAGCACGAGACAAAGGACTGAAATTTAAACCAGAGGAGTTTTATCTTCCCAGATTCTCATTGTAATTTTTTTGTTACTAAACTACTAAACCTAAGCGAATGGGTCAAAATTATTAATTGCTCTACTTCAATTATATAAAACTTCTACGGGGAAAAAAAATTACTTGTTTATATAATCCTGGATCCAATTAGAGGGAAACCCCTCATGTGAAAGCCTAGAAAATGCTCCAAAAAACCTTGCTAAACCACCAGAGTAGCACAAGGGATGCTCCACTTCAGGGCAAAGCCAGTGGCTGCTTGGAGCCAGCAGAGCATCACACTCTGTAGTACATGGGCTACTCAATGTCCACTAACACCACTCCTATCAAATTCAGGTTTTAGACTGAGCTCTCAGGTGACAGATGAAAAAGAAGAAAACAACAATATGAAACTGCAAGAGGGATTTGGACTCCTACATACCTACAAATTATAAGTCAATACTCTATATCTACTTGCTCTTGTATCAGTTCTCATAAATATGACTGTGCTTGCCAGATGTGTTTCTTACAGTTTCTTGTATCCGTGGTTTTCTGTAGTAAATGGAAATACAAAACTTGGTATTTTCTCATGGCTTAAAGGCAGTAACTTTGCTGAAAACCTGTAAACTATGAGATGCTTCTGGATTTTTTAATTTTTTACTGCACAAAAAGGCAGTGATATGTTTTGTTGTCAGGCTCTGTTTTGACACTTCAGTTGGAATTGTGCAAAGTCTGGGGATGTCCTTGTAAAATGCACAGTGATAGCATTCTATGCTAGCAATAATCAATTAGTAGGGTCTCACAGCTAATTAACAATGAGCTCTAATGCATCTTTGCAATCAGCTCCCAGGAAAAGCACAATGCTATTTTATAATCAGGGTGAAAACCACATTCAAATACAACTTCATTCATAGAATTGTTTCTTAGAACCAGAGTATCACAGAATGGCCTGGGTTGGGGCCTTTAAAGATCATCTGGTTTCAATTCTCTGTCATGGATGGAATTCTCCTTGATTGTTCCAAATCCCATCCAACTTGGCCTTGAGCATCTCCAGGGATGCAGCAACCATAAGAGACACTGTTCCAGTGTCTCACCATCCTCACAATATTTTTTTTTTCTTTTAAATATCTAATCTACACCTACTCTCAGTTTGAAACCACTTCCCTTGTCATGTCATTGTATGTCCTTGTAAATATCCCTCTCTGTCCTTCTTGCAGTTATTTTTCTTTGATGTATTCCTTTTTTTGAGTACAGAAAAAGAATTTTCCTATTGCTATTATAGATGGTTTACAAAAAGTAGGAAGAACTTTCCAGTAGCATCTACTTCCTGTCCACTTACTCATTGCAGGAACACAATATCTAAATGCCAATAATAAATTCTCTACAAAATT
Source organism: Erithacus rubecula (assembly GCF_903797595.1). NCBI lineage: Eukaryota > Metazoa > Chordata > Aves > Passeriformes > Muscicapidae > Erithacus > Erithacus rubecula. The sequence continues at coordinate 11,964,346 of NC_136689.1, read as the reverse complement.
TGCAGCATTTTTATTAAAAAAAAAAAAAAAAAAAAAAAAAAAAAAGGAAACAAAAGTCTTTGAGTTTTCCATCCACAATAATCTGAACTTTGATATTTTATATATTAAACAGATTATAAACTTTTTTTTTTCTTAAAAAACACAATTGTTTAAACAGGTCATAGACTGATATAATTCTACTGATTTCTTCAACTTCCTGCTCTAGTTCTGAGTACTCACATTTTGACATTTGCCTTACAATTAACTTATATAATTTTAGAGTATAAAGCAGATGTATTAATTTAGTGTTTGCTGCACACTTAGAGAAATTAAGTGTAAAAATACTGAGGAGCCGGAAGGAAGGAAGGAAGGAAGGAAGGAAGGAAGGAAGGAAGGAAGGAAGGAAGGAAGGAAGGAAGGAAGGAAGGAAGGAAGGAAGGAAGGAAGGAAGGAAGGAAGGAAGGAAGGAGGAAGGAAGGAAGGAAGGAAGGAAGGAAGGAAGGAAGGAAGGAAGGAAGGAAGGAAGGAAGGAAGGAAGGAAGGAAGGAAGGAAGGAAGGAAGGAAGGAAGGAAGGAAGGAAGGAAGGAAGGAACACATATATATTCACATGCCATTCTGACTGCATGATTTGACCAACATGGCCATAGCCTTCTTTCTGAAAAATTACACAGTATATTTTTTTTCCATTTCTTTCCTTCATCTCTTCAAAATAGACTCAGGAAGTTTTTATGCTCTAGCATATTTTTGGGCTATCCAGAATGAGAAATATACTTTCAAGAATCTTATGAAAATTCCATTAACACATATCTTGGCCTGAGACTTCTTTGAACATCAAAGTAAACTACAAGTTAATTCACTTGCATCCAGCTGCATTTTGTGGTAGGCTCATCATACTGAGGAGGCCCTTTTCTGTTTCCATCTTTCACTGCTTATGTCAAACAGTTTACAGAGAGGCAATATAAATTCAGACAGAGTGCTAGGAATGCCATCAATGAGTTTGGGAGTTTACATAGTGTTTGTGTGAGGTCACTGCATGTTGTCTTCAATGATCAATGGCCTAGAGAATGCTTTTAAAGCCAGGGACTACCCTCAGTGTCTTTAGTTATTCCATGTTAGGTTATGTTTTATTAGAAGGGCTCAGGCAATTCTTCTCTTGCATTTTAAAAATGGATTTGTGGCTGTTCAGTGGGGTTTTTTGTGGCATTTCCCTGAACTCATTACAAGAAGTCAGGTGACCAGTAAGATAAATGATATTTAACCTAGTGGTGACAGATGTAGCAGAGGTGAAAAGGTTATATCTATTAATAAACAAAGTTTGAAAGCCTTTTAGCACCATTTTTCACATCACGCTTATCTGACCTTTTGCACAAGATGACTTTCACAGGCTTATTACAATGAAAGGGAAATAAATCCAACTATTTTTGTGGAGGTTTATTCATTGATTTTTGGGGGGAGTTTTGGGTTTTGGGGGGAGGGGTTGGTATTTTTGATAGTAAAAAAAAATTTAATTAATCATATAAAATTTTAAGTTGTCTTTCTGAATGAATGAAGTACTGATGGTACTGCAGATAGGATTTCACATGGATGAAAAAAATATGGTAGGTTTATTTTGGTCCCAGTGGGTGCTGACATTTTAACCCACTTATCTCTGATTTATTCAATCCTTGACAGTCCCAAAAAAAGTGATGCATTTTGCCTGAAGGCTCTGTAGGTGAGGCAAGTTGACATGTACTTTTTCTTTCTGTTAAGGGGCTAATCTTCTCTGCAGTCCAGTGGGTGAAGCAGGGGGAAGTGGAAAAGAAAAATGTTCATGATAAGGATTGTTCTATTTTTTTAAAATTCCTTGTGTTTATTGTACAAAATTACCCTTAGAATTTATTCCATATAAATGTGGCCTTTAAAGGCCAATGTCTGCATGATCAATAGTAATCCACAAGTTATTAAAAATAAAATTTGTAGCACAGTAAAGGTAAATATAATCTGGGATATTTTTGAATATTTGTTTATTTTGACTTCTATGCTAATAAAAATACTTAGAGCATACATAGATAGACTCTATGCAGCTTAAGATCAGGTGGAAATATATTTTATAATTTCGCACTTAGACAAATTCCAATAGACCTCATAGACCTCTAAGATCGTCAAGTCCAAGCTTTGTTCAAATACCACCATATCAACAAAACCATATCAAGAAGTGCTATGTCTACCTGGCTTTTGATGAGTTTGACTTGTTTTGACTTCCAGAGATAGTGACCCCCACACACACACTTCCCTGGGAAACCTATTCCAATACTTAGCCATCCTTTTAGAAAATTTCTTTTTTCCTAATATCCAACCTGAATCTCCCCTGTCACAACTTGAGGCCATCTTCTCTTGCCCTCTCACACCATGCCTTCAAGAAGTTGTAGAGAATGACAAAGTCTCTCATCAGCCTCCTTTTCTTCAGGCTAAACAACTTCAGCTCCCTTGGCCACTTTCCATAGGATTTATGTTTGAGACCCTTCACTTCATTGCCCTTCTCTGGACATGCTCCAGCACCTCAGGAGAGCCCAAAACCAGGACTCAGAGTGTGGCCTCCCCAGTGCCAAATACAGGGAGATCATTGCTGCCCTGGTCCTGCTGACCACGAGCAGGTTCTGGTACTAGCCAGGGTGCCACTGACCTTTTTGGCCACCTGGGCACACTCTGGCTTGTGTTTAGCAGGCTGTCAACCAGCACACCCAAGAGCTTCTCTGCTGGGCAGTTTTCCAGCCACTCTTCCCCCTGCCTGGGCTTGTTGTCACCCAAATGTAGGACTGTCATTTCACCTTGTTTAACCATGTACAAGTGCCTTGGTCACTGATCCTGCCTATCTAGGCTGGGCTGGATCTCAGGGTCTGAAGTCTAATTTTATGCTGTAGCACAGACAGCTCCTGATCTTAAACTAAGTGTGATCAAGATCAGGGAATTACCAGTAAAAATCTGATCCTTCATTTCTGGGTTGTCCATGAAGCTGAAAGTCAATGAATCCAAGTATAAGAAAATGAGTGGGGTATGGTCATAATAGACATAATAGACATAATAGACATAATAGACATAATGATAATAATAATTAATAATAATCAGTGAATGTTTTCAGGAGTTAATTCTGGGAGGAAGGACAGGGTCTCATCACCTTAGCTAAGAGTGAACACAGGAGTTTGCTTTTTCATATCTTGTATTCCCAGCTAGCAACTGCATTGCTTTAGGATGCACTTGAAGCTAAAACTGAGGAAACTCACCTATCTCTGACTGAAGAAATGTATGCCCAGGGAGCACAGAATTTCCTTCCAGGCTGTGGAACATTGGCTGCCTCAGTAACTAATCTGGTCTCCAACCTATGGGTTTCTGGGAAAACATGTCTTGCCTAAAGTCAAAATGTGCAGAATGAGAATTGCAGAAGTAGAAAGGTTTTTTCTTCTACAACTGATCATGCTAAGACTCCTGCCCTTTTAGCTATATGATAGATCATTTTCGACTGGAAACAAGTTGAGGATTTTTTAAAAAGTGAAATAAACTTAGTCAGATTTCTGCTGTTTCCTTGTCTCATTTTGGTTTAGGGGTGAAATATAAGTGAAAACTCTGAATTTTTTTTCTATTTATTCACATTTTTCTTGTAGACATTTATAAGATAGAAATGGCAATTGAAGAATAAGGCCATCTAGAAGAAAGAAAAATTAATTAATGTTTTATTATAAATAAGTTATTTTAATTTTCATAGTCATGCAAAGATAAATAGTGGTTTAGATTGACATAATGAGACACCAGCTGCCTGATGGATACAATAAGTAGCCCAATGAATGCAGAAATCCTGACTAAGTTTCCACTTCATACTTCTGTTTCCACATTTCTGTATTTCTTTTTCATCTGAGGCAGTCAAACAACCTCAGAGCTATTAACTTTAAATGGCATAATCCATTTTCCAACAGCACAAGGACAAAATTGACTGTTGATGTACCCCATTAATTTAGATGCCTAGGGCCTGATCCAAGTCTCCTTCAAGTCAAACAACACACAGCCACTGACTATTGGAAATTGGCTGACACCAGTAGCTGAAAGCTAAACCAAAACAGGAAACTCTGTTCTGTATGCTCAGAGAACCCTAATATGGATCCCCCATTTAAGAGACACTTCCATATATTATTCAATTAGCCATTATTTTTCATTCCATCCCAAAAAGTAATGTTCTATTCTCTCTTGATAGACTGATTCACATGTCTAGATGGTTTTCCAGAAAACTAAATACCTCTTCCATTATTTTATTTACATTTCCATCTGATGCTTCGCAACAGTTCAAGTATAATAACTAGCCCAGTGCCCTTTCTAGACTGAGTCTTCAAACAGCTAAAAAATGAAGCATGAAATCAGGATTTATGTGACCTGGATGGCATACGATCATTTTTTTTAGATTAAAACAACCCAATCAAAACCCAGTGTGCTTAATTGTTTCATATTTCCAGTCACACCATTGCTTTGTGGCACATATTTCTCTGACACTTCAGACTATCCCAAAGCAAGCATCACATTAATCCTTAGATCCTTTGCTCATTCTCTTATCTATCCATTGGAAATGAGACCTTTCTGTGCTCACACAAGAAGACTAGGAGCTTAAATAATGCCATTGTCAAATCATTCTATTTTCTTTGAGATATCTTGATAATTCTAGAAAATCTTGAAGACAGTGAGCCTCAGCTGATATTGAGAATGCAGCATTGGGAAGCTGCCATGAAGAGCAGCATTTTCTATCATCAGCATTTTCTTACTTCCAGAATCTGAACTTTGGGTGTACAACATCATATTTAAAAGAAGTTGCTGCAATTTTCTTATATTAATAAATCATTTCATATTAATACAGTTTCACTTTAGAACAAACTGTTGATGGCTAAAACTTGTACTCTGCAGATGTTAATAAGCACTGATTTCTCTTTGCAAATTCATCAATAGGAAATGAAAAAACAGCTTTCTTAAAATAAATTATATTTACTAGTAAGGAAAAAACCATGTTGGATTAGGTGCTTTTACAGCTCCTATTACCATAAAATTGGAGCCATTTAGTCTTCAGTGTATTCTGTGAAGTAGTGGAGAACTGTCCTTCCCAATTTTGCAGATGGGTGAAAAAAGGCAATGTAGCTACATTTTGTGCCTCTGAGGCATGAAAGAAGCCAACAGACTGCCTCAGGAAAATCTGTGACAGAACAGCTACTTACATCCAGGTTTTCTAATGGTCTGACCAGTGGGCTGTTCTTCCCATCCTGCAGTTGGAAAAGTTATTTTAAAACTGCAAATATACCTTTTGGTGCCTCAGAATAGTTTCCTCTCAGCAGCTTCTACCAGCAGCTTGTATTTTGGTGCCTCTCTCTATTATCTTAATTTCTCCCTGTGGCTTTGTAGACAACTCCCTCCACTGCTTTCATTCTACCCATTCTGCTTGGAATCTGTCCCTGTGCTCCCCAGCCTGCCTTTCAGTGCTGGGAAGAGAAAAAGACAGATCATTAGTGCTCAATGGTTTTCTCAGCAGGTAATCCTAGCCAGATAAATTAGTCCATATTTAAAGCCCTAGGTCAGAGGGTTTTACTTTGTGGACAGTGGGAGGGTCTGAGTTTCTGTGCAGTGAAGACAAGCCCTTAGAGAATGCCTCAGCACAGGCAGTGCTTTTGCTGGCAATTAGAGCCAATTTGGTGTAAAATTATAGGTCTCGTGTCTTTGAAGGAGTATGCTGAAACAGTTATCTCTCCAACAATTTTGTGGTACAGACATACAATCACAACAAAGCCCTGCGAATCCACGAGAGATTTTCATGGGGAATCAGGGTTAGAAACATCCAGCCCCTGGCACTCTAATTAGGTACAGTTTGTTTTGCTGACTGCAGCCTTTAAAGCCTCCAGTTATCTTCATATATGGTAGAACTAGTTAACCAAGAGGGTCACAGTGCTTCTGTGATGTGTGACTCTGTGGAGATGCTGATGGTTTCATTCCAGAGAGGATTGTCCTGCCTGCATGGGCATGGGTGTCACCAGTGTCCCACTGTGCTGCGGGAGAGGGGATGAGGTGACAGGAGAAAAGGGGAGATCCTTCTCTGTCCTCCTTCCCATCTTCTGTGGTGGTAGGCCTTGATCCCACTCCTGTCCTCCTGAAGCCTTTGCTCATGGCATACAATGTTCAAAATCCCCTGGGAGCCTCTGGGGCACAGCTTGATCAAAGAAGGGTTAAAAGAACTTAGTAGCATGGCATTAGGCAAGCCTGAAAAATCTGTCCAAAAAGTCTGGATAAACACCTAGGTCTATTAGATCTCACTAAGCTTTGTCCTGCCAAAGCTGACTGGCTGCAGTTTTTTGGCTGGTTAATTTAAAATCATATCACGTATGGAGACACTGTAGTGCTTTTGCAGGAGGGTAACCTTAGCCATAGTTTAACTCCAGTGTTATGTGTTGTGCATCTCTCCAGATAACCCAGTCTGACCACCAGTATGGAACAATGATTCATTCAGAGACTTTTGTTTTATATTCTCCATTAAGTTTACTTAATATAGATTACCAGATATTCCAGAGAGAATCAGCTGCCATCACTGTTTAGTTTTTTTCTCTGCAGAAATCAAATTAAATAACATATCTAAATCCTTAAAGCAAAGCAGCAGTGTCTGTTCTGGCTCCATTTTCACTTGCACAGCACTTTTTTTTAGGAGAAGAAACCTCTTCATGCTTTCTCAGGAATTCACTAAAGATTAGTTTAGATTCACTAACAAGGGAGCCTAGTGGAAACTCCATAATGTTCCAATTTTCCAGTTCTTCACCACAGATGTATTTTCTACCTATGGCAATTACATGCATCAGGATGGATCATAAAATGGTATTCACTAAATTTAATTTACAGTCTCTTGTATGGTTCCAAGTTAACTTTTGATTTTGATGGAAAAAGACATAGCCTTAAAACCATCAAACTCTCTTAAAAAAAGGCCAACTACTCTTTTTTAAAGCAAATTTATCTTCTCACTGTGAAATATGAATTGAATCTTTGTGGAGTCAGGAATGGCAGGATTTCAGTAGTGCACTGAACTAAATTATTTTTTCACCTCATGAAAATGAGTTTAGCCACATCTCATCCTAAACTTGTGCATAATAACTAGAGACATTTCATCAGAGATATCCAAATACAGTAGCTTCAGAAGAGGATTACTGTACCTTCAAACTGAATCAGTTTTTATTGGCTCACATATTTAAAGAAACCCAAGATTTCTTGGCTGATATTAAATAGAAACTCTCTTAGAACACAATTATACTACACTGGACCCCATCAGCTGCATCTCCATGGGCACACTCTTCCCTGGGTCTCCTGAAAACTGCTTCCTGCAGTGTCTTTTTAAGATACACAGATATGTAATATTAACAAATTATTAATAATAAATTATATTCTGGAATTTACCTTAATCTTACATGAGGCTTCTGGATTTTTTTTAATTAATCCATGGTTTTAAGGGTTGACCTCTGTCAAATTTGTCACTGTAGAGCATCCTGAATAGTGGTAAAAAAAATTATTGTCCATATGTAAGATAAATGCTTGGAATGCATGGACACATTTTAATTGGTTTTCAAGTGATCAGCATGGAAGACTGATGGGCTTTTACACATACCCTGGCAAAAAAAAAGTGAGTCTGGAGATTTCAGCAGCAGCTGGAAAGCAGCAGCAGCATGTGCCCAGCCAGCTCTGGAGCCAAAAAGCAAATTTTCTGTCCAACAGGGGCTAACAAATCTTTGGTTTAGACACCTTTAGTAAATTCTGCCAAATGAGTGAGTAAACTCAATCAAGCTAGGTAATGTCAGATTTTGCACCCTGGAATGCAGTGTAATCTTCCTCAATTTTGGATTAACATTTTGTTAGGGGGATTAACATTTTGTTCAGCAAATGGTAGAAATAAGTGAATTCAGTGGGACTGTCAAGGCTCTGGTACCTGTGATACTTCCCTTCTGCCTTTATGGACAAAGTCACCTGCCACAGTCATATTCTGTAAAACAATAAAATAAAGCATTCTCAGTCATTCTCAATTAGCCAACACAAGGCAGTCTATGGCATCAGACATAAATTTATTTCTTAGATAGTCAGAAAGCCACAGGGTGTGATATGAAGGGGACAAAAAATGCCTAAAGATGTTGGCTGCTGCTGCTGTGAGGCAGAAAGCAGGTTTTTTTAGGTGCCTGCCTTTGATGTAAAACTGATCTGTGACTTTCCCAAACTGTTTGGAAAGAGAAAAGAAACAAAATATCTATTTCACTTTCTAAAAATATGGATATCTAATCAATGTTTTTTCAAAGGTGAACTAAATTCTGATTTTGGAAGGAAAGGGTATGTTTGAAAGCATGATGTACCTATTTGTGTTAGATCTGCAGTGGGTTTATACATGTGCTGATCCACGGAGTTCAGAGTGGCATAGACTTTGTAAGAACCACCACTTCAATTTTAAACCAGCAGCAAAAACCTGCCTGCTCTCTAAATTTATAAATTATTGACACAGAATCAGGGAGACTGCAACAGCTAATTGGCCCCTCTGGTCAATTCTCAATGGTCCTGAGAAGTTTATTGGTTTCAAATAAAGGCTTTCTGCTGAGCTGTAGGCTGAAATATTCCCAGAGTTTGAACAAGTTCATGCTCTTTGTTTGCTTTGTAAATAGCATATATCAAGGCCAAGTCTAGGGAAGGAACAAGGAGGTCAAGATATGTCCTTGGTAAGGAAAAATGTGAGATTTAGAACTGGCCTCTAACATGAATTTAGTCTTGAAATATTGTATCTTAAAAGTAAAAGTGGAATTTCAACATTTGTGGTTGTAGATCTAGGAATTTATCTATGAAATTAGGAGTGTGCACACTTAGGGTTATCCAGCTGTGTGTGTGGTTTTGTGTCAGTTGTTTTATTATTTCTGTATCAAGTACTAATATCACACCATTATGGTTCTTAAACAATTTATGATGATATCAGGTTTAAATTCAGGAATGAAGTTTCTTTGCCATCAATATTTGTTTAATCTGGGGAACATTTCAGAAAAAAAAAATTCAAATTGGCCAAATATTTCCTGACATGAAGCAACTTAAAAATAGAACTATGAATTAAGTCTTTCATTTTCAAAATAGAGGTATTAATTTTGCTTTCTGTTACCAGGGAAACCTACAGGTTTTCACAACATCAGCAAGTGGTCTCAAGTCTGTATTGTGTATGTGGAAAGAGCTAAACACTTCTAATGGATCCACAAAGGTGATGCACTAAGGAGGTACTAAGTATGGAGAAAAGTGGGAAAGCTTGCACCCAGCACCCTGGAAAGGGTCAGGGTTTTATTCCTGGGCCACCTTCACCTTCTTCAGAGTAAAGTAAATGAGTTGCCTCTAAGAGTCACCTTTAGCAGCTTAATCTAAACTCATCACTTTTAAAGGTGAAGATAGAGACCATCTTCCACTAAAGCACAGATTGCTGCAGAAAGACTGCTTACAGGCAAGAAGTAGATTTCTATAGTAACTTCTAATAACTTTCCTAGAAGTGACTGCTTCCACAGTTTTTCAAATTGAAAACATACAGTCATTAAAAAGAAAAAAAAAAGCTTCAAGGAAGAATAAAGAAACATATATTCAGGCACTAGGAAAATTTTGCTCAGTTTAGAAAGTCTAGCCTTCTTATTAGAAGTTATGAACAGTTAAAAATATTTCAGAAGCCAAATACATTCTCAGAAGATTCTGGTCAACCAATTCCACATTTACTATTTATAATCTTTCTGACATCAGTGGGACTCTGCACAGCCATAAACAGATACACTAGTGAATGCATAGCACAGACTTAAAATGAATGAGGAGCATAATGGTTGCTTTGCAGAGAGGAGAAGCAAAATAATGAATGTGAGGATTAATATATGGCTTGATTATTATATAATAATGAAATTATTAAGCAAAAATAGCTTATTTTATCAAATTTAATATGATTTTAGTAGTGTATATGTTATTCTTAGGGCTGAAGTTTTGATAATATGGATATTTCCAGTCCTTCTCTGTCACATTGTCTAAGCTTGGACTGTTGGGTAATCTCTTCTGTAAGGATGTGTTTCTCCAGAGCCTTGGCAGAATCAGAGGCACCTCTCTGTCCCTGACATGTTGCTCTTCCATCTTACCCATATTGAACCAACATTTCCACAGGAAGGTCAGGTCTGAGGGTCAGGCAGTAAGCAGGGAACCCTCAAGGAGAAACTGCTCCTGGCTGTTTCATTGATGTTATGATCTGCAATGAGCTGAAACAATGAGAGTTCTTACATAGGGACATTATGGAAAATGGATTTTCTTTTTATTTTGGAGCTGGCAGGTAAGATATGAAACCAATACCACAAACATTTTTATTAAAGAACCTGTTCTTTTAAGCAATGACCTCTTAGCTTCCTGTATCCTGACCAGATGCCAAATTGGATTAAATGCATTCTGCCAACCTAAATCCCTTTGGCACTTTCAGGTGCTCTAGTTACTCTTTGCTTCTCCTTCTGGGGCCAGACTCTACCACTGAATGTGCATGTTTCCACTGACTTGTGTCCAAGGGCAGATTTTGGCTGCTGGAAATGGTTGTGTACTGTAGTGCTACTGGCCCTGAGCTGATTTGTTCCATCCAAGGGGTAGCTGCATTCCACTGAAATGATGATCCTTTTATTCATACAGCGTGTTTGGAAAAGGAATAGCGAAGAGGAATAGAGAGCAAAGAATAATAGAGGTTTGAATTATGAAGCCTGCAGAGAACATTTGACTGTAATAGGGTCCTACTGACCTTTCTAAAATTGAGACGCTGTGGTGCTTTTGCAAACTGCTGACATTTGCAGTCTTCAGAACTTGGACAGTCCTAACCCACAATTACGGGCATAGTAAGGACCTCCTTATGAAGACGAATTCTTGATGAGACACAGATGTTTCTCAGGACCATACCCATGGATAAAAAAAAAAAAAAAAATCCAAGCAACTGAATTTGTGTTCCTCAAGGCATCTTTAGGGTTTTTGGTGTTTCTAATTAAAGCACTGTGAGGCTACAGACAGCACAAATGAGACAGTAAGCTTATTAACCTTGCATAGCATGCTTATGACATATTTTGCTGTTTGTCTTCTAAAATGTGTTTTGGCATATGTTTTTAGAGTGGCAGAAGATTCTTGCACATTAGGTTATATATATATTAATGAAGCTTAGGGCTTGTCTTTCCTCTCACAGCTGTAGAAAGTCAGTAATCCTAAAACAACACAAAGTTTTGTAGTGGAAACCCAGATTGAGCATAGATGGAGTTGATGCAATATAAAAACAAAAGGTGAGAACATAATAATTTGTTACTAGGAAGCTGAATAGGGGAAGGGGATTAGACAGCAGGTGGTGGTGGCTGTAGGTGCAGGCAATATGAGAGTGCTGTAGCACCATCTGTTCATGCTGTTCTCACACCATTAGCTGATGTTTTTGCTGCAGACCTCTCAGCATCTGGCTGTGCTGCTGGGGCTGCAGCCTCCCCTCCTTTGCAGGGGAAATTGTGAGCTTTGTCTTGGAACCCTTTTCCTCTCTTTCTTCATATGCTCCTTGCTCCCATCACTGACCTTTAAATTCTATCCATGAACTAAAACACATGAGCAATTCATGCAAAACCTGTGCCTGCTGAGAACAGCTGATTGGACAACAGCAAATACAGGTGTAGCCTATGCTTTGTTCCTATTAAAACCCTGTGGGGATTGATTAATACATGACCTGATGTAATGGTCCATCTTCTGTTTGCAATTGACTCTGTTGAGAGATGTCACAGCAACATCAGAGTAACTGTCATGGCCTGAGACTTCAGTGGGATGGATGCTGCATGTCCAAACAGCAGAGGTGCTCCTTGCCTTAAAGAGGTTACAAAAACATGATATTCACCTGGGAATCCATTATTTTCTTTCTCCTTGTATATTCCAAGTATTTGTTTTTTGTTTTTTTTTAAATCGTGATAATAGCAACAATAACAACAGTATACATCTTTAAGAAGTTTGAATTGCAGCATTCAAAAATTCCTGTAATTTTCTTCTTGAGAAATACAAAATTTACGAAGATTAAGACACCTTTATTTCTTTTAAACCTTCACTATTTCCTTAGCAATGGTTTGTCTCCTGATCTCCATGCAGTTTCCTGTAAAGAGAATATATTACCATAACCTTTGAAAGCAGTGGAAACCAGGAATTTATTTCCAGACCTGGATCCAAAGTAAAGTCCTATTTGGGAGCTAAAAAATGTTTCAGTGTTGAAACATTTCTTTGATAGCTAGGAAAAGCTTTTCCATACTTTTGTGATTTAAAAATACCTGCTTGTCTCCAATTTGGCCATTCTATAAACAGCATTGCCTCTTAGTGACATCTGCTGGAAGAGATAGCATTGAAACTTGTTCAGGCTTTCTCCACGCCTGCTACCTGCCAGCATTTTAGCTCCTAAGGGAGAAAACCAACTCACTCTGTATTTCAGACCAATACCTGGCCACTCCTGCTTTGAACTTTTCCTTATCCCACAAGACGACTGTTCTTCACCTTCTTGTCCTGACATAAAGGGAATGACCCATATCACAACATGACAAGGATCCAGAAAGTTATAAAAGCTCCATTGTGAGGCTAAATCCTTAACAGGGATTAGAGCAGTTTGCACGAAGGAAAAGAGAGGAAGTGCATTAGAGCAGGAAGTCATTAAAATAATGAATCACTTGGCAGAATCCTGTTTTTTCTATAGGGTTTATACATTTTTTTGCAAGCAGATTTACATTTTCAAGATTGTCAGCTTAAGCTGCATCCTCCACGTAGCTTTTCTTCTGCTACTTCTGGCCAAGAAAACCAGCTGGAGGGGTTTAGTAATAAACTAAGATGGGAATATTTTTCTATTTTTTCTTCCTGAAACCGTTAGGATGTGCATCTCTTTACTACTTAGTTTTGGCTCTTGTCGTAGCTGTAACTCTATCATTGCATGTTTTGATATATCTTGTATTTATTATAGACTAGAACATGCATATTGCTATATAAAACTGGAGAATGAATTGTTTCATATGTATATCTGGGCATATGTGACTAAGATCATGAAGTAAAAAACAGAAAATGAGGGTTTTCTAAAATTTTTTGATTGGTGTATATTTTCATGGAAACAGCAAAATAGTCTGATATTTGTGTAAATCAGTGAGAAGATAGTTTTACTAGGGGAAGACAGGAATTTAATCTCCAGAAATAGTGTTTTTTCCTCCACTTTGTCAGGTTTTATTTAGGAAAAATACCAGTTTAGAGAGATACCTAGATCTCTAACTCTTTGCTAATGTTAAATGAGGTGAGTAACCCTTCAATGACTTCAAGAGCTAACAGCTTATAGCATATGTACAAATTTTCAGGAAAGACAATATTTGCAAGTGAAAGAACTATCTTTTTACTAGATTGTTTTCTATATTTGGGAAAAATGGACCAACTTTTGAATATGCAGTATTTCCTCAAGTCTAATGTATATACAAGTCCTTTATACTGATGTGTATCTCTTTGCATTTGCTTCCTAGAGCATTTCCTGCTCTTTATATATGGATTCTAAACTTGAAACCTTTTGGAAGTGAAAGCCAATATTTGCAACCTCCTGCTTGTTGTCACCTCACCTGGAAAGATAGATTCTGTGGTTTTCCACCCTCTTTTTTTTTTTAACATCTGCAGTTCTGATCTGAATAAGTCACAGTTTGTTCAGAGATAAAAGTTTTTTATGAATTAATAGTCAAATCTATCAGTTATGTAATCCTCTAAACTTCATTGGCATTGTGTTAAGCTGATTGCATCCCAGGTACTTCATCTGGAACTTGAAAAATCACCATCTCACTTGGATAATTTGCACTGGATATAGGATATTTAGCCCCCAGAAGAGGAAATAATTGCTGTAGGAAAAATAATTGGATTTTGGTTATATAGACATCATAACAAATGAAATGTGTAACTAAAAAGATGAATTTTTTTGACAATATAATTTGAACCCTTTTATACAGTTTTGTACAGTTTCTTGACTCTTAGTCCAAAACCAAATTCCCTCTCACCAATTTGCAGTGTTCAAGTGTCACTGAACACTCCTGATATAGCCAAGGCTGAAACAAGTCTCCCAGGATTTTATTCTTGGTTGGTAGGGGGGAAAATAAAAACCTGCAGAGAGTGATTCAGCCCATTGCAATTCAGGCAAGTGCAAGCAGTGAAGTGACACACCTCTGGATGTGCCTGGGCTGCCTGGGGAGTCAAAGGGGATTAAATTTAGGTGCTTAAAATTAGGTAAGAGGATCTTCCCAATGTTCTCCCATAGTAGCTGACTCTTTCAGCATTAAATAGACAGTAGATTCAGTAATTTTGCTGCATATTCCAGGTTGTGAATGGAATGTATTTTTACCCCAGGGCATGGTTATACTGTAATTAAGTGATTTAAACAGCATGGGTTTGGATTGGCAAATATATACCCCAGATCTCAAACAAAGTTTTGTAGTTCATGTTGAAGTCCACTTCCCACACTTTTGTTCCTCTCAGTATCTAAGCTGCTGAGGTTTCAATAACACCTGACTGCAGAGCAGACAACATGCAAAGGCAATGCTGAGTGCCACCAAATGCTTGATTTTGCACAATCAGCATGTCTGCTGTAAACCCCTCCATGTAAGACTTCCCCAAGTCCTTTTTGCAGCCATTGTAGTCTGAAAGGATAAGAATATTCAGAAGTTAGTGTAAAAGAATCCTAAATTATGGTATTAATTTCTTATTATTTTTAATTGTAGATATTTTAATGTAAATCATAGTACATCTCTTTACATTTTTCTCTTCCTAAGGCATTGAACACTCAGGTACTTTTGTACTTATTTATTTTTGTTACTGAAAGTGACTATTAAGTATGAAGTGTATATGCTATACATTCAGGTCAAATGCAATGCTGGTTTTTTTTTTCTTTTTTTTTTTTTTCTTTACTATATTGCAATTAAATTATGATGATTTGCTTGGAAAATATCTGGTTTTAACTCCTTCCAGGTTGACTTCTCAGGGTTTTTTTTCTTTCACTTTAAAATGAAATATAAGAACATTAGTTACTTATATTCTTTTAAAAATTCATGTTACATTTATTGATAATTTCTCACCTTACTGATTAATTCCCCTTAGAATTACTGATATGTTTTTATGTTGACTGCAGCACTGTGCTGACTACTTTAAATGCTTTGTACTCCTTTAATCACAGCTGAATTAATTTACCAATCAAGAGGTCCAGGAAGCAGCCACTAGGACTGTACTTCTGAAGACTTCCATATTTTCATGTTCAGCTTTCTCTGGTTTTCAGGTTGGATGTAGCTTTTCTACAGGAAATCTGCAATTTGGCATCCTTGGCAGGAAGCCATACAAGTCTATTTTGTGCAGGTCACAGAGAGTTTCTAGAAGGATATAATTCTCCAAGTATGGTCTGGCACACTGAGCAGGACATTAAAATCAGCATGCATCTCTGTTTTTTGGAAAACGTGTTCACGTTTTTTCTTCCCTGAGCTTTTGAAATATTAAAACATGTCTTTTGTAGGATTTAAAATATTGCACTTCCTTTGAAACCTACCTTTCTTCTTTTACATCCTCACTATCAAGGCAAACGCTGAAGATCTCCCTGGATATCACTAATGTAATAATAAGACTTTCAAGTAAGTGTCTTACAATTCATGTCAGTGAAGGTGTGGCTCTGTTTCTATTGAAATTCAGGTAATGTTTCCCATTCATTCAATAGAAGGAGAATCAAACTTCACAGTTATGGTAACTTTGTGGAGTCTGGAGAGCACTTGTTTGTTTTTTTTCTAAATTATTTTCTAAAGCTTCAAGAGCAGTTCAGTTGCAACACTAGAACAACAAAATTTGCGGATTTTGATGTAAAAGGTATAATTTACTACAGATTATTTTGCTTGATTTACATCCTTCTCTCTCATTAATATAATTTAGAGCTTCTTATGAAACAGGAAACAAAAGTGATAAGGCACATCCACATTTTCATTTGCTTGGTTTGTCCTGTTTTGGATGACAGACAAAGTTCAGAAGTGGAGAAATATACCTGGTTGGCATTTTACTAAAGAGTATAACCTCCTCTTTCAACTTGAAAAGAACTACAGGATTTTGTTACCTTTGTTTTTCTTAGTATCTCCTATTAAAGGGACAATATCAAAGACAGGAAATTTGACTTTCTATAGGATTAAATGATTTTTGGCTCTCCATTTCATTTGGGTATATGCAGAAGCTTTTCTCAATTGCTCTTTCCTGGCAAACCTGTTTTTCCACTTTTCTCTTTGCATTGTAATCCAGCAAGTGTGTTGTTTTCTCAGGCTGACCAAAACCTGCCATTGCTTTCTGTTTCACTAATTTTAAAACTACCTTTATGAAATCAGTGGTGAATAGACACATATAGCACACATTAGTAATTAGATAAAAATTAGTTGCAATGAATGAATAATAGGGTTTAATGTTTTGCATTAAAAAAACCCCAAAAAACCTAAGAAACCAAACAAAAAAAAAAAAAGTCCAACAACAGAAAAAGAAAGAAAGAAAGAAAGAAAGAAAGAAAGAAAGAAAGAAAGAAAGAAAGAAAGAAAGAAAGAAAGAAAGAAAGAAAGAAAGAAAGAAAGAAAGAAAGAAAGAAAGAAAGAAAGAAAGAAAGAAAGAAAGAAAGAAAGAAAGAAAGAAAGAAAGAAAGAAAGAAAGAAAGAAAGACCTTAAAAAACTTGAAAAGAAGATTTGTTATAATTAAGTTACATATTGCCAATAATCAAATTTTGTCGTGTACCATCTGAATGTTCAGGAGAGAAAATTAAGATGTACTCTGTATGAATATTTAGACATGTTTGCAGTCCTTAAAATGGTCCTGTGCCTTACAATTTCCATACAGTCCTTAAGAATGCAAGGATTATTTATGTAAGAGTGCAACAATCCTTACATAATATCTGGGATAGGATAGGAATCAGTGTGTGAACAAAGGACATTAGTTGACTCATCTTCCCAAACTGAGAAAACATGCTCTCAGTCACCTGGCAGATATAAAACCAGATTAAAAACCAGATTTCACAGGGATTTGTTCTGCACACTTTCATCCTTCCTTCCACCAGTCCAGATCTGAAAGAAAAACTGAAAACCATTTTTAAGTCTTTAGGTAAGGACAGGGAACAGTTTTCATTTAGCTACTGGTAATTAGACAGTTGTTCTGCTTGACATATTTCAGTTTTAGTGTAGGGCAGAGAAAAGAAAATGGTGAAAGTGAGGGATACTTGATTACTTATTGAAATCTGTGGAGATTTGCAGACTAGACCATAAGAGGGGAAGGTTTTGTTTCTTTTGGTCAGACATTCTATTGCCAAGAAGGCAGCAAATGACTGTTCCCCATCACTCTGGGCCAACTTCATCTCCGTGGTTACTCCACTCAAACCAGTAGCTCTTTATCAATACAGATGAATTTGACTCACTCTTGTCTGTCTGCAGACAGTAAAGTTTCATTTAAAAGTTATTCTTGCCAAGTGTCAGAATTCTCTTAGATGGATAGTTTTAACCACTGTCACCAGAAGCTATAGGGGCTGTGATGAAATATTTTAAAATATATGGTTGTCAGAATTAACATAAAAGCCAAACCCCTATATCACTGAAAATTGTAATGATTGTCTTTCTCATCCAGCAATATATTACAGACACTAAACAAAGTGTTATGACATTTTATAAAATGCCACTATGTAAATGGATGTTTAAAGAGGAAAATTCTAAACTAGGTGATTTTACAAGGCTATTACAAAAGAAAAATAATAGCTTTTAAATTTATTCATCTTATCACAATGCCAAGTGGTAACAATAATCTTACATAAGGCTATAAATTTCACAGTTTATCCTTCTTCCTTTGGAAAATAAATACATTTCTCATATTTTGGTAGAATATGGGAATCCCTTACATGTACCTTGAGTCATGGTATATGAGTAGTTTGGCCAATGTAGCTTGCTTTCCCTAAGTCCAGGGGAGATCTGCCACTAAAAAAAGTGAGTCAAGCATAAAATAACTGTGGCTGTTGTGGGAGAGAGGTAACAGAACAAATACTAATAAACAGCAAATCATCCAATGTGTATTTCCAGCACTGGCTCCATTATATGAAGATCTTCTTCCTTGGATTCTTCACCACCTTCTCTTTCAGAATGTCACTGTAATAGAAAGGTTTTGAGTGTTTATTCTGTACTGAGTTATGAAATGCCTTAAGCAATTCCTGCTGCTTCCAGGATTGCTTCAGCCATGTACACTGTTCTTCATCAGCTGATTCAGGGTCTGGATATCATTATGGAGTGCAAACAATACACAGATAAGTCACAGAGGAAAAGATTCAAGAAGAAAAGACAAAAATGAATATTTTTATATTCAGAGAAAATGAACAGTCCTTTCCATTGAATGGATGCAATTTTTCTACATGCAGAACTAGGATTAAACCACACAAAAACTGACAAATACTTTTTGCTTTGTAATGTTTTTTTTTTTTTACACAAATTTCTATGAACCAACCAGTGTTGCTGAAGCTGGAATTTCCCAGTAATTGGGATCCCATTTTATATTTTCCACAGGAAAAAAAAACAAAACCAAACAACTAGCTAACCAGAACTTAATTAAAACATATAATCTCAGTGATAGTAACAAGCAAATTGCCAGCAGATTTCATAATTTTTGTTCATTTGAGTTAAAATGAATAATATTGAAGGATCTCACAATGGAAAGGGGTCATTCAAGAAATATTAGAAAACCCCAGACACTTTTGGTGTCTATATACCTGCAAAAATTAAGAAATATTTCAAACAACACAAAACCAACAAAACTTTCTGAATTTGTTCCAATTCACCCCCTAAAACTTTATGTGCATAAGGTTCAACTGATTGTGCTTATTTTTGGGTCAGTTTTGCTAAGGTAAAATCATCTGATTTCCTACCCTGCAAAGATTTCTGCTTTACACTGTGCAGTAAAAGTTGATGTGGCTCTGACAGTGGGTTTTTAATCCACAGATTTGCCCAGTTGTTGCAGTATTTTTCTATTCTACATTGATGAAATACAAACCAGTTTTTTTTCTCAAACATAATTATTGATTTCTACCTTCAGTACTTCATGATTTGCTTATGTGGAAACATTTTTATTAGAGAAATATTTTTGAGCTAAATTGTGGCCTAAAACCTGATTTCTAAAATTTATTTAAAGGACTAATGCATTGCATTGAAGTTAGACATGATAGTGGAAGAGGTGTTCATCTCATCCTAGTTAATTATCACTTTCTTTTCTTCTTCCTGCCTTCAGAGTGTGAGTGTTTGACAGGAGAAAACTCCATGTAATCCTATGGAGACATTATTTTTTATTTCAAATTATAATCTGAGCTACATATGATCAAATACATGAACCATAGGAGGCAGTCAGAGGTTTTGGGAGTTTACCATGTGCCTTATTTTTTCCTACTGATATTTTCCTAGTACATGTAAATACAAGAATTCTATATAGAATCTTACTCCATCATTCCTAAACCTTATCCATATAAATTGTTTGTACCATGTTCTACTGAGGAAGGTTACATGACTTCACAGGAGCAGCACATTATCTCTTTCCCCACATTAAATCTTAATTTCAAATAGTTACATTTGTGAAGCACAAAAATAAATGCTCCTTTTAATATTTGAGGGATAATTATCAAACCCCAAGATACTGCTCATATTCCTGTACATTTGTTTTCTCAGTCTATTTAAATTCACTTAAATATTTGAACTCCACAAATTTCCTGTCACAGAAATTCTGTATTTTTATCTCTATCTTAAGAAAAATTAAACTAATTTTTATTTTCTAAAAACAGGAGTTTTCTTTAATTTTTATTGGTCTTTTTTTTTTTTTATTCTGCTTATTTTTTAGCAGTCTGAGATGGGATAACTAGTGTGAACATAGTATACTAGCTGGAGATACACCTCTGATATCAATAGAATTAAATTTTTGTTTATTCTCTGCTCTATTCCTTATATAACTTAATGTTTTGACAACTCAACAATTCACACCAAACAGAGGGTAACGGGATTCAAACAAAATCAATTAACACTTCAAATTCTTCCTGTACTCCATCTGTTCCTGTTGTACAGGTACAAAAGCTGATATTATGATAAGACTCTAAATTTAAATTTTATTTACTTCTATGCAGTGGGAACCAGTAGTTTTTCTGAATACTTCTGCAGTAGAAAAAAATTGTCATTTTTTCAGTCCTGCATAAGAGTCCTGCTTAAGTCAACAAGGCGGCCAAGATCAAGCCAATCCCTGCAGCACACTGAAATATCACTGAATTTCCATTCCTTTTGGGACTATGCTCCTTAGCAGATATAGTTTATGTGCTAGAATAGTTGAAAGAAAATCAGAACCACCTGATTATGCTGGCTGATGCTGAAGACAGAAGATTATCTTTCTCCAATATATTTGTAAAAGTCAACCTGGTTTTTAAAGCATCTCTGGACTTTCAGAATGATCAACACTAGAAATGAATGGTAGCATTTTTTTTTTCCTTCCTCACTTTCCAACCCTCATTAATACGTATAAATATGTATTGAAAATATCAGGAATTATCCTCTATATTTTTATGAAGTATTAACCCCAGGAACTGGACATACAAAGCTGGCAGTTTTAAGAAATGCCCTTGGAAGACAAGCTAATGTCCATAAAATGTCAAATGAGATTTTATTGCTTCTGAGAAGGGTGTTGCAATCCATAAAGAGCAATTTTCAATGTGAAAAAAAAAAAAAAGTAGCTGCAAATACAAAAAGTATTATTTTTGTTTTTTTATTCTTTCTATTGTGATTGGTTGCTTGTGTCTATCTTTGTTTCTAAGATATTGATAAAATTGTAACAAAATGCTGTCTGTACGTGGATAGATTTTCACACTGGAACAGTTATTTATCACCTGCTAAGCTATTTGTTATATGCCTGTCAGATAAGAGATACAGGGTAACTTAAGTATTTGCCAAAATTCCTTTATTTTAAATTAATCTTAGACTTGGTAGAGCAGAGGTTTCTTTCATGTGGTTAGGCAGTTGTCTTATCCTGGTATCTTTCAAAGGTTTAAGGATAAAAAGAGAATGTGATGTGGCACCACTAAAGTCAATCTAGTTTTATATTTATTGCATGTGTCTGGGTTTTCTGGGTTCACATTTTCTAGAACTAGTTGAGGAAGCTGATCCATTTTGCAGTCTTTTCTACTTGCCTTACCTGCTCATATCTTTCCACCTCTCCTTTACTACAGTCTGATTTATGTTATCATAATATGACATCCTGGTGCTAATTTTTTTCCACTCCCTCTTTGAAGTGCCTTTTGTTCAGAGGGAGTAGTGCTAGTTGTGATTGTACTGAAGTTTTATCTAAACTCACAAGACTGATGGGAAGAATTATTGAAGATCATCCAACAGTGTTTCTGTGGATGGAAATGGGAGAAAAGGTTGGGGATAGAACTCAGCTCTCTTGCAGTTCCCTGTACCCCTGAGCAGAAGGACATTCAGAGGTATTCCAAAGAAAAGAGCAGGCCCTGGCAAATATTATACTTAGCTATTATAATTTGCAGTTTGGTGATGTAGGTTAACTTTGGTTTTGGGGAAAAATAATTTTTGTTCAACACCATCATCAATTAGTGCAATGTGACAAAAGGAAAACAATGGATTCAAAGGATTGTTAACTGGCTAATACACCAAAGAGGGATTTTATCTTCTATGTGGTTTATCCTGACATTTAAAGGGAGTTTAAATTCACCTAGCTTTACCTGCATGAAAGTACAGCATCTATTGATCCAAATCCCTCAGCAGACAGATCTAAAAAAACCAAAATCCTTTCTATCATAAGCATCTGGCTACAACAGATAAATGATTCTGCATTGTCCTAAGGAAGCTTAGGAAGCTGTCTTAGACCTCATGACTCAAATCTTTAACAGGCCAAATTTAGACAAACACTTCAGTTTAGATTCATCCTTATCAGAACATAATCTTCTGCCTAAAAAGGTACAAGCCTCCACTGAAATATTTTTGGGACTTTGGTGGGTCAGTGCTGTGGACAAGTCACTCTCACAAGTGAGGAAGGCTTGGCAGAGACATTCCCAAACTCTGCAGTTCACCTGCTGCCAGTGCTCTTGCATGCTCCCATACAGCTCAGGATTATCAGCATCTGTACATTAGGACATAACTAAAAAAAAAAAAAAAAAAAAAAAAAAAAAAAAAATCCAATTGTTGTTTATATCATTTCCAATCTGAAAAGAAATAGAAAAATATTTGACATTCTCATGACAAGAATTTTAATTTTTTTGCATTTTTCATTCTTTAAGAACTTTTTTCCCCTGAAATATAACCTCAAAACCATGCCATTCTACCACTTTATTTTTTTTTTTTCACTCTGGTTCAAAATAAAATTGATTCTGAAGCTGCAAGTCCTTCTGTGGAGAGGCAATTTCAATGCCTACATATTTCTAGAGTTTTCTGAACTATGCAAGCCTTTGACAATACTTTGCCTCTGCCATGCAATTAAAATATGCAGTCTTCAAAGAAGTGTGATTTACAGTTTAATCCATATTTTACTTCTATAAAACCACAACGAATCAGAAATATACTTTGTGAAACAAATGAAGCTGCTGTTTTTATAGCCCAGAGAAGAATCACACAGAAATTTTAAAATCTTTTATGTTTTAAATTTTACTCAGAGCTTCGAAAGAGAGGTTGTTTTTTTTTTTCATTTATCTTACTTAAAGCTAACAGAAATGAGAGGGACAAAAGCTGCAAGTAAACTCTACTGTTTCATAAACTAAAAGAAAATTTAAAAATTAAAAAATTGTACAGCTGTTTCCACAGTCTGTTTCAGCTCCTTGCAAAAGTTATTTACACTCTTATGCTCACAACTATATTAAATCCACAGAATAACTGCGTTGACTGCCTACTTTAATTCTTGTCATCAAAATTACTTAAAAGCCATTCTGGTAGTATAAACAATTCCTCAAGAATTTACATATTCCCTAGTTTGAAGAAATCCCTTTAGCAACACAGAACACAAGACGTCAACACTTTTCAATCACATGCTAATTAACCTGAACTCTACGTGTTTGCAGAGTAAATGTGAACAGCACACAAAAACAGCAGCAGCCTCCACTGCCATTATCTTCCAGAGTGTGCCTACATTTCAGTTCTAGTCTCTGATTTAGTCCATGATAATTTAAAAGGGACACTTCTAAACAGCCACAATTTTTTATGGAAATCCATGAACAACATTTTGCTTTGAAAATATTTCTGTGTTTAGCCCATCTTATTTTTCTTCATAAGCATTGTTTTATTTAAATACAAGAACCTTTCTTGATAAGAAGTGCATATATAAGCACTGCTATTTCTTTCAATCATAATCTTCTGCTTGTGTTTGAAAAAAGACCCTTTTAATTATCAGGTCTCTAACAGGCTCCTCTTTCATCCTTCTGTGTCTCTCTAACTTCCTCTTCAGTAAAAGGTGTAATTCTATGCTGTGTAAGAACTGCTTATTCCAGTAAAGAGCTGATATACTTGCTCCTGGGACCTGGTTGTGTTGACATTAAAGTTCCTGTTATCCTACTTTAATTATATAAATTTACAGGACTTAAAGTTAGACTTGGTTTAAAGGAAGCTTAATTTGAGATCCTGTTGACTTACAAGCTTTGCCTGGGTTTCACATCCGTGAATAAAACAATCCTCTGCTATGATTTCCTCCTCGTCACATTCAATTTATGTGCCTTTACATAGAATTTTGTTTTGGTTTGGAGTTTTGTTGTTGTTGCTTTGAGGGTTGTTTTTTTGTTTGTTTGTTTTTGTCTTTGTTTTTTCTAATGGGCAGCCAACTTTAGCAGCTTGGCTTGTATTTTTGCTTATGGAGAAAAGCCAGGTCTTTGGCTGGTCTGAGTTTTGATTCATCTGCAGGCCTGTCCAGATCTGTTTAGAAAATGCCCATGTGCACTACACTTCAGGGGATAAAAAAAAAAGGGAAAAAGACTCAAAGCTTTTCATTTACAGATTGCCAATGTATTCATAATCATATTGTTGCTGCCTCCTCTTTCATTTACTCTTGTCCCTTGTGGAGGTCTGGCCATGTGCTGAAAGAGTCCTTTATTGCACAGTAGGAATTGCTGACAAATGTTTGCTCTACGTTAATGTACCTAGAGAGGTCACTAATTTTCTCTAAATATTAAAACAAATAAATAGAATGAAATTTCATAGCCAGAGTCATCTACTGAGCTGTAGGAAATCTGGGAGAAAAAAAAAAGGAACAAATTTCTGCAAACACCATCCTCTTCTTTAAAGACTAAAATGCACCGATGAAGTTTAATTGTCTGAAGAAATGGAGCATTGTACTCAAAGCAATAAATAAAAAGTATGAGCTTTTATGCCTGACAGCCTCTGTGCAGTAATTAATATGGAATACATAACTACCAGAGTAAAGGCACAGGTCTTGATTTTAGAAGGTGAAACACATCAAGATGTTTAGAACTTCCAGAATTTGTGAGCAATTCTGAATAGCAAGTCTTTAGATATACATGACTGAGGGAAGGAAGTCAGGATTTTTGGCTTAGAGAATATCTATCAGTGATCCACTGTCAAGCAAAAGCAAACAATTAGCTGTTCTGCTGGAGTCTGTCCAGATCTTTTTCTACTGAGATCTTGATTAATGACTAAGTAGACAGAAACCTGTGGTATGCCCACAAGTGTCATGAAACTGAGAGGAATTTTAACATACATTGGTAAAAATAGACTGGAATTCAAAACAGCAATAGCAAACTGAAGAAAAAGATAATAAAATGGAATAGAGCTCAATAGAAAATGGCCAATTTAGGAAACATTGACTACACAGTATGGAATGAAGAATCAGGAGTTAATTTAATTACTTCAGGAGGGGAGATGAAGTTTCAATCATGACCCAAATAGGAGATTCATGGGGGAATGGTTCCAGCATGAAGTGAGGACAATAGTCTTCGAGACTGTTGTACAATGGAAAATAATAGCCTATGAGGGCTATGATAGGAAAAAATGTGCACAAAATATACAAAAAAACAGACATAGTAGACATCAGAAAACATCCAAACAGTAAAATGTGTGAAAAGATTGGAAAGGATCTGCAGAGAACTGTAAAGTTTCCAATACTGGAATACATAAAACCTGACTAGGATATTTTTTCATATAATGAAAAGTACTTTTTTGTACAGGTCCAGATGAAATAAAAAAACACTTTATATAATTTCCCTTTTATTTTTTAATTTTATGTCAGTGTTCAAAGATTTATTTTTTTCCCTAAATACCAACAAAACTTTAAAATAGAGAAATACTTCCATGCTAAATTGTTTGAATTTTGGGCATTGCCCATGTCTTCTGTACTTTGAACAAATATCTGTTAATCAACTTATATTAGTCTCTAGTTAGACATTACCTCAAGGTCCAAATGTTGATCTAAAATTTAATTTCTTGAAGTTTTCATGCTTGGATAATAAGTTTTTCATCTCCATTAATATAGCATTGAATGAATACAGACTCTTTAAATACAGTGTTATATAAGCTCTAAATTTCTTGTGGATTTTATCATGGCTGTTTAGAGCATGATTTTGACTAGATAGAGATTGAAAAATAGATCCATAAAATCTTACAGACTTCTTTCTTTTTTTACATTACTGTTTGTGTCACAGTTAAACATTGGTTTAAAATAATGAGACCACATTAAAGCCCTGTGCTGCAGCACTCACTCCACTGAAATTACACCGAGGATAAATTTGGCCCAACATTGTTTGAATAGCCCCAAATGAAGATTCCCTCTGCTGCCAGAAGAACCAGAGGGATAGAGGGAGAAAGAACAGATGCTGACTCACTATTCTTTGGGAACTTGGTTTTTCATTACATCAAACAATTGTGGAGAACTCAGCTGTTGTTAAGACAGCTTTAATTGAATATATAATTACATAGGAATTTTGCTTCAGAGTAGCACTGCTCTTTGAGAAAAGAATAAATATATGTAGGATGGTGGAAGTACATTTGACAGGTAATGTTTTCTGTTAGTACAATGTCTCCATAAAAACAAACAATACAGTCTCATTTTAGAAAAACTCCAATTAGCTCTTTAGCTCTCTCTCTTTTTTTTCTTTCCTTTCCATGCATAGGATTGTGACAGCAAGTCTTTGGATTTCTGCTGGCATAGAATCCTACATATGCCCTACTGACACATAAAAACTACCTTTGTGATCCTTCTGAAATCAGCTCCTCTCCTGGATCCAGGCCAGATCTCTGTAAGTGTTTGATGTTTCATCCATACCCTTGGGGAAAACCTCTCATTCATATTATGGCTGCTTCTAGCACTATAAAGGAGCTTTAAAATATCACTCATCGTGACACTTTCCTATGTCTGTGTAGTGAAAAATGGCCTTAGTGCCCATGAGAACTTAATTTTAAATACTAATGAAGAACTTTTCCCACACATCCATGTCTAGGCCTGGGAGGTGCCTGCTCCACAACAAGCAAAGTGGAAGGAACATGTTGCTTCATGACCAGGTAGACAGTGCTGTAGCAATCACACTGAACCTCCTCAGTGGAAGCAAATTGGCTACTCCACTCACAATAAAAATGAGCAAATTAATGTTGTAAGAGATCATCTATTGTGTGACTGGTACCACTGCACAGCTTTCCATGGAAAGTTGCAATGTTCTTTTCAAACAGCAAAGAATATATCAGGAAGTGTTTTTACGTGCAGTGTTCTTGGGAGAATAAAAAATAAAACAGAGAAAACAATTATTTTAAGTCACACTTAAGTTTACAGTTTCCTTTGAAAAATGTCTGCCACAGTTAATCTTCCATTGACAGGAACCAAGGGACTGGTTGAAGTTTTCTCAGGATATTTACCTGAAAGGTAAGAGTTTCCTGAATCTGGTGCTGATAAAAGTGTTGTGAAAACTGACACAATTTTTACCTCCAGCATGTGCATGAGAGGCCATGATATCAGACTAAAGGTTCTTGCTTGAAATATCCCTGACAATATTTCAAGTCACTAGTATAGCTATATTTTTGATTTCAGGACTTTTTAAACAATAATAATTCTAAAATATCTAAACTACCTAAACATTTATTTCAGACAGCATGTTGATGACGAGACTGGAGAGTTCATTAGAGTCCAAAATAATATTTAAAAAAATAAAAAATCAAAGCTATTAAGACCACAATATAAAGAAAGATTTATGTATGCCAAAGCAGAACTATCAAAAAAACCTAAAAGCTCTTTTCACAAAGTCAGCCTTAAGCAATGCCATATAAATTTCCACATTTAGTGATGAGAATAGCGACATACATGCATATCAGATTAAATAATATGTGTTTTTGCACATGCCCAGATAAAAATTGCCTGTGAATGCTTTGAAGGTTTGAGTCCAGAATTCAAGCAGGCATAAAATGTGGATGTAGTTTGGCATAAGTGGCCCCAGAGAAGTTCATTAATTACTTTTCCCCTAATTACCCTGCATACTTAGCAAACAAATAAACACGATTTGTTTGACTGGAGCTAAAGCAAGCTTATGACAACTCTTCAGACTTTTACAGGATGCTGTTTCTCTCCTTTCTTATTGTTTGGATTGTCTGATCTTTAAGTAAGATGGTAAAGCTTCACTCCTGAAGAAGTTAAACCCCAGGAAAACCTACAAAGTATTGGATTCCAAGTGCATTAGTGTTAATGCTAAGGACTAAGTAAAGCACAGAACATGCTGAGCCCAATGAAAACACCAATTACCTCAACCAATAATTAAAGTAAAACAGTTTGTGGGAGTGAATGGACCATTGTTGTAATCACAATGACAGTGAAGGGAAGTGGGGAAAAAAGCCTGTCATAGGATGGTTTATCTCTTAAGTAAAGAGTTTGAGCTTCTTTGCATTTCTTGGGTTTCTGCTGACATCTGTGTTATAATCTAAACCCAAGATTCCTCACTGATTTCACCAACAACAGCCTATTTCATGATTGGTATTAACAACACTGCTATAAGACTGCTAAGTCAGAGCTCAAGGACTACAGAAAATTCCTTATTCAGACACTAAAAAAACAAAACCAGAAACAAGTACTTCTTCGGTGCTAAATTCCACTTACACGCATGTTGATTCTCCTGTAGGCTAGTAATGCAAAACATTACATAAGTTCACTGCTATGCTTTAAAAATATGTTGATGACTTCCCTTTATCTTCACAGATTTAGGTCTGAGAGGATACAATGCTAAATTAATCAGATAACCTGATGGCTGCTTCAACTTTTGTTCATTCAACTTTCTTTTCCTGTTTTTCCCCTGTTAGCCACCAACTTGAATGCTGCTGGAGTACATCCTTTGAACCAGGACATGCCTTCAGCTTCTGTTCCCTAGGCTTGCCCTCCAGTGTTGTAGTAGCTTATTTTAGAGGTCTGCTGTATTTACCTAGGACAGACAAACAGTGACCAGGATTTTCCATCTAAATTCTTTCCACTTCTTATTCTCCTTTCTGCTTTTAACTCATCTCAAATCTCTACACTATGTCCTCAGTATGTGTTCTGTCATTTTATTCCTGCACTGTTCACCTTTCTTCAAATACAACACACTCCTGTAAATAATCCACTTTTGTGGACAACAAAGCGGGCTAATTTCTTTTCCATATTGATATTCAGAGAACAAATGTATGACTCGCAGCAACCTCTTCCTTAAAAAACCCAAGCCAACTATTTTGATGGTTTAATAGCTGCTCAGTGCATTCTAGAGATGCAGTAGTCCTTGTTCCCAAAGGCATAAGTGCTATTCAAATTCACAATACAGGACAGATCTGTTCCAATAACAGACATGATACATTACAAAATAGAATTACCAGGGTGTATTTAGCAAACACTGTAGACAACTGGGTGTTTTCTTTAGTATATTAGTAGAAAAACCTCCCAGTAGCACACAAAATTTCGTTTCCTCTAAGCATTAAGAAGGAGGGTTTCTCTAATCACAATGCTCTCCATCAGGTTTTTTCTGCTATGTTTATTGTTTATACAGTGGGAAGGATCAATAAATGAAAATGAGGCTGATACTGATCCTGACTGAACCTGTATTTGCAGGGAGAAGAGTCCTTTTTATTTCTGAAGCCCTTGTACCCGTGCATCAGGAGCAGGACTTGGAATTCAATCTTTTAGGAATGTTTGACATAAAAAGTTATCATAGAATTTGCATCAGGATATTTTTTCCTTTAAATGTAATTTCTGAAGGCTAGTAACACTGTTAGAGGAAAATAATTTTTATAGGCAATGGTGTATTTAAGAGCCCGAGTTTCACCCTTTTGTTTGATGTGCTTCTGGATGCAGAATGTGAACTTGACTGACTTGAAATTAAAGCTGGACCCCTGCACTGGAATGTCCTTCAGGCAGAAAGATCTGCCTTTTACAGCAGCCCACAGCCCTTCCCTCCAACTTATTTGATTTTAAACTATTGCTAAAAATCTAAAGAGAGCCCCCTTTTGGTTTAAACCCCTCTCAGGCGTACATTGTGTTTCTGTCATAGGAGTGATTCTGAGAGGGACTAATTAAAAGTCCAATGAATGTGTGAGGGTTAAACTCACAGGCTCTGCTCATTAACAGTCGCTCACCTAAGAATATTTTGAGACCTCTTTTCTGTGATGGGAAAGGGAGGAATAAGACCAGACAACACTTAAGAGCTCACATTTTATTGCACAAACACACTTTTCTGTTGCTCTACTAGGCCTGCAGAGATGACAATGTCTAATTTAACAAGAATATTCCTCCCTTACCTCTGTGTTTCTTTTGGGAAAATAACAAAAGAAAACAAAAAAAAATCACTAATGAACACCCCTTCCCCCAAGAAATAAGGAAAATCAGAACCATTTTGTTAATTGTCTTTTTCCTGCTGTTTCCATGGTAATACTGGCTACTAGACTTCACTGCAGAGTGACAGTCCAACAATTCACACACTACACCCTTTCAGGCACAATGAATGGCTGTGAAAGAGGCAGAACAGGCACTATTCAGGAAACATGTGATATCTACTCAATGCACTACCTTTCATCCACATTTTCCAAATTGCAGCTAATTTAATTCCAAACAAATGGCTAAGGGGTACAAATGAGGATTAAAAGGAAAAGAACATCTTGAGCACTAATGGGGACGGTTTGTGTGAAGAACAATACAGCACTTTCTTCTGATGCCAAGGCTGCCGAATTGAAAGATGCACTTTCCCTCTTCTTCTGAGGCCTTAATTTATACTCTACATCAATAGTGAAATAAACATCCCAGATTTTTTTTTTTTTTTTTTTTTTTTAACAATTTAGGTAGATTTTGGCTTTCCCTTCAGAAATATTTATGTTACATGTAGATGGAATTTTGATTTTCTTCAAATAAAGAAGAAAATCTGTATTTTTTCCAAGAAAGATATCTTTCTTGACTAGGCTCTCATTTGATCTGTCTCTGAAGTTATTGTTTTAAGTCTCATAGAAAAAGCCATGACAAATACTTTCAGGTCACCTTAAGAAACAACAACGGACCTTTTGAGAATGTTAGTGCCCGGAAGGAAATTATTATTCACATTAGATTTAATGACAGTGAGACCTTTTTTCGTGTGATTATTTTTATTTTAACGTGCAAAGTGTATTATTTTTGCTTAAAATGGATCAATGAAAATGTTGATTTTTGCCATAGCCAGTTAAGCATGATGCAAGATGCTGAAAAAACTTCCATTTTTCGTAACTTGTAGTATGACATCATAAACAAGTCAATGTGTCATAAATGCTAATGACTGCACTGAGCCACAAGCAGTTTATGTGGAGAATGCAGATGTTGTAGAGGGAAATACAGCAGATTAGCAAAATAACTTCAAAAACTAATTGTGTTTCACTGATTTTCCCCCTTTTCTATTTTAAATCTTGAAAATTATTTGAACCACCAATCTGTGCAAAATGCTTCCTACTCAGTAGAAACACTCTTCATTGCAGGCATATTTTTGTCCAATTGATGTATTCAAAATGACCCTTTAGATGTAATTGCAATCCATATTAGTTTTTAGCATACTTATTTATTCTTCAGTTAAAAATACTTCAGCTTCTATGAATTTCTTGCACAGAGGTACCATATGTGTCATTTATTTATCTGTCAGAAGCAGCATTTGATACTGTAGTGCCAAGAAACAAAAGGACAAAAAAACTTGTGAACACTTTTCATGTTTTTCTGATAAGTGTGTTTTGACTTGCAAATGTTTTCTATTATTAAGTTCAAGTGAACATACTTACAGACTTGCTTACCTGTTACTGACAAATTAAATTTCCTAATGAGATCAACATTCCTTGCATAGGCCTCAGACAGAGCTGTTCTGTGATGTACCTAATAAGACACTGATTTTAAGAATATGAAGAAAAGCTGAAGACTCTTAATGACTAATTTTGAATGCAAAATAGTGGTTTTAATATCCAGCTACCAAATGTATACTTGATAAACATTCAATATATAATTGGGTTTTTTTATATGAAAGGACAGAATATTACTATAAAATTCACTTAATTATAGATGATGATATAATATGAGCTTGGGTACCAAACAAATAATTTCAGAGATCTAAATGCTTTTAGAAAATGCTAAATCCTGTAGATCTACACTGACACTAGTGAGGTAGATTGATTAATCACCTTTCAAAGAAAATCAATGAATGATGTATCAACATATCTTGGATACTGTTGAATTGCTGGGTTTAACACAGAGTGAAAGTTCTTTACAACCTATCACTTTGCTTTGCATATCCAAAGACTCTTGGTCTTTTAAGGGGTGTTAACATTTAGACACCTACTATACACTCCCACTGATATACTACATCTCTGATTTGCAGTCTGCACTGGTTTTGGTTTATTATTATGCAGTGTTCAAAATACCAGAGGGTGAGAGCATTAATTATAGATTTCCATGCTTGTCTTAGTACAGTAAGAGCAAATTTTGTATTGAAAAAGTATTAAAATGGCAGTACAGTCCTGTGCAATTATATGCTGTTTTCTACAACAGAAAACAACCTTGGTATGCCTTCTGAGGTCATTTTAGAGCATGTAATCCAGATTGTAGTGTGTGTATTTGTGAAAGGGGGTGGAGATAAACATGCACATAAGAGATAACCAAGTCTGAGCCTGGAGGCTTCACTTCCTTACCCTGGTCTGGGCAGATTCTTTTCTACGAGAAATACATTCCAGTGGAAGGCTGATGCTGACATAGACCTGGAAACAGCTGACTCTAGATTTCTCCTGGTGTACCTTATCCAAGTCATCAGGACATTTCTTCATGGCTTCCCTTCCTCATCCACAAACTTTAGGTGCCCATTGGATAGTGCCCAGGTGTCTTCTCTGTGCAATCCCTTGGAAGGAGAGTGCCAAAGATATTTTATTCAGTTTCAACTCCTTTACAAAAAAAACCCCAAAACTTCAAAGTAAAATTAGGACTAAATATTTCAGTCTCTTTCACTGCCACCACCAAAACTCCACTCACAATGAAACACAAAAGATTCATCCTCTTTCCCCTCAGAACTTGGCTCAGTCTTGCCCACAGTTCTATAAATTGCCAGAGTTTAGGGGCTCTCAGAGAAAGATTGATGAGTTTGTGGTGGAACCTGAAAGCAAGTAAACATTGATCTTTTAGGGAAAACCTCTGGACACATTCCTGTATGATATGTGTTGCAAAACAAGTTGAATAATATTAGAGTTTCATCATATGTGAAGAAGTTTTCTCTTTTCCTCTTTTTGATTTCTGCTGGAAATGCCTGAGAAGGAAAGAACAGGAAAATTCAGAACCATGCTTCTTTTTAGCAAACACTATTGCAGTTAGTGCTTCTCCAAACAGCATTTTGATTTTCATAGTGAAAAAAAAGAGAGAGGACAAAAAATAAAACCAGCAAAAGGAATAAATCAGGTAAGTAGCAAAGCTACTAAAAATAGAACTGAAAAGTAAAGAAATTGTCTGGAATGATATCAACAAATCCTCTGTTTTTGCTAAATTTACATTAAAGTCATTGAAACACATTTACATGTCAATAAATCAGTGAACAGACAGAGATTTTCATGCCTCTAGCAAAATGCCATATTCCAAATTTAACTCTGAATTGTTTAGCAGTTCAGGCTTAACTAAGTTTTACCAGACAATTTTGTTGCCTGAGCCCAGGCCTTGGTTTCTGTTTTTTGTTTCCGCTATGTCTTATTTATTTTTGCTAGAATGACAGACCTACCCCCCTCTCCAGGCCACAGCTCTCTCCGTGCAGGGGTCAGCCTGCCAGGAATATCATTAGTGCAACCAACACATCCATTGGTGAAGCAACACCATTCCTGGGAGAGGGGCTGGGCCAGTTGCACAGCTGATGTAAATCCGTGATGTGGGGCAATAAAGATTTGCAGCAGCTGAGGTACTGACTACCATTCCCAGCCAAAACAGCTCCAGCCATCCACTGATTCCAGTATCTCTTTCCAAATGGAATTTCCCATGCAGAATAGAAGTCTCCTGTCAGGTCATTCAGATGTGCAAATGTTTCTTGAGTGCTTCCCATTCCTGGAGTATTATCTTCTCTTTTGCAAAACAAGTCTTGTGACTCTTATAATAAATGAAGTGTTCTATATTTATTTCTAAATACAGAAACATTTTTGTAAAGATGACTCAGATGACAAGGAATAGTTTTATTTTTAGTTTATTTTTTAATAAATTAAAAAAAAAAAAAAGTGTTTTTCTTCCCTTTTCCACTTTAGTTTGGGTACACATATGTAGATTTGGGGATCTTTCACTGCCAAACCATCTATCATTCTCTGAGGGTTTTTTCTTGACTGACCTAAGCCTCATCCTGGTTCTAATGTGAAACAGATGAAAAACTTTCTACTCTGAAAGGAAAAACAAAAAACAAAAAAAAAAAAAGAGAGAAACAAGGCAGAAGATATTGTCACTAGACACATATTTGTTGCTTGTAAAGTAGTTATATAGCTCCCTGGGCCCACTTTAAAACCAAGGCCAAGATCTGACCTCAGTGTTTTCCTCTGAGCAGATGCTGAGCTATGAATTCACTTGTCACTTAAGAAAGGAGCCCTTGGGTTTTTTTGCCTTCCTCTACCCTCATAACAATAGTTCCTTTAAAAAAATTGCATCTATGTTTCCTGTGTAAAGGTTTTCCTCTAATGTCACTGGGAACAACACTTCATGGGATGGATTGTATTTAAAGGCTGATCTAAACAGTCTTTAAACATTTAGACGTTTTCCAATAATTTGAACCTTTTTTTTCCAGATTGATTCATTTGTCTTTTCCATGGGTACTTCCTCAAATACCTTCAGCTTTGTGCTTAGGTATTTGTGTGTCCTCAGCTCATGACTCAAAGCCTGCTGTAAAATGTCAGGAAAAGGTGGGGAGAGGAGATGGGTGAAGGTCTGCACAGGACCCTCTGCACGTTGTCTTTGCTGTGCAGAACCTGTGAGAATGTGTGACAGCAGAAGTTCAGGGGCCATAATTCAGTAGGTTACCTAGCCAGAAACCTTGGCATGACTCTGAGTCACCACATAGCACTTTAGACCTTACTCATCAACTTTTTGCCAATAACAGCTGTGTAAAGCATTCACAGGGGAACAAGAAACCACTCATGGTTCCTCTGGTTTCAGGTTTCCTTATAAATTCAAAAATGAAGTTCACTGTGATTTGCTAAAGTTTATTAATCTGTTCAATCTGTTCAATAATCAATTCTATGATTTGAAAGTGTGGGAAAGGAGTGGCTTTTCAAATTATACTTAATGATGTATGAATACTAGGTCTGATAATTCTAGTTCTTCAATTTAGATTAGTCTGAAGTTTAATGTTTTGCTCAACACACAGACTTTAAATTAAAAAGAGTACTGCCAGAAACCACCCTAAAGAAAATGTATTAGATGTATACTAGTAGATGTTTCAGTAAGAAAAAAAAAAAAAAAGAAAAGAAAAGAAGCTCAACAGGATACTAAAATGCAAAATTTTAAAAATATATTTGTAAATTATTTGAAGTGGAATTATCCAAAATGATAAACAGACCTCATAAAACAACATAATTATGGAATGGAAATAAAGGGATGCTATCATGAAGAGAAAGAAGAAGACTCAGATGAAACTTAAATATTGAATACATTGAATTTAATAAACATGGAGAGGTCTAGAATCACCAGCAGAGACTAACTGAACCAAAGTGGCTGGTTAGTAATAGTGAATATTTCATTTTTGTACTACAGACCTTCTCATAAAAATTTCTATGGAAATATGAGCCATTCTCATGCCATAGGAGAATAAATTATTTATTTATTGTAAAAGACAAAGAAACTATTTCTAGTATGAATGTACTCTCATTGAAAAACTTTACGTTTAAAATACAAGGCCACTGCTTATAAGCCCTTTATCTTGGTGAAATCTTATTATTGACTACTATAAACATACTAGATATGATATTATACTGGAAATCTCTTTTCTAAACATCAGTAGTAATGTCAGTCTTATTTATCAAAGCAGGAGGTACCATAGTCTTCAGAATGAGTACCTCTTATATGGGATTTCCATGGAGGATGTTACTGTTAGGAGGTCATAAATTGTCCAGTTTTAAACTCTTTCCAGCATTACAGCTTGTCTTGACTTAGACTTTTAGAAAATACTGACAAAGTCACAGCAGCTATATCAAGGACAGAGGCTGCAGCTTCCCTGGCTGATCTGCACAGAAGGACCCCAAATACATCCCCTGGCTCTAGAAGCACTGCCATGAGTAGCATTAATGGTATTAAACAGCTCTGGTTGGGATGACATGTGCTAATTCCATGAAACTGCTTGAAGATGCATGATTTTCATTCAATCTAAAAATCATAAGGCTCCAGTAACATGATAGATTCAATACAAGCAAGAATAGTGATTTTGTAAATTTTGTTGTTGATCTGCTTTGGGATTTTTGGGATTCCTTGGCAATGAACCATATGTTTAGATGAGGAGCAGGTTAGCATATCCAGGCTAAATATCTCTCTGAGCACAGTGGAGCTGCTTCAGTGTTTGGAGATATTTCCTAGAGAATACTGACTTGGACAATTTATCATTTTTAACTGTCTGGCTCTTACTGTTTTCATGAACTGCTAAGTAAGAGGTTTAGGTTAAACAAGTCTTGTATATGATTATATCCACAGGGTTAATATAGTTAAGACACCTGAGGAATAGAAAATCTCAGAAAAATTTCAGCTTAAAAAAAAAAAAAAAAAGTAGGGTCATGTATACTGGATTGTTCTGCTGGCCAAACATTCAAGCATGCGGCAAATTTTATTTCTTTTCCACCATTTTCATCATAGTAAATTTTAGCTTGGGGTTTTTTGGGTTTTGTTTCCCCCCTCAATGTTGTTGTTTATTTTAAACACAAAGCTGAGACACGCATTTCCCACAGCATGCTAGGAGGCCAGTGCTCTGCTCCTGCATCTGCAGCAGAGCACAGGAGCAGCACCAGATGCTACCAAATAAATGGGATGTTATCAATATTTGTCTGATATATGTGATTTACAGCTCCAGGGCTGCCAAGGCTGTGCTGTTCCCTGTTAATGCCAGCCACGGTTTTATGCCCAGAATCACAAATGGGATGGGATTGCTGTGGAACACTCCTTGAGCTGCTTTATCTTCTAGCATCAGTCTCATTACATGGCTGGGACAATGGGCAGATGCCAGCAGCTCACATCCTCAGCAGCAGTGGCAGAACTTGCTGTTACAATGCACTTTGAAAGTTTTTTGACTAATCACAAAAAACAAAAGCATGTTGATAGTAGTTTACCACTACTGTACAATCACTACATGTACCTTCAGTTAAAACAATGCTTGCTTATTTCGAATATCGACTACATGTTTGTAAGCCTTAAAATACAATGCACAGAGCTCCACTATGGAACTTCCTAATATCTTGGTAGATAGACTTTTCTGCAGCTGAGGGATCTATTCTAGCCAAGCATTTATACACAGACCATTGTTTTATTTGTCCTAGCTTTCTACATCTCATAGAACTTTTCTGCTGACAAACCTTACAGCTACTGCTTAGCTTTAATTGCAGTTCTGCTGTTTCTGAGGCCTGCTTTCTGCAGCTTTGTTAAAATCCTCTGATTTTAAGGATTCCCACAACCTCTGTCCCACTGGTGCCAGCCTGGGATGCTCCCTAGGGCTGCCAAGACTGTTCCCTCTTCCCATTGGTGCCATCCCTGGATTCTCCATAGGGCTGCCCAGGCTGTGCTGTTTCCCGTTCTCTGTGCCCTGTTCCCCGTTCCCCGTTCCCCATTCCCCGTACCCCATTCCCCATTCCCCGTTCCCCGTTCCCCGTTCCCCATTCCCCGTTCCCCGTTCCCTGTTCCTCGTTCCCCGTTCCCCGTTCCCCGTTCCCCGTTCTCCGTTCCCCGTTCCCCATTCCCCGTTCCCCGTTCCCTGTTCCTCGTTCCCCGTTCCCAGTTCCCTGTTCCCCGTTCTCCGTTCCCTGTTCCTCGTTCCCCATTCCCCGTTCCCCGTTCCCCATTCCCCGTTCCCCGTTCCCCGTTCCCCGTTCCCCGTTCCCCGTTCCCCATTCCCCGTTCCCCGTTCCCCGTTCCTCGTTCCCCGTTCCCCGTTCCCCATTCCCCGTTCCCCATTCCCCGTTCCCCATGCCCTGTTCCCCGTTCCCCGTTCCCCGTTCCCCGTTCCCCGTTCCCCATTCCCCATTCCCCGTTCCCCGTTCCTCGTTCCCCATTCCCCGTTCCCCGTTCCCTGTTCCCCGTTCCCCATTCCCTGTTCCCCATTCCCCGTTCCTCGTTCCCCGTTCCCCGTTCCCCGTTCCCTGTTCCCCGTTCCCCGTTCCCCGTTCCCCATTCCCCGTTCCTCGTTCCCCGTTCCCCATTCCCCGTTCCCCGTTCCCCGTTCCCCATTCCCCGTTCCTCGTTCCCCGTTCCCCGTTCCCCGTTCCCCGTTCCCCGTTCCCCATTCCCCGTTCCCCGTTCCCCGTTCCCCGTTCCCCGTTCCCCATTCCCCATTCCCCGTTCCCCATTCCCCGTTCCCCGTTCCCCGTTCCCCATTCCCCATTCCCCGTTCCCATTCCCCATTCCCCTCGGTGCCATCCCGGGATTCTCTCCAGGCCCGGGATCGCGGCTCTCGAGCGCCCCCGCGCGGCGGCGCCGGGAGCAGCGCCGGGCCCCGAGCGCCGAGCGGGGAGCGCGGCTGAGCCCATGAGTCCAGCGGGATTCCAGAGGGAACGGGCGAACAGCCCTCGGTGCCTGACAGGGGATTCGGGGAAACATCCACAGCTCTTCTTCCCTGTGCGTTTTCACTTATGTGTTCATTTCCCTCACTCACTCACTCACTCACTCACTCACTCACTCACTCACTCACTCACTCACTCACTCACTCACTCACTCACTCACTCACTCACTCACTCACCGCCCCCGCTCCCCCGCGCCCCGTCCCAGCAGAGGATTGCACCCAGAAAAAACACCTGGCCCGCTTTCCGTTTGTATTTTATTATTCCCCCCCACCCCTCAAACTGTCAGAACACAGAAATGTGAGCAGAGGATCCGGTTTTGGGGCTGTGCCCCGGACTGGCCGCGGGAGCGGCAGCACCGGCCGCAGTGCCGGGACATGGGGCACGTCCCTTCCCTCCTCTCCTCTTCCCTCCAGACCTCTCATTTTATACTCACACTGAGCGACCAAGCACTTCTGACTTTACGGGCCTCGAGTCCTTCCTTTGAGAGGTGTGTTAAAGCAATCACGAACTTGAGCTGAAATAGGGGTTTAACTTTCCTGTGGTACTTTAAAGTATTGTAGCAGCTCAAAGTATTTACTACGATAGGTAGGAAAATCACTAAAAAATAATGTTCACATGCTCCATGGCTTGTTCTTCTGGAGATGTGACTGCTGAAATGTTAAAAAATAGAACAGAACAAGCTACCAGGCTATTCTTCAGTGCCTACCTTTGCCACCTTTGCTCTGTGTGCATCATTGCCATCAGTTGTGTCTCTCAGAAGAAAGCTTTGTTGTCTTCATCACTTTTTTACAAGACAGCACAATAAGCCACACACTGCCCAATCCCTCAACAGGAACAAGTTGTACAAGTTTATTGCTGCAGTAAAAATAAGTGTAAATCAGCAGACTAGCTTGATTTTACTGTTTTGTACTGTAAATTATCGTGAAAGCCTCTGCCTCAGTTCTGTGTCCATGGGAAACTTGCCAAATATTGTACTGGCTCTCCCACTATCATTTGCATACATTAAAAATATAGGCCAAACTCCTTCACTATGGAATAGAAACTGTGCCCACATACAGCTCAAAGCTGGCTTGAGAGCAAGGATTTGGAACATTCTTATCTTCTTTAACAGTTCCCCTAGAAGTAAATGTTCTTCTTGAACTGAAAAAGGTTTTTTTTTTGCATAAACATCTACTGTTTGAGAAACTCGCTGTTTTAAATACTGGAAGCCAGATGATGACTTTGGTCTTCCACTGAAAATTTTACAGCCATAAAGGAATAGTTTTCTTTTTGTCATTTCTTTAAAAAAAACAGTCGAAAACTTCCCCATCTGAACATTTTCTGACTCACTATACAGAAATAATGGTGGCTGCCTTTCAGTGTTAAATGATACTTTGTGTATAAAATCAGTTCTAATTTATTTTAAGCCTTCTGAGTTATGTGCAAGGAAAAGACAGAAGTTTTCTGTTGGTTTAAGCAATGAGGTGCTTTGGTGATTTATTGAGCGAACTCGTATGTATTGCTGCTAACTCTTCTGGTTTTGTCATGAGTTTATAGTGTTTCTCTTAAGCAATCATTTCTTGGAACTGTGTAATTTCATGATACTCCTCGCTTTTTTAAACAAAAATCTATTATGTTTTAGACATCATGCAAGTACAAATTGTTTGTGAATATAAAGTAAATTTACTTCTAAGGCTGAAAAAACCTAACCAAAAAGAGTAATGAAATATAATTCATATTTTTTTTAACCAGTCTGTATTCAAACCTATTTTAGGATTTTACTGGATCTAATTCTTAGTTTTCAGCTGTTTCAGTATTTCAATTTTTATTTAGAAAAAAAATAAATAAAAAGTAAAGAGTACTCACTCTCAAGTTTCTAAATTAACTCTAAATAATTTTGGATAAAACAGGATAAGTACTTAGAATTTAACTTTATTTTAAGGCAAAAAAGCCCCAATCTAAACACTAACCCTTCTTGAAACATGGACTATCACTCCCTCTGCCCCGCCTTAAAAAACCCCAATTCAACAAGAGACAAAACTATGAAATCACTGGCTCTGAGGACAAAGTTCCAAAATAAAAATAGAATTCAAAACAATAGGGTTTTTTTTAATATGTGGAGTCTTAAAAAAGATAGGATTGCTTACTTATCTTACACAGCTCATCAATGCAAATCAGTAAATACATATCAATTTTCATTGATAAAGTATCTGTGCAAGAGAAGAAAAGTAATTAATTGGAAATGTATAGTACAGAATTACTGTGAGTAGTTTTTAATTGAAAGCAAGTATCATTGCTAAACCTTGACTTAGACATTTTTAAGAGAAGTTTTGGTCAGACTGGAAAAGTTTTTCACTCTCCCTGTAACTGAGAATGGCTACAACTCCTTAGTGTTGGTGAGCACCATCAGTCAGCTCCACTGTCACTGGTTATTATTTTCTCTGTGCTAAAAAAACCAAGTCTTTCCATTTCCAGAGAATTTTTTTTGTTTGTTTGTAAAATAATTTTAGACACTTTTCCCCTACTGGAAAAGAAAGCTCTGAAAGTCAGAATGATCTGTAGAAGCAAAAGCTAAGCAGAAGAGTAAATTTTAGAGAATTTGAAATGTTGCTGTTATATTTTAGTGGTCACCAAAAGAGTAACCTGTGAATGGTCTTATGCTAACAGATAATACCAAACATACAAAACCAAAATATTCTTACATATTTTGGCAAAACCCCTGCATATCACAGCACATGACACTATAGAAAATTGGGTGAAGATTTCAATAACTTTTATAACATGTCATATAGCCCCACGCACTGAAAGTTATAAGATGGCCAATTAATCCTTCAAGTCAGAATTATTTAGGCTGGATTTCAAACTGTGACTTTCTAGTCAAAATCAAAACCAAGGCAACCTCTCCATCTGAAACAGATATGAGACTGAAAATTAAACGCTGAAGTTCTGGGTGGATGTGTTAAAGTTCTAAGATACATTTTTGGGGTTGGTGATGATTTGGCAGGCCAAAACATCTGGAAAGGAGTAATTAACCTATGGGATATTCTACCTCCAGAAGATAAGGACAGAATTATTTTCCCCTGAAAATTAATTTCTCAAAGGAAATATTTTTCAAAGGAAGGCCTTCTTAGATGTTGATTCCTATACCTAGAAATGCATAAGAATAACACAATGCTTGCCATCAGGGCAGAAACTTGACCTTATTAGGTGTCTGTCCACCCTTAGGGATTAATGTAAACCAAAAAAAGGATTAATAATTTCCACCTTCTCTCCCAGTTCTGTGAATCACAAACTGTGAAGATGTTCTCCTGCCCAGGTCACAATTAACTTTCTGCTGCTGCTACTTTAGTTGGTGAATTACCACACGCCGAGTAACAATCCAAAGAAATAAAATTGTGTTAATCCCTGCTCTGAATAATGAAAACTGGCTTCAAATGAAGATTGCTATCAGAATAAAGACCCCAAAACCAAAACAAACACTGTTTATTTCATTTCTTATGGTTTTAAAACTATAGGTATTTTAGTTGTATGATGGGTCTTATGTGCAGCTCTAAATTTCACTCTAATGGTGATTTACCCTTTAGTCACCCATTGCCAGGAAACTTAGTGCTGTAGTCTTATTGGCTGACTGACTGAAGTGGCCTTTGCTGAACTGTAAGCATGACTAATTATTAGGAAAGTAGAGTGCAGAAACAGAATTTAAGAGATTTATAATATTTGGAACACACATTTCCTACAATAACAACAGTCTTGGTTTTGCATTCATGGCCATATGTGGCAGAGAAGCATTAAAAAAAAAAAAAAAAGTAAAAAGAAAAAAAATAAAGTAAAAGAAAAAGCAGTGTTTACTGGAAGAGCTGAATATCTAACAAAAAACACACTAAGGTTAGCAATCCTGCAACTTCAGTACTTAGTCATATGAGTGTGTGCTAACTGAGGTATCCGTAGCCAGAGGATATAAAAATGCTTTCTCAAGCTGCTATGTACAATTTTAACTAATAATGCTGGTTAATACAGATGGGCAAACCTCAAAAGGTTCAGAGTTTGGTCTCTGTTCCAGTGAGCACACATGCACATTTGAGTGAGTATCTACTTTTGTGTTTGCAAAATTGAACTGGAATCCTAACAAAAGTGAGCTTTTTTATCTTCTCCAGGGGTAATTCAGCACTTTTAGTCATGGCTGCAATGCAAGCTCTCTTCTCTTGGGGTAATTCAGCACTTCCAGACGTGACTCAAAATGAAGACATTCAATTAAACCAATAAGAACATATACAGACAGAAAAAAATTCTTTCCTTCTGAAAAAAGATTGCTTAAGTATCTTTTTAAATTACCTTATCTCTAGTCTAGCAGTATAAATACTGTGGAAAATTAAAAGAAGCAGCATACAGCTTGCATTTTCCAAAATTACATTTAAATTCATATATATAAGCATGTGCAACATGAAAAACAGGAATAAAAACAGGCTTTGGGATGAAGAGGGAAAAAAAGGTTTATTTTCATTTTCAAGTATTCTCATAATATTTGAATATTTGATACCAGAAGTTTCATCAATTATCAAGACCAGGAGACTCCGAAATATACACCAATATATATAGCAGGAGACTTTTATCCATTAAGAAAGAAAAGTGATTTTCCAAGGTTTTTTTCATCCAAACTCTCAATAATAAATGATAAAGTTAATAGAAGAGTGAAAGATTTAGACTATCATATAAATTTCACTTCAGCTGAAGCCAAAATTTCTAAGGCAAAAAAGTAATATTGTGATTTTCTACAAAGTGAGAAAGAGAGGGGAAATGCTGCACAGCTGCAGATATTCACAAACCCAACATGAACATGATTATTATTATGGAAAAGCAGCACCAGGTAGAACTGAACCATGACTGATTAAAACTCAGGCAACACACTACTGAGAGTCCTGTATGCAGTGACTTCTGTCTTTGGAAAAAAAAAAAGGCAAGAAATTCTCAATATTCAGGTTTGTAGAAAATACTTTATTTGTTTCACCAAAAGCAATGACAAATAATGTTTGATTTCAGTTCCACAGAAATCTCTAAGATCCAAAATGTTCACCTAGTTGTAGGCACTTAACTAAGTCAAAAAATTCAGGGGCGAGACTTAAAAAAATTCCTGTGTCCATAGTAAAATCAAAGTAACTGGATGTCTCTGCACAAGCATTTTGCTTTCTAGATAATTTGAAAGGAAGTGTTTTCATATGTTAAATAATCAACTGTAATTGCATATGACTACAATATTTATGCTGTTTGAATGCACGCTGACATATTTGTATCTGGTTGTATAAATCTATCCTCAAAGGCAATTTGGTTTTCCTGTCCTGGAACTAAACACATGTAAACTGCTCCAGTCAACATGGGTGTTTTATTTCTCTCCCCTTCTGTGAGATATAGGTGATTCAGAAGGAGTACTTAGGAAAAATGCATCCACAACCTTAAAAATATGTCAGCTTGTGACCTCAGTGATGCTTGCACAATTTCTATATAAAGTCATGAGACCATTACACTCAAACAGCAAATATAATAAGGTGTGACAGATGATTTGAAAAAAGTTTCAAAAAAATTGAACAAAGCTGCAAAGCCAGAACAATGTCATTTGTTGTTAAAGCTTGAAAAATATTTTTAGGATACTGGTATTTTATGAGGATTTGAGGACAAATGGCTCATGTCTGATACAAAACAGGCTGGGAGTCTGGTAGATGTAAAAATCAAAATGGGGGATGTAAACAGCAGCACACCAGGAAAATCATCTTTGCAAAGTCATCCTGGATTGGTATGCAGAGGCATAGCCTGAGTGTGACTTTCTGAAGGAAAACATTAAGGTAACTGAGAAGGGAAAGGGTGAGAGTCTGGGTGGAAATGAGAGGATGTGTAATGCTGCATCTTTGACAAGTTATTTAGCAACAAGTCTTTGAGAATTAAGCATGCCCTTGTGAAAGTATCTAGTGGAAAACCTACTGGAGAATTTTGCCAGACTGCAGTGACTTGCAGGATGGTTCATTACTGTTTAGCATAATCAAGCAGAAATGAACCCAAGTGAGGCCTTGAAGTAGCACATTTGTAGCCCTTCTGTGCCTGAGTTCATAGCTAAATATCTGTGAGGAGGCATCAGAGACAGTCTGAGGCTGCACTGAACAGCAACAGTCCAAACAAGAGACTCTACAGATCATAGAGATGGAAATGGAAATTGTGTATGAAATCATCCAAGGAGGTGTGAGCATGAAAAGGAGTCCATAACCAGAGCCCTGTGCAGCAGTTTGCAGGGAAAGGTGAAGGGGGGAATTAAAGCATTCAAGGTTCACATAGTGAGAACTATTTGAATCACAGATGGAGACACCAGGGAGAATGACATTAAGGATATTATGATCCAACAAGGCTTTTGGAAGAAGAACTTGTGTCAAAGTCACCAGAGTCTAAATGAA
Source organism: Erithacus rubecula (assembly GCF_903797595.1). Lineage (NCBI taxonomy): Eukaryota > Metazoa > Chordata > Aves > Passeriformes > Muscicapidae > Erithacus > Erithacus rubecula. Next base: position 11,919,670 of record NC_136689.1, on the reverse strand, counting down.
AGTCTGAATTCAGCATCAGTTGTGCGGTTTGGATATGAAAACTTGGTCAGTTTGGGAAAAAATGATGCAGTGGAATATATAAAGAACAGGAATTGGGTTACTGTTAATTTCCTCTGGCAGGAAGAGATGAAGAAAGGAGCAGCAAGGAAGGAAAGAGGGACAGAAAGATTTTTGGCAGTGGAAGGTTGTTGAGCTTATTTGTGATGTAAAATTGAAGTCACAGAGGCCAGGAGGCCTCCCTGGATCTTGGAGGGAGCCACTCTTCTCTCATCTAAGGGGTGAAGAAAAAAGGGAGCTGGTCACTAGCAATGAGGCAGATGCTGAGACAGAGGGAACTTTTTGATGTCTGTATAGGAAAGATACTAAAAGATGTTGCTTTTTCTGTGATAGCTCTGTGACAAGGAAAAATAAACATGTACAGAGAAAACAAAGACATCTCAAGAAGACTCTCCAAAATAAGATGCATAGATCTGGGGAGAAATTTGAAAATGGTAGATAGGTTGGTATATTATGCACACCTCAGTGCTACATCACTGCATGTTTATGTGAAGTCCAGCCTGGAGAAAACCTGGATTCTTATTTAGTGTCTGGAATTGCCTCCCATCCGGAGCTTGAAATTTCTAAAAAAATATTTGGGGAGCAACTTTCAAAGGAAACTCGGTCAAATCTGTAAATTCTATATAAAAGTACACAGTTAAAAAAAATTAAAAATTTAAAACTAGGTTTCTGATGGCATGAAAAATGTATAAAAAAGAAATCAACTCTACAGCTGTTTCTTATTAACACTATCTTCAGGAGTTTTTATAAGCTGTAAAATAGAACATGCCAACATTAAGTCAGTTATAATTAAGCTTCCATTTCAAGATTCCTTTAAAAAATAGACGTAAAATTCCTACACTAAAGATGAATAATAGTCTTTTTATAAGCCTGTCTAACATAAAATGTTTTTGAGATTTAAGGGCAAACTATTTTAAGGACCAAAAGAGCCCATGGACTCTTCTAAATTTCAGTGTCATGGGGATTATTTAAAATATCACATAAACATTTCTTACTGTAAATTAACATAAATGACCTAAAGTTCATGAAATTCCAAGAAATTACATCAATGACAGGCCTGGGCTTTTGCCTTTACTATTCTTTCATTCCTATCTATGTTTCAAAGAGGAAAGGATCCTCTACTCTAAGGTAAGATGTGTCCTTTGTACATTTCAAGGGCATTTGCTTATTTTCAAGCATTTGTTTCTATTAGAAGGGTGAATTTTACCTTTGGAATTACATAAGGAGATAAAATTTATCTTTAACCGAAGACTCATTACTCCTTCATATTATTGGGCACATACAAAATGTAACATTTTTTGGCTTACCTCACATACTAATTTCAAGACAATGTTCAGCCTCTACAAAAGTATTTTTATCCTGTAATTTTAAACTTCAAATTTTATAGTTTTCACCTGGCAGAAGCTTAACTGAAATTGAATTTTGAAATTCCCACAGATCTCATTACAAGAAACTCATTTTGTTTTGAACAAGAAATAAATTAAGAATAATCACTACTGTAAGACTTGCACTGATGTCACCCAGTTCTATTATAAACCTTTCATTTCTAATTCAAAATTCTCAGATCCAAGGACTGACCTTTTTAAAGCTTCTAAATACAGCCAGGGCTTTTTTTCTAAGGTTTCCCTCACATCTTCTCTTTCTTTAGATTTTTTTAATAAATAATCATTATTTACCAGAAAAAACCTTAAAAGATTGATAATCCAAACTACAGACCTCCTGGAACCAAACCATGATACATTTTAATTGGGGTAAAAAATCAACTTTCTAATTCAGACACGAATCCCAGACACAAATGTAGGAGACAAACTCAAATTTTACTTAAAGTTCTCTTTTTCCACTTCTGTTACCCAAAAATTGCCTAGATATGCTTGTGTATATTTAGGCAGCGTAAAAGATAGAAACCAAGGAACTTAAATGATCTGCACTATTCTGTATTTCCAAAATTAATTTTTCTTCACATATTTGTAAGTGACAATAGGCACAAGAAATAGCTAGATATGCTGGTAACTGATGAAGACAACTTTATTTTTTGTGTGTTGTGTACTGTTTTTATCCTTAGCTATTGAACAGTAAAGGCAGTTCCTGATTTTAACACAGAATTCCCATGCAAACTCACTATTTTCCTGTGTTCCTGTAAGCCATATGCTACATGAGATGATTCTTGTCCAGACCATATGTTTTAAAATTAGACCATTTAAAAATGTCAGACACAGCCTATGACTACAGACCACACATATATCAAAATTAGGTAATTCACTGCTGATATCTAGTAACAAAATGGGGAAGCCCTCCCCCCACATTTTATACCTTTAGTCAGTCACATGTCAGGAATTTACTGTTTTCATTTAGCTTTTTCTCTTTTGGAAAGAGGAAAAGATAAGGCCAGATTACTCCCTGGGAGCAGTCTGTTTATTGCAGCAGACACCAGATTTAAATCAATGTGCCCCACTACAGATCTGATTCCCAGGCTTGCATTTTACAGGAAAAAAAAAAAAAAAAAAAAAAAAAAAAAAAAAAAAAAAAAAGTTCATTTGAATTACTATAGAGCTTTGGGGGTTGAGCTGGATCCACCTTTCTCAGTCCATGCCTCTCCAGCTGGGCACTGTCAGATTCAAGATTTTAGTAGGACTAATTAGCTCAATCACAGCATGAGTTAATGCAACTGGATGGGCTTCAAACTGGAGCTACCTCACACCCATCTGTCTCCAGGAACAGGCAGAGGACTGAGCTCTGCCTTGCCTTAAGCCTCCAGCACGGGTTTGCCTCCAGCTTCACACTCCAATTCATAGTGAGAAACTAAAAGTGTGAAAGTTAAATAGGCTACAAAGGTGTAAAAGTAACTTGGCATTGCTTAGGTGGAACAGCACTTGCCATCCAATACACCACTTCCCACTCTTTGTTTTAGATTAATTGACAGTACAAACTTTGGTCACTCTCATAACTGCATTGCACAGCCAGTGTCTATTTCTGTGCATAATTTTCAAAGTCTACATTTGCTATGAAGTGAGAGACAGAACAGGTTTATTGCAAGCAGGTGACAACTGTAATGACTTGCCTTGAGCTAGAGAAAAATTTCAGTGCATGTTAATGCATTAATTTGAGTGGCTGGGACTAAAGCTAAAGCAAGTGTTTGCAACTGTACTAATGGCTGGATAGCAGTTCTTCACTGAACTAATTATACTGCCAGGGGCTTTAGTCTCAGGAGGGTCAAACAGAAGTCGTAAACAACTAAAATGAGGAGCATAATCAGCTGCTGTTGTGCAAGAGAAGGAAAATCAAGAATTTGATTCTGCTGGATCTTAGATTTAGAATTTTAGCTGTTTTGGTTACCTCTTTTTATGCCCCTAGGAATATGTAATGAAAATAGAGGAAGGAGGAGGGGAACAATGGCAAAAGAGGCAACCTGACCTCCACAGAGGGCTGTAAGAGGCCCCACACTTTGTGAATATGGGCAGGGCTGGCCAGGCTGGGAATGTGCTGACTCCATCTACTGTCCCTGGCCAATGTAATGGAGATCTCTGATACTCCCTTCACATTTGTCAAGGTCTCCAGGATAAGAGATCAGTAACTTCCTTCCCACAAGGAGTACAATGCTCTCTAAACAACAGCTGCATTCATAAGCGGAAGATATTTGAGATTTAATTGAGATTTGTAAAATTCTCTGGAGTCTTAAATCCATTAGCACAGCTTACGCTGGAAAGTAATTGACAGCACTTTGAAAGCTCCAGTCAGGCTCTTCCTCCTCCTCTTCCTCCTTGCTCAGGGCCATATCTCAGAGCAAGCAGCAGCACTTGCCATGGCCCGTGGTGCTGCACAGAGCAGCGAGCTCGGGCTCGTGGTGCTCCAACCAGGGACTTGCTGCACCCTGACCACAGCTCCACCACTGGGTTTTGCTTCCCTTCCTCCTCCTTCCCTCCCAGGAGTAGCTGGGCTGCAATCTGAGACAAATAGTTGCAGTGTGTGTGCTCGCTGCGTGAGCCGAGGTGAGCTGGGGAGGGGTGGCTGCCAGGTTCCAGATTGATGGCGTGTGGAAACCCCAGAGAAGGGATGCTGGCAGCAAAGCGATCCTCCGTGGGGAATCCAGCATAATATGCTTTCCAGATTTCTGGGCCAGCTTCCAACTTCTCACTCCTGTGTAAGCAACAACTATCCCTCATGAGGGAGAAGAAGGGCCCTTGCACTTGCTGCTGCTGATTGCCCTAATAAATGTGTTTAACATATGTATGTTTATAAAGCAGCCATAGGGAAGCAATTTGACTACCTCTTTCCACATATATCTTCCTTCTGCCTGCCTGAGGGCTGGCATGATGCCAGCCTGAAAACAATGAAGTATAAACTTGACAGCCATCTATCTATTCATGCATATGGTCAGACAGAACACTGTCCCTTTGAGAATACTCCTCCTATGCTAAGCACGCTGCCAAAGGAAATTACAATACACTTTCCATTTTATGATGCAGATAATCAACATTATAATATTCATGTTATCCCTGAGTATTGGATTTTTTTTTTTTTTTATTCTTGAGAGAAACTGAGCTGTTGTGACTGTATTGAACACTGTAGACCTGAACCAGTTCCCCTGACTGCCATGCAAGATCTCAAAATGCTCATTTCATAGTTACATTTTCTCAGGATATGTGGTCTTGGGTACTGCTATGTTCAACCAAATTTAAATTTCTCTGTCTTTTTGGCAGCTTTTGCCAAGGCTAATTGAAACTTTTCTCCAAACTCTGCATCAATTTGACCACATTATGACAACTGCCTGTATTGGTTTTTGGCCTCTGAATAATTCTCTGGTGAAATATTAATAGGAAAAAAAACCCAACAAAGTACAATGTCTTAAATTAAGGGAAAGTGAATTAGTTTCCTTGAAGTTGGCAGATGATTTTTTTTTTTGTAGGTGTTTTGCGTGCTCTGACTAAGGAATTTAGGCATACCCCAACTACAGTGATTAAAATGTGCAGCTTGTGCTACAGTCACCACAGAGGTACAAACATCCCCAAAAGCTGAATCATACCTCTTTAGATACAAGTCTAAAATAGATAGGAAGAAATATCTTCTGGGAGGAAACTTTTTCCATTGTCTATGCAACAACTAACACTGGAGTCCTGTATTTTTGACAAATAAAATTGCTTGAGACTAATTCAACCCTAGAGCTGTACTAAATTTATAAGAGTTGCCTAAATTTAGCAGATCTTGATAAATCCTACTTACAAAGAATCTTTCCATTATTCACCTTAGGAGCTATTGGGATTATCCTACAGGTAGCCCCAGGGTTGAGAAATGAGGCAACATTTTAAGAAAGCAGTCTAAGATGAGCCTACTTCTTTAAAGAATTCCTTGCTTAAGCCTGCTTGCCACTGTTACATCAATTTATCATAATTCATTATAATAGCAATGGCATTGCATTGGAAAACAGCTCTACCAAGTATGTCACAGGGAGATTTGACTGAAAAATAAGGAATAAATACCAAAAGCAGAGCTGGAAACTTGATCTTGGATCATATTTTGAGAAGCTTGTGGACTTTCTTAGCCAGGGAAAGGTGACAACAAGAACACATCAAAAAGATCTACAAGTATGGAATAGCTTATTTTCCCTCTGATACAGGAGTTAAATCCCAAGCCTATCTCATGAGTTGACACTGTGCTGTACTTAAGGCCAGCTTGTGCTGTATGTGAACCAAGACACTGGTTTCTTTAAATTCTTTTTAAGGGAAAGGGCATCTGTAAGGTAAGTGTATCTCTCCAGGTAGGCAAGATAAAATGGGTACTCAGACTGCAAAGTCTGAGGAGGGGGCAATCTGCTCTGAGATTTGACTGACCACTTGGATTTATCCAAAAAGCACTTACCTGACTTCTCTCTGTTTCTCTGCCTTCTGGTTCCATGCTTTCATCAAGTCTTGCATTCTATATATACATATATATATATATATATATATATACACTTCCCCCCACCAAATTTTCAGGTTAAATTTAGAGTTATTGCCTTCCTTTTCAGCATATCAGGGAATTAAGTTCCCACAGAACAGTTGATTGACCTTTGTAATACTTAGGAAAGCAACATTCAGTGAAATGAGGAAGCTGTTGTAGGTTAGACATCCAGCTCTGTTCTGTTGTTCAAATCCCTACAGAGAACAAAAGCATGGAAAAGAAAATAAAAGATATTTAAATATTGGCTTCCTCCTTAGTCATTTAATACTAAAGTCTGGAAATTGTGCTATCACTTTCCATCCTACGTATGGAGATGTTAACAGGAATGACAAATCATGGAAAAATAAGAACACACACGTAGAAATTATTTAAAATATTCTTACTATATCTGGAAAGAAAAGTATTGTCTTGAGTGAGTGGGTTCACAAAGAAAAATTTATAATTTTTAAATTTAACAATAACTTGTTAGGCACTTATTTTGCTTTTTAGAAAAAGAGACTATTTGTGGAGATATTGTCAAACACACACATCCTTGTTATCTATATTAGGTGAATGCTCAAGCAATAGGAGTTTGAATAGAATTACATTGCACAGAAGCACATTTATAAATTACTGTAAGTGATATTGTGGACCTCTCTCTCAGGTTTATCACCAAAAGCATGAAATAGACTGAGTTTTTGGGTTATGAATATAGTTTCTCCACATTTAATGTACTCTCCTTTTTTCTTTTGACCAATGTATTTTATGGGAATACCAAAAACAATGGAATATTGCCACAAATTTGTAAATGAATGGGTTATTAAGATATTTTATTTTATAGACACTTTTCCTTATTTTTTTACTTCCTTCACAAATCTTGACAATTTGTTTGCATGCACTGTTTAATAATGACCAGTTTCACTGAGTGTTGTGGCTTAATCCCAGTCCCACACAGCTGCTCCCTCCCTCCCTTCCTCCTTCCCAGTGGAATATGTGAGAGAATTGGAAGGGTAAAACTGAGAAAAACTCCTGGGTTGAGGTGTAGACAGGTTACCAAGTAAAGCAAAAACTGTGTACATAAGCAAAGCAAAGCAAATTCATTCACCTTTTCCCATGGGCTGGCAGGTTCAGCATCCCCAGGACTGCAGGGCTCCATCATGTGATGGTGGCTTGGGGTGACAAACTCCAGCATTCTGAGCACACACACCCCCACACACACCTCCCTCAGCTTTACCCATGAGCATGATGCCAGGTGGTGTGGGATACCCCTTTGGACAGGTGGGGTCAGCTGTCCCAGCTGTGTCCCCTCCCAGGGTCTGTGCACACCCAGTGTCCTCGCTGGGCTCGTTCACTCCAGAGCTCAGCAGGAACCACAACACCCCTGAATCACCAACCCTGCTTCCAGCACAAATCCTAAACAGCCCCTTACCAGCTACAGGGGAGAAAGTTAACTCTACCCCAGCCAAAACCAGCAGGCTGTGTTATTCTAAAATCTGTTTACTGTTTACTCAGCAAAGCTCTGCTGAGTCCACGAGAAGTGATTTATATGTACTGTGCAAACCAACATCACCATCTCACAGAGAGCCACATTCCTGTCTTACTGCTGTTAACTCAATGTCCTGAATATCTAAAATAGAAAAAAAGCTTATCTATCTATCTATCTATCTATCTATCTATCTATCTATCTATCTATCTATCTATCTATCTATCTATCTATGTATATATAATGATGATACCTGAAATTCAGCAGAACTCTTTCAGTCTGAATTGGAAATGAAGAAAAATGTTTGTTTTTAAAGAGAAATTGACACGCAGAGATGTGGACATAAATCTGACCAGACTGCAAGAAAATTAATGAAGTAGTTAATAATGTGCTTTACTGTGAATGGCAGGCCATTTATTTTTGACAGCTCAGTCTTAAGTAATGTTTTCAAATTATTCATTAGTGGCACAGAGCTAACTTGAAGCTTGAAACCAGTGACATTGTTATAAGCAGTAAAGTAACTAATAAAAAAAGGAAGAAAGAGGAAAACCCCCTATTTGTAACCATTATTAATGGCAAAATCTGTTTCTTTTTAAGTATGTCTCACTGCATACTGTGTATGAAAAAATGCAAGACAATTATTCCCCATTCAGAAATGTTTCACCTCTGGGAAAACACTCAGCAGTGACTATGTTTTTCTACTGTTTTTTTTTTCTTTAAGAATGTGTGAGATATTTTCCATATTTGTAAAAATATTCTATATTATTTTTTCTGTACTTTTTGTTGTAAAACTCAGCTATATATCTGCCATAGAAAGATTCTTGACCTTGGAAAAGCATCTGAAGGTCCAATAGAGCAACGTCCTGAAGGCACTCAGTCATTTGATTCTGCAGTGGTCTTAATGCAAAACTTTTTTTTTCTTTTCATCTTTGGAAACATGATTATTGTCTGCTATAAAATCTTTCCTTTATATACCATTGAAACCTATGGATATTTAAAAATACATTACATCTTTATTATAATGCAAGCTTAAAATTCATAGACTTTCAAATTTAAAAACAATTACTCTTTAATTAAAGAGGCAAGAATGCTATAAGCTATTTCACTTCCTAGTGAATCTAGTGTATTGCATGGAAAAAAGGTTTCTACACCTTTAGAAGAAACACAGACATTTCTAGAAGAATTAGAAGATCTGGAGTGCTGGCCAAAATATGTTGAGTTTTAGTACACAAAGTATCTTGAAATCCTCCTGGCTCCATTGAAAACTGATGGGTGGAACCTTGCTGGATTGGCAATTCTGCAAAAAGAGTGCATTGGGTCTGATTTCTGTGAGAAACTGCCAATGAAAATCTTGTCATTTAGTCAACTTGCACCATGAAGGGTCTTATACTGAAAGGGAAAAAAATCAACAGCAGTTTTACTTGCTCAGCAGTCACAGACAGAGCAGCCTGGAGTGAGTTTCTCCCTTATACTATATCCTGAATTAAAAAATGGCAGAGTGTCAAAAAGCACTTGTTAAGCAAATGTATTACTTCTGGCAAGCCAAATTTCTAACATCTAAATCTTAAATTTGGGTCTTTATGGTTGGTTGGTTTTGTTTGTTGGTTAGTGGTTTTTTATTTTATTTTGTTGTGAGTGTTTTTGTGGGTTTTTTCTTCCCCTAAAAAATCATAACAGGGAAGAATGGTATCAATGCCTTACAATGTAAGAATTTATTTCTGTGTAAAAAACTGCTTTGCTTTTTCAAAAATGTGCCTACCAGAGTAGAAAGAATGGGTTTCAGTTGGCTTATCTTTCTCCTAAATTGAAAATCCTCTTTCACCTACTATGGAAATGGGCACATATTTTTTGTTCTGTTATATTCCCCAAAGGAATAACTATTGTGCCAAGATACTGAGAAAAAAAAAAAAAAAAAAGGGAAAATATTATATATTTGATATTTCTCCTTTAATCTTCATTACTTTCTGAAATTGTGATATAAATGCAAGCTGACAGGTGAAAGTTCATGAAGAAATTGGAGAAGACAGGGAGTGGAAGCTAAAGGGAGGTGATTTTAAATTTACTAGGAATTATGGTCATTTGTCATTTTAGCAAAAATTTTGGTATGTGTTTTAAAGATGATATATAGGGGAACTCATTAGGTGTAAAGGTAAGAAACCAGAGTCCATTTCTGCTGTTACATAAGCCTCTATATGTCTGAAATACTTACTTAATAAATAATAGCTGTCAGCAGAATCACAATGACATCTACATTACAATCATATAAGGTTTGTCCATTTGAAATTAGAGGAACAGTAACCTTCAGGTCTAGTGTTTTCTTTAATATCTTAAAATAGTAGTAAAATATGGAGACTTCCTTTGTATAAAAAGAGAAATAAATCATATTTTTACCTGTGTGGGCACTTATTTCAGAGTCAATGACAATTCAACATATCCTGCTCTGTTCTGGTCCAGTCTAACTCAGTTTTCCTTAAAAAAAATTGAGTTGTGTTTGGATGACATATATTGACATTACACATGTATTGTGATATTGTAGGAAACAATGTAACAGCCTAAGAGAAAAAGAAGAAAAGGAAATGGCTGTACTTAGTAATTCATGGAAGAGCTGTGATGAATTCTGCGTCTCCACCATGTGAAACAATTCTGTCAAGGTCATATTTTATCAGGTGGATTCAGAGCTCCTTTCTGATTAGTTTATCCAAAAAACCAGTACTGATAAGCCCAATGCATTTCTTGGGACCTGCGTTAGGCTGGGAATGAACATATGGCTGAGAGACATTCCTTGCAATACTTATGTTTTTTGAAGTGAATGATAGAGTTTTTTCCTCCTCACATTCCCTGCTTCAAGCCAGCCTCAAAAAATGCTAATTCCAGAAGAGCAAGAGGTGTTTGTGTGCAGAGAAGCCACAGTTCAGTGTAGAGAATGTCAAATGTGTTGGCAGAATGAGTAAGTATGTATCCATACAGCTTGCACAGTGAAATACAGACTTCAAACCAGAAAAATCTGAAATTATCTCTATATTCACTTGGTCTTCACTTGTAAACAAAATGTGCAACTTGTACAAAATATTTTGAAATATAATTTTAAAATGCTCAATTTGCTGGAATACAAGAGATTAGTTACACATTTCTGGAAAATAAATTATTTCTATGAAAGCTTGCTGTCTTACTTTTTGTTTATACTCTACCCCAGATTTGATGAGACTGTCAAACATTTGCCTTATGCAAAATAATTGGCAAAATTTAAAAAGAGGAAAGTAATCCTTTAATTGAAACATAATTTCTCCTTTAAGTCCCATGTATTATATGACTCTAAGGTTCACATTTCTCTAATCCTCTCTCTTTTTTTGTATTTGATTTTTGTGATTGATGAAACGACTTCAGTTACACACAATATTTATTTCTCTCAGTTTTTAATTTCTAACTTCATAACAGAGAGGGGGGGTGAGGGAGAAGAAAATATATGAATGATGTGCAAAGATAAACAACCAGCAGCCCCTAGAGTGTTCTCATGACATTCATATTTTATTCAGTTATCTTTTTATTTCCTAAAAAAGGCTTTTTTACTGGAATAGCTACCTATGTGCCTTTCAGCAGGCAAATGGCCTTGAAGCCAACACACAAAAGCCTAATCACATTTCTCCTGTTCTTCAGTGAGGTCTTAAGTTGAGATAAATGTGATGTGTGGCAGATGGCTGAGAGCTAACGAAACGCAGGTCAGGGTGAGACTGAGCGAGAGCTGCCACCAGACAAGGTCAGGAGCCTGGCCCCAGTGCTAATAGCAGCATCCAGCTCTGCTGCTGCTCTGGCATACTGGCCAAACTCAGCCTCCAGCTCAGGCACATATGCTGGGAAGAGCTTTCTTCACCTGAGCTCTTTTAATAACCCTCCATCACTATGAAATATCTGACCACTGGGGACTTGCCTGGCAAGTCCAACAAATTAGGGCTGCCTTTACAAGTAAACAGCTATGCCTGCCAGTGATTTCCATCTGCCCAGCACTGCCAGGTTCATTATGAGCATCAGGAGATGGAGTTAAACAGATGGCAGGAAATGTGCTTGGCCCTTGCACTCAGGAGAAGAGGACAAGAGGCAATTGCTTTGCATAACATCCCTTTCCCTTCATTACTTCACATTATAATATGTAAATAGTCACCCCAGGAGGAATTTAAAAAGCACTTAGCATTGAAATATAAGGGTGCTACATGGAGAGGGAGAGAGAGAGAGAGAGAGAGAGAGAGAGAGAGAGAAAGGAAGGGATGAAATTTCCGCTGTTTTCAAACCAGAGTTTGCTTCCCAGCCCACTCCATCCCCAAAGAGGTTTCAAGGGCTGCTTTTATTTCTGACACACTAAATACAACTACTTCTAAACGTGTCTCTCTCATTCTCTTTCCCTGGCTGTCTCCAAAGGCTGCAGGAGCTGTCAGGCAGCAGCTCTCATTACAGGAGGGCCTGAGTGTGCATGTGAGACACAAGGAGTGTGCAGCATCAGCCAGGCAGGCTCTGCTCAAAGCCCTCCCTACTTTTTTTTGGTTTTGTTTTTTTTTTTTTTTCTGAGTTTACATTGGAAGTGGAGAAACCATGCAAGCTGGTAAGGAAATATCATTAAACACTTCTCTGCACAGGAGTAAAGAAAACCATCCAATTTTCATATGGGAATTTTAGCATACTTGGATTAAAATGGGTACACAAGCAAAACTGCATGGAACCTAAATCTCAAAGTAGAAAATTTATTTCTATACTGTGTCCTGCCAAAGAACTAATAGAGGGTGCTAGTTATTTCACTTTCTGAGTCTAAATAAAAACAAATAAAACTTAGAAACAAACAGTTGAAATCATTGGACATGAAGATTTGGGTGGAAGTTAGGCTGTCTGAACATGGATCCAAACTTTCTGGAAGACTGGCAGTCTTTTTTATGCATTTCTATTATGCTGACTATATGGAGAGCCCCATCTCAGCTGAAGCCTGTGGCTGTAAAACAAGGAACAAAAGAAGGGAGAGGAGAAGGCCAACACAAAACAGGGGTAAACCAGCCTGGCTTCAGTGGACTGATATCAGTTATGAATCTGATAATCTGGCCCACCAAGTTATATGTTTTCATCACATATTAAAGTATAGATTACACTGAAAAAAAAAAAAATCAAAACCAAAACCAAAAATACAACCAGGAAGACAAGCAATTGTGGCAATAGTCTGTCAAGATTTTCCTCTTCACTGAAGTGTCTGGAGTCTACATAATGACAGGAAGATACAAGACATTCAGTGGTGTTTAGGCAGTTAAAAATGTAATCTGGGCAGATTCTCAGAGGAAGGGCAGGATAAAGAAGTCTGTGAATATGGTACATGCAAACACACAAGTCAGGAGGGTACCAAGGAACAGCTGCCAGCACACTTTCTCCAAAAGGGAATTATATACCTCAGTTAAAGGCCCTGTAGTAGCAGCCTGGTGCCCCCTCTGCTCCAGCTGAGAGCAGATGTTCAGAGGCCAGCAAGGAGTGTTGTATTTTAACAGAGCTGTGAGAAATCTCTCACAGAAGAATAGGAAAAATGTTCCACATTTGCCAGCTTTCTGATGGTAGACTGCTAGATTTCAGGATGTCTAGCAGCCTGGGCTACCAGATATTCAAAAATCCCAGACAAAAGACCATGTTGTCAACAAAGAAGAGCTCTCCTGCACAGCAAAGGCAGAGCTGTTCTGCCTTGCACAGTCCAGGCTATACAGGAGGCTTGTCACGTACGTGCAGATCTCCTGAGCGTCCAAGATATGTCCAAAAATGAGACTCATAAAACCTACTGCCTGTGGACCTGCCAGTTCTGACAGGTCTGAGTCTGGAAGCTGCATGCAGAGTGAAAGGCTCCTCTGTGCTTGTACAGGCAGGAGGTGATATATCCAAGCTTTAAGTCTCAAACCTTCCATGACTTCTCCCTAACAAAATTCATAAAGCACAAATGCTTTCCCCTTGATCATCTTTATCACCTTAAATAAAAACCACTCCACATCCTCTCATGAAAACATGGTGTCAGTGTATTTTCCACATTACTTCTCTCCTCCTTGGTTTCTTCTCTCATTATCCAATTTCCTACTGCTGGCACAAATAAGGTATGTTTACTATTTTCTTTTTGTTGGCCTCAGTGTTGTGTTCTACACTTTTCCTTGTGAGAATTTAACTTGTGCTTTACTGTCTCTACCAAGCCATATTTCCAGCTTTTGAAGCGTTTCTGCCCACGGCTCAGGCACCCTGCACACCCTTGCTGTTAAGAACACTAGTGAATCCTTTCACATCTTCCTCCTTGCAAGGTTAGACATGGTTTCTGGGGGTCTCTTATCCCACACAGGAATTGCCTCCACACTATATACTGGGATCAATTGATATTCTTGCTTCCAATTAGTGTAAGATTTCTTTGGACCTTCTAGGCCATTCTCTTTTACACAGCCTAGTATCCTGATTAACTTTGGCATATGCTGCTCCCCTTGTCAAACCCAATTATGCTGTAGCCCCTGTTACTTAGGGATTTGACAGCAGTTCATGAAGCAATTTTTATTTGGGATGAGATTAGACTCTCTTGCTCTAGTTTGGAGATGGTGATTGCTTCCCTGCAGCTGCTTTCTGTGCATTTTTTCTCCTTTATTTTTCTGGCAACACATTGGTGCATGTAGTTATTGGATTTCAGGCTGAAGTGTAAGGAGTGTCTGGACTCATTCTCCAGCCATCCCAGGGGTGTGCTCCGGGTGTGTGATCCCAGACAGGGAGGCCGGGAAAAGAGGATATTGCCAAAGAAACCATTCTTTTCCTTAGTACATTGCACTAGTGTTCATTCTTTGCCCTGAAGATCTTCAGCTTTGTCTCTTTAACTGACCAAAAAAATCCCCAAAAAACAACAAACCCCATCAAAAATGGTATGAGTTTACAGGCTTGTTTAGCTGACCCAGGCTAAGAAAATGCCTGTACCTATAATTTCAGTGTGAGATCTGACTGAAATGATAGTGCCTTTACAATTTGCTTTCTCTACCACTGCTCTGTTCCCTTTTTCCCACCTTCCTCCAGTGACATTGTGTATCTTACCAGGATCTCCTGGCAGGGACATGTCTGTGAGCCTCTTTAAAGGTGGGCACACACACACAGAAACAGACACAGATAAAGGAAACAGTAAGACCAGGGGTACAGATGTGAAGAGACTGATTAAAACCTTTACAGTGCACCCATCAGACCAGCAAACACTGTGTGAAGTTTCAGCCACATATAACCCCAAATGAAGCTCCAATTAGTCAGGTTCTGTGAAACACAGTATATATAATATTTTCTCCAATGGTCTCTTTAATTAAAAAATATGGCAAGGGTTCCCCCAAGTGCTTTATCCTTATTCAGCATCTCCAGCTACAAAAGTTTATTTAGAGTTTGCACTAGCAAAGAATCCAGTCTCTTTTTACAGGCCTTGAGTTTTTTCTCTAGTTGCAAAGGAATTTTTTACTTCAACGGCCTTGAACAGACAGCTGATTATTGGTTTGCCTTTTCAAGGTGTCAGGAACCTGTGGCATCACCTGAACTCTCTTGGCCCTGAAATTGTCTCTGCAACACCTCCCATTTCACCACCTTATTCAAAAGGTCTTCCAACAATATCCTTTATCTCTATTTTCTCAGGTTTTATTTTTATTTCACATTAGGAATTCACTAGGGAAAATGAAGGAAGCAAATACTTGGAGAAGAGACCAGAACACATCTTCTCCTTCCTGAAATGAAGGAAACTTTTGCAAGATTCAGGATGATTGTAAAATTTTGACAACACTTTTGATTTTCTAGTTAAAAAAACCTTTCATTGAAACAACAGTGGAATTGATCTTATGCAGCTGGAAATATTTATTAATTCACATGAAGATATTTGATACAAGTAAAAGTCAAGAACACTGAAAATGCAGTTTCTACTTATTTTATATTAACTTTGGGCATTGCAGTTTGTTCATAAATAAATTCTAAAAATTATAAATCACGGTTCTTTAGTTAGTCATGGAGAGGCAGCAGCCATATATTTTTTAAAAAAATTTGCCTTGTTCTGCAGTTTTATGGGGCATGTCAACATTGTCCCAACATTCCTTGTCATTAGCAGGCTAAAACACCTTCTACTTCCTGGAGATTAGGCACTCCAGAGAGAAGAGGCTTTGCTGTATCCCCTCTGTCTGCTGAGACAGCTGCAGTGGCTGCGTGCACCTGTGGCACAATAGCCACCAGCAGCCAGCTAGGATTGTTTATTGCTAATGAGGCATATAATTGCTGCAGTTAATCCAGCTTCTGAGGTTACTAGGTAAAGGGAAGAAAACTGCAGTGAAACTGGATAGGGTTACAGAGTGAGCAGAGTGTCTCCAGCATTTAATTTACCTCTAACAAGGCAGTTAGTGTTAGATCTCGACTGATTGTTAAAGAGCACTTACTGATGTTAATAACCATAATAATCAACTATAACTGGCATAAATTAATTCAGAATTACAATACAGAAGTAATAAAATGTGTAATCATTATGCTCTTTAAATTATATTAATGTGCACATTCAAGCATATCAAATGGTTTAACTGTTTAGCAATATAGCAATAGTAAATTAATTTAGAAGAAATGCAATGCAGCAAACAAATCCTAATTGCCATTTAATAAGTATGGTAATTTCTATTTAATTTGGCTACACTGTCCTGTTGAAAGAGAAAAAACTAAAGTATGTAGAGTTAGGAAAAATATATGTGTAAATGGTTCAACTGACTAATTGAAAGAATGCTCTACAGCTCTGTGGTCTCATTTCTCTGTCCTTGGTTCTTTCTATATTAGTCTCCTCTGGCCCTCCAAAGTCTGCCTTGCTCCAGATTAGCCTTTGATATTGATCCAGCCAATAAGCAGCTGGCTGTGAGTCCCCAAATGTCTCAATACAATATTGACAGAATGTGCCCAAGTGTTTTATTAACAGATTAAAGGACAGGAAAAAATACAGACATATCCTATGCATCCCCTCAACCCAGGAATCTCAAAATAACAGTACAAATCTTTTTATGAAGCTGTGTTGGAAGGAGGTTAAAATTTTTATATAACTAAATGTATGTGGCACCCAAAGGTCAGGGTGAATATAAAATGGATTTCAGCCTTCACAAAATGCCAAAGCTGCAACACACTTCTTTTAAAGCTTTGCTGCTGTGCAAATAAACCAGAGGCAGGGAAATATTAGACAGTCAAAGGAAAGAATCTACAGCTGCTCCTGCTGCATCCCATACGGGTCTAGATGCTGCTTATCCTTTGTATCAGTGAATACAAAAGTTCCCATTTCAAATCCATGAAATGGGAATCCAATGCAGTCAAGATGTAGGTGGCAATTCTTTGTCTGCACTTTTGTTGTATTTTATTTTCACCATATCACCATAACACTGTCCTGGCTCTCTCTCCACATTCCAGTGTTCGTGGATCAGTGGAGGAAACAGTTGTTGTACAGGCAAGAAAGAGGTCCAAGATAATCAGCAATGCAGGGACAAACCAGGCAAGAGATTGGAGCACAGATCTGTGGATGGGGAGACAGGAACAGCATTCTGAGCTTGTGTCTCCCTATTCCTGCCACCAATCTCAGCCTGGGATCCCCCTGAACTCTGAACTGGCTGCAGCACCAAATGCAACCTCTCAAGTAATTTAGTATCAGCCATTATAAAGGCATGAAGGCACCAATAGACCTGCTAAAACATTTCCAAGAAGATTGGAGTAAACCACCTCCTATTTACATCTACTGTTTTCAATCAGCTGGAAAAGATGCTTTGAAAAATCTCTTTTGCACAGAATTCTTGAAATATCTTGAAATTTGTACAGTTCTGCTTTCTGTTGCTAACCCAGGAGATGCTTATGAGATTTGAAGCTGCTGATGTAACTGGTTTGGAAGCTGAGCACCAGCCACTTGACAAAGTGCTTTAGCAGTCAGGTAGTTGTTCCTCTGAGCTTTCTCCAGGAATAAAAATCAGAGGGGGTTTTCTTTCAGTCAACAGGACGAGCTGAACAATCAACCATGTCTCCTGGGAGAGAGGTGGGGGGAAATATATTTTAAAAAATCAGTCAGTTCTGGAGACAGTTAATCTGGTTTTTTTTTTTCTACTGGGGAATTAGAAAGCTGGAATTGTCATTATGTTGTCATTTTATATGTTCAATAAAATGCATCTTAATTCCCTGTGTGAGAATCAGTATTCTCACTGGATTCTTCTGATAGGAAGACCTGCCCTTTTTGAGATGAATCAGATTTTTGTTTAGGAAAATTGCAGCATATAACCTTTTAGCATTAAAATGAGTTCATACTACTTCTAAAAGGAAAAATAAGTCTCATACTCTGCTTTTAAATCTCTCATAGTTACTTTGCCTGATGTCAAAGCCAAACACAGCTGCAGTGGAGCAGTTTCCCTTCCTGTTTGTCTGAGTCCATCCATAAGCACCTGACCAGGACACACAGATGTGTGGGGTGTTGTCAGTGTGGCAAACCTGCTTCACCTTGTGAAGACATTTTGTTTGGTTTATCTTGAATTTTTCCCACTGATGTCACTTTCTGCTGGGCCATAGGAAAGGAAGTGGGGTCTCCTCATTGAGATCCACTGTGGGAGTGTCTCACACACCTGGCCCAAAGCACTTGCTTGGTTCTCTTCTTAATTGCTGACCATTGACTCTGGGAGGAGTTACCCCATTGTTCTGTGACAATTTTTCCTTTCAAATCATCCTCCAAAATGACTGAACGTTTCTGTGAGAGGCAGAACCAGGGTGACCCTCGAGGAGTGGCCATACCAAACTACATCAGGAGTTGCTACTACAGCAAACAAAAACATGGAGAAACTCATAGTTACTTTTTGTCACAAATATTTAATTCTTTATTAGCCAGGGTGGAAGAAACTACTATTGGCTTTTAGCTTTAAGTATTTTCTCTCTGGTTTATGTTTAGTTTGGTGCTATACCTTAACATGTGCCATAAATTGACTTGTCTAATAATTCATGCCTAATTTTATTGGCAAAGATTTAATTGAAGTTTGTCTGGTTCAAAACTGCTGAACTTCATCAATATGAATCAGGAAAAACGGAAAGAGAATAAAAAGGTGAAAGAGACCATAGGTGTGTTTCATGGTGACGTCACACCCCGGCAGATGACGTCACAGCATTTGTAGCGCGCTGGCTTTTTTTTTGTGGCTGTTTAGCGCCATCTTGTGGCCGCGCGCGGTACCGAGTCTGGCGTTTCTTCTTTTTTCTTTTTCTTTTTCTTTTTCTTTTTTTCTTTTTCTTTTTCTTTTTCTTTTTCTTTTTCTTTTTCTTTTTCTTTTTCTTTTTCTTTTTCTTTTTCTTTTTCTTTTTCTTTTTCTTTTTCTTTTTTTCCGTGCTTGCTTGGTATAATGCTTGATTCCAATTTATGAATGCACTTCGAACTGTGATTCTGTTAGGAAAACTGTGCTTTTCTCTGCAGGTAACTTGATACAGTCCTTGTAAAATAGTGCAT
The DNA here is from genome assembly GCF_903797595.1 of Erithacus rubecula. Classification (NCBI taxonomy): domain Eukaryota; kingdom Metazoa; phylum Chordata; class Aves; order Passeriformes; family Muscicapidae; genus Erithacus; species Erithacus rubecula. Next base: position 11,900,735 of record NC_136689.1, on the reverse strand, counting down.
TTCAGATACTACACTCTCATGTACTGTAAAGAAATAGACTCAGAATATAACCTATTATTTTTTTACAAATGGCTAAAGAGAACATGAGATTCTGACAAGTAATTGTATTAATTATTAATGGAAAAAAGTACTTTACACCTTTAGAAATTTGTTTTACAACATTTAATATAGACACCACTGTTTTACCTACATCAAAAAAAGGATATGTCACCGTTATCCCACTGATTCTGAATTAAAGATGGAGTAATTACTGAATAATATTTTTCCCTCACTATTACTGGGACTACTTTTCTCAGAAAACATTCTTTATTTGCATGCTGGCTATTAAGTGACTTTAAGAAAAAGAGGAATCTGTAATGGAGATCAGGTGAGTTAAATCTTTCTTTCTGTGCAAGGGTAACCAGTTTCTGTGGTGGAAGCAGAACTACCCCTGCTTACTCTGGGCACCTCCTGAGGAGGTTTTGCAAATATCTGTTGGTCACCTTTTGCTCTTGCATAGCAGAAACATTTCTCCAGCCCTCTTTAAGATTTGGCAAAGCTTATGCTGCAAGGAAATAAATGCGTTGTGTATATAGATTTTGCTATCTTGCCTGCTTCTCCCTACAATGTGAGGTGTGAGGATTAAACCTTATGGCCAGGAGCCAGTGGCAGGCAGCAATATGCATATTTATGACCCATTACGATCCGGCCTCTTTGAAACCCAAAAGTTAAGAGATGAGGAGTCCCTCGTGGTTGTAGATTATCACTGCTTTCCCCCTCAGCATTCAGGCTTGGTCACAGCTGCTGATTCAGAGGGATTACACTGGTAACATTTCAATAAACATTGAGCACTGCTGGTAGTTTATAGAGCTGTTTCCTGTGCTATTTCCTGAGAAAAACAATTCTCCAATCAATACTTTAATTCCCTGTAACACCTGGGTGGCAACTGTTTTGGCAGAATTTTAAGTACTTTGATGTAATTATTCTGGAGAATTCCACACAGAAGTAAGCTGGCAAGGTAAAAATTTGGGGCTATTTTTCTTCATAAGGCTAGCTTAGAATTAAACTTAGATGTTAGTATGCTTATCAAATATAAGTGATAAAAAGATCATTCACATCCTACAGAAGCTGAGGACAGAGGCTGAGTAAAATTTAGCAACTGCATTTTTTTCTCAGCTTATGAGGTTTTGAGATTTGTTCCCTTCTCCTGTGCACCTGAAAATGTTTTTCTCATTCCAGTTTCTATGAAAAATAATTCTGCTTTTGGATCAGACACTACATTTTTATTTTTTCCTTAGGAAAAAAGAGAACCAAATTCCCTAGTGGAATGTTTGCATGAATATTTGGCACTAATCATATTGGCCTAACCTTATTTCTAAAAGCACTCAAATTATGCTTCTCTTTACTTTATTTTCAACCTCTCAGACTTTCAACAGCAAAAGACCTTGTTTGCCCTAACTCAATACCCTTCTATGCAATCTCTTGCACTTGTAAAAAACACCCCAGAATCCATAACTCTCCCTATGTCCTAACATGTTCTCTGTGCAAAATAAACTAGGGACTAAGTGGTGCTGAGCTTATTAGGCCCTCTTTATGTCTCTTTAGAGGCTCTTACCTAGGAAATTTCCTGTTTCCTTTTACACTCCTATCTCTCCATCCATTTTAGACACCATTAGAACAAAAGCTTGTGATAAATCTCAGCAGTCTGATTTTGTATCATATATACAGTACATGAATACAAATAAATAGCATACCTTTTAAAAGATAATGCTCCAATAATTGTATTTAAATCTGGAGGCACTGATTGAGTGAAAAACTACATCAAAATTATTTCAGTCATTTCCACTTAGAGTACTAGCAAATATCAACAGGAAAACCAATACAAACAAAACTAAAAGGGACTCTTTTACAGTGCCTCTCTTGGAACTAAAATTATTTTTATTGAATAAATGCATCCAGTTTGTTTCTGATTGCATAACAGGAAAGCGTGTAACTGGATTGTCTAAAATGGTGCAATATGCAACATTTCTGCTTAGTCTGATCTGATTGTCTGCCTGGCAAACCCTAGAACTATGATCTTTGTGAGTTATTTAAAGTCATTATTTTCTAACTGATCATATGAAAAAAAAATATCCTTTCTTCCTATATCTTTAAGGTAATCTTTGCCCCTCTACTCACCTGGAGTGCTGTGTCCAGCTCCAGGGTCCTCAGTACAGGAGGGACATTTATGTGCTGGGGACAGTCCAGAGGAGAGGCACAGAGATGATCAGAGGGATGGATCCCTTCTCCTATGAGAAAAGGCTGAGAGAGTTGGGGATTGATCAGCCTGGACGTGAGAAGACTCCAGGAATACCTTACAGGACCTTTCACTACCTGCAGGAAAACTGGAGAGGGACTTTTTGCAAGGTCATGTGGTGATTGGACAAGGGGGAATGGCTTTAAATTGAAAGAGATCGATAAAAGAAGGTTTTTTACAGCATGGGTGATTAACACAAACAAGTTGCCCAAAGAAGCTTTGGATGCCCCACTCCTGGAAATGTTCTTGGTCAGACTGCGATGGGCTCTGAGCTACCTGACCCAGTTGAAAATGTCCCTGTCCACGGGAGAGAGATTGGACTAGAGGGCCTTTAAAAGGTCCCTTCCAATTCAATAGTTTTATGATTCTATGATTTTCTAAGCCCATTGTTTTTGGGCTTGGAGTGGGAAATCCTATATTCACAAAATATTTCTTATGTAATAATAGAACTGAATCTCTAAAGCCTATAAATTCTCCTACAGTCAAAAAGAGAGAATGATGCAAATTTGAATCTGGGAATATTTCCGTGAAATCTAGCACACATTAGAAGTGAATTTTAGATAGCTAAAGTAAGACTTCTGCTAAAATCCTCCCTGGACACTCCTCTCTTCCATAAACAATTTAAAGAATTTTAGAATTAAGGCACAAAGAATAGGCAAAGGGCTTTGAAAACTAACCTGTGCTCTATAAATGCACAGATATCCACAGAAGGGTAAGGTCCTAAACTTTAGCGTTGTCATGTAGATGCAGATGTCTAAGGAACAGCAGGAATGGCCAAGCTTGGAACATTAAACATGCAGTTTGTCACTTCAGATTATTTCCTCTCTACCAATTAAAGCAATTAGGATAAAGAAAAATATTGCCCCTTATATAGGTGAGAAAAAAATGTAAAAGAGACAGTCTACCCTCAGGCTTTATCAAGATAGGCTTGTACAAATTTATGTCTCTCTTGAGAGGTGTTCCTCCAAGTGTTTCAAGAGCTTCTCCAAGAGAGCCCATTAACTCTCACAAAGGCATCTTCAGGTTTGAGTTTCCAGTCTGTGGCTCACAGATCTGATTCCTTTTCAATCTCAGATGATGGACATGATGAAATAGCTGCAGTGCAATGGTCCTAAGCTGAAAGCCAAGACCATCTTTGCAGGACAGAGACAAAACCAGACACCCTCTCCATCAGTCACCAATTTTCTTATTTAAACATACTACTTTTCATGGTGAGGAGAAATTAGAGATCTTTGCCACCTCCCCCAGCCCTCAAGTCCCTCTGTAAACTACCTTGTCACCTTGTGACCTGTTAATACTTCCCAAAGAAAGATATTTTGTGTTGGAGAAAACTGATAATGGTCACTTTTTTGCCAAGATGGATCTTAGAGAAACTCCATGTGCCTAATAAACCTGTTGGCTAGGTGATACTCTTAGTACTGAATTGGCCACAGTTTAAACATCACTGGTGTAATCTACCTGCTTATTTCCTGGGCTGATTTCCAGCCCCTTCTCACCAGCACTCCTGCAGGTAACCTTAATGCTCCAGGCTGCAGGGATAGGACACCTTTAGCAAACACACATGCTAAAAAGGCATTTTAGGACTTAACAGAGTTTAAGACAAGTTTTGAGAGCTGAGAAATTTAATATGAGGATATTTAGGTTTCAATCAATCTCAAGGAAGTGTTTCTGTGTTTGCTGTTCCCAGTGTGTTAGTGTTCAGAGGAGTCTCTCTGGGAAGCCATCTGCTGTGTCAGAGCACAGTCTGTACTATCTCTCCTTGTTGCCAAATGCATGCATTCAATTAATGATAATCATCTGCTGCTTCTACACAGTGATACTTTTCCCCCCCTCCCTTTTCCTGAGTAGTCTTAGCCAAGCTTTGCATAATCACCTTAGGAAACCTTGGTGCTGAAAATGTGATTTCCTTCCCAGACTGCAGCGTGCAGTGGGGTCTGACACAGCTCTGCTTGCTGGTGAGGAGGAAGTGGAAGCACAATAGCATTGCTTTCCCTCACACATTCACAGCTGGGCTCCCAGACAGAGTCAGCAGAAAAAAATATTGCATAGCCTGCAGAAATGTCATCAGGACTTGAGAGGTGCTGATCTAGGAGTAACAATTGCTCTAAGAACAGCTGTTTCATCCGTGGAGATTTAGCATTTCCACCAGGGAAACAGTTTAGCTTATTTTCCTATCATGGAAAAACTTATTTCAGATGTGATTGTGAACAAACTCTTTTAATGCTAAAGCAAAGGAAAGCCAAATTGCATTTGGGACTGAACCAAGGCTGAAATCATCCTTCAATCTTAATTATACTATGAATCACATAATAAATGGAAAGGAAATAAATTTGAAATGGAAAATAATTATCTAACAGACACTCCATATACATTTATCAGTTACCTTTTCATTCATATCTTATATTGAAAGTAAATTTTGACCAATCTGCACAGGAAAGTAAATATATATTCACCATCCCTGGATGAGATCAGGACATCAGGTAGTTCATGGTGGTAGTTCAGAGCAGCAGTATCAGACAAAAACTTTTCATGACCACACATGAGAAGCCACAGACTACTCCAATACCTACAGAAAAAATTCAAGTTTTCAGTAGAAATAGCTGTTATATAGGTTACCTTGTGATAATGTTTAAGTGAAGACAGACCTTTTCCATGTGCAAGCATACAAAATGTAACCTTACAACGACAGACCAAAATATATGTCTTTAAAAAATGTTGCTAAACTTGAATAAAAAAAATCTGTGTGGAGTTATCTGGTTCTCTCATTACATAAAAACAGAATATAGAGGAAAAATCAACTGAATAATTAACGCCTTGGTGTTGCAAGTTCTCTTAGAGCACTGAGAGCTGTTCTTGAGCCAGGTGGTGCTGGCAGTTCTGAAGTCATCTTCCTCCTCTCTGTGGTACCTTTGCTGTTCACTGTGTGCTGGATAAATTGCTCGTACAGGGATTTACATTTTAAAAAACCCTTTTATTTTCTTAAGGTAACTCTTTACTCCCTCTTGTGGCTCTTTAGAAAAGTATGTTATTTCTACATGAAATCCAGCTGAATTATATTTTTCATAGCATATATTTGATATTAAATAAATAGGTCATAATGCTGGGTAGGGAGTTCTATCCATTAATTATATCCATTTCAAAATACAGATTACAGAAAAATTTCTGAACCAATATATCTGCTTATATATTTCACATTTCAGTGGTTATATAAAGTAACTCAAGAAATATTTTGACATAAATTTTACGTCAAGCATAAATGAAAATTGACTGCATTTTAGGAAAATAACAAAAATTTCAGGAGTATATTAACTAACCTCAAAATAACAGTTTTTAAATTAGTGTATAAGCACAAAGTTGTCTTCTATATATGGATTTTGTTTGTATAATCAAGTTTTCAGGATGCAACCACAATGTCTGGTCCGGCCACATGAGGCACAAATTCATTTTTTTCTTATTGTGTTCTGATTCTGGGTCTATACCCCCTGAATGCAGAGGGAATAGAAATGAGCTGTGGCACTTGCATAACAAGGGTAGTGACAGAATTCATTATTCCCGTGGCACATCAGTGATCACATTCCATTACTGTTGGCTGTCACACTGCACACATCTCCCACAGATGCAGAATACTGATGGGAGACACTTTTCAGCTTTGTTTCTCCTTTTCTGTTTACCTAACACATTCCCAGTGGGCACAAAACCCTCCAACTTCAATGGCATCAAAACTGTCTTTTCCCCATCTTCATTACACTAAGCTATGCTAATTTTTTTCTATTTGTTATTTGAAACACTTCTCAAGAGATCAGAGTGCAGCTGAAGAACCAAAGACCAGGAGCTTTGCAGAGCATGTGGGTAACATTTGAGTGCCTGTAACTCCACATCTGAGAACTAACAGTGGCAGTAAATAGGAAAAAGTAACTCAACTCTCTTTCCCTGAAGGTTGACCTTAAATTGCACATTTTCACAATTGCCACCAGCTAAGAATGTGCCTGTGTTGGTAACATTTGAATCCTCTGTTACCCAATTGTGAGTCCCAGTTCTATGTCATTGAGCCAGCAGACTCCACAGGTGAGGCTGTTACCAGTTTTCATCCACTACTGCATCAGCTGTGTTCTGACAACTTGGCTGAACCTTAACATTTTCCTTCTCTAGACCTCTTCAGTTATAAATTTTGCAGTCAAATACATGGTGGGCATGGGCATGTTTGATGGCAACACCCAAGATAGTTATTTTGTGCTTCAGATTCTTGGCTATGATGTTTTAAGAACAGAAAAAAAATGAGGAGTGGCATTTGATGAGGATGGATTGGTTTAAGTGAAAATAAGCTTTTTTTTTTTTTTTTTTTTTTTTTGTTTTTTTTTTGTTTTGTTTTTTTTTAGTTTTTTTTGGTTTTGGTTTTGTTTTTTTTATTATATGGAGTAAACTGATTTTTCTTTTTGCCAAACATAAAAGCTCTGAAGAAGAGGTCTCTGATATTCATAATCTGTACACTAATCTTGGAATTCTGTATCTTCTCTTGGCCTTTGCTGCAGAGAAATTTCTTTGAATCCAGTGCTGAAAACTAGAACAGATTACAAGGTCTTAGTGAATCAGCAGTGCAGTCTATAAAGCCTGACTTCCACTGAAATACCCAGTCTGTGAAGATTCCAGAATGTGACAGTGTTCATTTAGAGATAAAACCAGCTCAGTTCTGATTTTCATCTCTGGGCAATGCACTAAGGAACAAGAATCAAAGGTCTCTTTGCTTGTCCATATCTGGGTGATGACTTGCTACAAAGGACTAAAAGCAGGGAATGAAATAAAGTCATGGAATGAATTTGCTTAGAGCCTGAAAAAAGGGGGGAAACCCAAACAAATCCAAGCACTCTAATTTGTCTTAAAATGTTTTAGACTTTGAAGAGGAAATTAACCTAGAATGGACTAGATTGCATTTTGTGTGGGCACCAGGAGAGCGTTCCTTTATTTTTTCAAAGTATGACTTGGCATTCAGTCTGCTGGGAATAGGGTTTTGTACCAATTTTATTTTAGAAGCTCACACTAACTAACTGACTCTATCACAATGAATCATTTAGCACAGGGCTATCCTTCCAGAGTGCTTCTGCTGGCAGATTTCTCAGCCCAGCAGTGCACATTTCAGAACAGTCACACCACCAGCGTGGCAGACTTAGCATCCCTTGGGTTATTCACTAGAGGAATAGTGTGGGACAGATAAGGGTAGTTGTACATTAAGATGCTGAAATATTCAGAAAGATTTTTCCTCAGGGAGTTCCAATGCACAATTTTTGACAGGGCAGGTGCATAGCCCCTGAGTTATTTATTAGACAGCACAAACATAGAAAACTGCAGTCAAGGTTTATCTTTAATTTGGCATATTCTTTAGGAGCTGTAATTCCATTGGGAAACAATGATTACTCTGAATTGCTTCAGCTAAAGAAAATTAACACTTAATGTGTAAGAAAGTTTACAATTATTCTGAATGCAGAAACACAGACTCAGTAATCACTGGAGACAAGAATTTAACTAGTATTAACGCAAAAAGGAAGAGATGGAAGTATCTTTTCTTAGCTTACAAGCTTGCATAAGTCAGACCTGATGCAGGGAGCTAAAGTGAAAAGTAGAGTGTCTTATACATTATGTTCTTTGTCATGTGTGGATATTTATATAAAAACTAAATAATCTAAGGGAAATGTCACCAGTCCTGCCTCTTCTGCCCCAGTAACCTCCAGGTGTCCTTTTACAGGATGTGGTGAGAGACAGATTAATGGGCTGGGCCTTTTGTCTTTCTCTTCCTGTCCCTGTTGAGACACCCATGGAGATATTTTGGGTGCCAGTGTTGCCATTTTTTCATTGCAGCTATGCTTACTAAATGTGTGTCACATTCACACTCTATTTTTATAGCTACCTGTTGCATCCAAATGCAGAAAAAAATCTACCAAATGCTACACTCCATTCTAATGGAGTTTGGACTCCCAAGAAAATTAATATCTAATAAATGGGAAAAAATTTAAAAGGAAAGCTGGACTTGAAAAACAGTGGAAGTGGGGTGAGAAATGGACAATATAAAACTGATATATTTCCTTATGTGTTATACAAATAAGAACTGCAGGAAAACTGAAAAGTTGCATTATAAAATCCTATATAATACCATGAAAAAAATAAAACAGCTCCACCAGAAAATATAGTCTGTTGAGGACTGACTGCTCTCTCTGCCTTTGTGGTCTTCAACTAATAACAGGACTTATTTTCTCTTCAGTCATCTGAATACACAGCAAACTTAATTTCAGGCTAGGATGGGTACTCTAGTTTGAGAAGATATTTTTGCATTTTGCTGTTGTGTTAGAAATCTCCTCCCCCATGCACTCATGCACACAAAACATCTACAAGGACATACCATATTAATTTGCAAATTTTGTCTCCCGTGCACATCTTGATATATTGTTCTGGTTGTAAAAAATATAAATAAAAGAATGGGATTCACTTGCTTGCACCAATGTTCATGGCTGAAATCCCCCTTTCTAGAAGCTAACACTCTCTGAAAACTTGAAGACATTTGTTTGTTTGTTTTCTTTCCACTTGCAGCTATGTTTGGAAGAAAACCCCCCTAACATGCCTAATGCACTTCACACATATTATCTCAAAACATTGTCTCTAGTGTAATATAAATATGCCAGAAATGCTTCCTTATCAACTCCCCTTATTTAAGTTTGGTTGACAAGAATGAAAATACGTGCTGAACCAAACCCTATGAGAAGTTTATTGTTTTTAATCCTGTTTTCCTCAGTGCCACAATGGCATTCTGCCTCTATTAGCATTTGTTTATATAAAAATTGTTTTTCTAGAACCCATTTAAAATGCCCAACAACATACAGTTATTGCTCTTTCACTTTAGTTCCTCCTTTTTCCACTCCCCCACACTTCTATATTCAATGTTGTTTAAAATAGAGTCCTGAAGGCTGGATATTTTACAACTGGTTTCTGCTACCTCACAGGTATACCTTTAGACTATTATTTATAATACAAATAATATTAAATGAAACAGAGAATACAGAAGGATAGAATTGTTTCTTTTCCATCTTGCACTTGCATTCTGTGCATACAATACATCCAAATCAATTGCACTGAGAAAACCTAAAAGAAAGAATAAAATAGAAAAATGCAGTTTTGATGTGGGATGAGATGAGATGCAAGAGTTGCTTAAATATATTAAAGTCTCTTCAATTTTCTTATTAGATCCTGGTGTCATTGATGTGTTTGAATCCAAAATTTTATTATTCAAACTGTAAAGAAAATTCTTCAGGTGAACTACATTTCTTCTTTACAAATCCTCAGATGAACATTTTTTTTAATTAGATCTTCTTTCCCTAAAGTGCACTTTTTTTTCTTTTTTTTTTTTTTTTTGTTTTGTTTTGTTTTGTTTTGTTTTGTGTGTGTGTGTGGATTTTGTTTTGGTTTATTCTTTCTTCATTTTGTGAGTAAGGGCTGAGACTTTTGTGGAAAGACTTGGTTGAAGGAATGTAACAGCTTTTTTACTCTTAAAATGAACTAATCTTGGCATCTGACTTTGACCCATTCCATCTCCAACTGACCTACCCTGTAAATCTTACTTGAATTGATGTAGCTGTTCCAGCCTTGGGAGATATGTTTTAGTACTTTGGAATCAAATGCTTCAAAGTACTGAGCCAAACAATACTGAATATAACCCTGAATTAGCCACACTTCTACTGAGAGCAGCCAGAATCCCCAGGAGCATGCAGACATTTGGCAAAGGTAATTTATGAGTAAGAGCTGCTTTGACAGCTGAGGGCTCCTCTTGCCCTGTGTGCCTGGTGGCTGCATTTGCTTTGTGTGACATCTTATTTCAGGTGCTGTTGTGTTGATCCTTTTATGCAAAGTAATGGAGTATCTAACAGCAGGAAACACCTTGAATGTGCCTCTTGGATATTTTTTCATGTTAAACATACGGTGGGTAGAACTGTTGGAGGCTTTTTTTCTAAGAACAGAGATGTTAGCAAATAAAGCACACATGCACAGAAAAATTATCTGTACTTGGTACAAAGAAAGGGTGGAGATTATTTTCTTTGGACTGTGCTAATTCCATTACTTTTAAAATGTCTCAAGAGCCCCTAATGACAGGATGGCTGTGGGTGTAAATAAGATTTTGAGAGGAAGGCCATGTTCTCTTGGCTTTAAAGCCAGATGCTCATAGCAAGACTGTCATTATCTGAGAGGTTTGAATTACATGTTTCCCCATATACTTGGATTCACTAATTTGCTACTAGGAAACTAGGATTTCTTCACCTTTTCTTTGATTATAACCTTCAACACTCACATCTCTCTCTAATATCATGTAATTCTTTCACCTAATGCCACCAAGGACCTTCTTGGATGGAATTTGCCCATTTGGTTCTCAGGAGTCTGTTCAGAATTTGGCATGCAAACACTGAAACTTTCATTTCTGTTTCTCATTTTTATAAGACTACTCAAAACATGGACAATTTACAACTCATTTGTCCCACATTATAAATTTGTCATGAAAGCTTTAGCTAAGTTTGATGTGTTTGACAGTCCATGAAATTTTGGGGGTTTTGTGGATATTTTATTAATGTAGACAAATGTTAATCATATGCTGACCTGCTTAAAAGCCCTGTGGTGACACAATCTCAAATGTGATTGAGATTGATTGTATCTTGCCACTAGAGTTAGATCAGCAGGAAATTAATTGTAAATCCCCCTCCTAACTTCATTCCTTCATTTCCACCCCAATCTGAACTAATTGTAATAGTCTTTATAAACAAGAATAAAAAAGCATGCAATTCCTTTCACAGAGATGCCTTTTGAAGGGTTTTCTCTAAATTTCCTCTCAGTAAATGCCTTATATTTTAAATTCTAGCACAATTCAGAAAAATGAAAAAAAAAAGTCAATAGCTTTATTGATAAGAAACAGTTCCTTTTTAGTTTTATACAGTGAGTTTGTTCAAATATTATTCTGAAGAAAATCTTCTTCAGAAGCTGTTTCTACCCCTTATCCTAGGCAGTTTCTCTATACTAAGATATTTCAGAAAACTTATGACTGATGTCAATATATGGCATTATTTTCCATACTTTCCAGTGACCCTAACTTGAATAATTTGTCTCTTCCATCTGATACTTTTCTGAAGTATATAGAACTTAGAAAGTTTTCAGTAACAATGGTGCTGCTTTAATTTGAAAAGCCCATCTAATTGCTTTCAATTGTCAGGATGGACATACCACCAGTTATACTTGCTAAGAAAACCCTCCCCAGCTCCTGAATTGGAGCAGATTTTCTACAATAAGGAAGAAGAAGCTGTGTATCTCATTTGATCATAAGCTTTTCTGTCAATATAAATAAGATTACCTATATTACCAAAAGATGGCTAATTAATTCTTTTGTCTAGTTTTTCCCTGAAAATACAATTTCCAACTTTTCTTCTTAGTTAATAGAATATCTTTGGCATTTTCAAATCTATGGAGTTTATTGCTAGATTTAAAGGCAAAGTCATTAGGGTCATGAACTGCAGAATATCACTGTAACACTAAAATCTTGTTTTACCCTGTGTGCTGCTCTTTTTGCAAAGAGTAAGAAGAACTTTTAGCAATTTTTTTCTGCGAATCCTCTAGGAATGAAGTTGAAATTGACTATCTTTGTATGTATATCAGCAAATAGCAAGTTAATAGTACAATATCAGTGATGATAGAGGTGAGAGGTTTTTTTTCCTTATCTCTGTGCCACTAAACTCATTTGCTTTGAAGCATGATGACATGTTAACATTAATGCCATTAACATAGCACATTAGTTGATGTCTAAGAAATTCTTGGCAATCACAACAGGAAGGTCAATGTCTACTGACTTCTGTGAGACTTACACATGTGGGTTCATGCTTGCTGGATAGGAAACCTACCCTGGGTCAAGGCTTGTGTGACAGGTGAGTTACTCCTGGGAGCTCTGTAGACATCTGAACAATTGCTGAATCGTGCTCAAATTATATGTTCAATCCATTTGAGGGTTTAGGTTTCATTAAGACTTTGGATAGACATCTGAGCTACACTGGGTCATAAAGTTAAAGAACCATTTAAGTCGGAAAAGAAGTCTAAGATCATTGAATCCAGCCATTAATTTAACTCTGCAAAGTCCACTACTGAACCATGTCCCTAAGTATTACATCTACAAATTTTTAACACTTCCATGCATTTATTGAGAATGTTATCTTGATGAAGGAGATCTGCTTTGAATAGTAAAGCCACAATCTAGTAAACCCAGACTTACATGTAAAGCTGCAGTAATTAACCTACTTCACCCTATCTTACACCTGAATCCTTACATTCAGCCCCAAAGGAATAAGAATTTAATTCTCAATGAACAGAAGTTCAAGGGATAATTCTACAGACTTTAAGGCTTTCTTCCAACCCAAACCATTCTGCAATTCTGTGGATGTATGTGTTTATGAAATTAAGACAGTCCAGGCACTTTTCAGAAGGAAGTAAGAAAACATATTATCAAAAAAATCTTACAGTTTTCAAAGAAAACAAAATGAGCTACCAAAGAGAATTAAAATATTGTTCTAAAAGTAAATTATCAGGGCACAATTTCTTAGCATTCTTTGAAACAATTCTTTTTTACTCTAAGCCTGGATCTATTTTGGACTGATACAAAATTTTACACTGCTTTGTGTAAGGGTTAGGTATAGCTGACACTTGCAATTCTTTCCATCTCATTCTTTCTACATAACCAGGAGGTCTAAGCCTATAAATATTTCCCATTATATAAACTATCCTTTCTATAAACTTAATGGCTCTGGAGTATTTATATAATCCAGTTAGTTTCCTAATATGGCCAACTTTCAGTTATCCCCAGTTACATCATTTTTCCTTATTACACCCATATGTCTTCAGTGCTGTGTCACACGATCCCAGCGATTTGTGTGGAAAAACCTAATAATTCCCTTCAGTTTATGTTCACCCCCAGCTTCACCTTTCCATCTTTGAACTTAACTTTGAGTATTTTAAGCTTTTACAACAGTTCTTTTAATTTTTCATTTCTCAGAAGCATTTATCTTTTTCTACCTCTGTCATTCCACTAAAGCACCATTTGCATTTTTTTTTAATGAACAGATCTGGCAGTCTTCCCCACGTCCTGCTCAGCATGGATCTGGCTGTGCAGGATTGCTTTTGCCAGTGTCTGCCCAAAATAAGGCTGGTGACAGCCCTAGTGCAGCCAGAGCCTTCTGAGCCTTGGTGCTCCTCTTCAGACTTGCCAGTGTACCTGGAGCATGAATATACACCTGACATTGCTCTGCTCTTTGTGAAAAAAATAAGTTTTGTAGAATTTTAATGACCCTGAAATATTTTTGGCCACTTTCCCACCCTGCCACAGAAAACTTTTGCAGCTCTCATGATGAGTTTCAGAATTCAAATTTGCAAAAGGAGAAATAAACCTATTTGATCCCAGGTATTATTACTCTCTCAGTGTGGATGCTTACAGAAAATTGGAGGTAAAATCTGAAGCATCACTCTTGACATGTAAACAGCTTAACCAAGGAATTCTTTAACAGCAAGAACAAAATTACAGGACTGAATGGCCTAAGGAGTTGAATTCCAAAGATTAGCTAAAAAATCTGCAATCTACACAATACACAATATTCAAATCAATTGTTCTTTAAGCAGTTGAATACATGCAATATTCAGGACAAACTTCACTTTTAGACAGCTGTAAAAACCAGTAATGTAAAAATTAGTAAAGTAAGATGTAAAATTTATAAGAATTTACGTATGCAAACTATGGGTTTAAGACTTCTGCTAACCTAGGGATTTCAAATATCAAGATTAAAGCTGTCATAAAAATCATAAAACGTGCATGTTGTCTGAAAGGTAATAGGAAGGGAAATGAGCAAAAATTCTAAAATAATCCAAAATTCTAAAATATTCCAAAATAATTTAAACATATCTAACAAAAACTGGTAGGTGCAGAAGGTTTAAATTCAGGACATATGTAAATGTATAATTCTTTACCCAGAGCCAAGTAAAATTTGGAACTTAGACTTGTGGCAAAAATTCTATTATAGTTATGGCTTTTGTGTACAATGCAACTTGTGAGCCCAGATGCATCTGAACTGACCCAGGGTGCAAAATTAATCTGGAAATGTTGCAGTGAGTGGCAACAGTTCTCCACTGTAATGAGAGGATGCTACAACGAGAAGATTTAGCAGTTAATAACGTTCAGAACCTTTATTATCTGTTTCAAATATGGAAATATGAGATTCTGTGCTGTCTGAAGTGGGTATGGAGTGAGATTTTTCCATCATGAGATGATAATTTCACTTTTATTATTTTAAAGTTACAATGGTCCCTAAAGGATTTAATTACCAAATTACTAACTGCCTGGAATTTCACTGGATTTATTTAAATAATCCACCACAGACTTTGGCTCCTCAGGTTTGCACTCTTTTCTGTAAATACTACAATACTAGCAGGTGTGTGACTTATTTTGGTGGGTCAGGATTACAAGGGCCTGGACCTCTAAACTGTATCAGGAAGGTTTATCCAGACCTTTTGCCCTCATAAAACAAAATATTTGTATTGGCTCCTTCATTCCCTTGAAAAACCTAAAGAAACTTCAAAAACTTTTGAAAGGTGTCAAAATTTCACTCTTGATGTAAAATATTATTGAACTGGAGCATCATAATATGGCCCAAAGTAAATAGACATTAATAGTATATGTCTAGACTAAAAACTATGTAAAGCAAAATGGCCAAGGAGAGTACTATATTTAATTTTTTATTTTATTTTTTTAAGAGGAGACTTATTTATGCTTTGGGTAAAGGAGTATGGAACATGCCTGGAAAAAAAGAAAAAAATACAGGGAGTATTGTTTGGTGTGTATGTTTGGGAAATTTGGACCATAGAAGTGTCAGAAAGGAACCACTGAAGTCACCACATTGTGGCTCAGCCCTCCCCTCTGAGCATTGCTGAGCATTGCTGTCAGCAATGGAAAATTGGAGGTACATGATGTGCTTGAAAAAAACCTTTATATTTTGATAACTATGCAGTCAATTCAGCATGTCAGCACTGTGGCTTTTTTCCTGTATTTCTAGTCACTCTTAAATGTGTAGCAAAGTAACAAAAGAATTAAAAATTATATCCCTTTACTAGTACAGTGCTTATGCAAAATCTCATCTACTGTGGCACAGCCTCTGTGAAGTTATAAGATCATATTTATCTATGTTCATATTTTTGCTGTTACTAATTAATATTTTTGAGGTTTTTTGTTTTCTTTTGGTTTTTTATGGTTTGCTTTTTTTAGGAATTTATAATGTCAGTTTTTTGGAGCTTGGTGAAGATTTTTCTTAGGTGTGAAATATTATGTTGAGAATGACAAAGAATGCTGTGGTCCCAGATGAAAAGGAGGAACAAATATTGATGAATTGAGACCGATGGAAGAACACTACAGTAAGCAGTTTTCCACAAATAGTATTTATAGAGAACACTGCAATAAGTATGATGGAAAAAAGGCTTCATATTAAAGGACCCAACTGTTTTGGGCTTTCCCATTTATGTGCAACATTCTAAAACCAGAACTCTTGGCAGATGTTTCTGAGGTTCAGAATTCAATGACTATTCCATCATAAATAGTAGAGGCATTAATGGAAAGATTTTTGCAGATATTTATGAGATGGATTTTTCACTCCCTCCTCACATAGCAGAGGCATTGTTTTAATTTCTGACAGATTAACCTCAGGCAAGAATTTCCAATCTGTTGAAAGTGCTTCTAACTGGATAATTTATTTTAGCTAAAATGTCTCCAAAATAAAAATACCAGTCTACACCCCAAAACCCAACCTGAAATTTAAATCAGCTTTAGGCTGACAAACTGCATTACTTCATTCTTTTTAGGGAATCTACCATTATAATGTGGTGTTTGAAGTGCCTTAGTGGTGTTATGCAGCAGAAAACCACACTCATTTTTGTTATCTTACTCTTCAGGCTGCTTTGGTCCCAGTTCAAGAGGACATTTCAATCTTAATTTCAGTGCAGTCTAGAAGTTGATCCTTAAAAAGGGGATGTAAGCCTTTAGATACATGAAGGGGACTGCTGGTTTTAACTCCAAACTCTATAAACTTTTTCTGCTCTCACCAATCAATCCTGGCAATGTGTGACAGCAGGGCACTGCTGGCTTGCTTCCTCTGCATGCAAATCCTGTGCAAGTTTGCTGACTGGAAGAGATGAAAGGAAGGCAAAGAAAGGGCTGGTGGTTCATCCTGCTGCAGCTGTTAAATGTTAACTTCAAATGATAGTGCAAATCCTCGTTTTGGTGGTGATGTGTTTGTGAAAAACCACCACTTAAAAAAAGAAATGTTGTAAAATCAAGATTATAAAAGCATAGCATCATAGAATCAGGTTGGAAAAGACCTCCAAGATCATCAAGCCCAATCTTTGACCAAACACACCATATCAACTGAACCATAGCACTAAATGCTGTAAGTTTTTTGAGCACTGCTAGGGGTGTCAGATAATTGACAACATTTTAGGTAAAAACGTTCTTCCTGAGATGGATTAATTCCTTCTCCTATTGTCTGCTCTCATCAAGAATTAATTCAGTAATTCACCCTATGTTCTATTTAATACAAAAATTTGAGCCATAAGTTCCTAATAATTCCCAATATTGTTATAATATACAATTTTGTGTGTTAAAATATGGAAAGAACTAAGAATTAACTAGGCTCATTTTCTTTAAATATAGATTTCCTACTTTGTGAATTCAGATTTGGGTTTTAGCTGGAGTTGTAATATATATGGGGAGTGTGAGAATGAATATAGGGGAAAAAAGAGATCCCACTGGGAACTATAAAATGTAAAATCTTTTTTTGTAGTCTAGATTAATATATGTAATATGATACAGTTAGGCACACAATTTATCTATGAAATATTTTTAATGGAATTAATCTGCTTACCCATTACTGTATAGATTCATTCTATTATTCCCTCTGAACGAGTACAAATACAACAATTATATTCTTGATTGTTTCAGTACACCCACAAAATTAAAGGATTTTCTCTTAAATAAGCACATATATTTCACTTTTCAGCTTTGAAATTTCTTCACTGTCTCCTCTACCATCTCCTCTCTCTAAGCAATTGTTAGTGTCATATGGTTATGTATATGGAAATTAAAGAATCAGTATTTTATTTAATTAGCTGGCTTTACACAGCCAGCAACTCTCAATATTTGTATTTTGAGGCAGCTTAATTTCAAAATCATTCTACTATTTTGTGAGCTAGAACTTAAAAACATATGTGCAGCTGATGAATGTTGTCTATATTGGAATGCAAAATTGGTACTGGAATAAAAGATTAACCTTAGACCAAATATAAAGTGATTACATCATTATTGCATTGAATGTATTTCTTGTTGAAATCTATAAATTCTTTGGGTTCTAATCATTCATTGAATTTCTACTTCTTCGGCACTTTAAATTATTACATCCCTCATTTGCTGAGACCTGATGACATATTTAACAGGCATTAGTCTGTTACTTGAAGACCTACAAGAGACCAGGGTCTTTGGTAAAAGTCCTCAGCGGGTACTCTGTGCAGTTTTCATCTTGGAATGCTGTTTCCTTGACCAGTTCCATTGCTGACAGTTTTTCTCCAATCACACTTGTAGGAGTCAGGAGAAATCTTAAGTTCAGGTGTTGCATTAACGTGCAGATCACACCACCAACAAGAACATCTGTCCCTTCGTGTTGTCAGGCCAGCCTCAGCTGGTTGTCCCAACTTTTGGGACAATGTTGTGGTTCAGAGTGGAGCAGCCAGAGTGCTGTCAGGTTTTGTGCTCAGCAGATGCACAGCCAGAGCATTTCATTCTCCTGCTAAATCTCTGACATACAGAGGAAGCTCGAGCTCAAAGCCCTGCAGAAAGGAAATGGAGGTGGCATTTTGGTTGATGATATCCTTCCTCCCTTTGCATTTCTATTTAGGGAAAGGTTTTTAGGGAAGCCTAACTAATAAATTTTATTTTGAGATCAGGGTTATCTATGCTTCTGGGTCCCATTTAACACTAAGCACCTGGTAGTTTCATGAGTATTATGCAATGATGCTGTCTTGTTTTTATGAAATATAGGGGTTTTTATGCACTATTGATTTGGCAAAATGTGCTTGGTCTTGCTTTTATGCTCTGTAGAATATGGGACACATAAAAAATGAAAGTTTACTTTGTGTTAACTATTTCCCATCTCTTTCCCAATTCATTCTAAATCCAGGTTAGAACTCCCCTCAAAATTAAGTCCAGAGCCAAATGAAAAATTGCAAGGACTGTTGAGGTTAAACACTGGTTTATGGGAGTAAATATTAAAAATGGATATATTTTTTACAGTATTTCACTCAAGTCTATCTCTAAGGAGCAGCATTAAATTTTTCCAAGTATTATTATTTCAGTCCAGTATTTCTATTTCAACATTTATTCAAAAGTCTACTACTCAATATGAGCTTCACTACACAACATAAACCCATTGCTTCAGAAGAAAAGAAAGAATAAATGGTTCTATTTGTACTTCTGATTCTTTATGAATACTAATGCTCACAATCACAGATTAAATTAATGTCAGTTGCCTCAGTCACACTTGGTAAATGAGTCATAAAAGATTAATCTTGATATGGCAAGTTGTCCTTGACAGAAAATTAAAATCTTAATAAGTGTCCTATTCAGAAAACACATACAAACACATACTTTTCATTCCTACAAATCATGGATTTATTTTAAGTTTTTTGTTTAACAAAAGCTGCCTATAATTATGTGTTATTTCTTAAATGGCCTGCTATGGTACAACAGGGATTTTAAACCTTAAAGGAAAATATTTCTGCTACTGCCTCAGCATTTTAGTAGGGACAACCTCAATAAAATACTGAAAGCAAAAGCAAAAGAAGAAGAAATGCAATAATTTTATTATTTCTCAAAGCACTCCAATTTATTGTGGGTTTTTGCTGTTAAAGAGAAGTTCACATCTCTCTCTTGCACTAAAAATTGGCTTTTGTACACCTTTGAACACAAAGGGAATGCTTTGCTTTTGGAAAATGGGAGGAGTAGTTCTCACTATTCAAACCTGGTTAGCTCATGTCTGTGAACTACTGGGGAGAAGGGAGGAATGAGAAAAGGAAATTACAATTTTCATTTGTTTTGGAAAGATGAGTAAATAAACAGCCAGGACTGTATATGATGTCAGACAGACTACTTGGGTTGACTTCCATAAGTTTTATGTATTAAGGACTGAATCCAATGTGGTGAACCATAACATGTAAATTTAGAAACCGTAAATGACCTTTTTCTCTTTTACAGCAAAAATTTATGCAACATATATAGCAGGCATTCTAATGAAATAAAATTATACATAATTCCATCTGTAAATATTTTGAAATTCAGAATTGATTTTCATAGCTGTAAAGACAACTTCTTTATTTCCCTTATCTGATAAAAGGACATTGTATGATTTAACACAAGATGAAATTCCTTGGTAAGAAGCTTGCTGTATTTTGTCAACAGCAGGTGTTTGAGCAGCTTTCTGGTTTTGAAGAACTCTTTAATCTGTCATATATTCTTTATATTTCAAGAGGGAATTCAGAGCTTTTAGGCTGCATAGCACTAATGTCCATACAGTGCCACATAAAGAATCTTTAATTATGCAGTGCAAGTCTGCAGAGACAGTAGTGCTTATGAATTTCTACAGAAAATAATTACTGCACACGTGCAGACTATACTTTTCTACATGAAATAATCCTAGACTTTTTAATTCATTTTGTCAAACAACTAGCTCACATTCTGGACTAATGATCTGCAAAATTTCATTTGTAGTGCAAAATAATACCAGAGATGAGATCTTTTAAAATCTTTGTAGAAGAGTTACTGGTGTGTGTTTCTATCACACTATCTGCACTTTATAATGGAACCAGTGACAGTCCTTTTTAGTGACAGAGCAGCAGCTGAGCAAGTACAGCAGCTGAACAGACAAGGTCATCCACAAAACCCCAATATATCATGGAATAGGCATCGTTGCTCAGACTCAGCAGTGTTGCCACACTTAAAACAATCTGTAATGAAAAATAACATGGTTTTGTTAAAATAACAGAATGACAATTTTTTGCTCTCCTCAGCGGAGTTTGGAAAAACTGTAAGTCTTGGAAGATATAGAACAGGAAGATGTATATATGTGAAGCTTTTGTTTCCATAAGGCCTTCCTGGTTCAGTTCAAGAAAGATGATCTCTTGCTCTTGGGCAGCTGCACCTCTATAACCTTTTTTGTATTCACCACAAATCTTCTGAATACAATCCCAGACACAGAATGATCTATTTCTTCATGGCACTCTTTGAATTTAATTATAGCTTTGAGTCCTGTGTGAAGGATAGTGAATGAAATTCTAACTTTCTGGTATGCTTCAATAAAGCTGCCTATATTCATTGAGGCAGAGAAAGATGGGAATTAAAAACAAATATTAACTATGACAAATAAGTGCTTTAAATAGCACTGTTAGCTGTTAATGTCTATCAATACTGAGAATAATTTCAAGTTGCCAGATTGTATCCTTTTTTAGATTTTGTGGGTATTCTGTTTGAACTTTTCCATTTTTTGGCTTAGGTTTCCATTTTTTGTCATTATTTGTTTGAACTGTTTTCCCATTTTTGAGCTATCTGCCTTTATGTCAACAGAAGGAAATATAATGCACAGTTAAAACATTAATTTGGCAAATTTTAGACAACATCTTTAAAATCAAATGAACTGTGTCTTATACTCCACTGATTATATTGATTGTATCTCTGTTGAGATACAATTGACAGAGGAGGCAAGCTACTTTATAGACTTCTCTACTTAGTCTGATTAATCACATTTATATATCAAGTTGAATTGTAGACTTGGTAATGTGCACATCTTCACATAGAGATTTACGAGTACAGTAGCTAATCCCTGAGTTTTATACTTTTATAACTTGACTGTGGGACCCAGCTTTCTCTTAATTAATTCACTCAGCAACAGATTCCAGCTTCTGAGGCAAATGAAGATGAAGTTTTGCAGGCAGTGGCTTTGTACAGCTTGCCATCCCTCTGAGGGGATGTGGCACAGAAGGAATGCCCATGCCAGGAGGGTATCAGAGCAGTTGTGTCAGGAGCTGCAGTTCCATCAAATGGGTAATTCCTATTGTGATGTAACTGTTGGTTTAGATCAGAGATTGAAAATTGCCAGTCTAACACATGCTGTTGATAAGGTACCTGGGGAAAAAAAAAAACAGCTTTGCCAAATCTTAGAGACTGAAAAGACAAAAATAAAATCACAAATATTTGGAAATATTTCAAAACTCATAAAACTCAGTTCCCAAAGAAGCAGACATAACAACACAGAATAATATTCAATGTTTAATGAAACTCTTTCTAATTTTACCTGTGAAAATAATAGAATTTTAAAATCAGATGCTGTTTCGGTGAATTTTATCCAAGTCTGAAAAAGGCTGCTTCCTTCTAAGCTTTTCTTCTATAGCATAATTGGGCTATTACTTGTCTTGTTTTCCTCTTAAACTTTCACTCTCTCTACAGGACAGGCAAATCTGTTAGCTTGATAATGCAATCATCTTCAGGATGCAGGACAGCATCTGTTAGAAAAACATAAATCCTTTCTTTATTAAAAAGAAGAAAAAAATGTATTATCTTCAAGTGTTTTGGTTGTAAAGTATTCAAGGCATGCACTTCACAGTCTTGCAAAATATATTTCTTTCTTTAGTGCATATTGTACATTTTCTTGGTGATGAAAACACTTTATTTTTGACTGAGACACACTGAGGTAATGTGGAGAGGAAACGGGCTGTGACTTTATTGGGCACATCTTTGGTCTAAGGAAGAAAACTTTCCTCTAGAATCTCACCAGCCATCATATCATTACCTATATCTGCAAGTATTTTTAGGGCTGGAAATCTAATCTGAATGGACAGAGCTGGCAGACTTGGTGTGTTTTGTCACCAGTGTGCTGCCTGCCTTCCCCTGGCAAGAAATCCTGGGATCAGTAAGTGACAGCTACCCAGAGCTGTGCTGACTAACATTTCCTGAGCTGTGCTCTGCAGCCTGCTCCCTATGATTAATTGACCACATAAAACCATATTTGTTAATGGCTTCATAGCACTTTCCTTAGTCAGCTGGCTAAACAAATACTCCATATCTTTGAAGGCAAGGATACACTTTATTGCTTCCACATATGGCTCTAAAAGGATGTGATACAGAGAAACACAATGTGCCTAAGCCAACAGGAAATTTTTAAAAAGAAACATGTACAAAGGCTCTAAAAAAATTTGTTTTTCTTCTCACTCAGTTTCTTGCATTATTCACTCCACAGAGACAGGCCAGCAATTTAAACAGTGAAAGGGAATCTGGGAGGAGTATAGATAGCAGAAGAAAATTCAATAGTATAAAATATTAAGATTGTATAGACTAAGCTGTGGTGTTCTGAATTTTGACCACAATCAAAGAGAATTGTTTGGGATATGCTTAAGCTATTAAGGAGAAGACAAAGTGCTTCATAGTTTAGGCAATGAGTGATGAAAACCCCATGTTTGCAAACACTGCTGCTCTTCTGGAAAAATAAAAAGCTAGACTCTGCACCATGGACAGGTTAACACAAAATTCATTTGGCCAAAATGTCTTCATTTGACTAACTTGATCACAAAGGATTCTCTGTGCTCAGATTATTTATTTTTTTTTTTTTTAATGAGTAATAATTGAGCATCTTCAAGCGTTTCTCCAGCTGTTTGTTCCCAACACCCTCCCTCCCCTGCAGCATTGCTGTGGTTCCCTGAGGGACAGAGACCTCCAACCTTTGGGAGCCTGTGTGTGAGAAAGGCTGCAAAGCAAATAGATTTCCTGATAATTTTTTTTCTTTAAGTTTTTGAATAAAGATGTATTCTGTATTGTTTGTTCGTATGGAAAAAAAAAAAAAAAAATTCTTAATTTCCTTTGACTTAAAACCAGAAGCAGGAGTAGCAGGTCTTTGTTGCAGACCTGGCAGAATACTGATGACAGCAAAGTAAGGCACCCAGGAAACATATCAGATAGAAAACTTGAATAATATTATATCTACACTGTCAGATAATTTTATTATCATTTTATTGCCACTGAGGGGAAATCAGAAGCAAGGAGCAGATAAAGTGTTTGTTTGTGCCATTATCAAATGGGGTGTCCATGCAGTTGAAATGTAGACACGATGCTGGAGTAACTATCACAGAAGAGTCCTGTTGTGATTTTTATTTTCTGCAGGGTGGGAGGGTAGGTTTTCTCCATTTTCAGAGCTGTTAGCTGAGTCACTGGGGTTTGGTGCAGCGCCAAAGATCCTGGCTTTGATTAGTTTTTCTTCAATTCTGTATCCCAGAACTTGAGCTCTTCTGATATATTTTATTTTTTAATAGCTCCTATCTGTTAAGTGTATGCTGTGTTATCCAATATTACAATTTTAAAATTGTAGTTTAAAAAAGTAATTGACATACTTTGCTTCTGATCAACTATGATGCCAAAATAGTTTTCTTTGTAATTCTGACTCACTATAGCCTGATTCAGATGGAAAACTTTGCTGCTTTTTTTCACAGCCAAGATTTAAAAAGTAGTACCTTTACCAGAATCACATGCTTAATATCAATTTTGAACATGTCTCTTCACTGCACTATATCCTGAATATCTCTAATGATTAACCACTTTTTTCCCTGAATCCCTGTGCTAAATCCAGATTAACCTTTTGTGGGTAATTATATTTAAAAAATCCTGTTCTTATGGGTGACAGAGCAGAGACACTGTTTACTAAGTAAACAGAAGTCCTCTAGGCTCTAGTATGTCCTGGTTAGAACTACACTACTTAGATATGTTAATATTTAGAAAGGGCTTGTGTCCAAGCCTACATGCTTGGTGCTCTCCCAAGCTTAGAGGATACACACAGGTTTCATCATGAGCTGAGGAAATCGTGTCAAGTGTCAAAACTCTGATGGGAAAAACAGATAAGTTAATTTTTTTCTATCAAAGTTTATAAAAATATTTTATACTTTAAATGAGATATAATAACAATAAGTTCAGGAGTGAAAAGGAAAATATTCCTCTTCAAAGTTGTTTTGAAATGGAGTGCTACATTGTATAAAATTTCTCTATTCCTCAGACACAAAAGAACAGCAATATGGACTCACATTAGGAAATTATTTTAAGAAAATTTTCAATGAATATTCTAACAGAACACTATTCTGCAAAAAATTTTCAAAACCTAAAGCAGACATGTTGAGTGGCTCATAAAACATTCAGAATATTCTTTTCTTATCCTGAGAGGAACATCCAAAGTGAATTTTAATCCACATGCAGAGCTTCTTGAATCAGCTCAGTCATAAAATAGCTCTTAAGCACTCTACTGATATTCCTTCAACTCTTAAATCAGAGATTTACCTAACCCCACCCCAAAAGTGCTTAAAATATTTACAAATGTCTATGATGGATATTTCACTCTCTTGGTAGTTAGAGATAACAGGGAAACCTCCACCAAAAAATGGAAACAAAATATTTTTTAAGAAACATTTTCAGGCAAATTTGTAAATGTCTGTTTCTTAACATCTGAGAGGAAGAATGAAGCAAATGAAAAACATTTTGTTATTTCCTTGTTGAAATGCATGTTATCAGCAGAAGATAACAGAATCATGAACCTCAAAATGACAATAGATAGCCATGCCTAAAATAAAAAATTTATTTATCTGACACAATCAGAAAATATGCTGGATGAAGAGAATAGGATATATTAGGATATATGTGCAAGAACACTTCTCAATTTTTATTACATCTAAATGGAGCTAATGGCATTTGGGAAGTTCATTGATAATAAACCTGGAAAAGCAAGGTAGAAACTACTTGTAGACACCAACTGTAGATTCAATTTTGTACATCTCTTTCAAAAATGCTGGTTTTATGGTCCAGCAGCAACTTACTTCTTGAATGAAGCTTGCACAGTTGTCCCTTGCAAAACTACTCCTGCAACTGGGTTGTTAACAGAGAAGTCATAGGCACTGTTTATTCACAAGAAGCAAAAAATGCTCAGAGTTTGCAGAAATAATTAGAGAGTAGAGGGCAGAAACCTCAGTGACACTATTGCAGGAAATGTTTGCACTTTTTGCAATAAAATCTAGATGAAAAGAATTCTCCCACTGATCAAAGTTCAAATAATAACCATCAAGAAATATGCCTTGCTGCAATCTGGGGAAGAGTTTTAGAAATAGAGTTGGAAGAAAAAAATTTTGCTGAATCAAACAGTTATCTAAAGCTCTATGAGGTCATATACAGAATAAAAGATTACAGGGATGGTTATAAACAAACAGCTATACAACCTTACAACAATTTTCACATAACTGTTTTTAGCATGAGTTTAAGTTATTAGAGAAAGAAATAAGTTATTAAGAAGAAACAAGTCACAAATATATTTCATACCATGGTTTTCTTAAAGATATATGTATATATGTGTGTGTGTAAATATACATATATATATATATATATATATATATATATATATATATATATATAAGTGCTTACTGGAGAGGCTACTGCCATTCAATTGTAGGCAATTGTTCCCTGTATGTAATAACCAGCTTTAATAAGTTTTGTGAGGTTTATGTATTATTTGATCAGTTCTTGAAGATGAGCACTGGAAAAAGAGGGGCATATATTGAAATATTATATTCTATTCTTATCAAGCTATGTTGTTTGAAATTGTTTGTCCTCCAGTCCACTGGACTTGTGAAACAAGTCTGGAAGAGACACAGTGTATTTCATATAACTATATTTTAGAGATAAACATGTCAAAAGGAATGTTCTTATTCCTTGTGGCATAGAAATGCTGCTTGCTTTTTAATATATGACATCTCCTGCTCTGGCAGTTTTTGAAAAAGCTTCTTAGTCCAAACTCACTCAGATGCAGCAGCTTTTGGATCCTAAGCTTACAATACAAAATATAGGCAGCTTTAAAGAAAACTGTGTTATTTATGAACTGCAAGTAACAGTTCAATAATTCAGGTCCATTAGTCATTTACTCATATCTACTTTAGGTCCATCCAAGGCAGATTTATGAATACAGTTCATAACAAACAGTAGTCACTTCCCACTTCCTAAATCTGCTTAACATTTGTAAAATTTGAAAAAAATGAAAGTATATGCACTGAGGGGCTTGGAATCTTTATGGGTTTTATATAAATGTTGGAGTTGCTAAAATGTATTTTAAAATATCTGTAACAGAGAGTATTACCAGATACTTTATTTTGAAAAAAAAAAAACAAAGGCTTTTAATTATGGAAAAAATTATGGAATAGAAGTGGGGGCTCTAGTTTTTTCATTTGTGGTTTTCATTTGTTGCAAACATTTCTAGGGTGGGGTAAATTTATTTTCATTCTTAGAGCTTCTTGTGGTTCTTACCGAATAAGGAAAAAATTTCAGAATCAAATTTGCTTGCGTTGTATTATTTTCACTTTGAACCATTCAGCATTTTTGAGAAGTAGGAGAATATCAGCCTGTAATTAGTGCAATGATAGTGATTAAAGGCAGTAATGATTAGCAGGGTGACTTCTGGCCACTCAAGCAGTTAAAATGATCAATGGGTCTCCAATCTGAACATTGTGTTTTAGAAGCTGATGCAGAATTCCAAGTGTCTGGGTGCAGAATATAAAAGCAGCAAGATAACATGGCTGGAAGGTATTACTAAAGCTGACATCATGTCTCTTACAGCCAGACACGGAGAGCAGCACTGTATCACACATGCCAGACTTGAGCAGCCTTTGGAAAGGTGCTGGAGTTCCACACTCGAAAGGAAAAATATCTTATTAATCATGGAATAATATTTCAAGAGAAGAAAAAAAGACCCAGTACTATGATTTTATCAGACTCCTCCGATTCTTGCCAGCACCAGAAAACAATGGTTCCCAGTAGCAGGAAACCACAGTCGGTTCCTGAGAATTCCCATCCTACCAGCCTGCTGATGCAGGAGAAGATCTATTTCAAATTTTGTTAGATTTTAAAATACATAGGATAAAAAAAGACTACCACCTGAAAAGAAGTTCCTCAGGCTTCTAAAATGTTTGTAATTGCAAAGACTTCCTAATATCTGTCATCTTCTTTTCAGTGTCTGGGGGTATTGGTACTCAGCTCAGAAGGAATTTAGAGCGTATTTTAAACTGTAACAAACAACTATGACAACTGCTGTTATATGAGTAATCTCATCATTTTGGACTGTGATACAGAAGGACAGCCACTCTGGGCTTTATTTCATGTCCTGTGAAGCATTAATCTAAGTATGAATTACCCAGGAAAGGAAAAAGACTGAAAGGAAGCAGAGAAACTCTAGGCTGGGGTTACAGTCATTCACATAACCTGATGATATGGGTTACAAAGAAAGTTTAGAGTATTTCAGAGTCAATAATAATCTTAAAATGCTTGTGATAATATAGAACCAGGAGAATCATCAAGACCTCTACATTGATTTATTATGCTGGCTTCATGATTCTTTTATAAGAAATGTCATATATTAATATCACAGTAATTAATTTATATGCCATTTTTTATTAATTTGGCCACTGAAAACTGTAAAACCTAGTAAACCAAAAAAGAATAAAACAAGATGCAATAATGCAATAAACAAAGAGGCATTTGATAGTTAATTTTGAAATAAAGCTAACATAGTATACAAATAATGTACAAATAAAAGCTGAATTTTACCAGTACAAATCCACATCAATTTCAGTACTTTTAGTCAATCTTAATTTCTGAAAAACTGCAGACCAAGACTGTATTGGTACAAGTGCCGTTTTCATTGATTATTAACTATGAAAATCAGAAATTTTACTACTCCTATCCACTATTTCAGCAGCCAATCTGCTAGGACTTGTAAAGAGAAGATCACTGGAGAAAGATGGATTTTTTAATGATTTATTAAAGGTAATATGATAAAAAAATATTGCATTTCTTAAGGAACTACTTGGAATGTGCCACAATCCAGGTCAACTTCTAGGCAGAATGAAGACTTACAAAAAGAAGTGTGGAGAAAGGACTAAAATAAATGACACTATGATATAATGGCTATTGTATAGTTTCCTTTGTGCTGCTGATCCATAATTTTATTTCATCTAATTTCATTCACTTATAAGGATCACTAAACTAGGAAAAAAGTGTAGGAATAAGGGACCTCCCAGTACTTCTGTTATTTTGTCACTGATTTTTCCATGTTACAGTTTCTTTTCTCCTTATGTCACCACTGTTGTTTACAGTGTACTTCATTGTATTGTGAAATTCAGGATCAGAGTGAATCTTAAAAAAAAAAAAAAAAAAAAAGAGAAAAAGTTTTTGATATGTTTTCAAAAACACTCAACTGAGCACAGACACCTACTAGCAGCAAGCTACTTCTGAAGTGTTGATTGATGGTGCTGGATTTGATTTAAACCCAATGCTTATGGGTGACTGACAAGAATGGCTTCCCCTGATTTTTATGATGGTTTTCGGGAAGCCCTGGGAAGTAGTGATTACTAACCATAAAACTAGCTTGGACTGATGAAATGCAAAATGAAGCCTGTTCTGTAATTCTTTCTTTGCATCTCCTTATTCAGTTTGCTTTTAAATCAGTGTGCAGAAAGTCAGGGCAATAACAAATTGCCAAATCAGTGTTGGATTGATAAAATGAAAACAAGCCAGCAGGTAAGGCAAAGAGATGTGTGCTAAAGGAGGGTTCTTTAAAGCTGCAACTACCTTTTTGCAAAGTTGCTTACCAGGAGGATTATTTTACTGTACCTCTGTTCTTCCTCCCTCACAATCACCAGCTGGCTCTCAGCTGGGGGATGTGCTGTGGTGAAAAAGGTTTTGAGCAACATTGGATGGAAACGTGTGCCAGCCTCACTGTAAAGCTTATGTTAACCAACAGCCTCTCTGCTCTTTTAACAGAAGTGTGTGTTCTATGCCTCCTGTCTGGGAGCTGACAAGCAGCTCCTGATTGCCAGGCATCTGTTACTGGCATGAATGGACAGTGAAAACCCACTATCCAGCTCTGAGTTTAGAGATGGTTGGCTGCTGCATTTATGGAGAACAGCTCTGCTTCCAATAAAAAGTGATTTAGAAAAATTTACTATCTCACATCTCTTCTTCTGAGGACAGGCTGGCTGCTTTGAAAGGGAAATATCTCCAAGAGTGATATGACTCTCACAGTGGCTGTGAGGACTTGAATGCAAGATTTATGCTTAAATATATAGACTGCAAATCGAGGCTAGGCTTGCAATACAGAGAAAGTACAAGGGAAATATATTTTCCCTTCTGAAAAACCAGTCAAGCAGTGATGCTGGAGGTGGGGCTGTGGCTCAATGAAGAGAAAGCCACTGAAGGTAGGGGATGCTTAGTAGGATCTGCCACATTTGCTCACCCCGTTCTGTGCACACTGAGTTGGGGCCAGAAACAAAGACTATTGTGTAGTCAGCAGGCCAGTGGACCAAATGCTTTTTTTATTGCACAAACAAGCCTCAAGGCATGCTGATAATGGCAACATCTACATAAAAGTTACTTTTTGCTTACATAGACAATCTTGGGAAAAATTTTGCCCAGTTTCTAATAGGGTGGAAAGCAATAAGGCAAAAAATAAGGCTGCTGAAAAGCCATATAAACTGTGAGAGTAACTTATCATTCTTGCCAATAGGATAACTTCAGAAATCAATTAAACCCCTTTGGCTGTCTTTGCTGCACATCCAGCAAGGCCAGCAAGTTCTCATCTCCACCGCCTACTTTGGAGTGGCTGAAGTACTGAGTTTCTTAATGCCAGCTGGAACTGCCATTGAATGTCCATAGTCTCTGACTGCCTCAGTCAGGACTGTAAATAAAGCTTTGCACTGAAGAATTGACCTGAAATCCTCTACTCCCGCTGTGTGAGGACACAGCAATCCACACAGTGAATCATTATTCAAGAGCAGTCCATATTCTTCTGTCCTATTTTTATGTTCACACACAAAAATGTGTGTGCATGTATTTATTAATTTGTCATAAACTGAACAATGGTAAGTTTCAAGAGCATGAAGAAAAAAGATAAGTAAAAGCATTTACATTTTAAATTACTCTCTGTGGAAATTCTAAAACAAATACTTAGGGGAATGATTATTACATTTTATAAAGTAATTGCATTACATGCCATAGTTCATGTCGAGGAGGGCACATTGCAAATGCACCTCAAGTAAGATTGGAATCAGTTATTAATAGCAGCATTATTACTTATTAGTAGCAATTATGTTTGACGCTAAGGTGAGCAGAGATTATGTCACAAATTGAGCTACATCTGGAGCAAGACAGATTGCTGCTATTATTTTCTGTTTGATGATCAGTGATAAACAGAACCCATCAAGTTATCAGAGATAAAGCTGAGGCACTAAAGGTTCTGGAGGAAGCAGAAAGCAGAATTTTGTCACAGTGACAAAACTCTAACCTGTTTTAGACCCTCAGCAAATATAAATGAGGGTGGTCATATCAAAATCATTGACTTTCAGTTGAACTTGATCTTGACGACACATAGCATTTCTATTTCCATACATTCAGTAATCAGGTAACTTGCTCTGTGGGATAAAAGTATAATACAACATTGTGCTATGAATTGCAAATTTCTGTACTTGTGGTATCTCCATCCTCAAATGAAAATCAGTCTCAAGAATGTGTCACCAATAGGAGTCATACAGCAGTGCAAGAATTCTGGGACAGAATGAAATTATTGGTCAAAACAATCCGAATGCTAAAGCATAATACTTGCATTTCCCTGGTCTTGTAAACAAAAGACCCTGATTACCTTTCTAGTGTTCTATAAAAAGAGAAATAAATAAATGAAAACCCACAAGCTGGCAAGCAGGATGAGCTATTACCAGAAGATGGCAGTGATGTCTTTTTGCAGCTGCAGTCACCATGCCATTTACAATAATAACCTAATTGCTGTACAGTTATATCACAGTAAAAAAGGGACATTGGTACAGTCAAAACAATTACCTCCTGGTATCTTTATAGGTCTATCTAATGTGGTACAATTTTTTAGTAATTTTTAGCTCAGTTTTCTTTTATGTTTAGTCTATGGTTGTTTTGGAGATCAGCCAAGCTCTAACAACATGCATATTTTAGGTGTAGCATTAACAACAGTTTGAAAAACCTTAAGTTCAATTATTATTAGAAGAATCTCATTGGAGGTCATTTTTCCATCACTGACTAGACCTATGCAGCCTTTATGAGCTTCAGCTTTTTGCTAGTTTAAAGATTCTTTGAAATAATAGCAGAAAACATAGCAAGTGCAAATTTATTAGAAACAAGAAAATTTATTTCATTGTATCCACTTCATAGCCTTCTGTGTAAATTCCAAGATGCTAGACCACAGTGTGTTACATTTGAGGGCAATTCCCTAATCCCAGCAGAATTATGCTATGCTTGCAAAATGCCTTTAATTTCATGTTACTGTGAGAGTCTGACAGTCATTCTCTATCCTGGATGATGCAAGGAGCTATATAAAGAGAAAAACAGGGTTTCTGCTTTTAATTTCATAGGTCACAGAATTATACCATCCCAAACTAGACAAACGAGTGATTTGTGGAAGATATGTGATGCCTTTTGCCATAAAGCCTGTCACCCCTACACAGTTCATTGTCTCATCAAAAATGAGTGTCTGCTACTGCCAGCACTGCCATGATCCAAAAACTGTTCAGATCAAAGGTGCTGCTGCAATTCAGCAATAATAATATTATCTGCCCACTTAATTTTTTTTTTAAAAATAAAGGTTTTTACTTTTAATTGTACCATGAGTTTAAGCACTGTTATTGGCAATAACACTGCCTTAAATGCTTTTTGCTTTGCCAGTTACAGATTCCCTAAGCTCCTTATTGCTATGTAAATGTGAAAAACTCAAACCTTAGCAATGGATTGGAACCACTGATTCTCCTAAAGTCCCCTAAGCAAACTGAACACTGAGCTGCCATGTCAAGCCTGTTAAGTCATTTGAAGGAATTTGGGAAGTCAGCACACTGGGGTAATTTCCTGGCAATTCATCTATAATGTCTACTGCCTGTTCCAATTTCTGACACGTAGATATATTATAGTCAACTGTGACCAGCCTGCATAAAACGTAAACTCTCCTGAAAATATAGAATGGGAAGAAGTAGGCTTTCTTAGTACTTTTAGAAAGGTAGATAAATCATATCAAACTTGAAATAACAGATGACCAGCTTTAGAAAGGCTGAATACCGGTGTATATTTTTATCTAAGAACGGAATGCAAAATATGTCAATAATGTAACTGGATTAAGAGTTAAAATTATTTCAGAGTGCTTGCCAAGCACCTAAGTACCTGAAGCAATCTTCTGCACATGACTCAGTTTCATGTTTACCTAACACAAGCTTCACCCATTTATTTATAGAAAATGACTTAAGTTATTTCTAAAGTGTGTTTGATTTTACTTGAATTTGTGGATCACTTGTGGATATCCCATTCCTGTAAGTCTTCAAGGTCAGGCTGGATGGGGTTTTGAACAACCTGGTTTAGTGGAAGGTGTTCCTCCCTGGCCATGGCATGGAACAAGATGATCTTTAGGATCTCTTCCAGTCGAAACAAATCTTTGAATCTGTGATTCTATGAATTTAGGAAGTTACTGGTGTATATTTTAAATTATGCGACTTTATGGAAAGGATAGATATGTCTGATAGATAGATAGATAGATTGGTGGGGTTTTATAATAAAAGGGAATGGGAAGCTTTAAAAAGATCAAGGGCATTTAATGCAGAGATGTAGGTCAGCTCAAATTTAAAGTTCATGATGTATTCTGAAGGCTTTTGAATACATCCCAGTAGGAAATCTGTGAGTAAGACTTCAGGTCCTTGCCATGTGGAAATACTTTTTTTCTTATCAAGTTGTAATGCTGAACTCCAGAACCCTTAGATGTTTTTCCTTTCATTATTGTCTGAAGATGTGAAGTTCTGTTGGGCTCTTCATCACCAAATGACAGGTATAACTCATGCCCAAGGTAATGTATAATTATTTTATAAGTTTTGATACACTATATTGTGAATTTAAGAAAACATTGTGGGTATTTTGTTTTTAAAGGTGAACAGAATAGTTTGGTGGATGAAAGAAAGCTGTTTCAGAAAGTTAAATATGTCCACTGTGTTTGAAAAGCAAAGCATTTCCTTTGCAAATGGATTACAGTCTTCCTCAGCCTATTAAAATGAATATTTTTTACCATAACTAGGGTTTTTCAGATCCCACTTCGCGATCTTTTTCTTCCATCATAGTACAACGTTGAATGAAATCATACAGATTGACATCACACAGCTCAAAGTCTGGTGATGAAATCTAAAGAACTGCTTCCTTTTTATGCTCTCACTTCTTTAATTTCCCAACTATGACCAAATTTTAGAATATTTCAGTTCCTGGATACAAAACATATTTTCTAGTCTTTGTAGGTTTTTTAAAAATGGAAAAAAAATGGAAAAAAGAACCCCAAACAATATTCTACTGAAAACAAACATTTATTTATATCTCTTCTCCACTGTGATAACCAGAACACCTCATCCTGGATAACAGTTTTAGTTGCAATTTCTTTTATTTTTCATGAACCCATACTCAACCTAATCTCCGTGCAACTGCCAGTGATGTAACTTAAAAGAAATATTTTTGTTGTTATATGTAAATCAGACCAAAATACTATCTGGTTAGGATTATTTATACCAATTTCTACTGCGACTTTATCTATTAAAGCAATCAAATGCAAAGTTCACTCTCTAATGACTGAAGAATTGGATTGTGCAGCAAATAAAAAATTGGCAGAGCAAAACATCTGAGCTGTAGGCTATAAAGGAAAAAGAAACATAGAAAAGGTCTCTGTTTAAAAGAAAAGCAGTGACTGAATAATCATTTCTACATTCTGGAGATCTCTTGAAAAAGGGTGACTGGTAACTGGGCAGACAATAACACATTATTAGTGAGCATTGACTTCAGGACTGCAGCCAAGGGACAGATATTAGAAAACAAATAAAGCACTAAAAATCTCTTTCTATTTCAAAACTGTAGAAATATAATGGCAAATTAATTAAGAGGAAATGTACAACCATGTACTGCGTTCTTGTCAATTCACAAGCTAAGAAAGGTTGTGTGGGGTCAACATTTGGCTTCAAACCCCTCTTAGGAACAATCAGATCAACAAAGTCCAAGCTTCTTAGACTAAAGGCCAAACACATCATTCAAAGTATTAAAGGGCTGACATCTCCTTTTTGGACAGATTCCATTATCTTTTCTTTAGGTAGCTAAAATGCAGAGAAGAGACTTGAAAGATTAAGTCAAGTTTTCTAGTGGAAATTCATGTGCACTGCAGGAAAATAATTATTCTTAGAGCAAGAAAAGGTGTAAAGAAAGAATAAAATTCAAAAACTGAAAATGAGAAATTCTTGAGGGAGACTGAATATTTCAAAAATCAACAGCAGGATGTAAAAGGTGAGACAAGCTTTTCAACATGAGGCTGGTTGCATTTAAAAACTTCCTTAAAAACACAAATAATTGTAAGATTTTGATTTTGAAAGAAATAATTAGACAGACTAGAATATGATGAGTTGTGTTTGATTAGAATTTCTCTCATTTAAATTAACCTCTGAAATCTTTGAACTTGTTTTCTGTGCTCACCAGATACCACTTGGACTAGAAAGAAACACTTCTAGAGGGAGAATCTGTTAACTTTTTCAGACACTGTCCGTACACCTCCCAGATGTGCCTGCTTCTCCACAGAGTTTAAAAGAAGTTTGAGGTATTTTGACAATTGATGTGGAAATGTAACCCATTCTCATTATCCCTATTCTCCTCTCACTCTCTGAATGATCACAGGATCATCTCACAGGAGAGATGAGTTCCACAGGGAGTCTATGGGTGTTTTACAATCCAAACTCTGCTAAACCCCATGGAAATGTATTTACTGAGGTGGTTTTGTCAGCTCAGTATAGCACATCGTTTTGTCTGCATAAGAGGGCTGTGCAAATGTATCTATTATAATAGGAACCTGGAAGGAATTTTAGAATAGCAAATCCTAATCATGCTTTTCATATTCATATTTTAATACAGTCCAGGAAGTCAGATTACACACACAAAATACCTGAAATGTCTCTTTCTAAAGCAGTCATTGGCCTGTCATTATAACTTTCATTTGGGAGAAATCTTTTGTGTGGTAGCTTTCACTATCACAGTAGTGATAGAAATGCTGCAGTCACTATAATGATTTGAAAGAGAAAGTATTGTAACATTTCAGTCAGCATCCTAAAAGGCATTGCTTCTTTCTGCAAACCTTATTTTAGTTGTGGATTTTGACTTGGAAAACACTGACCACAGCATGGAGAATAATAGTAAAGGCAGGGTATTTTTGACTGAGTCCATGGCTTAGTTTAATGAGGAAGACTGCCATTGTCTGAATTGTTACAAATCACTTTGACAGCTAACCAAAAAATGGAGGAAAAATTCACTTGGTGCCTCTTCAGTTCCCTCTCTGATGCTTTTTAACCAGACTTACAATAGTATCCCGTTTCCCTGACCTGTATAAGGAATGTGGGCTCAGTTACATTTTCATTTTTAAAATCAGAAATTCCAGCTGGTAACAGCAGCTCTTCTTTCTGCCCTTTGAAATAGAGATAACAGATGATATTAGATTTACAAAAAGCCCAGCAACATTTATTAAATTTTAGAAACCTTCCTTCTAAACACACAATATCCTTTAAAAACTTGATCTGAGGGGGATTATAAAAGATAGAGTGCAGTAAGAGAAGAGAGACTGCTGCCTGGTGTGGTTCAGAAGCAACAGAGAGCACTCCACAGAGTATTTTCTGCAAGTGATTTTCATTTGCTGCTTTGTAGTCATTTTTAGGTCCAGTGTTCAGTTTGAAACTGAGGACAATGCTAATCTGAGAAGATACATGCATCTGCTAGAATGCAGATCTACCAACTTGTGGTATTCTCCAGCTTGGTGTCCCAGCTCTATCCAGTGAGATTTTTCCTTTTCTGCAAGAGATGATAAGGAGCACACAATCACTTTGAAGGCTGGAAGGACAATCTCTTCTGAACAAACAGGTCAACACATCTTTAGAGAGGAAGGTCAATGTCAATATTTCTTTTCTAATTTATACAAATAATCAAGATTTAAAAAATCTGTTCACAGTACTTTCCAGAGGCGTAGAAGGGCAAAAATAAAAATACGTTCGTATTGATGATAAACAGTAGGAATAATGCTCAGGTGGTTACTATTCCTCTAGTGAGATTAAGGACTAGCAATGATTAGCAACACAGACCTCTACTAATTATTCTGTCAATTCATATGATGATAATAGTAATATAATTAGAGTTAGCTTGAATCATCAGATCCTACTCCATATAGGAAGAACTTACCAACATGCACAGTGTCTACTGAGACCTAAGACACTGAAGGTCAAGGAAGATTTTCTGCTATTCAAATCCAGCTCCTCAGGGAACTTTTTACTTTTGCAGCAAAAAGATTAAGAAGCTGAAGCCAAAGCTCTGTGAGGTCAAGGAAGATGTGGGATGGGGATTCAGTTCTGGCTCTTCTCATGAAGAAGAAACACACAGAAGTGTGCGGGCAGGAAATGGAAGAAAGTGCTCCTCTCATACAGTCACCCAAATACCTACAAATATGTGATTGAATATTATATTTTATTTGATCTTTAAATATCCAAATTTTGATTTATTTCAAGATTTATCAGACCCAAGGATGACTTATTCTGTAATCAAATTTTTTGTGGAACAATATATGATGCAAAAAAGTCCAGCTTCCAACCTTCAAGAATTCAGGGTGAAAACCTTCTTTTGATAAAGGAGAGAATGTGATCAAAGGCCTCTCCAAAATCCAACAACAATTCATATATGAAGTGATACAAAATATGTTGGTTCTACTCGAAAGTAGAAAATTTAAAGTTTGTTTTTGAATTTTTCTGGAGTTTTTTTGTTTGATTTTTTTTTTAATGGATTATTGAATTTATGTGGGTTTCTTTGCTTTTTTTTTTTTTTTTTTTTTTTTTGTTAGAAAGAGTATTTTGAAAATCTTACAGTCAGGTGTTCTTTCATGGAAAGAGAATATTTAATTATATAAAATGCATTCAGCAAAAAAAAAACAACAAAAAAATAAAAAAACAAACTAAATGCCCATGAGGAAAAAGATGCACACATTCTTTTATTAAGAGCATTTACTAAGACAGCAGTTGCAAGTTAATTGACTGATGTAAAATACCTGGTGAATACAACTTTCAGAACACTCCAGTTTCAGATGAACCAGATGTCTGGTGCATATGTGGAATTCCCTGCGTGACCTGTTTATAAAATACTTGACACCAACAAAGCCATAGGAAAATATGTGAGTGTAGAACATCCATTATACTTGTGAGTCTTATGCTACATGAGTTCATCTTTAGGGAAATAGCTGGAAATTTAAAGTAACTCATATCTTTTTCTTCATCTCTGTCTTTTCAGTCAGTAAAGAGAGAATATCTAGAACTTTTCTGTATAAAGTTCTATCATTGGGCAACTGTAGCTGCAGTTTCTGGCCAGCTGTTGGACTAAGAGGGAATATTTTTTTTTTCCATGGAAATACATGTTCATCTTCTAATTCAGCCTCATTTGAATAAAAATTTGAATGGTACGTTAAGTTCTTGGTTGAACGGTGGAATATCTGCCAATATGCCATGTCAAAAGATCTAATTCAGCACAGCAGAAAGGGTAGTGAGCAACGACAGCCCAGCCACAGGGCAGTAAAGTTTGATGTACACAAGACTACTCCACATTCATGTTTCTTTTTACTAATATTTTTTGAGATCAGCAGTGACAAGAGCTTTGTGCTCTGTAGTCAACCACCAATGTCAGATTTTCAGGGTCACATGGATTTGCAGGTGCTGCATTTGCATCAGCCTTAGATGTCTGAATGACTGACCACTGGTAACAAATCTGTTTTAGGCTTTCCACCAGCTGTGCTGCACCCACTGGTCACAGACCAGCACTGGCAATTAGACATGGAGCTGTGAGACTCACTGATTCATTTTCTCACAACTCCCATTTAGACTCTCTTCCTGCTTTGAAAGTCAACTTCCTTTAAGGTAGTTTATAGGAAATCTGGCATCTTTTGCATGAATTCCTCAACTTTCAATACCTGCAAAAGACTCTAGCATTCCTGAACATTAATAACTGATAGTATTGTACTGCATGGCAGCTTTATTTAGCATTAAAGTTATTCGAACTTTAAGTTTTCTAAACCTGAGTTTCAAAAAACAAATCAAGTGCAAATATGAATCTACTTGAAATTTTCTTAAATGTCCTACTTTTTTTGGCACCATCAACACAGCTGTTCCATTCCTACACTTTATAATTACACAAAGACTTTTTCCCAAGCAGGTGTCCATTTTGTCCTATTAAAAAAACAACCTCTAAAAAAAGAATGCAAGCAGAACAAAGGTTGGCATTTTACTCTTTAAATCTGTTCTGCAGAAAGTTGTGATTGGGTTCTTTTGCACTGTGCTGCATACCTGCTTCTAACAGCCATGATCTATGATGCTAAAAATAACAGCACACAACATGAATATTAACTCAAATCATCATCCTGCAGATAAGGATTTGTTGTTACATATTACATCTCTCCAGAATTTTTGTATTTATTGAAAATTGTATATAACTTAAAAAATGCATAGACATATTATCAGTGTGAGAGCTGGGTAGTTTGCTTACAAGAAACAATAGACAACTGAACAAAAAAATGTTTTATTGCAACCAGTGCAATTTTTCTGGTATATTTTTAAATACCTCACCAGATCATATAAGCCATCAAGATGTATTCCATGTACTGACCTGTCAAGTGAAAGCTACAGCTAATTCATCATGACATCATTATCTAAATTAGATATTCTTCAGATTTTGTTAACTGCTTTGATTGTCAAAGTTTTACATAAAACTGCAGCTTTCATTTAAGAAATTAGGTGGCAAACGAATCACAGAAATTGAAAGATTAAAACACTATTTTTAACGCATTCTGAATTTTCCAGGTTTTTGAGAATGAGCATTCAGCAAAACGTCCCTTTTTTCCTCTCAGCTTTGTTAATTTGCTTCCTTATCCTTGTAACTCTTTTCCTCATGCACAAGAAGCACTGCTGTAGTAGGCTACACATATGGGCTTGCCTCCTTCTGCACCAGTGCAGTGTCTGGCCCACTCTTCACAGAGCTATTTCTGCAGAAAATGACACTCAGTGTATCACAGATATGCAGATCCTTGGTTTCCTCAGTCTCATACCCTGTGCCTTCTTTCTGTCAACTAATATTCCAGCTTCCAACCACACATATCAAAGTATACAATATCAACCCTATCTTTATGGAAACCCTTATACAAAGGGACACAAATTTAATCAGTGTTAGGAACCATGCTCATGAATATATTTTTTCCCCATTCAACCACCTCTTCCAGCAATGTCTGAATAAGATTAAGAAAATAACATATATAAATTGCTTACCAAAAAGCATTTTATATCTGTCATTTTATGTAATATAAACATAAGCAGAGCACTGGAGAAAATTTCCTGAGGTGCAGATTGACACTGAAATAGTTTCCCAGTGAAAATTGAATAGAAAGTCTTAAGAGACTTAAAGCTAAATAAGATAAAATAAAAGACTGTAGGGGAAAACATTGCAGTGATAGAGAGTGAAAATATGTGTAATAGGTCTTTTTTCATCTCTCACCTCTGTGTTTTCATGATTTTTATTTCTCCCTGTAAATTTTGAAAAGGCTTCTTTTTGATAAACAGAATGAAGTCATCCAAAGCCATATGATTTCAAATGATAGTGACTAACTCAAGAGCTTTGAGTTCTTGAGGTAATACTTGAATGATGATAGAACAAAGAGGAGCAGCAATTGAATGCATTTTCAGGATAATCACAAAAAAATGTGATTTTAATTTAAAATACATTGATGCTCTTCTGCCAAAGGCATATAAATTCTGAACTGATCTGCTATGCTCATTTAATAGAAATAACAGAATTAAATCCAACTAAACATATATTTCTGATTTCTCTGTGTGTTGGCCCTTCTGTTAAAACTTGGGGAGATGAAAATTTTCTTCTGTATTTGAACAACTTATCCAATTGAGTTTTATTCTATCACACAATGTTACAACTACAAATTCGTCGGAAATGACAATCCAACCTACCCTGCTGATGGCAGATTTAACAAAGCCAGAGACATTTAAAAACATTTAGTTTCTATAAAAAGAAAATTGGTGTAGGGATAATACACATGAATCACTGCACTTAAGATGAGACATAATTGCCATTTATTTATTTATGGATAAAAAAATTGCAAAACCTAATATGAATTTTTGAAATTATTAATAAGTTTTAGGACTTTGTAATTCACTTAAGAGAGTCTTGTCACACCACATAAAGTTAAAGCAGGGAGACAATTGTACTGCAGAACAATATTTATATTAAAAAGCTCTGTTTTTTTCTTTATCCTCATCTCTATTCAAAAAATGTACTGATTTAAGTAAGTTGATATAAATATATATAATGATGTAGTCAAATCCATACAAAATCAGCACTTGTAGCAGTTGAATCATTTTCTGAATTAAATTCACCAAGTTATGTGAACGTTATTTAGGCAACGGTGTAACTGGTTCACATGTATCCACTGTACAATTAGTTTCACTTCTCTAGGATTGAGAGGGTTTGAAATACAACCTCTAAGAGCCACCATCTCCATTTAAGAAGAGGTACTGTTTTCTGAGGTCTCAAACACAAGCTTTAACTAGCCAGGAAGGAAAATAGTTTGAAGGGAAATGATTTGAAATGTGCTTCTGATGTGCAAAACAGAATTAATTATTCTGCAAAGAGTAGAGGAGCAACTAAAAAGGGGTGAAAAACTAAGAAAATGATTGAAGGTAAACAGTAAAAAGAACCAAGAGGGGCATCTTTGCCAGCACAAGGGCAATGACAA